>NW_024096953.1:2400000-3070000 GCF_016545835.1 Crotalus tigris | reverse complement strand
CTGTCCTCAAGGTATGTACATGTCCTCCCTTCCCTACAGCGCAATTTTGGCCGATGTTCTTTTTGTCTCTGAGATGTCTCCTCCATCCTTCCCTTCTTTTTCCTGCCAGCGATGTGGATGGTCCTAGTAGTATGATAGTTTCTTCTCCTTTGAATTGTCTATCCAAACAAGCAAGAGATTTATTATTTTATTTATCTCCAGATTTACTTTCTGCTTTATGCAGGTAATAACTTGCATTCCTTTATACAGTGGAGAAGATGATAAACAAAGAGGACAGGAGAGTTTCTTTGGAGAATAAAGTAAAACCTTGGCAGCTTTTAGATGGATGGACTCCAACTTCCAGAATTCCCCAGCCAGCAAATGGCAGTGGGGACTTTGTGAAGACCAACAATGGAGATTAGCTCACCCATCTTACTATCCAGGAGAAGCCTCTTGAGGTTCTCCACGCCCAAGCCTTTCTTCTTTTCTGTCAACTAGCATGGTTCCCATCTCCCTAAGTGAGATGAACCACATCTACAAACAGGGAGAGGGCCTCATCCCTCCTCATCCCTCCATCTTCTCATCCTCTCTCCCTTACGCTGCATTTCTTTTTCCTCTGTTGAGAATTTGCCCTTCGTGAAGTTGATAGGGCCTCCTTAATCTACCTTGGGAGGTCTTATTTTGTAAAAAATGATTGCAGTTGTTTATCATCATCTTCATCAACTGAGCGGGATGATTTTTATTATCCGTGAAAGGATGCTAATCCTACAAAATCCACATTTCAGAAACCTCCCAGTTTCTCTGAAGTAAAGCCTGTCAGACGACACTTTGAAAATTTAATCTGGTTGCAGCAAGTTTTCTGAGCGGAGACACAATTTGCAGAAACTTGACATATTCCCCCCCCCCCTCCGCCGCCTGCCTTTGCCTGGAGGGTTTCCAGCCTTGTGAATTGTAGAGACTTTAGTCACCTGAAGACTTGCAGAGAGCTTGATAGATGTCCAGAGATGATGAGATTGGCTGAAGAAGATGCAGGTCCTCAGTTTACGACCACAATTGAGCCCAAAATTTCTGTCCTAAAGTGAGACATTTTTGAACTGAGTTTTGTCCCCATTTTACAACCTTTTTTGCCACAGTTGTTAAGTGAATCCCTGGACTTGATAAGTTAGTAACCCAGTTGCTAAGTGAATCTGGTTTCCTCCCATTGACTTTGCTTGTCAGAAGGTGATCACGTGACCTTGGGACACTGCGACCGTCATAAATAGGAACCAGTGGCCAAGCGTTCTGAATTTTGATCACGTGACCATGGGGATGCTGCAACGGTTATAGGTGTGAAAAAAAAACGGTCATAAGCCACATTTTTCAGTGCCATTGTAACTTTGAACAATCACTAAATGGACTGTTGTAAGTCGAGGATTACCTGTGCTTTGCTGACCACTTCTTTGGTGTGACTTTAGTTAAAATAAGCTTTTGTTGTAGAAGTACTTCAGGCTGAGATTCAACAGTGGCCTTCTGTTCATCTATGTGCAAATCGATCCAGAAAGAGAACTCCATAACCCAGAATTCCCTTGGGCTAGAAATCAGGTGACCTGCCGTGGTAACCAATCATACACCACTCCTCAGTATACCGGCAGCCTTTGACGTAGGAGCACAATTCAGACCAGAATTTCCATTGCTAAGGAAAGCAGCTCTTAAGTGGGTTGTGCCTGATTTTATGACCTCTTTCGCCACGGTTGTTAAGCGAACCACTGCATTTGTTAAATGAATCGTGCAGTCATTACGCAAATCCAGGTTCCCCATTGATTGTGTTTGTTGGACGTTGGCTGGGAAGATCACAAATGGGATCACATGATCTTGGGATGCTGTAATTGTCATAAATGCCTACCAGTTTGTCAAGCACCCGAATTTAACCATATGACCACTGCAGCAGTTGTAAGTTTGAGGACTGATTGTAACTCACTTTTTTCAATGCCGTTGCGATTGCCGTCCCTTCGTGGTAAGTTGAGTAGTTCTAAATTTCAAGAACTACACCTCAACTCCAAAACTACAACTGCAATTATTAGATCATTCTCAGTAAGGAGAGACTAGTTTCACCGTATTAATAGTATTAAGTATTATTAAGCCTTAATTACTTTAATGCTTGGCATTTTGGTTGATGTTGAAATTTCTTAGTAGACCAATTTGTCCAGTGTTCTGTCTCTTTCTTGCCGTTTAGCAGGATTTCTGTGTCTTTACCAAGTGAATAAAGAGTTTTTCTGTCCCAAAGGTGCTTCCTTTCCAACAGGCAACTGGGCTTTCTTATTCTGCTAGAAGACATTTTGCTTCTCATCCAAGAAGCTTCTTCAGTTCTGGCTGAATGGTGGAGAATGGAAGGATTTAGACTCCTTGCAGTCATCTGGTCATTAACTCTCTTTCTGGGAGATTTTTTTTCCTTCTAAGTTACCGGTAGACAACTATGGCCCCTTTACTATGTGTGGACTTCAATTCCCAGAATTCCTGAGCCAGCCTGGGTAACTCAGGAATTCTGGGAGTTGAAATCCACAGGTCAAAAAGGGGGCATAGCTGCCCACCCCTGTTCTATCATTGCAATGGGGAAGAGAATTCTGCAAAGAATTTTGGAGTTTCAAGAGCGTAGGGTTTGTGTCAAAGGGAGCAAACAC
Organism: Crotalus tigris; assembly: GCF_016545835.1. NCBI lineage: Eukaryota > Metazoa > Chordata > Lepidosauria > Squamata > Viperidae > Crotalus > Crotalus tigris. Next base: position 3,067,364 of record NW_024096953.1, on the reverse strand, counting down.
GACAACCGAGCTTTTCCGGAATCTAACCACCTAATATAACAAGACCTTTTAAACTGAAACCCGCCAATCCATTAAGAACACCCTTTTGACATCCCATTTGAAATACTAATAGAAAAGAGATAATTGAGCCTTTACATGAGACAAAGATCATAAGAGGAGAAAATGAGGGGGAAAAGAGACACTGGTGCCAGTTAAATTTAATTAGCTCATTACCTGTAATTTAAGTTCAAACTTTGTTAGCTGGTAAATGAAACTATTGCAACTTCAGAGGGCCCTGGAAAGGCCACAACCAGTTTGGCAGTTATTATTAATAAATGTAGATTTGTCTCTCTTTTTTTCTCCTTCTTGTCTCCATCTCTTGAACGTGAACTGAGGTCCCCTTCAGTGAAAGTGGAAAAAGACAGATGGCAAGAGACTGAGACCAATTCTAAGCACTCCCAGGCCAGTGTTTGCAACCCGGAGCACAATCTGGAGCAGAGACCTGGAATGGTCAGAGACACTTGGTTTTGCACTTCTCTTGTGATGGCTAATTAGTGATGGTCAAAGTTAAAGAGAAGGTCAGGTCTCTTGCACTTCCAAAGACATATCTTTTTCCTTTTCTCTTCTGCCTCTGTTTTACCTTGATGTTTATTTCCTCCACTTGAGATTCTGTAGGACTACAGTATTTGTTTTCAATTCCTGTATTCCTCAGGCAGCGTAGACTATGAGTTGAAGCTACATCAGGCACAAACAACCAGAACCACATGTATAAACCCAAGTAGATACAGTGGTACCTCTGTACTCATTGTTAATTGGTTCTGGGAGGTATGACGAGCATCAAACAAAGCATGTGACTTAACATGCGACCCATTCAGAAAGGGTAGTGAGCAACCGACACTGACAGGTTCTGGCTTATGGGTCGAGTATCAAACAAACAACGAGTACGAGGACAAAAGTTTCACATCAGACTGGGTCAAGTACCACATTTGATTAGTTTTAAAACAGTCAAGTACCGAGGTATGACTGTATTTTATTGTCAATAACCTATATTACAAGAATCTTGCCAGACTATTTGTCTTTCCTTGGCAAATGGCTTTGACCACAGACTAAGGATTTGACCACAGACGCTTCCTCTCCTGAAAGGATTGTAAGCTGGAATGTCTCTTGACTTCCTCTAGACAAAGCGCTTCCCCTTCAGTTGGTGGTTCCACAGATAATAAGGTGGTCAGTGCTTAGCACTTCTGGACATCACCTATTTGGGGGAATCTCTGAAATAGTGACCTGGAAGCCAGCATAGTTTCTGTTGCAGGAGATATTTATGAGCAAGTATGAACTGATGGGTTTGGACTTGTTGCAAATGGCAGGCAAGACAACTCTCTTCCTCTGTTCTTTCTGTAGAATTCTTTCAGAAACTCTCAAAACCTGATTTAAAGTTTTTAAAACAGGGATGCTGAATGGAAAGGACTCTGCACACCCCATTAGATGTACGGCTTTCATGTCTTATGCCAGCCTAAATAAGCAATGCAGCAGATTGTAGAAGAGATAAAACAGAGTCAGGTTATTTGTAGACACCGTTGCCTTTTGGGGTGAAATCAGTACAAAACATAGCAATGCTGGGCATTCTGACCCAGACAGGGTTTTTTTCTTTGTAAAACAACATTTGTTGGTTAATGTTAGGATGCATTCAAACACAATTAAATCACCCCCCTTGCAAATTTAAGATGTACAGCTAAGACTCTACTACTATTTTGCTACCTGTGAGAATAAGGCTTCACAGCATTCATAGGTTGAAATTTTGCAAATTTCAAATGCAAGTTTCAGGAGCAGACTAAAGGAAAGGATCGTCCTGGTGCCCATGATTGATGTCCAGCATGCCCTATTGGCTTCATTCTTCTAAGGATATTGAATAGCAAATCCTGTCCATATGGATCACAGTAGCTGGGTCTCAAAGCTTTGTCACACCTAAACCTGAGTGGAAGACATCTACAGATAGCGAACTCAGCATAAGAAATTAACCCTCTGCACATCAAACAACTTACTAACCACTATTTCGCATGATTACAATTTGTGATGGGTTTTGCCGGTTTCTATTGTTTAATTTCTGGTTAATTTCTGCTCACCAGGAAAAATGGATTGACTTAATGACCACAGTATTCGCTTAACAACCATGTTAGAGCCATGGCGGTGCAGCGGTAGGAATGCCGTATTGCATTCTCTGCCCACAGTCTAGAATTCGATCTTGACAGGGCTCAAGGCTGACTCAACCTTCCCTCCTTCTGAGTTTGGTAAAATGAGGACCCAGATTGTTGGGGACCGTAGCTGACTCTGAAAACAGCTTAGAGAGGCGCTGTAAATTATATAAGTGGTTTATAAATCTAAGTGCTATTGCTATGTTTAAAAAAAGGTGATAACTTTGAATCCGGTCATGTGGTGGTCTGACTTATGACTGCAATAACTTATGAGTATAATTCCAGGTTGAATTACAGTTGTAAACTGAGGAAATTTATTTAGTTTTTCATGTATTTACTGCTGGTGCAGGGAAAGGAATAGCGATTCACACTCATTATACAGAGAAACCTCTCCAGTTTTCATTTGTAATCCTTTCTGCAAAATTGTCTCCTGATAAGCAATTGAGAGATCCAGTTTGCACCCCCAAACCTCACCCCCTAACCTCCTTTATTCTTTTTACTCTCCTCTCTTTCTCTCTCTCTCTCTCTCTCTCTCTCTCCACCCCCAATAATGGGTGGACTTTGTGTTGCATTTTTTTATACCACCCTCCTCAAAAAAAAAATCACAAAACATTTAGTTTGGAACTGGGCAATACATGTAGGCAGTTCTCCGGGGGTATTCTATTCTTTTCACTGTTCCTCCAGGTTTTCCCACCAAGGAAAAGAGAATTGAAGATTTTAATGGCAGGCAAAGCCTTTGAGGGAAACTTCTACAACATTCAGAATACAGCGATAGGTGTGATGTTCAGCCAACAAGGTTAACCAGTTCAGGTTAAGCAGCCAGCTTTGCACAATATGCTAAAATTGGCTAATATTAACTTTGATTGGGTTCCTTTGTGGTTTCGTGTGTGTGTGGATCCAGTCCTCCTTGCTGCATTATAATTCAGTGTATTCCAGTATTCTCACAACTTGTTTATCTTAGTCCAATGACACTAACCCTAGTATGGTTCCAGTAACAATCAGTCCCATTAACTGGTTCAGAAAAATCCCCATTTTGGAACACTGAATCTCCATCTGTTTTTCCAGGAACTTCCTATTACTATTTCTCCATGAATCATGCCGCTTTTTAATCTCAACAAATTTGCCTGCTGCACAATTGAACAATTGATAGGCTTAGTGTCCCACACTAGGGCTGAGGGAGCAGAGCTGATTTAATATCTGCTCTCAGCTAAAAGCTACCCCCTGGGGGAATTAATGGAGTAGATCCATTAACCCCTGTTTTTATTTCCACTACAGCCTAAATGAGGGTTTATGTCAATGAGCATACTTTGTGAATAGGATCAACAGCATTTTGTGAGCTAGACACTAATGGGAATCAGTGTAGAGGTTGTAGCACTGGTTTGAATGGATTGTATATTTGGTAGATATTTCAAGCAAATTTTAGAAGGAGACTAGAAACCTGAAAATATAAGTCTTGATAGACACATTTTAACTTCTTCGGGGGTAAAGAGAATCCTTCAACCTCAACTTCTTGCAACAAAGGATTTGTAGATAATGTTTCTCTCCTCCCTTCACTGAACTTATTATCCAATCCTAACCAGTGCTACCTTCATTTGGCAGAATTGTGGAGGGTCTGCTTAAACCAGTGTTTCTCAACCTGGGCAATTTTAAGTGAACGTCAACTCCCAGAATTCCCCAGCCAACATTCATGCTGTTCTCCCCAGGTCTATTTAATCTGTTTAGATCCGCATTTTCCAACTTTGGCAACTTTAAAATAAGTCGACTTTGACTCTCATCATACTAGCTAGGGAATTCTGGGAGTCGAAGTCTACCCATCTTAAAGTTGCCAAGGTTGAGAAACACTAATTTTAAATAGATCTGGAGAGAAAAGGATGTTCTTGATCTCCATGAATGTCCGTGGTCTGTTGGCCCAAATGTTCCTGCTTACATTGGGAAAATGAACAAGGAGATCCCTTTAGAAAATAACTTTAATGGAGGCTGGCTAATACAAAGGTCCCCTACCTTTTGGGCACCAGGGACCAGTTCCGTGGAGAGAGGTTTTGCCACGGACTGGAGAGTGCATGGTTTTGTGTGCTGCCTGCATCCCAATGATGGGCCTTTGCTTGTTTGTGCGGACCGGTTGCTGGCATGCCACAGCCCGGTACCAGTCCACGGACCGGGGATTGGGGACCCCTGGTCTAATACATTCCTTCTGAGTTCTGTCTAGTATCCAAGTGACTTCTGAAATTGTCTCCTAAATTATCCCTTGCCAAGTCAGTTCCCGCCTTCAAATTACTTGATAGATCTGAAGAGTCATTTGCAAAGGTGGAGAAAAAAGAGAGACTTGTTAATAAAGGAGAGGTTATAAAATTACCCAGATTGAAAACATGAAGTGTGCCCTCATTTGGGAGAGCAAAAGTTCACTGACACTCTGGTGCCACTGAGGAGCCTTAAGTTGTCTAGGATCAATGACCAGCATAGCAAATTGTCTTTAGGTCTTACACTGCAGAACTGTGAATATTCAAGGACTTAAGCATTTCAGTTGGAGGTGAGTAACTTCTTTCCTACTCCTAAGGGTAGAAAAGACGAGGTGCTGCCTCAGAAGTAAATTTGCTTTTAGCTCAGTCTTTACAGGTAGTCCTCAATTCACAACCACAATGGAGCCCAACATTTCTGTTGTTCAGTGAAACATCATTTTATGTCCTTGTTAAGTAAATCATCGTGTTTGTTAAGTAACGTAGTTGAGTGAATCTGGATTGACTTTGCTTGTCAGATGGTCACAAAAGGGGATCACATGACTCTGGGACACTTCAACAGTCATAAATGTGAGTCAGCTGCCAAGTGTCCAAATTTTGATCCCGTGACCACGGGGATGCTGCAACGGTCGTAAGTGTGAAAAATGGTCCTAAGTCACTTTTTTCAGGGCCATTGTAACTTTGAACGGTCACTAAATGAACTGTTGTAAGTTTTGGACTACCTGTATTTTAGGAGGGTTTTTTTTAACAACCATACAAAAAGACAGTTGCCTTCCACAGGCAGAACACATCTATTTGATGCCTTAATTCAGAGAAGGCAAGAGAATATACTGTACTGTTGTAAATACAGTACACGTGAGTTGCCAAGTGCTCACATTTGGTTCCTGTGATCGTGGGGAAAACGCAACATTCATAAGTGCAAGCGGTGGTCAAAAGTCACTATTTTCAGGGCTGTTGTAACTTCAAACAGTTGCTAAAAGAATGGTTGTAAGTCTGCTTGTGCATATCTGTCGTGTTTTACACTGTATAGCAGAGGTGAACAATCCTTGCAACTTTAAGACCTGTGGACTTCAACTCCCAGAATTCCCCAGCCAGTGATGCTGGCTGGGGTATTCTGGGAGTTGAAGTCCACAGTTTTGGGAGAAGACACCTCTGTCTCATGGATTTCACATGATAGTAAAGCTACTCTCATACGGTGGCCTCTTTCCCTGTCTGAAATGAGCATGCAACGACTCTTTGATCCAATTCAAATCTCTGCTCCTTCTTCCCTACAGAACTTCAACAAGTGTCACTTAGAGATACCAGATGCAGGTGGTGATCTAACCCCTCCTTCTTCCCACCACAACCAGCACCTGCCAAAAAGTATCTTCAGCCTGTAGTCCCCTGTCTTACTTCCAAGAAGATGTCTACTTGTCCAATGCTTCTTCCACATCCCTGCTGTCTACCGCCAGGTTCCAGTACTCCTCCCAGGTGCCCCAACAAACCACAGACACAACGAACCACAGACACAACTAAGCAGAAGAGGGGGAAACTTTACATGTCTTCAACATTCATGGTCCACCAAAACCTGGGTCCCTTCCCTAACCCTTTGCAGTCAGTAAGAACTTGATCAAAATTTGTATGTGTCTCCAAGTATGAGTGAACATTGTGACAGATACCCTCCTCTCTCTTTTTTTCCCCTCTCCTCATTTTTGTTGTTGTTGAAAAGTATTGGTGCATTGGTATTTTTCATTGTTAGATTAAGGCTACGGTCCTGAACCTATCTGCTAGGGCACGAACCCCATGGAGCCCAATGGGAATACTTGCAAGCACAGGATTTCGGCCACCCAGCATGTCACTGCCTTGTTTGCTAGTCCCTTTTTGTAATCTTTTTTACAAAGCCATCCTTAATTTTATCCCCTTTTTAATTCCCGTTCTTTCTAATAATTGACCTTGTACATTTGTGTATCTGTGCCACCACACTTCCCTAGCGGAAAACACCAGATTTTTTTTCTCCATGAGTTCATTATTTGCTCCCCAGTCATGCAATTTGCACTATAGTGAAATGTCAAGTTAGCCCAGTATTTGCTCGCGTCCCCATTTGAGACTCTGAATCTTGTCATTCCTTCTGAATGCAAGATTGGCCAATCTGTGAAGATGTTTCTTTGAGCACAGGGGCCTGGAGGTTTCAACTATCCCATTCATCTGTGGAAATCTGAGCCTTGTTCCATTTTCCTTGTCACTGGTTCCTTTTGGTGGAACAAGACACTTTCTCTGTGATGGGGCTTGATACAAAGATGTTTTCAAAGAAAGCCCTGGTGAATATCCACGCTCAAAAACATGCTCCATTTCCCTTATCTAAGCCCTCTGGTGCCCCTGATTATTGTTGTTTCTGCTTACAAGTCATTCAAGACAGAGATCATGCAATGGGAACATGGGAGAGGAGGGTGGATGCCTTCAGACAAGAAGGAAGGAAGGAAGGAAGGAAGGAAGGAAGGAAGGAAGGAAGGAAGGAAGGAAGGAAGGAAGGAAGGAAGGAAGGAAGGAAGGAAGGAAGGAAGGGATTAGGATCTTGAGGCTAAAAAAAGTTGATCAATTCTAAATTTTGCTATGCATATTCTGCATTGAACAGTACTTTCAGGCACCCCTTGCTCTTAACAAAGGATGAAAGCCAACCTAGATCAGGCCTTTGAAAATAATTGTTTTGATTGCTTCTTTAAAGAATGTCCATTGTATTTTGCACATTTAGAGAGTTGATTTGTGAGTGGATTATGATTATGTATAACTTCAAATGATTATAGGTATGGGAGTTCCTCTCTTTCCTTCCCATTTTGCCTGTGTATAATAGAATTTAGAGTCTGTTTGGCAAGGTGGTGAAAGCATCAGACTAGAAACTGGGAGACCATGAGTTCTAGTCTGGCTTTAAGCATGAAGCCAGCTGGGTGACTTTGAGCCAGTCCCGTTCTCTCAGCCCTAGGAAGGAGACAACAGCAAAGCACTTGCCAAGGAAACTTCAAGGACTTGTCCAGGAAGTCTCTGAGAATCGGACATGATTGAAAGGAAGAAAAAAACAGGATTGTAGATAAAATGGAAGGGAGATAGAAGAATTCCTGAAAAACAGCAGGTCACACAAACTATGATTAATCTGAGGCAATTCAGAAGAAGCAAGGAATTGGTAGGGCTATGTAAGCAGATATTCTATGCTAAAGATAAACTATCCTTGCTGTTGATAATGTGAGCTGTCTATTGATCACTGTTCTCAACCTTTGCAACTTGAAGAGATGTGGTCTTCAACCCCCCAGAATTCCCCAGCTAGCAAAGTTTTGCTGGCTGGGGAATTCTGGGGGTTGGAGTCCATACCTCTTCAAGTTGCCAAAGTTGAGAAATACTGGTCTATAGCCTTCTGCCAATAACCCATAAAGACCCTGAGGTAAAAGGTAGTCCTTTAACCTGCCATTATGAGCCATGATTCAGGAATCAAGTGACTGAGCGACTAACACTATGAAGAAAATCTACTGGGGGACACCCTACAGTGGAAGCTGAGTTGATATTTATTTTTGTACCTTTTGTTGGAGAAGGCTAATATTGTTTGATGCACTCTGGATCCCAGTGGATTTCCATGCACTTTGGATGTCACCTCAACATGGGTTTCCCTCTCCCAAACCCCTCCCCCCATGCCATCTTAAAGCTTAACATTACCATTTCAGCATTGACCCACAAATACTAAGCCGTGTTCACACTACCTCAAGCCATTTCCTAGAAGCTGAACAAAACAAGCCTCTGAAGAGCCCTGATGATAAAGCATCCCGAAGCAAGATGGCGGCCCTCCCTCACAACCCATAGCTACTACCATTTTTGTCGACGTCAAGTTTAGAGCATGGTTGCCTCAAAATGTGACGTCACTTCTTGCCTGAAACAGCTGCGAGAGGAAATGCTGGATATCACAACAAATGGTGCTGTTGGTTCCTCCGTTCCCACCTTGATAGATCCACCTGTTTTCTCCAAAGCCAAGGGAGCAATGCCTAAGCCTGGTTAACACATTTATTATTGGTACTGAGGTCTATGTTGGCCAGGGCATGGAATGTTATTTGGGGGGGAAGGGTTTATGATAACATGTTAGCACTTTAAATATATGGTCCAAAATTAAACCCAGTTGAAGTAAGTCATTCCAGATGTGTTGTTTGGTCTCTGTTCACTTTGGTGTCTCTTTTTTTTTGTCTGAGAGAAGGTTTAGGGGGAGACATGATAACATCTTCTAAAATTTGAAGGACTGTTACAGGAAGAAGAGCTGATTTATTCTCCAAAGCACACAAGGGCAGGACAAGAAGTAATGGGTGGAAGCTCATCAAAGAGAGATCCTACCTGAAATAAGGAGAAATTTCTTGACAGTGAGAACAATTAATCAATGGAAGATTTTCCTCCTGGATTTGTGGGTGCTCCATCATTGGAGGCTTTCAAAAAAAGATTGGACAATTTTTTGTCCAGGTTGGTATAAGACTCCTGCCTGGGCAGAGGGTTGGACTAGAAGACCTCCAATACCTCCTTTCCAGCCCTAGGATTCTATGATTCTACTGATATGATTGCAGCTTTTTGTCTGTTTAATAAGTTGCAATGCCACATTCTATGAGTGGTTCTTCTACCTGTGACTGGGAATCCTTCATACTCTGAATGGTTGAATTAGGTCCACATTGAGCAATCCTCAACTCTAGTCACCATCTTCAAATTGATCCCTCCCTGAAGGGTTTAGATAATTCTCAGAAATCTTGGCTAGAATAGTAACATGGTGGGAAGGATAGCCAGAAGATATGAGCTCAATACATTCAGAAAGCAGCGAGGCGTCAAAATATCTTCAGAACATCATAAAGAACTTCCTCTTTAAAATACTGTAAAACTTCTAAACTAGTCAGGGTTTATCTTCAAGATCATGATTAGGATCGAGATAAACTATTGTTCCCAGTGCCTAATGCTCCTCAGGATTCTAAAATGTTCAACCCTGGGGAGGCCACTGTGAACCTCCAAGAGACAAGTCTGGCTCACTTCAGGGGAAGCATCAAATCCAAATTTGGTAGCACCCATTGAAATTTGCCCTTATTCCTGAGCCCAGAGCACATTCAGTTTGAAAACAGTAGGGACTGGAGTGTACGTCAGATTTAAGCCAGCTCTTCTGATCTGTGATTCATGCAACAAGATCAAAGCACAAACAGAATACCAGATAGTAATTTAACTCAGATACATGTAACCCTAATAGTTACGCTTGACTGAGGTCTTTATTAATCAACAAAAGCGCGTTCACACATTTGCACTTGTGTGTCTTTACGAACAAGGCATAATTTAGGACATATTGATCAGATAATATTACCATGATTATCTTCAGCTATGATGCTTCACTGAGTGAACCAACTCCGCAAAAGACAAGTGACCTAAAAATGATAAGCAACAGTTGACAGGGTTCAATTCACCTGATAGCTTTGATAGCTTTCCTATGTTCATACACAAAAAAAGGGGACTTTAAAGTGGCTTCATTGAATGCGTGGCATTGGGTGAGAGGCATGATATTATATCCCTCATCCCAGGCTGTTATTTCTCCCATGAGCCATTCACACACAGCAAGGCATCAAGCAAAACATAAATCAGACCTAGGTATATAATCATATAATCAAATGATTTCCAGGGATGAGGAGCAAATTCAGCACGCAGATTCTTCCTAGCCTACCTCTGTAGAAACCTGCAAAGAGTTAATGTATAAACGTGAATGACAACCACAGAGAGACAGATTAGAGAGAGTTTTCTGACATGTTAGATATTTGGATTGATGAGCACGTAGCATATGTCTTAGCTTCAAGGTGATGTTTGACAGGCCTTGTCTGGTGCTGACATGCCACATGGAAAACATCAAGGAAGGATAAGGTTGAGCTGTGAAAGCTGCAGCATCCTCCATCAATAGTGCTGGGGAAAGAGACAGCTCCCATTTAATTACATGCTCCACTAAGACCCATGAATCACTGTGGCCCAGCACTAATTTCTTCTCACCAGTGGCCCCAGCAACGATCAAACATCTCCTGGCATGGCTCTGAGCTGTGGCCAAAGTTAGTTTATGCAGAGCATTTCTTGATGGATCAAGGTTTAAAGAACAACATCAGCAGGATTCACAATGCCCGTGGCATCTCCTACGGATAGGAAATAGGACATTCCCTATAGAAATGTTTGGGTTGATCAGGGGGAGAAAATGAGAAGCAGATGGAGGAAATAAGGTAGGCTGAGTTTTTCCAGATTCTGAATGCCATGGGGGGGGGGGACTTACTGTAGCTTACTCTGTAGAAGACTTATAGAGGTGAATCTTGGTGCTCTCTGAGCTTGGTTGTTTGTTTCATTACCCAGCTAGATGACCTTATCAATGCTAGAAGAGTGTGGGGTTTGCAAGGAGGAGGAGGACTGTCGGGGTCCCTGGCGCTCTCTGAGCTTGGTTGTTTGTTTCATTACCCAACTAGGTAATCTCATCAATGCTAGAAGAGAGTGAGGTTTGCATAAATTAGATACATAGAATAGATGCTTTATTGCACACTAGAATGAAGCCAAGTACAAACAAAAAGCCTGTTGCTGTTCATTGCCATCAAAGTGTTTCTGTGTGTGTGTGTGTGTGTGTGTTGTGTGTGTGTGTGTGTGTGTGTGATCCAGGATTTAAATCTCAAGTCTTTGCCCTTCATCCTTCTGAGTCAATGGATGCTCTTCAAGATCACAGAAGCAGCCACAGCTCAGCTCTGTTGACATAATGTCTCCCTCTAACCCCCAATGTCTATCTCAACAACTTCACTCAAAACACCAGGAACATTTCTAAAGAATGCCGTCACCTCAAGCCTTGAGTTCCACTTCTCAGTGAAGATGAGCCTATGATAGAAAACTGAGGAGATCAGGAGGATAACAATTAAAGCACTTAAAGACACTCAATATGATTAATCCTTGAATACAATTATTTCCCCTTTCTGTCATACTGTTCAAAATTCCTTTCAGCCATTCTCAGACTTAAGCTATTTAGGGAAGCAAAGCTCCGCACCATCGCACTAAAAGTGTACTGATCCTCACAAGTTCACCCCAAATAGAGCACAATACAAATCTCTTATGGGATTAGGTGGTTTCCTCAAACCATCTCTTGTGGTGATGATGATGGGAGATGGTAGGATTGGAGACCAGGAGAAAAGAAAAGAAGAAATAGGAGAGATTTGCCTTCTGTTGGGGGTTGGTTCTCACCATTTATAGGAGCTTTTCCTTCCAGCTTTATATCTTGATGTAAAACCTATTAGGATCTCTGTCCTGTTCTCCAAATACAGATTTGGGGATTTTACTTTTCCACATGAGAAAAAGAAAGGGAAAAAAGAAACTGTAACAAAGAACTAAGCAGCACGAAAAAAATTGAGGAGGACCAACAGAGTAGCCAGCTGAAAATTGGACCACGTTCAAAGCTTCAAGCAAGCTATTGATTTTGTTTGCACTAAGGCATTATTTGTTGGACCTTTGTGTATCGAATAAACAACAATTGATTGGGTTCACTAAATATGTGAGCCAAAAGCAAATAAACCACCTCAGGTCTCAACTGCTTCTCAACCTCATTCCATTCTCCTTTCTCTAAGATGGAGGAGAAAGGTGCCCCAGAAAGCTCCTGAGGAAAATTGTGGGGTCAATTTAGCTAAAGATTTCAACTCTTCAGACAAAAGAAAGAAGGGAAGGAAATGAAAGAAGTTATTATTTATACATTCATTATTGTTGTTGTTAGTTGCGAAGTCATGTCTGACCTATCGCAACCCCATGGACAACATTCCTCCAGGCCTTCCTGTCCTCTACCATCATCATTCATATGTGCTCCCTTTTAGCATATCAGCTGTCTAGGCTTCCTACAAATCCTTGGGAATCTAAACCTCTGTGGGATTAAGGGTGCCAAAATCTGAATTATGAAATTCCTAAAAGAGGTGGGAGCAAGTGGAGACCACAAAGCTCCATGTCCATCTTAACAGGAATAAAATCCAAGTCTGAATTCCAATCTAAACTTCCCAGACAGGCCTGTTTTGCTTGCTGAGGATTCCCAGTTTCTATATTCAAATCAAATTAAACCAGAAAGCAACTTCAGGCACATCCGATGCCTTGGTGACAGACAGTGACCTCCTAATGTGTTGGGTGAGCGAGATGCATCCATTCTGCCACTCGCAAAGTCATCTTGCCACCACCCAGATTTTGACAGTGTTCCTAATTACAATAATTAAGTAGTCAAACTGAACGACAGGAAACAAGGGGGGGTGGAAGCCATTCAAACACCACCTAAAGTTAAACAGATGCCAACATTGCCAGATCAACCATCCACAACTCATAACTGCAGAAACCTTCATTTCCAAAGACTCTTCAATCTGACGTGTAATCACCTCTTGGGGCCTGGGGGCCTGGACCTTGTCACACGGGTACATCTGAGATGTTGGCTAGTCTGGAAAGGAAGACAAGCACCCAGCCCATCTCGAAAGACCCCTTGACCTTTTCATTCAAGGAGGCGGATTCTCTTTCCAAGCTAGATTGGAACAAAAGCTAGATGAAAGAGAAGAGCAGGGTTAATGTCTACTTAATAGCCTTCCCTGTTTTCCAGATTTGTTACAAGGGAGATGAAGACCAAAACTCAAGGGAGCACTTTTCATTTTGAAGTTCTGTTGATCTTCAGTTGCAAATTACAGCGATCAAGTTGGTATATCTAGTGATGTCATTGATGTGTTGGTGCTGTTTCAAGATGACCTCAGGCAATACACACAAGCTTGGTCAGTAGATGTCCAAATTCTGGACAATGTTGCACTTTTTTAATGGAACATTTGTTCAATTCCCTCACAGATTTTGTCACTTCACTAATTTATTGTTTTTGTTTGTTTCAGCCACTTCTTTTAGACCACCTGGGTCTAAAAGCTTTCATATGTGGACTAGAGAATAACACAATCTAAGCAGATGTAAAAGACATTATTAAAAACATTAAAGACATACGTTATCTCTCATCATAGACCGTCAACAAGTGAACCATGCAGAACGTGATTGAGATGTAAACGCCACATAAGATAACAATTTATTTAAAGTTCGCATCTAATAAGCAGGAGAGGCCCAATTCATCTCTGCACAGGTTGAAGAATTAGCTTCAGGGCTGCACATCCTCCTAGACCTCATTACTAAGCCTGACATGATCCAACAAGGCAGCTTGATAAATTGAATCTATCTGATTCATCCGATTGAACTGACTTCAACATTCCAAATGATTTGATTTCAATCATTGATTCTATTGGGTTAATTTCGTTCAAAAACCCATTTTAACTTGAATCAGAAGGTCTCACGCTGGGGATTGGGATTTGTGCCAATTCAAACTGATACAACGAAGCACTGAAACCTCAACAAATTGTCGCAACAAAGCTTTTTGGAGCCAGAGTAATTATTGCCTTACAAAGAGAGCCTTACTAGCTGATTCCACAGACTGGAGAGGTGTCAAAGGGATGCTGAATGGTATTTATTATTTATTTTATTTATTCATATTTAATGTTTCTAGGCCACAGTGTTGCGCAGTGGTCCAGCGGTTAAAATGCCAGGCTTGTTGGCTGGAAAGCCAGCAGCCCAGGTTCAAGACCCAAGACCCACGTGACCGGGTGAGCTCCTGTCCTCACCTCAGCTCCTGCCAATCTAGCAGTTCAAAATGACCATGGAAGCATCTCTGAACAACGCTGGTTGCCTCAGCTAGGAAACAGAGATAAGCACCGCCTCCTAGAGTTGGACATGATTGGCAGGGGAAATGTTTACTTCTTTTAAAACCTTAAACAATAGGATTAAAGTAAGATAATAGATGGGACAACTTATGAGAGAGATGTTGCTTGGGCATTTCCCCGGCACTGTATCTGAAGAGGGATGAGAGTGGAGGAGAAAGGTTAGGGAGGAAGTAGGACGGTGAGAGGAGAGAGTGGAGGGGAGGGGAGAAAGAGGAGGGAAGTAAGGGAGAGTGTTAGAGAGGGCGAATGCAGTTTTGGGGGGGGGGGGGGTGGGCAAGCAACACCTAGGTGTATTTATTTTATTTTGTCAAATGTGATTTTTTTTTCTTTTTTGTTTATGTAATTGATAAATGAAAAATAAAAACTTTAAAAAAAAAAAACAAAAAAAAAACCCCTTGCAGTAAAAATAGTCTTAGCACTTGGTGCTTCCTGTCTTGAAGAGCTAATGTCAGTCTTACAAATGGGAAAGCTTTCCTCCCTTACTTTTGCTCTCTCCAAAACTGGAGAGGGTCCCTTCTGAGACACTTTCTCCATTTCCACCCCCATCCCCACCTTCCCTCAGACTCAGCTGTCTCTTGTCATACTGTTGTCTAGGCCAGTGTTTCCCAATCTTGACAATTTTAAGGCGTGTGGACTTCAACTTGGGAGCTTGGGAGATGGAAGGAAATGCTGTAGCCTAGACCAGTGTTTCCCAATCTGGACAATTTTAAGGCGTGTGGACTTCAACTCCCAGAATTCCACAGCCAGCAATGCTGGCTGTGGAATTCTGGGAGTTGAAGTCCACACGCCTTAAAATTGTCCAGATTGGGAAACACTGGTCTAGGCTACAGCTCTTCCTCCCGTCTCCCAAGCTCATTCACACATACCATTACATCTGGGAGGAATGGCAAGGAAGGGAGATACGATGCCACGTTCTCACGTTCTGTTGTACCTTCATCCACGTCTCCCAAACATATCATGCTTTGAAAATCAGTCTTGGCAGCCTTGAGGTAATGTTAACAGGGAAGATGGAAGAAGAAGACCAGCCTGAGGGGCCTAGTAAGCTATGAGATTCGCCAACAGGTATTTGGAGATGCTTTTCTGCCGACACACTCGAAGGTGTGTCTCTATCGTTTTGTTTCCAAGCCCACCCCAAAGGTCCTTTTGGATTTCGCCTCTGGATCTATGAAGTTCCCCACCCTGGTTAAGTCCAGGCTATTTGCCTTTCTTCTTCTGTTTTTCTCCCCTCAATTAATTCCTGCTTGCTGTGCCATCCTGTCAACACGGTTCTCAAACTGATTTCTCTCTAATTTGCATTATCTTTCTAAACCCGCTGATATTCCCTGTTGCTACTCTGGCTATTTTCCAGTTCTGGGGATTGAACCAAGGGAAACAAACAGAGAGAGACACACAGAGAGAGAGACACAACCCCCCCACACACACACACAAGGAGAGGGAGAGGGAGGGAGGGAAGGAGGAAGAGAGAGAGAGAAGGGAGAGAGAAGAAAAAGGAGGGAGGGAAGGAAGAAAGGGAGGGAGGAAGAAAGAGTGGGGAAAGAAAGAAAGAAAGAAAGAAAGAAAGAAAGAAAGAAAGAAAGAAAGAAAGAGAAAGGAAGGAAGGAGGGAGGGAGGGAAGGAGAGGGATTTTTGTAATTTCCAAACTTTGCTACCCATCCTCCCTGCCAGAATTTTCAGTCCCCTTCACTCAACCTTTTGACACTGCAAAAATATTACGAATGGGTAAGAAGGGGGCATGCTTGCTTGCCAGAGGCCTTGGCTTCATTTTCTATAGTTAAGACACTCATTTCGCAGACACTGGAAAAGATAAGGTGTCATGACCATGTGTGGAGAACCTTTGACTCCACTTCATGTAAATCCCACCTCTCGCCCCAAATAACTCTAGTATTTATTTTGTTCTGTCTATGTTTGGAGAAGCTTAATCACCAAGAACAGGATATGTATATTATGAATTTGTGGTACTGGGATGAGTATTCAGGACAGAATTCAACATGCTTTATATTCCAGCTTCTTTTTTTAAAAAAGCAAACACAAATATTGAATATTAATTGGTGTGAAGACAGCTAGAAAACTAGTGCAAAAGAGAGTGATTTATGAAAGCTGCTTAAAAGACAGTTTTACAAGATTTGGACCCCGGTACGGGTTGAAATCAGACTGTACACATGGGAAGTGTCTACAATAATAAGTAATTCCACCACTGCACCAACTTTCCAGGTTCCAAAGGAAAGGCCTGTAGGAACCCAGTCCAGCCAAAAAATCCATCTGTGGTTAGTTATGAACCATGGTAGGTTAGGTGACACCATCTGGTATTTATCCAAGCTTCTAAATCACGCCCATTTACTCATTGGGAGTGATGTAGGAACTCCATGCCAACAATTAGGATCTACCTGCTATTTCTCCTTTCTGTCTCAGTAGATCCACTGATGAAGTATGTGATGCTCAAGGACAATATAAGCACCAATAGAAGAGAATATTTGTAGCTCTGGGTTGAACGGCGGAGTCCTTTGTGTTCTTTGTAGACTTTACATAGCTCAACAAGGGAACATCATCAGTGCTAGAAGGGAATGGAGTTTGAAGAGTGAAGGAGGAGGAGGAGGAGGAAATCTGTGAGGTCCTTGATGCTCTCTGACCTTAGTTGTTTTCTTGCCGATGTTTCATTACCCACCTAGCTATCATCATCAGAAGGGAATGTCTGAAGAGTGAAGGAGAAGGAAGAGGAGGAGGGGTTTGCAAAGAGGAGGAGGAGGGGGGAGGAGGAGGAGGAGGAGGAGGACAATGACAACTATGGGGTCTTTGGTGTTCTCTGAGCTTGGTCGTTTTCTTGCAGATGTTTCATTACCCAACTAGGTACCGTAACATCATCAAGGACTCCACAATGTAAGCAGTCAGCCAGTGTTCTTTCTTTACAAAATTTGTATTCCTGATATGGTAAGAAGAAGGGAGGTGGGTTGTTATGAAAACTCAACAGGTTCTCCCATTAATCCTCCATTTATATTTTTCTGGACATCAATGTCCTCTCTTCCCATCTTGCCATCTATTGGTGCAAAACAATTAATAAACATTTTATCCGGGCCTTAAAATATCTCTTTGCTCTGCATTGTCCCTTGTTCTTGTTTTGCTCCAGCCATTATCCTTTTAACTTGCGTTGGGTTAGTTTTATAAAAAAAATCTGCCCCCGTTTAATTTTTCACCCCCCTTCCCCCCTCGCTATAACAATGCTGAGGCCATTACTTGCATCAGCACCAGGAAATGTTCCATTTTCCAATTTACAGTCACAATTATGACATCCAGTGGAAACAAATGCAGCTGCCTTCCTTCTGAAGCCGTTTTTATTTTTGATCCCGGTAATTAAAAAAGAGTGGGGGGGGCCGAGCCAGGTATGTCCTTGCATGCATTAAATGAATTTATGCAACGTTACGGCTGTATTAGCAGGAGAGATTCAGTGAATACAAATAACCCCCCCTCCCAATCGGGTATAAAACCCCTTTTGGCTTGCCCTAAAATGTGCTGGGTGGTTTTCCCCCTGCAGAGCCACAGGGCTATTGTTCAGCTTCCTCTCGAAGCTAACGTCTCTTTCTCTCCCCGTTTCCCATTTATTTCCCCTTCTATTTTCCACCAAATTGCTAGTTATGGTGGAGTTGTGTGCAAACAACAACAGGCTCTCTTGTCACTTCATATTTCCATCTGCCTGTCTGAATAAGCCAGGACAGCTGAAACGTGGTTGATGATATTATAATCATGGCTGCAATTGTATCTTGCAAAGCTGACAACAAATTGGATCTTCTCTTTCTCTGTCTCTCTCTCTCCCGCTCCCTCTTTATCTTTACACAGAAAAGCATAATGCAGTGCCGTTTTTGTATTAATGACACAAAAGTGCCTTTGTGGGAGCCGGCACTTGCAAGAACAAATACAGACCTTTCATCAATGCTGGGGATCATTTAATTAGTTTTAATTTGCCCGTGGAGCGACAGAAGGATAACATTTTGACTTGCTTGTCTTCGCTGCAAAGTACCTGTTGGCAGTAAGGAACATCTCCGGGGTTTGTTGTGTTTGCTACCACAAGGTTGCTCCCTGCTTTAAGACCCCTATGAAGGCAGGACTTCAGAAGTTGCCATCTTTTCCACAGAGGGACCCGTTAATTCAATTCACTGGTTCAGAGCCGGCTTAATGCAAAACTGTCAGTCCCAGGTTGTGGGTGTCTGAGATTGATCAAGAGTGCCAAACCAAGGGGAATAAAAGCTGGAGGGTTCTCTGGGTTTAATACTTGACTAGATTTAGAGTCAGAATGTTCTAAAGGCAGTATTTATATGGCTATTGTGTTCTCCAACCACGGAGGGTTATTCAAATTCATTTCCCTCCCTCCCCCCGACCCCACCTGGCTCTTTTTCCAGGATATGCTACTAGGTCAGTGGTTCTCAACCTGTGGGTCGGGACCCCATTTGGGGTCGAACGACCATTTCATGGGCATCGCCAAACAAGGCTGTCCACCATTTTTCCCCCTTTTCTTTGGCCATGCCCCTGGCACCCGGTGATGTATAAGTGGTTGGGGGTCACCACAACATGGGGAACTGTATTATGGGGTCACGGCATTAGAAAGGTTGAGAACCACTGTACTAGGTGCTGTCTGTTGGTTCTTAAAGGCCAGCTTAGAAGCCATAAGGACATGGTCAGTGTTTGATTTCATATGCCAAGGCTCAAAAGCCATGGTGAAATACCCCACTCCCTTTTAGCATTGATGATGTTACATAGTTGGTTCTGCAAGAAAACCATCAAGCTCAGAGAGTACCAAGGAGCCCTACACCCCCCCCTCCTCCTCCTCCTCCTGCTCCTCCTCCTCCTCTCTGCAAACTCTCTCTCTTCTAGCACTGATGATGTTACTTAGTTGGGTCCTGAAATGTTCTGCAAGAAAACAACTAAGCTCAGAGAGTACTAGGAACCTCACAGTAGTCCTTCTCCTCCTTCTCCTCCTCCTCATCTCTACAATCCCCACTCCCCTCTAGCACTGATGATGCTACCTACCTGGTTCCTGACACATCTGCTCAGCAAACACCAAGGACTCCATAGTCTTGGGAATTTTGTAAGCTGTAAGAACTGGCAGCCATTGGAGTGACATTTCCCAAGTCAATTTTTTTTTAAAAAAAATGGTAGTACTAGGAGAATTATTAGAAGAGGAAAGAACAAGAGTCTGGACAACAACCAGATTTCAGACGCTGCCCTATTTGTTTCCCAGGCATATAATACTCTGCTCTGTCACCATGTGGTCTCCTTATCTGCCTTCTATTTCCCCAAAGATCTTCTTAATGCCCTGTGCCCATCTGTCCTGGATTCTCATGCTGCTAGCAGACCTGCAATTTCCAAACTAAGCTACCTCTTTCCACCCTTTCTATGAGATTAAAAAAAATGTATTTCTCTTTGCAATTTTCCCTTGGTCTGTCCAGCTGCTTTCTTCCATATCTCCATCTCAATTCATTGAATCAAGGTCAATGGATTTGATTTTTTAAAAAATCAGTTTAGGGAAAAGGGGGGGGGAGGCCATGGCCATTTTGAATGGTTGAACTGATTCTGAGATGGCCCCATTCACTTGGATGGTCCGATTAGATTTGGGAAGTCAGTTCTCGGTTCCGAGATTAGATCAAGGACTTCAAATCAAATCTCTGGATCCAGGTTTCATACTGCTTCTAACGCTTTATCAGAGAGAGAAAGAGAAAGAGAGATTTATCAATTTATATTTCTTCATCTGTTTCCATTTTGACAGCAATGGTTGATGAAGACCTGTCCATCAGCTTTGTAGCTTTTTGTCTTCACAGTAGGATGGGAAGGAAACTGTCCCTCAACACCAACATTTGGACTTGAGGCTCTTTTCCTTATAATTCACATTGAAGTCGAGAGAAACTATAAAGAGAAGAGGAATTATGCAGATAATTTTGGTTCTCTAAGTTCTCCCGCAGACATTTAGAAGTAATATCTTTTTGCTTGTCCACTTTAGATATTTCTTCTTTAGCTATTTGTCCTGTCTTTCTCGTAACCTTCAAAAAGATAGCAGCAGCAATAAAACTGGGACAAATTAGGCTGGATGGAAACATGTGTCTAAATTAGCAAACACAAATCCATATTAAATGGTAACAGGCTGATCTAAATACATTTTTAAAAGATTCTCACCTATCAAAATAAGGATAGATGAAAGAGAGCTGAGCAAATTCCTGCCAAGAAAATCAGAACGTCTTCTGATGATACTTTGGAACGCAGTTCTCAAACATTGCTAAAGACTGAACCATTCAACAAGGTTTAACTAGCTGAAATTCCCCAGTTCCCAAAAACAATCCCTGTAGCGCATGGGGAAATAATCTAATACACACATTTCTGTGCATCTAGGTATATTTTACAATGTTATTGTACAACCATCCCAGCATATCGACCTCCCAAAAGCCACCAGGCTGAGTACTTGTTGAGAGCACAAGTGGGCACTGACCCTCTTGTGCAGAAAACCTGAATATGTTACCATCCTGAAAAGCTGAACTTTATTTTTAATTTTTTTTTTTATCAAAACCAATTATTAGCCCTTTACTTCTACAGACAGAATTATAACCATATAGGCAACTTTGAGGAACAATAACATTGATTTTCTTATTTTTATTTGGTCTTATCCCCAAACCTTTTCTCCTTTTCTTCCTTCTCCCCTCCTCCCTTCCCCCACCTCCCCTCCTCCTCCTCCTCCTCTTCCTCTCCCCTCTTCCTCATGTTCCTTTCCCTTCCTCCTCCCCTCCTCCCCTCCTCCTGCTCCCCTCCTTCTCCCCTCCTTCTCCTCCTCCTCCTCTTCCTCTCCCCTCTTCCTCATGTTCCTTTCCCTTCCTTCTCCCCTCCTCCCTTCCCCCACCTCCCCTCCTCCTCCTCCTCCTCTTCCTCTCCCCTCTTCCTCATGTTCCTTTCCCTTCCTCCTCCCCTCCTCCCCTCCTCCTGCTCCCCTCCTTCTCCCCTCCTTCTCCTCCTCCTCCTCTTCCTCTCCCCTCTTCCTCATGTTCCTTTCCCTTCCTTCTCCCCTCCTCCCTTCCCCCACCTCCCCTCCTCCTCCTCCTCCTCTTCCTCTCCCCTCTTCCTCATGTTCCTTTCCCTTCCTCCTCCCCTCCTCCCCTCCTCCTGCTCCCCTCCTTCTCCCCTCCTTCTCTCCTCCTCTTCCTCTCCCCTCTTCCTCATGTTCCTTTCCCTTCCTCCTCCCCTCCTCCCCTCCTCCTGCTCCCCTCCTTCTCCCCTCTTTCTCCTCCTCCTCTTCCTCTCCCCTCTTCCTCATGTTCCTTTCCCTTCCTCCTCCCCTCCTCCTGCTCCCCTCCTGCTCCCCTCCTTCTCCTCCTCCTCCTCTTCCTGCTCCCCTCCTCCTGCTCGTCTCCCTCCTCCTGCTCCTCCTCTTTCCCCCTCCTCCTCCTCCACCACCTCTTCCTCTCTCCTCCTCCTCCTATTCCTCCTCCCCTGCTCCTCTCCTTTTCTTCTTACTTCCTTCCTCTTCCTCCTCCTGCTCCTCTCCATTGCTTCTCCTGCTCTTCCTCCTTCTCCCCTCCTCTTCTTTCCCGTCTTCCTCTTCCTCCTCCCCTGCTCCTCTCTTTTTCTTCCTACTTCCCTCCTCCTCCTGCTGCTCCTCTCCCTTCCTTCTCCTGCTCTTCCTCCCCTCCTCCCACTCTTCCTCCTTCTCCCCTCCTCCTCTTCCTCCTCCCCTGCTCCTCTCCTGTTCCTCCTCTTTCCCCCCTCCTCTTCCTCCTCCCAATTTCTTATTTTGCTTCCCTTTCGGTCTAAAGCACACTGCCTCAGAGATGCAACATTATATATATCGCACGAATGAACACTTGATGTTGTCATAGTCACCAGTCAGGTTTTTTCGGGCTTCAGAGGCTAAACCTGATGACTTTCTTCCCATCTCAGGCTGTTCATACTGGGCTGTTTTGAAAGGTGTGCTGGAAACTTTATTTTTTTTCTCCTGCAATATAAAACAGGTGTTGCAAATTTAAAGAATTTTTTTTTTTAAAAAAAAAAGTCATCTCTACAGAGGAAAATCACCCCCTTAGCTGAACATCATATCAGATGAAGAGGAGGAAAGCAAGCCGACATTAAAATAAATGAGACTCAATAGTCATTTCTCCTCACTCTCTCTCTCGGTCTGCCTTTTTTACTAGCAATTTGCAACGGATAACTCATCTGATGACAGATTTCCTAATAGAGGGAGTAGTCCTTTTCTGCACAATTCGTGTTCCTCCTGATAGGAAGATAAAGATTTTCATTTATTAATTCATTTTTACTGTCCATGCCTGCTCATCCTTTCAGCCCAAAGAAAAAGGATGAAAAAAACCCACTTATTTTGAAAAGGACTGAGAGAGAAAAGTAATCGACTTTTCCTGATGGTTCTCTGCCTTGAGGACACCTCATTTGAGCTGGTCAATGCCACCCCATCCTTAGCCTCTCCTGCGTGAGGTCAACCCGGTTTCAAGAGAACAAAGCACAGATACTCTTCTCTTCCCATCATGATTCCAGTTCACCAACCATAATCATCGACCAAAACTTGCTTCACATTATCTGCTCAGTGTTGGCTGATGATATACGAAGTAATTTCAGCTTGACAGTCATGGTGGGCACATATCATCGTCTGCCCCATGAAATCTATATATACACCTCCGTCCCTCCTCCTCTCTCCCTTTTTTTTTTAAGAGGGAGAGAGAGTTTTAAAGCTCAAAAGAGGTTTCATGGAGAAGATGGCATAACTCATCTTTATGGACTTTCACAATCCATTTATTAACCATCATGTTTTCTCTCTATTATGCCCCATCTGAATGCATTTATCTGCTTAGCTGGGCCAGGAAAAGCTAAAGTTGAGAGCGATTTGTTTTATGTTGTCGCTGGGCAGGCCTGTAAAAGAGACCAGCAATGTCCATAAACTTTGAAAATTGGAAGAACATTAACTTCAGACTACAGTGACAAAATAAACACTAGTCCTCTGAACACATGACTTTCAGCAGGTGAGTAGATGATGGGAATTCCAACTAAAGGTTAATTAATTAAATCAACCTTAAGGAGGTTAGATTTGGCTTAATCAAATCCAGTCCAGTCCAGCCTAAACTCACCTCTCCTACTCAGCCATATTACCAGAACTGTTGACTGGGGCTAATTAAAACTGACTTATCCCAAGAGAAAGTCTTCTAGTTATTGACTTTTCTAAAATCTTGGCTTAACCATGGATTATAAATGTTTAACATGGGATATAAATGGAGCAGAGAGGGGTTAAAATCATAATTTGAAAAAATTAAAATGAGATATGATTTGCTTACAAGCAAAACATATATTAAAAAAAAGATATAAAATATTTGAGTCACAAAAATCTGAGAGAAGAATTTATTTCAGCAGGAATAAAAAAAAAATGGAGGTTTTCTTTGTATATAAATTCTCAACATCCAAAACTTACATTGACCAATGATCATGGCTGTATGTTGGGGTGGAAGTTAATCTATAGGAGGCTAAGGCTTTGATATAGGAAATTTATGTCCTGAATGAAGATAAAATAGCATTTTGTTAAAGGCATGGCTAAATTATTGATTTTTTCATATGAAAATTGGTGTTTCATGGGAGTTTGAAACGGAATGGCTTCCTCCCCAAAAAACACAAAATGTCTGAGGAAAAATATTAAAAACACACAGGGTAAACTACCATTTCTTTTAATTTAATGGATAATTTGGAGCGTGTTGATGCAGAGAGATACAAAATTGGTGATTCAAAAGAATATATTTATTTTTCTGAAGAACACAGATATTTTTCAAGAACAGATATAATTTGGACATCTAAAGCTTTGGCTATTAATGTTTATAAAATGGAGACATTACCAATGACTTTTTCAGATTACAGACTGTGGCTTTACTTTTTAAGAGGAAAAAATGGATCTTTTAGTTGAAGATTGAATGAGATTTTTTTACAAAAGGAAAATGGTAGTGGAGAATTGTAAAAACAAGTTAATTTTTTTTTTTTAGAATAATCTTAATAAAGGCACAGAAATGGTTTGGGATTCAAGCAAAGCTTTTGCGAAAAGTAATAATGAATTTTAAAAGAAAAGGCAAGATAAATGATTTGGGATGAGATAAATAAAGTGGAAGAAGAATTTTAAAAAATCCCTAAGGAGACAACTATTGTCCACCAAATGAAGCTTTTAGAGAGGAAACTATTTTTGTTAACTGCGAGAGAGATGGAAATAAAGATGAACTATGCCAAACAAAGAAATTTTGAATTTGCAAATAAACCAGGGAAGTGGTTGGCATACAAGCTGTGAAAAGAAAAAAAAGAAAATCATATTAAAGTTACAAGAAGGAAATATTGCAATAACAGATAAGACAAATATGCGAAAAGTGTCATCAGTATTATACTACTTCATACAAAAGTCTGCTAGGTGTAAGCAAATAAAGAACTGAATTCTGAAATGAACATGGTTTCTTGGACTTAGCCTAACTCCTAATTGGAAATCTTGGGAGATTTATCCTTAATAGCCAACCATCAGCACCCCAAACAACAACTAAAAAAGCCACACAAAACAGGCACCATATAAATACTGCACACAGAATAGTCCAAAGCACACACTCTAGTGAAAGAGAAGTTTCCAGAGGATGGCCTCTGGTCCCGGTGACTGATGGAGATTGGATCCTGCAACATTATACTGGGGCATGTATATTCACCTTCACTCGTGGTTTATCCTACCTCTGTAAGTCTAATGGACAGCTAACATGGATAATGCATACCCAGAAGGAGCCTAAGAATAAGAACTTATTATTATTATTATTGATCATCGCACAGTCAGCCAGATGTTCAGACTGGATTTGGCATTTTTGTCTACCTATCGAGTCCTTCCCAAGGACCTGGGATAGGCAGATGTGGATGTTTGATGGTATTACAGATATCATTGCAGGATGGAAGCAGTTCCTAGTAAGGCCGTCTTTTGCAATTGACTAAAGGCGAATTTGTCAATGCTGATGATGGTGTTCAAATGGTGCTCCAGTTGTTTTGGAACTGAACCCAAGGTGCCTATTACTATTGGTACTACCCTTGCTTGCCTTTGTCACAGTCTTTCTATTTCTATTTGTAGGTCTTTATTATTGTTGTTATTGTTGTTGTTGTTGATGATGATGATGATGCTCTACAGGACAAAGCTATAGATTCTTTAGCCTTATATTGTAGGATAGAGAGCTGTTAGATTAATAGTTGAGACTCATGTTGACTGAGTTTATTGACCTCTAGTGTGATTTGAACCCAGTGATTGTTGCTTGTTCAACAGACTGAGATTTGCAACATTGGAGTTACCTGTTATACAGTATGTAGACAGTGAGTTTGTTCGACCTAAGCTGAAACCACAAATACAAAATTAATTGCATCAGTAGTCCCTGCAACCTCTCCATTTCTCCTCTTTGAAGAAGAGAGATTGGTGATTGTTTCATTTGTTTCTAACTGAGTTTCATTATCATCATCTCATTATCACACTAATTTTGGGGTTCAATCCACCCAGCGAATGGAAGGATAATAGGCCCCTGGATATATCCAATAATATCTATCAATAATTGGCTGAGCTCTAGCACTGTGTTTTTCGAATCATCTGCTCTGAGAAATCCTTTCATGAAAATTCCAAGATATAATCTATAAAATTCAGTATTCAGAGTGTATGAACTACCACCAAATTATGGGACACATTTATTTGAGGTAGCACACTCAAATTTCATGTTCACACAGGCTGTTTGATAGCGATGTCCTCCTAACCTTTTTAAAATACTGTCATACCAATATACCTGCAGTCTTTTAGCGCTTCTCATGAATGCTCACAAAGGAAATAATAAAATACCACTCCGAGCTGATGTGCTTGTAGTTTAAAGAGTATTTTAAGACTGAGTAAAAAAAAAAAAATGAAGCCAGGAGGTCAAAACCACCATATTGTTGTTCTGCCCGCCATCATTCCCCATGGATGTTCCTGTAAAACCTTGCCAACCTTCCTCCCTCAAAATAGCAATTTATTTCATTTTTTGTTTTAATCTGTGGGGTTGATTTTCTCCTGTCTCTCTATCTCTGGTAAATATTCAAGTGCGGCCTTAATGCTGTGTAAATATCATGTCATACCGCAAATTTATACAAAAATTGGGAGCTAGATAGCTGGATGTAAAACAGGATTAGAAAACCTACAATGTGACAAGAAGGAATTAAACACTAAGCAAGGAGATCAAAAGAAATGTAGGGAGCATATGAAACCTTCCTGACAGAAAGTTTATTTTCAGAATGAAAAGTCAAGATCAAGCATCGGTGGGAAGAGGACAGGACATCAAACACGGCTGAGAAGGCTGAAAAAAGCATTATCCTGTAAGGGTCGGTTATTTATTCGGAGTTAATAAAAATGACCTGCCAGTGTCTAGTTACTGAAAAAATGTCTTTCTCCCCCACCCCCAATACTCAGGGATGTTGGCAATTGACCAGCGAAAGTGAAAAAGCTGAAAGGGGAATCTACAGGTGTCCAGTGAAGCACCCACGGTGAGAAAGTGTCTATTCCTTGCACAAATGCGGTCATACAACCTGAAGACAATGGGAACTGCACAATTGGCCAGCACCGAATTGTAAATTGAAGAAATGGAGGAAGAATTGATGTGATACCTAGCAGCTGTTGTGGAGATTACCGTTATGCAGCTCCTGAACAGGAAGGAAGGAAGGAAGGAAGGAAGGAAGGAAGGAAGGAAGGAAGGAAGGAAGGAAGGAAGGAAGGAAGGAAGGAAGGAAGGAAGGAAGGAAGGAAGGAAAGAAAGAAAGAAAGAAAGAAAGAAAGAAAGAAAGAAAGAAAGAAAGAAAGAAAGAAGGAAGGAAGGATCTCATTGGAAATTTTTAAGAAGAGAATGGACAGCAATTTGTCTGAAATGACATAAGGTCTCCTGCTTGAGCAGGGACTTGGACTAGAAAACCTCTGAAGTCCCTACCAACCAGTAGTGGGATTCAGCCAGTTTGCACCAGTTTGGCAGAATTGGTAGCTAATTTTTTCTTGCCCAGGCCCAGAATGGACTTCCAGAAGCAGCATCCACACAGAGAGACAGTTGTTCACATATTGGAATCCCACCATTGCTACCAACTCTATTACAAGGGTGGGAGGGAGGGAGGGAGGGAGGGAGGAAGGAAGGAAGGAAGGAAGGAAGGAAGGAAGGAAGGAAGGAAGGAAGGAAGGAAGGAAGGAAAGAAGGAAATCTCAGCCCTGTCCATAAATGTGATAGAGATTTTTCCGTTATGCATCTTCGTTCCACCCAACAAAGCTTCATACCACCAGCCATCAGAAAGTTATCTAACCATAATGTCGAAGAGTAAAGGAGAAATAGTAATAACTAGACCAGGGGTAGTCAACCTTGGCTCTTTTATGACTCGTGGACTTCAACTCCCAGAATTCCTGAGCCAGCTAAGCTGGGAGTTGAAGTCCACGAGTCATAAAAGAGCCAAGGTTGACTACCCCTGAACTAGACAAAGCATAACCCATTGTTTCAGAGATAGTTCCTTACCTAAACAGAAGACTAAAATGCAGCAGAATCAGGACTGATTTTGAACTTCCCGATGGCTTCCCCATTGACTTTCCTTGTAGGAAGCTGGCAGGGAGCATTGGGAATGAGGATCACATGACCTCAGCTTACTGTGGCAGTACAGCAATACAGCAGCACTAAAACGGCCACAATTTTGCTAAATTTCAATCCCACATGGGTCCCAAATTCTAAACACATTCTGTCAGTCCATTTGAGATACCTTGATTCAAAAACCCTTGCCCTATGATGCATTGTTTGGCTCAACTGAGGGTTACAAGCAATCAGACACAAGAGCTTTAGTAGTCTCTAGATGTTTCTAAAAGAATAACTTTCACCAAAGTCCTTGAACAACTTTTATCCACAGCTTCAGAGTAAAGTCATTATTTTAATTATACTGAAAAGGGAGTCAAGATGTTGTAAAGAGAAGTAGGCAAACTCTGGTGTTTCCTCCATTTGCTGGATCCTATCTGATCTAAGATGATAGATGGGACCTCTTCAGAAGAACAGACTGAGGCCACAAATAAATCCCTTTGCTAAGCTTCTTAATTAGATTCCATGTCCTTATGGTCAACCTGATTCCACATCTAAGAAACAGTTCACTGCAGATAAAGCAAGCAAGTTGAGATCAATTTTAATTTGTTCAGGGGTTGATGCATTTTGTCTTACCTGACAAGAATTCTTTGGGAAGCCATCCTTTAATGTCACTAAGAACCTGGGGACCAATTTGTATGGTCAATATTCATGAGACCTTTCCTGCGCCTGGTGAACACATCACGGGCTAGTGTGACATCAGCGGTTTCAATGTAATAGAAAGTTTGCGTATCCCTCTACCCACGTTTTCTTCTTCTGAAGAACGTCTCCATATTGTCTATCACAAAGTCCTTATTTAGCCAATACAGCCAAGAAAGTCTGTGTTTTGAAACCAAGAATTGTTGAAGACTCATCAGCTAGGTATCCATGGTCAGTCAAAGACAAGGCTAAGTAGAGGTCATGCTGAAGAATTCTGAAACAAAACATCTTCAGGGGATGAGCATCTTCCAAGATCAGAAGTTCCACATTCTGTGGGGTTCTTGGTGCTCTCTGAGCTTGGCAGATGCTTGCTCTGAATAAGAGTATACCCCACTCCCATCTAGCACTGATAATGTTACCTTGTTAGGTAATGAAATGTCTGCAAGAAAACTATCAAACTCAGAGAGCACCAAGGATCCCTGCATTCAACCTGAGCTGCAAATATTCTCTTCCATTAGTTCCACATTCTGTTTGTTCCAACAATTCTTTTGATGCAATGCCCAGTTTCAGTTCACTTGAGAGAATAGTAGTACGTGCAGATTAACTTTCCCAGCTGATCTCACTGGATAGACAACTTGTAGTCTATGTTTATCAGCCAGAGTAAGATTTGAATTATGATTCGCTTTGGAACATAGAACCCAATTGATTTTATAATTGGAATCATCTCAGAAAATTGATTCTGGTTTTTGAATTGAATTGATTACTAGTCATGTTTCAGAGGCTTGATAAATCTTTCTAAATTGGCTGAAAAGAAGAGTAAGGCTGAACTTACTCATGACGCTGAGCCATGATATAGTTCTGCTTGGTTTTGACTTAACAAATTTGAATTCATCCATTGTGGGTTTGATTTTTTTTCATGCACGGTTTATGCCTTGGTGCAATATAGCACCAAATGTAACAACTAAATAAAGGTGTCTAATTCTCTCCCCCCCCCCCCCGTGCATTGGGAGGGGGAAGGGGAACCATCAAAAATACCAGAATCTTTCTGACTTTCTTTCAACATCTCAGTTGAATAAAACAAATTGCAAGAAATGACCAGAGAAGACTGCAGGGATATGCTCGATTTTGGAAAAATCTATTTAAAAAGAAAGAAAATACAGTATTAAGCAGATGAAGAGAATTAGCAATAGAGAGATTCAATAGCAAAGGATTAGATCTTGAGAAAGTGTATGTGTTTGGTAGTATTAATCAGAAGTCAGCAATACATGGTGAAAAGGATTCTTTGAATGAACGCCTTGAGTGAAATGAAGTGAATCCCACTTTTGCTGTCACTTAAGAGAAGAGTCAAAACCTACATTGCTAACGGATATTCCATCCCAAACTGGTTTCTTCAGGAAATTTCTAGCATGGGGAGAAGAGGAGGGGAAGAGGAAACCATGTTCAAAGATAGCAAGAGGCAATACTTTCATTTGGCCAATTCAGGTGGCCTAAAAGTCATATGTCTGTATGAATGTTCTCCAGAACCCTTCATGATAAGTGTCTGAGTATGTTTGGTCTACACAGAAATGATGGCTGAAGGAAATACACCATATGTCTTCAAGTGTTAATTAAGGTGGTGCAGCAGTTAGAGTGCAGTACTGCAGGCCACTTTAGCTGACTGTGTTCAGCAGGTCAGCGGTTCAAATCTCACCGGCTCAAGGTTGACTCAGACTTCCATCCTTCCGGGGTAGGTAAAATGAGGACCCAGATTGTTGGGGGCAATGTAAATATATATATATATATATATATACATTGCTTACTGGTGTACACCGCTTAGAGAGTGCTTGCACTTAAAGCGGTATATAAGTCTCATAAATAAATAAATAAATAAATTCTCGATTGCCCCAGTAGTCAGGACCAGAACTAATGGATAAGGTGGTCCTTTGGTTACAACGGTAAGTGGGATCAGAATTTCTACAGTTAAGTGATGCAATTGTGAAGTGTGACATCACATGACTGTGTTGTTTAGTTAGGGCAACCCCAGCTGTTCCCCTTGCCATTGTTAAGTGAGGAGTGCAGATTGTTAAGCAAGGACCTCATGTGATTGTGGCTTACATCTTCTTGTGGCTTCCCAACAAATCAAGTCAATGGGGAAGCCAGCAGGAAATTGAAAGTGGTAGTCACAACAAGCCTTTCCTTAGGTAGTTAGCAAAAAAACTAGTGGTCAGAGCTACAGGCAGATGAGTGAGCATTATGGAATACAAGCAAGCAAGGTGTAGGTGAGGGCAGGGAGCCAGATAGCTACTATGGGCAGGCATGTGTGGGTGCTATAGAGAGATGCAAGTGTGCCAGATGTGCAGATATAACACTATGGCTGGGCATATGAGTGATTTATTAGTGGCAATGACAGTGAATGAAATTAACTGGGGTCCTTTGTGTCTACAGCGTCTTTATGAAGCATTCCCTAAAAATATGAGCAGCTTTGAAGAAATGATCAATTTCTGCAGATGTTCTTTTGCACCACAAAGTGCACTAACAATGTTACTAACGAAACATCTGCAAGGAAACAACCAAGCTCAGAGAGCACCAAGGACTCGTGACTTCAACTCTGAGCTGTATTTGCTATTGTTGAAAAAGAAGGTGTCTGTCAAGCAATTCTGTAAAAAGAGATGAGTGGGTCAGTGCTCTATGTTGCATGAAGTGGTCCTCAAAAGAAGATTGGCTGCTGATTGAGAGATAACTGTACAGTAGGTGCTTACTAAATTCTGCATCTTAGGCAATATCTTAGTGACATTCAGTCATCCATTTAGAAGAAGGAGCATGAACTTGAAGTGACAAGGAGATCCGGTTCCCAGGTAGCACTACGTTTTCTCTTCATTACATTTTGGAATTGATTCAGGGACCGAGGAAGCCTTGACTGTGATGAGTAGATGATTTCATGGACAATGCTCCACCACGTTTTCTCCTGGGGAGCTGAATTGTCTTTTTATCATTATTATTTTATGAACTTTTAAGTGACAGGTGTGTCCTCCTATTATATTGCATTTTTGAAGTCTTGACAGCAAGTTGCAGATTGCTGGATGAGGTTAACCCTTCTCATTGTTAGTTTAACATCTCTCAATTTGGAGGTAAAATCTCCATCCAGGTTTGGTCCTTTGTGTGGAAAATTGCATGTCCAATAAAAAAACAAGCAGTGCTAGAAGTTGGAAGAAGATACAGGGGGTCCTCTGCTTACAACAGTTTGCTTAGTGACCATTCAAAGTTTCAACGGCACTGAAAAAGTGACTTATGACCATGTTTCACGCTTACAACCATTGCAGCATGCCCATGGACATGTGATCAAAATTCAGACGCTTGGCAACTGACTCACATCTATGACAGTTGCAGTGTCCTGGGGTTACGTGACCCCTTTTGCGACCTTTTGACAAGCTGAGTCAGGTAATAAGCCGAGGTGGCGCAGCAGTTAGAGTGCAGTACTGCAGGCCACTTTAGCTGACTGTGTTCAGCAGGTCAGCGGTTCAAATCTCACCGACTCAAGGTTGACTCAGCCTTCCATCCTTCCGAGGTAGGTAAAATGAGGACCCAGATTGTTGGGGGCAATGTAAATATATATATACATTGCTTACTGGTGTACACCGCTTAGAGAGTGCTCGCACTTAAAGTGGTATGTAAGTCTCATAAATAAATAAATAAATAAATAAATAATGAGAGAGTGACTCATTGGATAGGTTTGTAGATCCAAGATGATGGCGAGTAGAAATGGCTAAACATCTTGGGTGACTTGCCATGTAGACATAAACTTACCAAATCCGAAAGGTTGTGGCCCTTTGAACTTTTTTTGAGCAAGGAATGACTTCACATTTCTACGGGGACCTGAGGTAGTTTATTTGATTTTTGCATTAACCCAGCGTGGGCATCCATCTATCAAAGATTGGAATGCATGGTAAGTATTCACCCTGGTGTGTTAATCAGTCCCAGGTGGCTTGTTCAACAAACTAGGGTCAAAAAAAAAAAAAAATGAATGCAGGATGAGATGAGCTGTTGGTCTGATCCCACCAAGCTTCCTTTCTTCTTTTTTCCCCCCTCAAGGTTCATGTAACTCAATTTCCTGATTGATAAAGAGTTTTATGGAATCATCCATCTCTCGTTTCTTCTGGAAACGTGGGCTTTCTGAACTCACCTGGTCTCCTTTGCCAAGTGACTTTGATGGATTGGCAATTCACTTGCCTCCCTTGCAGAGTCTGTGCAGAGTCCTGAGCAGCAGTCAATTCCAGGCATTTTCCATTGTTGATGGAAGACAGGCAGACGGCCACCTTTACCTTAATAAATAAAAATGGGGTGGTGGGTTGAGGTAGCTTCTGACGTTCCCCCCCTCCCCCTTGTCACCTCCTTTCTTTGGAGATAAAGGCAGGAAACTCCTGGACAATGAGGGAGTTGCATGCAGCTGTTTTTTCATCAAAGTTTTGGGTGAAAACCCACTTCCCTGAGACTTCCCAAACATACTAATTAATAGAATAACAGAATGACAAGAGTCGGAAGGGACCTTGGAGGTCTTCTAGTCCAACCCCCTGCTCGAGCAGGAAACCCTGTACCATTCCAGCTACATGGCTGTCCAGTCTCTTCTTAAAAACCTCCAGTGATGGAGCATCCACAACTTCTGGAGGCAAGCTGTTCCACTGATTAATTGTCCTCGCTGTCTGGAAGTT
Source organism: Crotalus tigris (assembly GCF_016545835.1). NCBI lineage: Eukaryota > Metazoa > Chordata > Lepidosauria > Squamata > Viperidae > Crotalus > Crotalus tigris. Next base: position 3,034,255 of record NW_024096953.1, on the reverse strand, counting down.
TCTCCTTAGTTCCAGGTTGCTTCTCGCCTTGATTAGTTTCCAGCCTTTGCTTCTTGTCCTGCCTTCAGGTGCTTTGGAGAAGAGGTTGATCTCTTGTTTTTTTTAATTGTCACATGTAATATCAGATAATCAAAATTTGGGTGCTTGGCCTGTATTTATAATGGTTGCAGCATCCCGTAATCATGTGATCACCATTTGCAACCTTCGTAGCTGACTTCCAGATTTGCTTAATGATTTCACTTAACAACTGTAGTGGAAAAGGTTGTGAAATTGATCACAATTCACTCAATAATCAGAGTCCCAATTGTGTTCATAAGTTGAGGATTACCTGTATTTCTTCTCTGATTAAATGTTTTCAGTTCTTTCCAAGCGTGAATGTATTCTTCAGTGGATATATTGATTTGTTTTTATTTCATTTTAAAAAATTAAAACTGCCCCATAGCCAAAGCTCGCCAGACCATTTGAATGGAAACATCACCATAAAATGCAAAATAAAACCACCCTAGAAATGAGACAGCTGCGGGCTGTCATTTAAAAACTCAAAACTATATGAGTTAAATGACATTGAAATAGAATTAAAACCCTGTTTTAAAGTCTGGGCAAAAAGCAAGGTCTCTGCTTCAGGCTGAAATGAAGCTAGTGTGGGTCGAGCCTCTATGGGAAGAGAAATGCATCAATGATGCCAAAGGAAAGAAACACTTCAGCCATGTTAATTTGCTCCAAAGCACGCAGAACTTTCGAAGGCAGCCTTCCGAGCCGAGTTGTGAGTCTTTGGTTGTCCTCTTTTGAATTTTTTATCCTTGCCAAGCCATCTGAGATGGTCTTTCACAAAGCTCTCTCGTTCTCAGCATCTCTTTGATTGCTGCAGAATAATCAATAAGCCAGCTACTAGGAATTTCATGAGTTTCCAAGGGAAAAAAACACTAATTTTTCAAAGTCTTTCCTGGCTCCCTTAGATTTATCAGGGTGAAATGTAATTATCTCTGCAATAGTGGGTGTAAATCAGTAGTGTTTGTGTGGGTCTATGTATGTTCAGATATGTGTGTGTATGTGTGTGTGTGTGTGTGTGTGTGTTCCTGAGGTCCCTACCTGTTTAATTGCCTGAAATGTTTCTGTGTGCTCCTAACAGCTTGTCGTGAAAGCTACAGAAATAATAATCCCTGATCATTTCTCTAGTTTCCATTCCCTCCTGAATTAAACTTTGTGTCCCTTTTCAGAAATTGTCAGGATAGGAGAAAATATTACTCTTAAACATCCATTCTTCCGAGAGATCACAAAAGCCAGGGTCCTATTTACAATTTATTTTATTCTACTCCTAATCTTAAAGCCTAGCTAAAGGATGGGGCCACAAATCCAGAATTTCCAAATATGAGTCATGTGTTTACTGGGCATTCATAGGTAATTTTATAAGAAGTTCACTTGGATTCCAAAATGGAGGCTTAATCTCTCCCACTGACTGTATTTCATAGGCAGTGAGTTCCCACCTCCCTCTAATCTCTTCAGATATTTATTTAATCAGAGCATCTTTACCTCCATTATATACCACAGGTTGAGCTCAACTTACAACTGTTCATTTAGCAACCATTCAAACTTACAGTGTCACCGAAAAAGCTGGGTTACAAAGGTCCTCATACTTACAACGATCACAGCAACCTCACCGTCTTCTTTCTCTTTACTTCTTCTTTTACTGCTTTGGGTGTCAAAGTTTGGGTCCTTGCTCTTCTGGGGGCTTCAGCCATTGTTAATTGGTGCTGTTGTAGTTTGATATTGTTTCTCCATCTTCTTCCTCATCTGTCCTGTGTTCTTTGGTCTTCTCCTCTTTGTAGTGTAAGGTCTGGAATTCTAAGACAGCCTCTCCAGTTTTTTTGCTGCAAAGATGTTTTTTCAAGAGGCAGCTGGACTTTCTGATTTTTGTTTTTTGAAGACATTTTGCTTCTCATCCAAGAAGCTTCTTCCACTCTGACTGGATGGTGGGGGAATGGAAGGATTTGTATTCCTTGCAGACCTGGAGGTTTATCTGTGTCCTCAGGTTCACCTGAGTGATGCAAATGGGTGTGGAGGAGCCTTCTCAGAACTGCTGAAAGGACTGTGTGGTTGACTGGAGAAACATGATGTCGTATCCCTCCCGCTCTATTGAGAGGAGACTGTTCAATTTTGACATAGATGACCTCTTTGACCCCTCTTTCAAACCAGCAGTCCTCCTTCTCATTTATTTGCTGTCTTTGTATGTAGGCTAGGACTGGTTCTATGCCACGGGCACGAGATCAAAATCTGGCTGCTTGACAAAAGAATTTGCAGACCAGTTGACAATATTGGCAGGGCAACAGTCCAGGCCCTCAATGGCGAAGATAATAGCATATAAGGAAAGGGAATAGGGAGGAAAACGGAAAACGCAAATCTGAGCCCCTGCATTTGAAGTTACAGCTCTTATAGGATGTCCAGGTAGGATGAAAGCCCATTTTGAGGCATAGCCAGGGATGATGGCATTCGCATACCAGCAACATCTGGATAGAACCCTTATTAAATTCATAAGATCACTAAGTTGTGTTATGACACTGGGATGAGAAGGCCCATCTTCAGTGAACCATGCCTTCGTTACCACCCTCTTAGGCTACTGCAATGTTGTCTTCATGGGACTGCCTTGAAGAACCTTGGTGAAACTTCAGCAGGTACCAAATGTAGGAACCCAGAAGCTTCCAAGCACTTGGGGACATGGGACATCTGTGTGACAGGCCCCGCATGGCTTGCCCTTGGCATCTGCATGGAATTTTGAGTGTTAATGTTCGTCTAGAAAGCTCTCCGACCTTGGCTGTCTTCCAGAAGAAGCTGAACACTTCCCAAGAGGATTTGGGATTGGGTACCAGGTTGCTTGGCATGGTAAGTTTGGAGTGGGGGGTGTTTTTGTGCATTTGTTTGTTTGTTTTGATTCTATTTTGTTATCCTTACTTCAATGCATAGTTTGATCTGATTTATTAAGTTGCCAAAGAGTCTGCTGAGATTGCGGTGGGCTAGAGCAGGGCTTTTCAACCAGTGGTACGGGTACCACCTGTGGTACGTTGACACCTGGCAGGTGGTATGCGACTATCGTAGAAAAGTGGTAGCAGGGGAGGGGAATGAGCTGAACTAGTGGCAGCACCGCACAAGCCTGAGCGAGAGATGGCTAGAGCTGCAGGGCTGTCTGGACTCAGCGGAAGCACTGGAATCAGTGCTGCTTTCCAGCTAATCGGCGCTTCTTCGGGGCTGTCAGGGCTCAGTGGAAGCTCCAGGATCAGCGCCAGGCTCCAGCTGGAGCTCAGCGCTGATCCTGGCACTTCTGCTGAGCCCAGAAGAAGCATCGATCAGCTGGAATGTTGCAGCATCTCCAGGATCTTGTGATTTTACATTCAGATGCTTGGCAACTGATTCATATTTATGACGGTCAGAGTGTCCCAGGGTCATGTGAAGTGACCAAAACCTGCTGCAACCACCCAGCAGACGGGGGGGGGGAATAAAAACCAAACACCCCCCACCCCACCCTCGCTGCCAATCCTCAACAGAAATGCTCACAACAATGAAAACCTCAGACAGGAGGAAGAGCACAGCCAGGCGGACAGGCAGGTGTCTTGCTCGGCTGTGGCTTGGGGGGGGGGCACTTTTTTCAGTGCCATTGTAACTTCGAACAGTCACTAAGCAAACTGTTGTAAGTTGAGGACTACCTGTACTTTATCACTTTTTTTCTTTCTTTCTTTCTTTCTTTTTTGGTCATCACGTTTTTGACACCTTTCTAGGCGTCTGGTGGTACTCGGATGTTGAAAAGCCCTGGACTAGACAGCTCATAAATAAATAAATCCAATCAAACAGACCAAAGGCAGTGCAGAGAATTAAAGATGCCCTGAGAACATAAAAGTGGGCAGCCTGCTTATAAGCTTCGCAGAAGCATAAAGGTGCCTGAAAGTTAGTTTCTGGATCAGATCAGAGGTTTTGCTCAAGAAAGTCTACTCTCAGAAACCCCAGGATAACAGTCCTCTTCCAACGTAACTCCTTAGCAAATGGCAGCTGATATACTGCTTTTAAAATAGCCACGGATAAGAATACATTGTAGGGCTTTATAATGTTCTTTAAATTGCATTACGGCTTGGATCTAGTCCCTAGGAGACGATAATATTGACGTCTTTAATGGTTGTGAAATACCATTGCTCGCTTATGCCAACCTCTGGACCAGAAAAGAGAAAGTTCTTTCCCAAGATTGTAGACATTTTGTGGCCTGTGTTTAATGGTCTATATCAACTAGCAAACATGGGGGGTATTTTTGGTCCTAAAACAAAGCAGTCGCACTTGAGAAGTTTTGTTCATAAAAATTCATAGTTGGCTGTGTTCCAGTGGAACAAAAGTCAAAATAGATTGAATATTCTATCCATTGCAAATGATGACAACTCAGAATAATTTAATGAAGAGAAGGACTGGGGTGACATGATAGCAATGTTCCAATATCTCAGGGGGTGCCACAAAGAAGAGGGAGTCAAGCTATTCTCCAAAGCACCTGAAGGCAGGACAAGAAGCAACGGATGGAAACTGATCAAAGAGAGAAGCAACCTAGAACTAAGGAGAAACTTCCTGACAGTTAGAACAATTAACCAGTGGAACAACCAGCCTCCAGAAGTGGTGAATGCTCCAACACTGGAAGTTTTTAAGAAGAGACTGGACAGCCATTTGTCTGAAATGGTATAGGGTTTCCTGCCTGAGCAGGGGGTTGGACTAGATTACCTCCAAGGTCCCTTCCAACTCTGAACTGAAGAAGATAAGATAATTGTCATTTTTTACAGTGGGCACACTGGCACACATTAAAAATGAAATTCTGTTGCTTGCTCTCAAAAGTGTACACATACATAACATACATATAAACATGCTATATACAATATATGTATATACCTACACCCTTACATATAAATATATATAAATATTAATCACTGTCCATCTTGAATGGAAGAACTAAAGAAACATTTTCAAGGAAAAAACCAAGAAAGTCCAGTTGCCTTCGGAAAAGCACCTTTGGGACAAACAACTGCGAACTTAGTCATAGTGTATCTGTAAGGACCCACCCCACTTTGCATCTTAAGAAGACAGAACTCTTGAAATAATTCTTCCAACAGGAATCCTTTATTAAGAGAAAATGGTTGCAGGCATGCTAGACAGGACTTGGGGTTCAAGCTCTTCCATTCAAGGTTTTAAGGGGTTCCCAGTAGTCCCACCCAATCAACCCCCCTTCCAGTGATAGTTTCAAGTATCACAATTCCGCCCCCTTTCTTCTTTCTTCCGTCTGGATGGGGACTTCAGATAACTACATGAAAGGCAACTACCCTCCTTTGGTATGCTAACGCTTGGAGGTTACAATAAACACACATTCAGCATTCCGCTCTTTGAAGTGTAAAGAAGGAAGTGAGGGCCATAAAACCCCTTTGTTCTCCCCCTTCTCTCCCTCTTATGGCAGAATCCAGAGAAGGCAGAATTGGGAGTTTCTATATTTGATAATTTAAAGATGAAATATAATTGGATTCTGACAGTATCACTGTATTAGTTCACCCTTTAAAGTACACCTTGTTTTTTCATCTTAAGAGGAGGCAGCAACTCAGAGATAGCTTCTATCGCAAAAAGGTATTTTTTTAAGCAAGATTTAAGCCAATAGTTTTGCCCGAATGCTAATACATCTTGAGTTTTATGTTTAGAAAACATTAAAAAAAAAACACCTGAGTCCTGAAAATGCTATTTTGTAAATGCTTGTGATTATGCCTTTAAATGTATTGAGTATTAAATAGGGAAAAAAAATCCTGGTTGAATTTGTATACTAATTCATCCCAGTTTTAATCTTGACTTGAACATGGCTTGAAACCAAGACTAGCTTCAGAGCCCTTTTGAGAAGAGTGAATGAATAAACAAGCTTATTTGCCTGGCTGTTGGTATAGCAGAGAAAGACCAGTAACATCTTTGTTTTTTTTAAAAAAAAACAACAACACAGTAGGACATGAAGTATGGACACGTGCTTTTAAGGACTAGGAACCTGAGTAACTAATCTTGCAGAAAGAATAAAAAAAAAAAACAATCTCCTGTTGAATAATTTAATTTGGAGCTTAGCAAGGAGAGAGGCATGGATACTAGAACCAGAGAGCAAAACAGATGCAGCATACAGAACACAGAAAGGACTCACAGGGCTTAATAATGCATTAATACAACGTATCTCCAGTTCATAAAGCAGGTGAGCTGTTGCCTCCAGATAGAAAACTAATACCTGGTCAAAGGGCTGATTCAGCTTTGTTGCAGAATATCAAGCAAACATACTAAAAGCAGATTTTATTCCACCTGCACAGGAAGACAGGATTAGGAGAGTGAGACCGTGCTGGGCAACATAAGAGGCAGAAAAGGGAACTTGGAATGAAAATATTTCCAGACCCCATGACAGGCTGAGGCAGCAGCCAATAAACACACCTGTGAAAGAGGCTGCTCATTCACAGGTTTCTCTTTAGGAAGAAGGATTTAGGGATGTTCTCCTTTTTCACCACGTAGCAGAGAAATCTAGGAAAGTTTTCATTGAGAGACTCAGAAATCCTCTCTTCTTCCTTCTGCCGGTATCCAGCGAGTGGGCCAAAGGCTTGGAAACGATTGACAGACATTTGATCTCCATTTTAGAATGGCATTGTCTGCACTAATTAGCTTGGGGATATTAAAAAGTCAGACTATATTTCCCCAAAGGAATAATGGAGAAGATCTTTTTAAAAAAAGACAAAAACCAGCCCCCAGAAACCAGCCCCAGCCTCTCTCCCCCAAGCAGAAACTAGGCAGAGGTCAGTTTTTAGAAATGCAGATGTGATAATCCATTCAGGAAGGTTGGAGCCAGAAAACTAGAAGCTGATGAGATTAGGAAGACAAAGACCCCTAAAATCTACATACCCCATCCAAATTCTAAAAGACATGACCTTTGGGGACATAATAGGATTAACCCATCATCAAAATACCAAAAGGACACATAGAGACTCAGGTCAAAGTACATGACACAGGAAATACAAAGCCTCAAACAGGAACAGGAAACAACCTCAAAAGCCTCAGAAGGTATAAAAACCCACTACTCCCAGCTACATGTGGTCAGCTTTCCCAGAGCCATCTTTCTGTCTGGCTCTGCTCTTCAATAAACTGCAACCTTCTTTCTAAAGCAGTCTCCATTTTGATTATTCCCGGCTTGGACTGGACCCTGATGAAGTTTTTTCTTTCATCAGGACCACATCCATTTCTTTGCATTTAGATCTTCAAGCAGAAATCCTGCACTTCCTAGCTTTCCTCAGTGCAGATCGTCCTCAGCTTAAGAACCACAGTTGAGACCAAAATTTTTGTTGTTAAGCAAGGCAATTGTTAAATGAGTCATGCCAAATTTAATGAGCTTTTTTGCCACGGTTGTTAAGTGAAACTCTGCAACCTTTATGTGAACCCTGCAGTCATTAAGCATTAAATGGCTGGTATGAATATGTGTTATCCCCAGGGTGGGGAGGTGGGGGGCTATGATTTTATGATTTTTATTTTTTGTTATTTTTATTTTTTTATATTGCTCTTTTATGTACTGTAAGCTGCCTTGAGTCACCAAGTGCAAGTAGGTGGCAATATAAATTTTCTAAATAAAATAAATAAAATAAAATAAAATAAGATAAAACAAAATAAGATAAAGCCAGGCTTGGCCTTATCATCTTTAGTGAACCTGAAAAGTATGGTTTGTAAAGCATGACTTATGGGTCTAGCATGGCAATCAACAAATCATGCTTTAGCCCAATGTGCTGATCCAATGGCTATCAATCTTTGATCTCTGAAATCTGATAAATCAAAGGAAGGAGAGCAAGCAAAATGGGTGATGAGCTGGACAAACATGCCAACTAAGCTAAAATAGGCTAGTTGGTAATTCAGCACTTAGGGAGAAAATTTGCTGCATATTAATTGGTTAAATGAATCTATTTTTTTTTCAATTGACTGCAAAGGCACCTTGGATTGATTAAGACTTCATTATACCCCCACATATGGCATGTGCCAGCTCAAAAAAGGCTTCCTCTTTTCTAGCACACCTTCACATATGTTGATGTTCTTGAACAATTAACAGTTATTTATAGTTATATAAATAAAAGAGGAGAAGGAATCTTTTGTTGAATAAGCCAATGGGGAAACAACCACATAAGACCCATGGATTTCCTGTTAACAGAGAAGAGATTTAAGCCAAAGAAATATTGAATAATTTTGAAAAAAAAGGCCACCTTACTCATGGATAGCTGCATTGTTCAAGTTGGTTTAACCTACTTACCATTATAATCCCTACAATAAAGAGGTTCTTTTTATTTAGAGAACATGTAGAGCCCAAGTGCAGTTCTGTTCAAGATGTATCCGGTTGAAGTCCACACCATGGAACAGGCAGAGCACAAAAATGGCTGTGACCCACCTGCAAAGAAGCTCATTTTTGCCTCCCACCAAAAATATTTCCTCTACTTCAGCCTCCTCCTAAGAAGCACACAACTTGGAGAGGGAGGTGGGAGTCATGATTTTCAAACAGCCATAGACAATAGCAAGTTATAAAAAGAAAAGATGTTGAGACTCTAGAAAGAGCGCAGAAAAGAGCGACAAAGATGATTAGGGGACTGGAGACTAAAACATATAAGGAACGGTTGCAGGAATTGGGTATGTCTAGTTTAATGAAGTGAAGGACAAGGGGGGACAGGATAGCAGTCTTCCAATATCTCAGGGGTTGCCACAAAGAAGAGGGGATCAAAGTATTCTCCAAAGGACCTGAAGGCAGGACAAGAAGCAACAGATGGAAACTAATCAAGGAGAAAAGCAACCTAGAATTAAGGAGCTCCGAAGGAATGCTTGTGTGGGGGAAAAACATGACTTTTCCCCGTTAAGACTTCAACATTTCACGAGTATAAGCATGATTCCAGTTCCTCAGCTCTTTTTCTCATTTACTCCCTCTGTTTGACCTGCCTTATTCTTAGCCACCTCAAGCAGCTTTCCAAATTTCCTCTGTCTGAAGCTTTGATTGCAGGAGCTGAGGTGATAATCGAAACTGCGTTCTTACAATTGCCTTTCAGATACAGTTTGGGATAATTGCCAAAGTCCAAAGTCGAAGCTTGGTGGTAGACCACCTGACTTCCTGGCTGGTTTTGATGAAGAAAATGTACCGTGTTTCTCTTCTCCTCTTTGTTATATGGATGTTCCAGCCATCCCAGCTGGCTAAGCATCATGAGCATCGCCTATCAGCTCTAATGAAAAGAAGGACTAGGGGAGGGATGATAGCACTGTTCCGATGTTTGAGGGGCATCTACAAAGACGAGGGGGTCAACTTATTTCCCAAAGGACTTGAAGGCAAGACAAGAAACAATGGATGGAAACTAACCAAGGAGGGAAGCAAGCTAGAACTAAGGAGAAGTTTCCCAACGGTGAGAGCAATCAACCAATGGAACAGATTGCCTTCAGTCGTTGTGGGTGCTCCATCACTGGGGGCTTTCAAAAAGAGACTGGACATGCTACTTATTATCATATCTGGTGGTCGTGTAAAAATATAAAAGCCTTTTGGATTAAGATATGGTGGAATATTCAAAGAATTTTTAGAAGGAGGGTAAAATTTACCCCACAATTGTTTTTGTTAGGTATTGTTATTGATTGTGATACCAAGGAGATTACATTGATGTTAAATTTAATTACAGCCTCAAGGTTGTTAGTAGGGCAATGTTGGAAGAAGGAATCTTTGCCGACTTTGCAAGAGTGGTTTCTCAAAGTTTCTTACTTGGCGGAAATGGCAAAGATTTCGGCTTTCTTGAAGGATCAATCGCAAGAGAAGTATGTTGCGGTATGGAAAAAATGGATAGATTTTATACAACATAAGTTGGATATAAAAAATATTATTTAGTTTTTTAATAATTTATATTTAAAATGGAATATTTTGTTTCTTTTATTTTTCTCTTTTTTCTTTTCTTTTTTGTTCTTCTTTTTTCCCTTTTTTTCTTCCTCTATTCTTTTCCTTGTTATATATTTATTTTTTTGTTTTTTTTATATATACACTATTGTTAATTATTTTATAATTTTTCTAATTAATGTATTTAGATTTTTAACTAATGCTAGACTCATTTATGGTTTATATTTTTTTCTTAAGTTTTTTGGTCAAATTTTAATTAAGCCTATATTCAGCTCTGGGAAGATCGGGGGTGGGAATGGGAGGGTTGGGGAGGTGGGGGGGAAGATTGTTTTGTTTTTGTAAAATTTTAAAAATTTAATAAAAATTATCTTTGGAAAAAAAAAAGAGACTGGACAACTATTTGTCTGAAATGGCACAGAATCTCCTGCTCGAGCAGGGGGTTGGACTAGAAGACCTCCCAGATCCCTTCCAACTCCGTTATTCTATGTTCTATGAGCTGTTTCTCCATCATGAAAATCATTGCTTTTCCCATGGCTGCCTGGGGAATTCTGGGAGTTGAAGTCCACCCATCTGAAGGTTGCTGAGTTTGAGAAACACCGCTCCAAACATTTGCAAACAAATAGCCATGTAGCCCTTCCAGAGTTAAATTGCCAACCTCCCAGGAGATCTGCTTCATGGCATTTGCTGTAAGCCCTTCACCTATCAATTCCCTGGCTTTGCCAGCTTTTTTGCAGAAGGCTTTCCAAACTGTGAAAAGAGACAAAGATAACCAGCTCGACAGAAAAGATTTTGAGCATGTGTATGCATGCATATGTATGTGTTCCTGCATTTTTGTGTTTTGTTGCTTTTGAATGGAGAAACGTTGCCAACAGGGACCTATTCAATGGTCTTCTTAGTGGAAAAACCTGAACTAAAACAACATAGTTTTAAAAAACAACACTTTTGGGGTGGGGGGCGGAAAGCCAGGGATTTGCAGGATTAAAAGAGGGCCTCTTTTCTTGTTTATTAACTGGGCTTGTACTTGGGGGCCTTGAGTCTTAACTCTTTCCAAGATAGCTCTTTGGATCATTCTCCTCTTTTTCTTCTCTCCTCTTTCTTTGAACAGGCAGGATTTGCTACTCAAAGAAGTCTACATGCCTTTTTGCCCAGCCTCCTTGGCTCAGACTCGCATTCTATAGCCGGGTTGGGCAACCATGGCCCCTTTATGTCCTGTGGACTTCAACTCCTCCTGAGCCAGCCTGGCATCGTTTGCCTGAATACCCTAATTAAATTACCAATTCAGACAAACAATTAAACAGTAAACAACAGCCTAATCAAGGGACCACCAAGAACACTCCTACCAACACTCTTATATTAACAAACGTGTATATGAACAAGCACCACTCCCTGCCAGCACTGAAGTTGTTGCCTAGTTGGGTAATGAAATGTTTGCAAGAAAACAACCCAGCTCAGAGAGCACCAAGGACCCCCCAGATCTTCTCCTTCTCCTTCTCCTTCTCCTCGCACATCACACTCCCTTCTAGTACTGATGATGTTACCTAGTTGGGTAATGAAATGTTTGCAAGAAAACAACCCAGCTCAGAGAGCACCAAGGACCCCAGAGTCCAAGAAGTCCTTTCCTCTTGAGCATGGGGTTGAAGTAAAAGACTTCCAAAGTCCCTTCCAACTCTGCTATTTTGTTATTCTATTATTTATTTATTTATGAGACTTATATACCGCTTTAAGTGCAAGCACTCTCTAAGCGGTGTACACCAGTAAGCAATGTATATATATATATATATATATATTTTACATTGCCCCCAACAATCTGGGTCCTCATTTTACCTACCTCGGAAGGATGGAAGGCTGAGTCAACCTTGAGCTGGTGAGATTTGAACCGCTGATCTGCTGACCACAGTCAGCTAAAGTGGCCTGCAGTACTGCACTCTAACTGCTGCACCATCTCGGCTCTTATTATTCCTCTTTTTCTTTTTCCTCCTCCTCCTCCTCTTCCTTTACTCCACATACCCTATTCCCTTCAAACACTTATGATGTTATCTAGTTGAGTAATGCAAAGTCTACAAGAAAACAACTAAGCTCAGAGAGCACCGGGGAACCCACAAAGAAGCAATCTTGCTTCTCCACCATTATTTTCCTGGCTTAGCACATTCTGTTCTCTAGCATCCTGTGCCCAAGTTCTAGAAAAACCTGTTTGCCTTATGAATCGAGAATGTTCTTGCATGATAAGATGCCTCTGATTTCAAAATCCAGTCCCAAACATACCGGGTATGAATATGTGCCTTGAGTTTCCATATCACCATTGCATATGAGGTTGGGTTTCTCCTTGGGCAGGAAAACCACAATCATTAATCACTGTTACACTCAGTTGAACATTGAGCAAGCCTGCGCTAAGCATTTGGAGAGTGCGTGGGTCAGGACCCTGTGGAAAATTCAACCATTGCTTAGCCTAGACTGAGATTCATGCCAGCTCTCCCGGGGCTGGATTGGTGGTATAGAACATGCCTCTCTATATAAGCACAACAATTGTGTTTTGATTGTGCTGTTAGGAGTCACACCAGTGGACGAAACAGCAGCTTGAGATTTTACTTCGGCACCCCAATTTGCAAGGGAAGAATATGGCAAATGAAGTTGCCTCAGCTCTTTGCCATTTTCTGTGGATCCTCAAAAGGGCTTTTTCGGCTGCCGCCTCTGGTGCCAATTTACCTGGCTATCCTCATTCTCCCGTATATATTTTCTAATCTAATGAGTACTTAAAAATCACCACAATCCTTGAACACAGGAGCTAAGCAGTGGAGAAACACTGCCCTCTCTCAAGAGCAAAATGTGGTGATGTCATTGCCTTTCCTTGCTTTGCTTTCAAAGATCCATTATCGATCACCTCGTTTTAACCCTGCGCAGACAGTTATGAGCCAAGGGAAACAAAAAAGAAGGACCTTCTCTCCCCCATCATTATCCCTTCAGGCAATAAGAGTAACTTGCCCCTTTTCTGTCACTACATTCAGCTGGCTACTTGAAGTGCAAACTCAGCTTCAGAGCCACTTGAAATGGAAAGGAGGAAGAGGAGGAGGAGGAGGAGGAGGAGGAGGAGGAGGAGGAGGAGGAGGAGGAGGAGGAGGAGGAGGAGGAGGAGGAGGAGGAGGAGGAGGAGAAACAACAAAATATATGCAGAGCAAGACACCAGTACTAAATCTGAGCTGTTGGGTTAAAATAACCAGCAACTCAATCTCTCTGATTATGCGGCCAGAAACCCAGTCTTCAAGAACTGTTCTTGCATGGTGCCTTCAAAGCATCTGAGAACCACATGCAGGTATGGATGACCTATTCCCATACCTATCTGCCACAAAGAAGATGGGGTCAACCTATTCTCCAAAAGACATGAAGGCAAGACAAGAAACAATGGAGGAAAACTAATCGAGGAGAGAAGCATCCTACAACTAAGGAGGAATTTCCTGACAGTAAGAACAATTAATCAGTGGAATGACTAGCCTCCAGAAGTTCTGGTTTCTCCAACACTGGAGGTTTTTAAGAAGAGATTGGGCAACCATTTATCTGAAACCGTATAGGGTTTCTTGCCTGAGCAGGGGGTTGGACTAGAACCGTGGTTCCCAATCTTTTCCATACCCTGCACCCCTAGAATGCTTCTGATATATTCTCACACCCCTTATAAAAGTTCAAAATAATGGCAACTTATTATGCACATACACTATAATTTTGAAAACCCAAGTTTTTGCACCTCCTGGAATATCGTCTCGCACCCCCAGGGGGTGCAGGCACCCCTGGTTGGGAACCCCTGGACCTCCAAACTCTCTTAAAACTCTGTTATTCTGTCATTCTATCTTTAGGAGGAAGGAGAGAAGGGACTGTAACCATAAGGCCATCCATCCATAATGCATTATCCAGAGGCATGGGGTTTTCAGGCAGACAATTTGAGCAGGTGTTGAGATGCATCCCTCAACCCTTACGCCCATGATGCTTTTTGAGGTAGCAGTGGAAGTTTTCCTGTGCTCTTCTGGAGACATCAGAATCAGTTCTCAGATGGGAACAGAAAAACAGAATTGCTAGATGTTTCAAAGAATCCCATAAGTCCACCATTTCCACTGTCACCTTCAACAGATATCTTCCTGGCTTTGGAGAGCCCTCTGTCTTCTCCCTGAAAGGGTTCCTCTCTTGACAAAGCCTTTGGCTCTATTAATTTTACTGGAAAAGGCTGTCAACGCCATTTCCCATCCATGATGTCTCTACTTAGGATGCTCAGCACTCTGCTTTTCATTTGACCCACTGAGCACTGATTACAGGCAGATAGTTCTTCTGCTTCCTAGCCTCAGCCTGTGATGTCTTCGTTTCTGGTCACTGATTCTGGATCCTTGTGATTATTTGTCTTTATTCCACATTTTAACCTTTGTCAGAGACTCAGCCATCATGAAATTCCTGCTCGGTGACCTACAGCACTCTAATTTATTTAGTATCCCCATCTTTAATTCTGCTCTGCTATGCAGTGAATCTGCACATTTTCTCTTGATTGGAAATATTTGTAGCTTGGGTTTTAGATGCTGGCTGTGGTTTGTTCTCCAAGCTTATTTTAATATAATCCCTGAATGTTTCGTCACCAAACTAGGTACTATCATCAGCACCATTTGTTTGTCCTGTTCTCTTTAGCTCATAAGCATCTTCCAATCAGTGCTTGGAGTTCAAATGTAGCTCAAAAAAACCGACCACACTGGCACACCAGAAGCTTATGGGCTAAAGAGAATAGGACAAGAACATCCTGCTGTTGATGTTACATAGTTTGGTAACGGAACGTTCAGGGATTAAATTAAAATAAGCTTGGAGGACAAACCACAGCCAAAATATGATTTCCTCTCCTCTTTCAGGGCAGGTGCATTCTGTTGTGTTTTCGGTTTGTTGGCAATTGACGAAGACACATGGTGAAAACAACAAAGCTCTTTATTTCTTTCTCCTACAACCAAGCAAGCAGCAAAAGGCACGCAGGCCTTTTATAGTGCCTGAAACCCGGACAGTGTGAACCAATAGGAATTGACCATTTTCGTGCCTTGCGCATGTGCACAAGGCTGACGCCACTCTGTCTGGTCCCGGGCAGCTTTTGGATTGCCCGGATCGTTTGCAACAATTCTGAGCCTGCTTTCAGCTCTTGCAGGTTCAGGACACAACACATTCTTAGGTTTATTTTTCTCCACCCCTCCCATCCCCAAAAAGCTTTACAACAGTGGTTCTCAACCTTTTTAATGCTACGACCCCAACCGGTTGTAAGTCGAGGACTACCCAACCGGTCATAAGTTGAGGACTATCCAACCAGTTATAAGTCGAGGACTTTCCCTGCCCAGGAGTGCCGCGTATTCGTGGTGTCACCCCCCTGTGCCGGCCAAGGCGTAGCTGGCAAGGGGCAGCGACGGCGCAGGGCGACCACTGGCTGGGCCACCAGCTGACCCAGCCCAAGGGAGGTAAGGCACCCGCCAGGCCCCACGCGTGCCAGCAACCCTCCCTGTGCCCGCTGGCCTCCCACCTCCCACCCCTGGCCCTCTTTTGCTTACATTTTTAGTAGTTGCTCAGCAGGGAGAGGTGGAAGCTTCCAGACAGCTTGCCTTTGCTGCAGACAACTTGCAGCACTGTTTGCAGACTGGGGCTTTTGGCGGGCTCAGCAGGGCAGAGACAGCCTGGACAATTCCTGTTGGCTTTTGAAAGCCAATAGAATTAGACTCTATTCAAGAGAGTCTATTCTATTGGCTTTCAAAAGCCAATAGAATAAAAGGGAGTAGCACAGCTAAGGAAAAGGGGGAAAAATGGCGGACTGCGTTGTTTGGCGACCCCCGTGAAATGGTCGTTCGACCCCAAGTGGGGTCACGACCCACAGATTGAGAACCGCTGCTTTACAAAATGGAAAGTGTGGAGAAGAGCAACAAAGATGATTATGGGATTGGAGACTAAAACATATGAAGAAAAGTTGCAGGAATTCGGTATGTCTTGTCTAGTGAAAAGAAGGATTAGGGGGTGACATGACACCAGTGTTCCATTATTTGAGGGGCTCCTATAAAGAAGAGGGGGGGTCAACCTATTCTCCATAGCACCAGAAGGCAAGACAAGAAGCAGCAGATGGAAAATAATCAAGGAATCAAGGAACCAACCTAGAATTAAGGAGAAATTTCCTGACAGTGAGAACAATTCATCAGTGGAACGGCTTGCCTCCAGAAGGTCTGTGTGCTCCATCACTGGAGGTTTTTAAGAAAAGATTGGACAGCCATTTGCCTGAAATAGTATAGAGTCTTCTGCTTGAGCAGGGGGATTGGACTGGAAGACCCCCAAGATCCCTCCCAGCTCTGTTATTCTAAAGGTGATGTCAAACCTATTTTGAACACTTGTGAAAACTGCATGGAAATGTTTATGTAATCACCAGGAATCAAGCTTGTCTTGAGGACATCTTGACCTTATAAACACTAGGAAACAAAGTTTGCAGGCTGGCAGATTAAGTTGATAGTACAGCTTAAGTATGGAGATAGACTCATACTTAAGAATGTAGAGGAAATTCATCACAGATTTCTTTTATGTCAAAATGCCATCTTCCATCAGAATGGAGTTATCATATGGCATGGGCAGCATCTATGAGTGTGAAACACTGGTATTCCGTTCTTCCCAGCTAAAACTGTGCATACAACAATCAGTGTACATTCAGGGAAGGTGGGTAAAAATCCATACCTTTGGGAAGGCTGATAACACAGAGATAGTTGGATTTCAGTAAAGCATAGCTAAGTTGTTTCTGAAGAAAGGCCGCATAGGAAAAAGGGTTATATTGAAGGAGGCACACAAATTGCATAGCATATATTTACCTTGCTGATCAACATTTTTATTAAGTTTCAGCAACGGATAAATACAAAAAAAAAAGCCAAAAAAGTTTTTTAAAAAGCAAAATCAGGCTTGCAAAGAGAAAGAAAGAGAGGGAAACAGAGAAGAAAGAATAACTTCCAGCTTTCTTCAGTATGGATACAGACACAAAATGCACCAACCTCTTAACTCCGAAACCAACAATAATATACAGCATTTGTATAATCCTAAATCATCAAATTCCCAAATTAAATGTTCTTTTTTTTTTTTAAAGCCTCTAGCAGCAGAATGCTTACTTTGCAGCTTTGGATTTTCCAGCTGTTTTCTTTAATTCCTGCTTTAACAAAATACACGCAACTGGGTGGGAAAATTGGGGTGTAACTAACGAGAAGGATATCTCAGAAGCACAGATGGGGTGGGGGGGACTTAGCTCTTGCTAAGTGAGACATTTGTTGAGTGAGTTTTGTCCCGTTTTATGACTTTGTTAAATAAATCCCTGGCATTGTTGACTTAGTAACACGGTTGTTAAGTGAATTCGGCTTCCCCATTGACTTTGCTTGTCCGAAGGTCAGAAAATGGGATCACGTAACCCCGGGACGCTGCAAACATCATAAATACGAACCAGTTGCCAAGTCTCTGAATTTGATCATGTGATCCTGGGGATGCTGCAATGGTTGTAAGTCTGATAAAAGGTCATAAGTCACTTTTTTTCAGTGCCATTGTAACTCTGAACAGTCACTAAATGAACTGTTTTAAGTCAAGGGCTACCTGTATAGCACTGGGACAAAGGTAGAAGGAGAAGGACGTTCCTGTGGACACAAAGGAGGAAGAAACCAGCTAATTTTCACAAAAGATTCATGCTTGTGCTTGCAAGCACCCCTTACGACACATATTCCTTCTCTAAGAATGCTTGGCATCACCTCTTGTACCAGAAGTAAACCTTGGCTTATGTTAAGCAAACCACACTCATTTGCTTTTATCTTCCTATCCAGCAACATTGCTATTGGTGGTCTTATGCCTGTTTTTAGAAATGGTGTTCCAGTCTCTCACCCCACAGAGAACTGGTAGGAGCTAAAAGCAGGCGGCTGGAGGATCGAAGCCCTGGTCATCTGCAGAAGCTCCACTCTGAAGCACAAAAGGGCCAATTCAATCAGTTGGCAACCGCGGGAGGGTAACTTTCCCAGTTGGGAGGAGGGTTCAAGCAGGGAATTAGCTTGGACTATGTAGAACCCTGGTGGCGCAGTGGTTAGAATGCAGTACTGCAAGCTAACTCTGCATGCCCACTGCCAGCAGTTCGATCCTGACTGGCTCAAAGTTGACTCAGCCTTCCATCCTTCCAAGGTGGGTAAAATGAGGACCCAGATTGTTGGGCGCAACAGGCTGACTCTGTAAACTGCTTAGAGAGGGCTGTAAAGCACCGTGAAGCGGTATATAAGTCTGTATGCTATTGCTAAACACAAGAGGGCAAGGCCTGACCCTCCTCTTCCCCTGAACGCCTTTTAGCCTTATCTACTCTTTCCCGAGCAAAAGCTGCCAAGTCTGGAGAGATTCCTGTATTATTGGCAGTAAACAATAAAGTAGCTAGTTTGAATTCTATATTGGTAGGCCTGGTTCTTCGTGCCTGACAGCAACCCAGCCCGTTCTCCATCCTGCCGTGCTGCAAGAGCAGTCCTAATGAGCAAAGAACAAAAGATGGAGAATGGAGAGAAACAAAGCCCCTTGCTCTTCCCAATCTAAAAGCTGAAAGATCTATCTGATATAAATCAAGCTAAGCCTATCAGATGGGACAGGTTCAGCATCTGGCAGGGAGGAGGGCTCGATGCTAAGATTCTTTTGTGGCTTTGGCCTGTCTCAATTCCTCTGGCTGACGTGGGAAGAGGGAAATAAAATATAACTGCACCTGGGTGAGCGTGAGGGGTGGGAGGGGTGCAAAGCATGGCACGGGATGTGCAACAGGCAGCCCGAGCATTGTTATCAAAATGGAAATGCGCCTCTGTCGGTGAGCATGTCTCTCCTTGCTATTGTCTCTCTCCCCACCTTGCTTTGATGGCCCTCGTGTTTGTGCATCAGCTATGAAATTGCTTTCGAAGACAAAGGGAGCTTGTGTTTATCGCTAATGAAAAAGGCAGAGACTCGGTTCCTCCTGTTCCCTCTTTAGCCCTACACGTTGCACAGGCATAATTTCCCGGGAGCAGCTGTCAAAGGCTTGCAGAGAAAATTGGAAGGTTGGGCCCAGCCTTTGCTGCTGCTGGTGATGGACGCGGAGCCCCTTCCAGGCTGATGTAGCCATCTGGCTTCATTTAACAAACCTACTTAGCTCCAAAGAGATCATCGCTCAGGCTCTTTGCTTTCTTACCACATCATAGGCTTCCAATTAGCAGAGGAGGAGAAGGGCTTTTGCCAAACGTGCACTGGGGATTTGCATGGCAGTTCCATTCTATTGGAAACGGAGCTGCAAGCAAGCAGAGAGCAAGGTTGGCTGGTGATGGAAGACAACACCAGGAAGATCTTCTCTGGAGAGGTTACAAGATCCCACTTTTAAGATGTCTTCTGGAGAGTCAGCAGGAGACCTATCTCATTTATCTTCACCATTCTTGAAAAGCAAGCATTCATGGGGATTAAGGAGAACATTATCTTTGGCTACCTCTTGAGAGAGAAGTTCCAAATTATAGTTCAGCTGGGATGGACAGAAGGATTTCAAACATACACCAGGCTTCTAAGTGTTTTAATCAGCCATTAGAAAATTTCCCTTAGTCTCAGAGTGAGATAAATGTTGAAAGGGATGAAAACATGTTTATAGACCCAGTTTCTCAACAATCATTCAGCAGGGGTCTTTCAGTATCATAGAAATTAGGGTGACTTTCCAGGAAAAGATTAAAATGGCATGAGAAGTAATCCTCTTGGGTGGGCAGGTGATACTGTTTATGTCCTAAGAATGCCAAGGAAGATGGGAAAGTTTGTGGCTTAGAATTCCTCAAAAACAAGGTGAATTCATGAAGAACGATTGACATTTTGGATTCAGGATTTTAGAAGTGCCAGCAACACATGGTTAGCTCAAATCTTACCTTGGAAAAATTCAGTTGGAAATATTAGAACATAGAATAACAGAGTTGGAAGACTAGAAGAGGTCTTCTAGTCCAACCCCCTACTCAAGCAGGAGACCTTATACCAGGGTGGGATTCAAATAGGTGAACAACCGGTTCTCCTTGTGGATGCCACTTCCGGAAGTCCATTCTGGGACTGGGTAATGAAAACTTAGCTACCGGTTCTGCCGAAGTGGTGTAAACTGGCTGAATTCCACCACTGCCTTATACAATTTCAGACAAGTGGCTGTCCAGTCTCTTCTTCAAAACGTCCAGTGTTGGAGCACCCACAACTTCTGGAGGCAATTGTTTTTGTTGTTAGGGAATTCCTCCTTAGTTCTAGGTTGCTTCTCTCCTTGGTTAGTTTCCATCTGTTGCTTCTTGTCCTGCCTTCAGGTGCTTTGGAGAATAGCTTGACTCCCTCTTCTTTCAGGCAGCCCTTCAAATATTGGAAGACTGCTATCATGTCTCCCCTAGTTCTTTTTTTCATTAGACTAGACATCAAAAAAGGACTAGGGGAGACATGATAATATTATTGTTATTGCTTTATTATAGCATTATTATTGTTGTTGTTGCTGTTGTTATTGTTGTTGTTGTTATTATTATTATTATTATTGCTTTTTATTAAAGTTCCATGCATCCAATCTAATTTGTATTTCCTTTTTTCCTGCTGTTATCCCTTCCCCCAAAATTTGTGGATGGGAAGACAGTCCGGCATGTATTTTTTTTCTCCTCTGTCCTAACTTAGCAAGCAGACATTTCTTTTCTTAAGATATCCTTCCAGAGATGAACCATACAGCCGAGACAGCGCCTTTATCTACATGCCAGAAATGTTCTCCCTCTTCCCCCCCCCCACTTCCTTCTTAAAAAAAAAATTGCCAGCAGGCAGTTTGGACTGAGATGTCAATTTCACACAGGGCCTTATCAGTGTTTGCACATGCTATAAGCCCATCAGAAATGAGATGTGCTATCTAAATGTTGAACACACAAGGTTAAACGTTTTTTCCTTTCCCTTGTAGCTGCTCCTCCTGTCTCACATTCTCATTACAGCCACCAACAGATGCTTCAAAAAGGAAATCATTTTTTTTTCTTTTTTGGCTGCCCAGCCTCCCTGGTTAAAATACATTAATTTATTGTACTTGGCTTTTTACTTGATTATCGTTTCAGTCAAACTGCCCAGAGCGATAGCATTTCAACCGGAACAAATCCTCAGATCCTTTTCTTAATGTATTACCAATGAAATTTATATCCAGGCTAAAAGAATGGGAGGGCTTTAATCTGCAGTAAATTTTTCCTCCCTCCCGGTTGGTTGGGCTGCTTTAAGGAGACCCTACAAGCAAGCTGGAACAAAAGAAAGTTTAGCATCCTGGGAACCAAGTCTTGCTAACCAATCAGGAGCAGCCCAGAAGGTTGTCCTGTGCCACACTGGTTTTGCAAGAAGCGTGTAGCGATGGAGGATGGAGGGAGCATGAGGAAGGAAGGAAGGAAGGAAGGAAGGAAGGAAGGAAGGAAGGAAGGAAGGAAGGGAGGGAGGGAGGGAGGGAGGGAGGGAGGGAGGGGAGGAAGGGAGAGAGGGAGGGAGGGAGGGAGGAAGGAAGGAAGGAAGGAAGGAAGGAAGGAAGGAAGGAAGGAAGGAAGGAAGGAAGGAAGGAAGGAAGGAGGGAGAAGGAACATCTGCAGGGGCTAAAGCTAATATTCACAATATTTGCAGTAACCATCACACTCTGGGACATGCAGCCTCTGGTTGTGCTTGATCCCAACCCCTATCTAAAATTTCAGGAGGTTCCAATACCCATTTTATATTAACAGGTTTGGGGGGGTCATCTTCTTCTAGAAGACCTTCTAATTCTTATTGCTGTCACTGCTGCTGCTCCTGTTGCTATGGATTGTGTTAATGTGAGTTAGAGATAATCATGTTTTCTTTTTGTGAGCTATGCAAATCTCCACTTATTGGACAGTTTATAAATACTAGAAAGGAAATAAATTGTTTATTTACTGCTGATCTACGGTTAATGAAAGGAGAATTCTCCCTATACACACTTGGATCTGAGCCTGTCTGAAGGACACCACCACCCTGAAAAAAATCAGAACTTCCAAGTGTCTTGCCAGGGTCTCTCTTGAAGCTGAAGCACCAGCTTCTCCATCCATCCCTCCATCCCTCACTACAAACTTCTTATAAAACCAGTGTGGAACATAACACTTCAGAGAAGAGCAACTATGATGATCGAAGGCCTGGAGACTAAAACATACGAAGACTGGCTGCGGGACTTGAGTTTGGCTAGTCTAGAGAAAAAAAGAAACAGGGGAGACATGATAGCAGTGTTCAAGTATCTGAGGGGCTGCCACAAGGCAGAGGGGGCCAGGTTGTTCACCAGAGCACCAAAGGGAAGGATGAGAAGCAATGGATGGAAACTGATCAAAGAGAGAAGCAACCTGGAATTAAGGAGAAACTTCCTAACAGCGAGGACAATCAACCAGTGGAACAGCTTGCCTCCAGAAATCGTGGGTGCTCCATCCCTGGAGATTTTTAAGAAGAGGCTAGACAATCACCTATCTGAGATGATATAGGTCAGTGATGGTGAACCTTTTAGAGACCTAGTGCCCCAAAACTGGCCCCGCTCCTGCTCCATCCCCTGCCTCACCCCTGCTCTACCCCCACCCCATCCCCTGCCCTACTTGCCCACAGGGCCACTCACCGCCTCCAGGGCCCACTGCAGATCACCCAGGCAGCCCAGCAGTGCCAATGGCAGCCACGCTCTCTACCCGCGCCCCGCAGCATCAACTGTGCATGATGGGGCGTGAGGCAGAGTCTTGTCCATACTGCCTGGCTACCATGTCCTTGGCTGCTCTGTTCCGCGTGGGCCATGCTCAGGGGCAACTCTCCTCCAGGGGGGCTGCTGGTGAGGGGTTGCAGGGGGAGGCAAGACTGGGGCAACAGCACGTGTGCCCACAGAGAGGACTCCAAGTGCTGCCTCTGGCATGCGTGCCATAGGTTCGCCACCACTGATATAGATTCTTCTGCTTGAGCAGGGGGCTGGACTAGAAGATCTCCAAGGTCCCTTCTATTCTATTCTATTCTATTCTATTCTACTCTAATCTATTCTACTCTACTCAATTCTATATTATATTCTATATTCTATATTCTATATTCTATATTCTATATTCTATACTCTATTCTGTTCTATTCTGTTCTGTTCTGTTCTGTTCTATTCTATTCTGTTATGTTCTGTTCTGTTATGTTCTGTTCTATTCTATTCTATACCTTCTGGGCTGCTCCTGATTGGTTCCCGGGATGCTAAACTTACTTTTGTTCCAGCTTCCTCATAGGGTCTCCTTAAAGCAGCCCAACCAACTGGGAGTGAAGAAAAATTTACTGCAGATTAGAGCCCTGACTCTAACATTTCATAGTCTTCAGGACCACCGAAATGGGCAGAAGTCTTTGTCCTCTTGAATTTCCCCCTGAATGTTCTATTTCAGGGAACGTGTGTGTGCCATCTACAGTACTAGAAAGTTGTAGGAACACTGCTTGGCCTCAGAAGTGTCCACATCCCAATCATCGCTTATTTGTCCCCTTTCCTTTGGGCAACGGTTGGCCCTTTCCTCAATCATAAGCCAAGATGTTTTCTGCGCTCCTTGACGCACTGATGGGAACATTTTTACAAGGGCAATTGCTTATTATGAACTGTGGTGCTTGACACATAAAGTCAGAGGCAACATCAAGGAACGATTAATGATAATCACTGACATTTCCTACACTGCCTCGCAGGCCCAGACCATCTCAGGGACTCCTTTGCAAAACCCAGCACAGCCAAGCGTTCATTCAGCTTCAATCCTGCGGCCAGCTCTGTTCGCAGGAAGTTCAAATCTTACTCAACAGTTGTGGCAACGCTGTACAACAATTGCTGGCAGGGTGGGACAGACCTCTGCCCATCCCAGCAAGGCAGCTGATGCCCAGACCCCTAAAAATGTTCTTCTCCTTTTCCACAAAAATTGCAGAGGCTGACATCCATAGCTTTCAAACTAATGTATTCATCTTTGAAAGAAGGCTTTTGCTAAATATGAAGTCCCTCCATTTCATCACCAGAATTAGTATCTTGTACTGGTAACTAACGAACAGGGCCAACAACCTATGGCTGTTTCAGTAGTTCCATGTGCTCATTTCCTCAAACTTCAGGTTGATTTGCTGACAGGATCATGGGAACCATTGATTGTTTTTTAAATTTCCTGCAATACTCTGGAACTGATCTCAGACTGTTGGCAGTGCTGAGCTAGATCTGATGGTATTTGTAAGAGAAGAAATATCTAAGAGCCGAGGTGGCGCAGCAGTTAGAGTGCAGTACTGCAGGCCCCTTTAGCTGACTGTGTTCAGCAGGTCAGCGGTTCAAATCTCACCGGCTCAGGGTTGACTCAGCCTTCCATCCTTCTGGGGTAGGTCAAATGAGGACCCAGATTGTTGGGGGCAATGTAAATATATATATATACATTGCTTACTGGTGTACACCACTTAGAGAGTGCTTGCACTTAAAGCGGTATATAAGTCTCATAAGTAAATAAATAAAATATTATGTCATAAGTAGACAATTCATTGGGCTTGTTCTTTAGAGTCTATGAGAGTTAAAGCCCGAAACCTTTAAATTGTCTGTCTCCGTGCAAAATTATTTTCTCTCCTGCAAAGCTGTGACTGGATAGCCCATAGCAAAGACAACAGGGTGACAAATGGATTGAAATCTGACAATTGTTGCTTTCTACTGTAATTGGTCTTCACTACCTGTATGTAACTCTCCTTATTTTCCCTCTCCTTGAATTCACATTTGACTGCAGCCTGTCATGTCATCTGCTAGTATGTTAAACTATTCATAGAAAACTTGAAAAGGAAAGGAAAGAAAGACAAAGGGATCAAACTAGTTGGAAAGTCATTCAGATGTCACAGTGATAAGCTTGTAGCCCTTCCCCGATCCTGGCTTCCAATTTCCGGTGTGGACTTTTAACTCTAGCCCTAACCATGAGTAAAATGACAAATTATTCTGATAGGAAACATGATCTGATAGTGATCTAAATTCAAGAGATTTTTGCACGTAATTATCGCTTTAAATTACAACTTAATGGGATCGTCTTACTCTCTTCTGCACCACATTGTTCCCCTATGATGCTTGCCAGGCCAAAATCAGTTGTTTTAATGGATTAAAGGACTGCCATTCAATCGATATTTTCAAAGCATTTTGGACTTCTCAAGAGAACTGTAATGGTCTGTGGGAAGGATCTTGGAAGGAGGAAGCCCCTCAGTAAATAAAAGATATATAAGCCCAGAGAAGACAAAGGGGAATGAGAAAAAAAAAACAGAAGTAGCCCTCCTTAATTTTCTAGAGAGTAAGAGCAAAAAAAAAAGGGGGGGGGGGAATACTTCTAATTTTGCAAGTTTCTCTTAATATAACCTTACAATAGAGATAGAGCTATTATCTCTGGATGTGCTCCTTGTCTGCAGTACCTTGCAAGACTAGAAGGAACAATGTCCAAAATATGATATTTGGAACCTGGTTACTAGAAATCTGAGTGAGAATCCCAGCTGAAATCCTGCTGAATTTCTCCTAGGATTCATTTATCCGCACTATTTATCTCAAGGTGTTTTTTTTTCCTATGCTAGCTGAGCCTTATGGGATTTGTATTCCAACACTGGTAGAAAGAAAGCTGAACTTGGTAGAGCCCAGACAGCTCCTTTCATGCACTATGAGTCTTTGAAAACAAGAAACAACACATCTGCTTACATTCACATACCTTCCCCAGAAAATATCTCAAGTAGGATTTTGATAAAACAAAGTGCTTTTCAGAATGATTCATGCCTGAACAGAACGAGATTTAACAGCGGTGCTGCAGGAAAATGCCAATTTTAAATTCCCAACCTTTATCAAATTTATCAAATGTTCAATGTTATAAACATTAGCATAACTCAATATTTCCCCTTTTGGAGCTGAGCTCCCGACATTCAAAATGTCAGAGTTAAGGCCCTCCAGAATCGACTGTGACTTCAGATGTCGGTGTAGCTGAAACAATGGATAAATCTGAGAATTTCACTCTGTGCTGCCCATTTCAGGTTTCAGATTTCAAAACAAGCAAAAGGCTGGTGAGGAACGCGGACCCACCGCTGGATGCAGAGCAAAATTCTGGGGTATGTTCAGGCTTAAAATTTCAAGAGAGAATGAGAAAGAAACAACCAAAATTGAGCCCAATATTTCTGCTGCTAAGCAAGACAGTTGTTAAGTGAATTTTGCCTCATTTTACAAATTTCCTCACCACAGTTCTTAAATGAGTGCAGTTGTTAAATTAGTAACACAGTTGTTAAGCGAATCTGACTCCCCCATTGACTTTGCTTGTCAGAAGGTTACAAAAGGGGATCAGACCGCTGAGACCATCATAAATATGAATCAGTTGCCAAATGTTTGAATTTTGATCATGTGACCACACAGATGCTGCAACGGTCGTAAGTGTGAAAAATGGTCCCAAGTCACTTCTTTTCAGTGCCGTTGTAACTTCAGGTCGCTAGACAAATGGTTGTAAGTCAAGGACTACTTGTATATGACAGGTTATATTTCACATAGGAGGGAAATACTATATCACAAGGTCCAACTTGTAATTCAGTTGTTGGAGTGCCAATCCGTGAAATTGACAAACCCCTTTGAAACTGACAGACCCTTTGTCAAGGATGAAGCTTTGGCGGCTTTGTGCCTCTGTGTTTCAACTTGCCTTTAGATTAAGGGGGTGGGAGAGGTGTTACTTTCAAGTGGATAGATGGAGAAATGAAACTTTGATTCTTTCATTCAGCTGCAGACTGTCCTTGTCAAGGACACTAGAACAGGTGTGGATTTGAAGCAGACAGTTCCCATAATTTAGTGGACTTGTTAATATGGATTACATAAAACAATGAGGGTTTGTCTGGGAAAACAATTGTTTAAGTCTATGAATTGGTGTGGGAACCTCAGAGTTAGTTTTGCTTCGACATAACAAAGCAGTGTATTCAATAAAGAGTAAGATTTTTGGAACCAGAATTACTCTGGAGTTTTATTTGGATTCTCAAGCTGGATGTTGACACCCTTTTGTAATTGACAGACATCACAGCCATAAAGTCACATAGGGTAAAGGAGGGCAGTTTTAAATAAGAAACATTGCAGGAAAGAGATTTTTGTTTTTCCCCAGCACGGCTGAAAAATGTAAATAATAATAATAATAATAATAATAATAATATAAAAAATAATAAAATAATAAAGAAAAGTGCCAGCTCAGATTTGTTTTTCACATTTTGATAACTCCAATTTTTAGGGATAGACCTGCCGATTCTGGTCCACAAAATATGCATCAATAAAGGAAGTGACAAAAAAGGTGTTTGGATAAATAATGTAATAGTTGTTTTGAACCAGTTTTTCACAACTCTGCTTTTTTTACATAGAGAAGAAAATATTGAATCATTGGTTTGGGGGATTGCTTTGCTTCTGGCATTGGAACAAACATTGAACTTTTAGGGATATTCGTTCCCTAGTATATTATAGAAAGAAGAAGAAGTTTAATTATGCTTCAGTGAGGCAAGATGCGAGCGTGGTTCACAACCATTTAATTAGCACCTCCGGAAAAAAAAAATTCCACACAAATAAACTGCAGTGACTGCCATTACTAACCAACAGAAGCCTCTTGTATGTCAGATGCATTAATAGTCTATTAACATAACAGGTTTGACTGCCCAGCTTATAAATGTTTCGGAACAAGCAAATCATATTTTTTCTCTTGCTAATGCACATTAAAACCTGGAGATCTTTCAGGTTTTCCATCTGAGGCACAGCTTAAACTGCTGCCTTTGACAGAGCCAGCTAGGCCTAGTGGTTAAGGCATCAAGCTAGAAAGCAGGAGACCATGAGTTCAAGTCCCCCCTTAACCAGGAAAGACAGCTGGGAGACTTTGGGCCAATCACTAGGAGACCGTGAGTTCTAGTCCCGCCTTAGCCATGAAAACCATTTGGGTGACTTTGGACCAATCACCAGGAGAGGGTGAGTTATAGTCCCGCCTTAGGCATGAAAGCCTGCTGGGTTTGACTTTAGGCCCATCAGTCTCAGCCTGACCCACCTCACAGAGTTGTTGTTATGGGGGAAAATAGGAGGATGTGTTGGATGATATCACTGCATTGGGCTGCTTGTAAACAGTAATAAAGGCAGGATACAAATAAAATGTAAAATAAACAAAAACACCACAGCAGTTCATTGCATCCTGTTGGTTTCCATAGTCGGGCAGGGATCTTTGGACTTGCTAATGGAAACCAGTCCATTTTCACCCCAAATTTGAGCTTCTGAGTTTAGCATCCTTTCAGCATTGGTCCAAGGGCATCTTGCAGGGAGGAGAAAGTTGTTAAAAAAAAACAAGGTTGAGATGGCAACCACATCTACTTGATCAAGCTCATTTCTTCTGCTTTTCTTTTTTCTTTTCCCCTGGGCCATGCATGCAAGATGCACATAAAAGGGTCTCCATCATATAATCACATCTGCCACCTTGCCTTTTGTACCTTACCCCCGAGATGTCTTTCCTTAGTTCTCCATCCAAAGCTGGCTTTATCAGAAATCAGAAAGAAATGGTTCACCTCCAGTAGCAACTTTTTATTCCTGAATAACAGAGTTGGAAGGGATCTTGGAGATCTTCTAATCAAGCAGGAGAGCCTATAGCACTCTAGACAAATGGCTGACCAGTCTCTTCTTAAAAATCTCCAGTGATGGAGAACCCACAACTTCTGGAGGCAAGTCGTTCTACTGATCAGTTCTTCTCACTGTCAAGCAATTTCTCCTTAGTTCTAGGTTGGGTCTCTCTTTAAAGAGCTTTGGCCCATTATTTCTTGTCCTGCCTTCATCATCGATTTTATCAACAATTATTTCATTACTTTAAAAACCCTGGGCTGCTTCTCCCATGTATCACACACCTTTTAAAAAGCTGGTATTCCAAAACTGAGCTAAGTTTGCTAAGCATTTTGAGAGAGAGGAGTTTATTTTCTCCAAATGTGCATGGAGGGAGCATGATAAAAATCAAGCTCTTCGGAAGAAAGACCTGAGGACATCCAAAGTTCCATTGCAAAGAACCCTCTTTTGAGTTTATTTAGCAGATTTGGGTTTGCTATATTTATCGAGGGCAGAAGAACTATTCAGACTTGCCTCTGTCTTTTGTTTGGTCGCTCAGATCTCTTTTCATACTCTTATCAGATGCAAAATCCAGCACTGAAATTCAGTTAATTTACTCCCAAAGCCATTTTGCATAGAACGTCTCAATTTGTATAACTTATTTTTGAGCGCAAGCCAGCCCTGGATTCTTTGTCTCCATTTTTAGGGTTTTGTCAGGCTAAACAGAGAGGCTCCTGCTGAATTTTTCCAGTGCAAAAAAAAATAAAATAAAATCCCCAGGCAATACTAATTCAAACCCATTTATTGAAGATGCATTGCCATTAGAACAAGATAAGGAAGCTTAGCAGGAACGAGCAGCTGTATGTACAGCATATAAATAAATAAGCCAGACTCTTTTTTGTGTTGCTATAAAATGGGGGTAGACAAAGAACAAGCCGTGGCTGGATGTGGGTTTGCCATCCCCAGAATTCAGAAGGTTCACGCCAATGAAGAGCAACACTAAATGGCCTTTTTTAAAGTAACAATTGCAAGGCTTCTGAAATGGGGGTATTTAAAGCTGAAAATGGCTCTCTTGTGGCTCTGAAAGAGTTAATGCACTTATTTGGTATAAAATAAGAACTATACAAATTCCTCAGAAATTGAAAACAGAAAGAAAGAAAGAGAGAGAGAGAGAGAGAGAGAGAGAAAGAGAAAGAAAGAAAGAAAGAAAGAAAGAAAGAAAGAAAGAAAGAAAGAAAGAAAGAAAGAAAGAAAATCAGATTTGTTATTGGCTTCATCCAGCAAAAGTCTTCTTCTCTTCTAGAAAATCTTACCATCATGTTCTGGAAGCATATTTTTATTGGCTTGATTGATTACACATTTCTTTTTATTTATTTTATTAGGTTTTTTTTATTACTGCTTATAAGCAATTTAAGGTGGCAATCATCCTATTTTCCCCATAATAACCCTGTGAGGTGGGCTGGGCTGGGAGAGACTGATTGGCTCAGAGTTGCCCAGCCAGCTTTCATATCGAAGGAGGAACTAGAACGCCCCGTCTCCCAGTGATTGGCTCAAAGTTACCAGATGGCTTTCATGCCTAAAAGCAGGACTAGAATTCCCCATCTCCCTGTTTCTAGCTGGATGCTTTAACCACTAGACCAGTGTTTCTCAACCTTGACAATTTTAAGGCATGTGGACTTCAACTCCCAGAATTCCACAGCCAGCATTGAAGTCCACATTCCTTAAAATTGTCAAGGTTGAGAAACACTGCACTAGACTGACTCTCATACACATAGTAGTTGCTTGTCAACAAAACACCTAGGCTTGAATAGGAACGAGCAGACGAATGAGTCCGTTTCTCCTTTGTTCAGTTCTTCATTTTATTAAATGCAAATTGGAAATTGACTTCACTTTACAGATTTGGACCTTTCTGCTGGCAAATTCAGATATCTGTTCGTGCTTATGTCTCCTAGCATATGCCTTTAAAATACCCCGTTTTACAAGCAACGTGCCCCTCTGATAACATTAATCAGAACATTTTGGTGTACGGGGTTTTTTTTTCTGTCACCCCAAAACACTGCAAAAATCTGAAACACCTATGCTCAGAGCGCCCTCAAATGCTTGTGGAGTCTGCCGGATGATAAAGTGATAATTTAGGATGTTCAAAGAAATATTGAATCTGAGTGAACTCCAAGGGTGGTGAGTTATGGGGCATCTCCTCCCCAGCCTGGGTCTTTGGTAACACTCTTCAGCAATGAATTTCTGCCATGGGTTCAAATCAGACAATTTCCCCATTTTGTCAAGACTGGCATGGGAGAAGAAAGTGACAAGCCTAGATGCTACTGAAAGCTCTTCTTATAAACACAGCGCATTAGCAAATGTCCCCAACCAGATGATCAAAGAGAAAGAAATTGAATTCAGCCAAGGTAGTTTACTTAAATTCCCCCCTAATTATGGAAATGTAGAAAATGACAGTGCCATTACTCCCTGAATGGCAGACTCCAAAGTTCCTGCCATCTGCATCCAGGGATGAACATTTGGAGGGGGGAGAAATGTGGGCAGAATAACCTCAAAGGCGAGATTTACTATGGCTTATGGGCAGGGCAGAGAGATGGGAAGAAGACCACGCCTTTGGATCCTACCACTCAGTAAAAAAGATGGGTCAATGGGATGAGTGTCCCTCTTGGGGAGATGGAGAAGAACATGAGGTGGTCCAATCAGGCAATTGGAACATGATGCACGTGATGCCAGATTGGAAGGGATAGATTTCACTGTATTATTTATTAAGAAATTTTATATGGCTGTCCAATTTATTCTTGGTAACTCTGGGTAGCTTACAGCAATAACATTCCAATACGAAACCCCAATAAACCCCACAAACACTCTGGTGTCAACATCAGATCAACCATTTGATGGGCTCCACAAGCCCCAAGCCATCTGGCAAAACCATCTCCTCAGGGCCTTTTGAAAGAGTATCAAGGTAGGGGCCAATCTTATCTCCACAGGTATGAGGAGATAAGAGGGAGGGAGCCACCACACAGAAGGCCCTTCTAGTTGGTCCCATCTGATGGACCTCCTTAAGAGAGGAGATCTGTAATATCCTGCCTCCTGGCTCCGGTCAGTTGGGTAAATATGATTGGGAAAAGACTGGAACAATATTTTGTACTCACTGTTTATGGTTCAACCAAGCTTCCCACCATGTTGGTGGCTGGCAAAAGAGAGAGAAAGGATGGCAAAATGGAGAAAGGATCCAATGCTGGATGCTTATAAATATGAATTACATGGAATATGTTGTTCTGCGCTGCTCCCGGCTAAAATCATCCTTAATGGGTCGACCCAGATTGGCTAGCTAGCTGGCTGAGGAATTCTGGGAGTTGAAGTCCCCAGATCTTAAAGTTGCTCAGGTTGGACACCCCTACTTTAGTCCCTGACAATGGAAGAGATACCGTGACCAGTCCAGGTTCTTGTGGACCAATCCAAGCTCTTGTGGACTTCAACTCCCAGAATTCTCCACCTGGATTGACCTAAGTTGGCTAGCTGGCTGGAGAATTCTGGGACTTGAAGTCCCCAGATCTTAAAGTTGCCCAGGTTGGACATCCCTGTTTTAATCCTTGACAATAGAAGAGACACCTTGACTAAGGTCCTTTCCCTGTAACTTAGAGGAAGTCTGCTCTCTCTTTTAATGCAAAAAGAATATTGGAGTGAAGATCCACTTGCGTCACTAAAAAAAGAGAGCAATATTTGAGATCTTTAGGGAAAAAAGAAGAGGGTTTCTCTCTCTTAACTCCCTTTTCTTTCTTGCAGGAATAGTTTCTGCTAGAAACTGCAGCCAATAATTCTCAGGTACAAACAAATATACACATAACCCAAGGGGGGGGGAGGAAACATAAACTGTCAATACTTGCCTTTTTAAAATTCCATTTACCCCCCCCCCCCTTTACGTCTCTAGCAGCTGCCAGGGTCCTGCATTTCTATCTTCTGCTGATGCTTCCACCTCTGACCTGGATTAGCAAGGTCCTGTTAATCAGCGATTGCACCATGAATCGGGTATGATTGCAAAACTATGTACCTTGTGAGCAATCCCTCAATTTGCTAAATCATAGAGAATTAAGGTTAGGCTGCTTTAAGAGTCTCATTAGCTTTAATCAATCCACTCTCTGCTACCATCTTTCAGACTGCAGCTGAAATCCTGTTTTGTTTTGTTTTGTTTTGTTTTGTTTTTGTTTTTGCCACACTACAAGGAAGACACTGAGGAACTGGAAAGAGGGCAGAGAAGAACCACTAAGATGGTGAGGGGGCTGGAAGGTTACAGCCTATGAAGAAAGTATGGAAATTAATCAAGGAGAGAAGCAACCTGGAATTAAGAAGAAACTTCCTAACAGTGAGGACAATTAACCAGCGGAACAGCTTGTCTCCAGAAGTTGTGAGTGCTCCATCACTGGAAGTTTTAAAGAAGAGACTGGGCAGCCACTTGTCTGGAATGGTATAGGGTCTCCTGCTTGAGCAGGGGGTTGGACTAGAAGACCTCCAAGGTCCCTTCCAGTTCTATTCTAATCAGATTGGATTGGATTGAAAGCTTAAAGAGAAGGAGACATGGCTGCAGGAGACACGGCTGGACCCTTCTGCAGAAAGGACCCTTTTGTACAGAAGAAGCCATCTCCTGCAAAGTCTTTGGTGCCCAACTGAGAAGGACCACCGGCTTGGCTAGCTTCTGGAGCAGTTCCTGGGAAAGGAAACAATCATCAAGATCCATTTGCTGTACCATTGAAAGAATAACCTTATGCCATGGTTTTGTTTAGTGCGTTGGAAAAGAGGCTCCTTAATTCCCATCTTGAAAGCAAATCTTCTCCCAGGAATCATCTCTGTGTGTGTGTGTGTGTGTGTGTTTATAGATGAACCAGAAGGACAAATATTAGATTGCTAACAGAGCATGCCAATATTGATTCAGCTTCCTACGCTCCTTCCTACCATCTCCCTGATGTTGACAGTGCTCGGTTGCTCATCCTTTTCCATAGCTGGCTGATTCTTTTTTTCCCCTGATGTTTGTTTGCTTTTTTAAAACTATATTTTTTTGCCCTTCCTTCAACCTTTCATTCTGTCTCTGTTTCTCTCCCCCTCTTTCTTTTAGAGCACGTTCAAATTCCAAACAGTGTTTTAGAAGAATTTAAAGCTATAGTTCACTTTCACAAATGGATGAAGGGTATTGGTGAGAGAGATGCTGTTAAGCTGAAAGAATTTGGGAATATAGACTTGGAACAAGCTAAGTAACTAAACAATTGTGTGGTATTTTACTGATTGCAAAGTATGTTTCCTATCCACTTAAGATGAAACCAATTCATCCTTTTCCTCAATTCTGTTGACCTTTATCTGGTACCAATTTAGTGTTGAAATTTAGTTGACCAGATCTGTGTGGATAGGCTTGAATAAATCTTCTGTGCTGCAACCTTACAATTGGCCTGCCGCGTAAGGGGCTGCCACAAAGAAGAGAGGGTCAGCCAATTCTCCAAAACTGAAGGCAGGACAAGAAGCAACGGATGGAAACTAATCAAGGAAAGAAGCAACCTAGAACTAAGGAGAAATTTCCTGACAGGGAGGACAATTAATCAGTGGAATGGCACGCCTTCAGAAGTTGTAAATGCTCCATCACTGCAGGTTTTCAATAAGAGATTGGACAACCATTTGTCTTGAAATGGTATAGGATTTCCTGCTTGATCAGAGGTTGGACTAGAAGACCTCCAAGGTCCCTTCTAACTCTGTTATTCTGGTCCTGATTCTTTGCATCTGACAGTCATACACTTAAGGAGATACTGACCCATATGATTTGGGTTTTGTTAAGTCCTCGAGTTAATGGCGAAAGAAGAGCACACATTCTGAAGCCAACAACTGCTTTATTCTTCTTCTGCTCACTCCAACACAACTCTGAGGCTCGCAGGCCTCTCTCACACTAAATAAATCCCCGGGCAAAAAGGATACAAAGAGATGGCACGCTTTTGCACCTTGCGCATGCGCGCAGGCTGGCACCACTTAGTCTGGTCCCGGGCAGCTTGCAACATCCTGGAACCATAGCAACGTCCCGAGCCTGCTTTTGCAGGCTCAGGACACAACAGGTTTACCCTAAGCTTCTCCACCGTTAGATTTAAAGATGTTAATATGATGCTGGATTCCTTACCCAAAACTTAGGATGTAAATTATGGACAGTTTTAGATTTTTAGGGCCATTGCACTGATTTTCTGTCAATGGAATGAAAAGATTCAAGCACTAATGAATTTTCAGGCTGAATGGCTATGGTCAATTTTTCTGTTGTCTGAACATTTCGCCAGTAGCCTTGGATGGCATCTTCTAATTTCTCCATTCTTTAGCTTTTTGCTGGCAAGGAAGATTATTAAAGTGATGAGATCAAAATTCACTATATTCCTCCTGCTCCTCCTTCTCCTCCTCCTCCTCCTCCTCCTCCTCCTCCTCCTCCTCTCTCCCTCTCCCCCCCCCCATTCTCTCTCTCACACACAAAAACTCCAAATGTCTGCATTCTGGATCCCAGGAAGATTATAGGATATGACATTTTTGACAAGAGCTGATTTCTCTGGTTATTCTTTTGTTTATCTAGTACATTTACCCACTGCAATTTATCTGCTACCATTCTGGCAGTGCACTTAAGGGAATTTACAATGTAAAGGTCATAATCTATTAGACAAATAAAAAAGGGAAAAAAGGCACAGCTAGGAAAAACACACTCCAGTACCAGTTTGTCTATTTAGGGAGAGAACGTGAGATTGTCCGTTTTTGCATATCAATGGTCCAATGGACAGCATCTCCCAGCAGAATTAGAGAAGAAGCCAGCCTGGAGTCTTACTGATTACTGCTGATAGGTGTAGCTTAGGATGTAGCTTAGGTGAGGGTTGGGGCCCCCATCTTGATTTTTCTTTTTTTTTTTTTTTTTTGAAACCCCTTCAGATATTCTTCTTTAGCTGCCCGCTTCAGCCTCTTCACCTATCCCATTCTTGTTAACCAACCCTTTTTCCCTTTCCATTCAGTCATGTCTAGTTCTGGGAGACTGCCTGGACAATTCACCGAAGTTTTCTGGGCAAGGTTTTTCAGAAGTGATTTGCCCTTGCCTTCTTCCTAGGGCTAAGAGAAAGTGACTGGCACAAGGTCGCCCAGCTGTCTTCACGCCCAAGGAGAGACTAGAACGCATCATCTCCTGTGATTGTCCCAAAGCCATCTGGCCAGCTTTGAAGGCTATGGAGGGACTTGAACACGTGGTCCCATAATGATTGGCCCAAAGTCGCCCAGGCAGCTTTCTTGCCTTAAGAGGGATTAGAATTTACCGTCTCCTGGTGATTGGCCCCAAATCACCCAAACAGATTTCATGCCTAAAGTGGAACAAGAACTCACTGTCTCCCAATTTCCAGCCTGATGCCTTCACCATTTAACAAAATTTAACAACATAATGATGGTACCTTGTTTGGTTTGCATAATGCATGCTGGGCCTAGAGCTCAGAGTTACGAGACCAGAATTCTGACTTTTTTTTTTTTTTAAATTCTTGCTCACCCCATAAAACCAGCTTGCAAATCAATCCAGCAGCACCAAAGGACCCAACTGGGCAGATTTCAGGACTTGCCAGGGGTGCTGCTAATCTAGGAGAATGCAGGATAGGATCAAAATGTTCCGTCTTGCTGAGACTGGACATAGCATCAGCTTTTCCAGGGTGGTTCTTCCAGATCTGGTGAAAGCCTGGTCCAGCTGGTGGATGCTGAGCTATAAAAGCAGGAGACTTTTATAGGACAGTTTCCCATAATGGGAAATTCTGCTTTTTGCCATCCCAGTCTAATCCAAGCAGCACCATAAAAACAGAGCAGAACTGGCCTTCTTCCCTTGTCGACAAATGTGTCCCACCGTAGCTCCTCATCCATCCCTTGGCTGTTGAGTCAGCAGCCCACAACACACAAGTAGCTCCCGAGAGTGGCAGTGCTCGCTCGTTCCTACATACCCGGCTTTCTGTTTGAATTGTGGCGTCTGTGATTCCTGGTAATAACATGGCACATTAGCCCGCTTATGACTTTGCATAACAAGAGAATTGCAATTAACACAATGCTCCTGCCTTGTGTTTGAACACTTTGGCATGGGTCATGAAGCCGGTTTAACACAACTGTTCGGGAGGTGGAGGGGAATGATTTACTTTGCTATAATAAGGCTGCGCTCGAAGGTTCTGGTGTACACAGCAGGCCGGGGAGTTATGCGTTCATGCTTCCGTTTTCAATTCTAGCTTTGTGTCTAGGGGTGCAAGCAGGTTGCCACTAATGTTTTCTTTCAAGAACTATCAAGAGATTTGTACTTCCATGTCTTCAGATATCTGAGGCAGCTTCTTTCTCTACTAAAGCTAAGCAACTGCCCTGGCTTATCAAGCAATGGTTGTAGCCCAAAATTGTTGTTCTAGCTTTGGTAGACCTTGCCTGCATGCCCCACTCAGTTTGACTCATATTCACATAGTTCTTCGGGTCAGCTTCACAACCCATCACAGCTTTCCATGTCAGAGGAACGGAAGTTGATGGTTAACTGTGGTATGATATTTTTAGCATCTCAAGGTACTTAGCTGTGCCTAGCTGTATCCAGACCTATTGCAATTCTGGTTGGACATGGTGCCTAAGGATGGTGTTGATGATGGACAAAGGAAATGAATTTGTGGTGGCATCACCAGCTGAATGGGAGGTATGTCCATATGGAATTAAGAGGCATGTCAGTATGGAATCACTCTAGGAGAGGAAATGTCATGGAAGCAGACTAGAAAAGCTTTATTTGCCGGTTCCCCAAGAGAATGAAGCCAGTCTGGTGAGATTCTTGTAATATAGGTTATCAACAATAAAGTAACTATTTTGGCCTATTCACAGAGTTGTTCTGCTTTCTTGCACCCAACAGCATTCCAGATTCTACTTTGACTCTACCCTGAATTTTTATTTCTTTGACAAAGACAGTGGTTGGGTTTACATGCTTCATTTATAGTGTATTTGTTTGCATCTTTGCTGACAGCAATGTGTAAAATCTCACCATTATTGGCTAAATCACAGTTTAGAGTCAGTGGTCCTGTGGTCCTATGATCTAGGCTACTGTGCTTTGTTCAAAACAATTCAAATTGTAATCTAATGCATAGAACCCCCACCCCAAGTCCAATTACCGGTCTTCTTTTTCAAGGGTTTTGTTGATGTCTTGAAATGTTTCAAAGCTTTCAGATCAGAGAAGACTTCTGTAGATGCATCTAGAGATGTTTCACTGAACTTTGATTCAAATTGCCTTCAAAATATGCATCCTATCCCTGAATTATGTTCCTTTCCTTAAACAACCTTGAGGTAGGTAACCAAGCCCAACTATTTTGTGGACACAGCCATCAGGCAGCCCATTCAGGACTTCTGAGTCAAGGAATGACAGAGCCCTGGTGGGGACACACCTTTCGAGCAATACAGCAAAGAAACCTTGGAAGGAGGCAACAGGCAGAGCTACTAATGTTTAACAGGGAGAGAAACTGCTGCTTTCAGCCATGCCACCAATCGCCCCAGAACTGGCAGGCTGAACATGTTAGTACAACTGCACAAGAATGTTATCAGGCTGACAAGGAAGACAAAGACCTGGCCTTCCTTTTTCAACCGATACAGCTAGCGGCATTGCCAGATAATACAGATAAAAGCTCCATGCAGTTTTAGAGGCCATCTTTTAGATGTGCTGCGGTCCCTAACGGTGGCTGTTCCTTTTTGATATTTTTGTGGGCAGAAGTTGAATCAAGACACCAGTTCTCATTGGCATCCACCCCATTGCAGCCCGAAAAATGTTTGCTTTCTCTTCTAAGGGTTAGCTAACAACAATCTGCAACCATTTTCACCAATAAGGGCTGAGTTGTAGCATGAAAGCTTCTATGACATTATAGCAACCCAAACAGTGATTTAAAGCATGATGGCTAAAGAATTCTGGAAGTTGAAGTCCGCAAGACTTAAAAGTTGCCGAATTTGGAGGCCCCTGATTTCAAGGGACAAACAGCTTCTGAGTCAGAAGAGGGAAATTTGGGGGTGATTTGGGGAGTCAGCCTTTTTTTCCTAGTATCTAGGGCAGTGATGGCGAACCTTTTAGAGACCAAGTGCCCAAAAACTGGCCCCGTCCCTGCTCCACCCCTGCCCCATCCCCTGCCCTGCCCCACTCCACCCCACCCTGCCTGCCTGCAGGGCCACTCACCACCTCCAAGGCCCGCCGCAGATCACCCAGGCAGCCCAGCAGCACCATGGCGGCCACGCCCTCTGTCCATGCCCCACAGCATCAACTGTGCATGTTGGGGCGTGAGGTCAGTCTTGTCTATGTTGCCTGGCTGCCATGTCCTTGGCATCACTACTCCGTGTGGGCCACGCTCAGGGGTCACTCTCCTCCAGGGAGGCTGCAGGTGAGGAGGGGGTCGCAGGCAGAGGCAAGGCTGGGGCAATGGCATATGTGCCCACAGAGAGGGCTCTGAGTACCACCTCTGGCACCCGTGCCATAGGTTCGCCACCACTGATCTAGGGGAACTGCAAATGGGCATGTCAGCCAGTTCCTGTTACAACCAAAGGAACAGTATACTCTATTGATCTAAACAAAATGGACCTCGTACTTGTAGAAAGACACTAGGAAGAAAAAAAATGTAGCTCAGGGTAGAACTGTGGAATCTTCAGTGCTTTCTGAGCTTGGTAGTTTGCCTGCAGAACTGGTGAGTGTGTGGTTTGCTGGTTGAGTATTGCTATCTATCACTATCTCCATCCATTCATCCAGTGGAATTCAAATATGTGAACAACTGATTATCTATCTATCTATCTATCCATCCATCCATCCATCCATCCATCCATCCATCCATCTATTTATCTATCTATCTATCTATCATTATATAGCAATATCTATCTATATCTATTGTTATCTATCACTATCTCCATCTATCTATCTATCTATCTATCTATCTATCTATTATCTATCTATCTATCTATCACTATATAGATATACTAGTATATAGATATACTAGTATATAGATATAGTGTATAGATATACCATATAGCTATATATGCTAGTATATAGATATACTATATAGCTATATATATTGCTATCTACCACTATCTCCATCATCCATCCATCCATCCATCTATCTATCTATCTATCTATCTATCTATCTATCTATCTATCACTATATAGCAATATCTGTCTATATCTATTGCTATCTATCACTATCTCCATCTATCTATCTATCTATCTATCTATCTATCTATCTATCTATCTATCTATCTATCTATCTATCTATCTAATGTCAAATGTATATAGCTGCCCAACTCACACCTAGGTGACTCCATGTTTCTGGCCCCAAATTAAAACTGGAGAGCGCTCCGCCTATCACTAATTAACATTTCATTATTAGCTTTTGGAGACGCCAAGAGAAAAGATCCCATCCACTGTCCCACCAAAATGGCTTCTGAATTTTTTTATCAGTGCTTCCCTCCTAGGCTGGAGAAAGCTGCCATCTTGGCATGGGATCTCTGTGAAGAACATGCAAAACAAAATGGGGGCTGAGTAGCCCCTTCATGCCAACTCCACAGGATGATTCCCATGTGGCTATTGATTGGCATGACAGATGGGAGACCTGATAGCGGAAAGTGTCCCGGATCGATAGGCAATCCAGAGAACATGAAACATTTTAGCTTTTCCAATTTATTCAGCTCCTGATAAAGCAAACTAACAAAAGATTAATATTATAGCCATGGGAAAACTAATCAAAATTCCCAGTGTTGAAGGAGAAGGAAGGAGAAAAGAGCAGAGTTGTGCCTTCTTTTTTTATATTCCCCCCCCCCTTGGATAATTAATTTGCTTTTATCAGCCTAGCAAAACATTAAACTGGCAAATGAACACCGATAAGCATCTTCTGAAACAAGGGACCTCAGATCACAAGAACTCTAGTAGCAACTTTTCAAACTAACTTTCATGTCGCTCATGAAAGCCGCTGCCTTTTAATAAAATTTATTAGTCTGAAAAACGTGCTCCTAGTCGCCTTCTGATGTGGGGGTTAATTGACTCACCCAGCTCTCATCCTCCAGTGGTTCTCAGAAAATTCAACGAAAAGAAAGAGGCCAAGGGGGTCCTTTTGGAGAAGCTGGAGGCTTTCACGTAGGACCAATGCTTTCATGGTCCTGGAACACATTAGTGTCACAATCCTATCTAGCGATTGAATGAGCTCATTATCTGGCATCACCCAATAAAGTGAACCATAAATTAATCAAAGCGACTGGGTTTGTACCAGTGGGTTTTGCCTCCAAAATCTCTCCGTTCTGTACATGCAGATATACTAAGTTGTTCACTGGCTTGAGTAAACATGTTGTCAAAATGCTTACAGGTGTGTGGGGTCCTTGGTGTTTTTTTGAGCTGGGTTATTTTCTTACAGATTACCAAACTAGATATCATCATCAGTGCTAGAAGGGAGTGGGGTTTTCAGGGGAAGGAGGGAGGAGGGACGAGAGAGGAGGAGCACAATGACTATGGGGTCCTTGGTGCTCTCTGAGCTTGTTTTCTTGCAGATATTTCATGACCCAGCTAGGTCATATCATCAGTGGTAAACTGTGCTAGCACATGTAGCACTGGTGGTGTTGCCTAGGCGGGTAATAAAACGTCCAACCAAGCTCAGAAAGCACCAAGAACCCCACTGTTCAACCCTGAGCTACCAATATTCTCTTCAATTGGCCTACACATGTGTTAGTATCAAGCATTTCTGAATCACAGAATCCTGATAACCAAAAACTCCCAAGCAATAACACTGATGCTGCCCTGACACGGCTGTAGTTGGTCTCACGGTTGAAACAGTATCACGCACTTCTCCAGTGATTCGGGGGGGGGGGGATAGTGGCAGAAAATGTAATTGCGATTGCCTTGTCTCTGTGCCCCATCACATTCTGGTGATTCCATCGTTAATCAAAGAGGAGGAAGCACGGGCTGAATTCCTTTCTTTCTTTCCTGTCGCAGCTTCTTCATCTCTCTCATCCAGAAGTTCAAGCTGGCATTTCAAGCTGTTGGCCTCTCTTGGTCCTGATCCACCACCTGGAGAAGTCAAATTATTGGAGATTTCATGGTGTCCAAGGTACTCCATTTAACATGAATGTAGGATAGGTTTGAAATCAAGTGTGTGTAAGGACCCACCCCACTTTGTATCTTAAGAAGACAAAACTCTTGGAATAATTCTTCCAACAGGAATCCTTTATTAAGAAGAAGTGGTTGCAGGCGTGCTAGACAGGACTTGGGGTCCAAGCTCTCCCCTTCAAGGTTTTAAGGGGTTCCCCAGTAGTCCCACCCAATCACCCCCCCCCTTCCAGTGATAGTTTCAGGCATCACAATTTCACCCCTTTTTCTCTTTCTTCCGTCTGGATGGAGACTTCAGATAAACTACATGAAAGGTAAATAGCCTCCTTTGTTATGGTAAGGTTCTTTGGTGCTAACTACATTCAAACTCTTTGAGGTTGCAATAAACACATTCAGTTCCTTAGAAGTATACTGAAGGAAGTGAGGGCCATAAAGCCCCTTTGTTCTCCCCCTTCTCTCCCTCTGATGGCAGAATCCAGAGAAGGCAGAATTGGGGTTTTCTATATTTGATAATTAAAGATGAAATATAATTGGATTCTGACATCGTGCTGGGTTATCACGTTAGGACTGCAATGTTAGTCTTTGCTCCATGAAGGAACCTAGAACCTAGAATGATAGGGGTGGAAGGAACCTCAGAGATCTTCTAGTTCAACCCCACGCTCCAGCAGGAGGTCTTATACTATCCTGGTCAAATGGTTGGTCAGTATATTTTTGATGGGCAGAACTTGGCATTCCGCCCTCCCCAGTTAATTAAGCAACATCCGGAGAGGTGAGTGGGTCCTTTCCAACCTCAACATTGATTGAATGAGGATAGTGAAGTTTGGTGAATCGTATCCATGTACATTGCAAAACCAGATGTATCGAAGCATCTCCAGGGCCAGGAATTCAACTTTCTAAATAATGAGTGCATTATTTAGCAGGTTATTACAAACTCACTGAATTGGCAGATCTATTCCAGTCTCTGAGAGTTCCAAAAGTTTTCAGTTCAGCCTCTTGAGTCTGAATTCTCTCTAGAGATGATTCAGGGTTGCAAATTTCACTTACACAACTAATACTCAACTCCTTTGCTGAGAATTATAGAAGGGAGCATTAACCTTTAATATTTTTGTTTCTAGATTTGTAACTACCCTTTTAGGATAGTTTTGACTACCAAGCCTAAAGGCGGCCTTGAAAATGGGGGGGGGTGTTTTTCCTTTCCTCTCACTCAATCCCTCATTCCAAACCTTTCCCCTTCCTTGTTATTTCCATAAATGTAAAGTTGGGCCCACCCACCTGTTGGATAAAGATTTCATTTCAAGAAGTCTTGGTCAAAGAAGGAAGAAGAGAGTGAAAATATCCAAGCTAATTTCTGGAAACGCTGCTTTGCTTCGCCATGTTCTGATTCCCCCAGGCCCCCCTAGCTAAGAAAGTAAGTTTAATTAAAATTGCATTCATGCACTCTGGGTCTCCTGAAGCCATCTGTCTCTCTGATGGATCCATGTGGGCGACTTCGCAATACCTTCTGTTTTGTTGAGCAGGAGAAGGCAGAAGAAAAAAAAAACACCGGGGGCTGCTTCAATTATCAAACATGCTATGCCCTCCAAGTGGGAGTGAGCAACATCCTAAGGAGGCTGTAAGAACTGTAAGAACGGAAGAGAAGACCAGCTATGGGAATGTTCCTCCTTCTTCTCATAGGCAGGCAGGCCACGTTTGCAATGAAGAAGCCACAGACCTGAATGGCCACGGTGAGCGATGCGAGCGAGTTAAGAAGTCATATGCAAGCACCATAGGTGTCTGTCAGTTGCCAAGGGCCCAAATTTTGATCCTGTGACAATGGGGATGCTGCAACGGACATCGGGTGTGAAAACCGGTCATAGGTGGCTTTTTTCAGTCTGTTGTGACTTCCAAAGGTCACTAAACAAATGGTTATAAGTTGAGGACTACCTGTATATGGAATGTTTATGGAGATTCTCAGTCATCCAGATCATAGTTATCCCAAAGGTGCTTTTTTTTTCAGGAGGCAACTGGACTTCCTTGTTTTTCTTTGAAGACATTTCGCTTCTCATCCCAGAAGCTTCTTCAGCTTCGACTGGATGGTGGGGAATGGAAGGATTTATACTTCTTTTAGAGCAGTGGTTCTCAACCTGTAGGTCGGGACCTCATTTGGGGTCGAACGACCATTTCACGGGGGTCGCCAAACAAGGCTGTCCGCCATTTTTCCCTCCCTTTTCTTTGGCCACGCCCCTGGCACTCAGTGATGCATAAGTGGTTGGGGGGTCACCACAACATGGGGAACTGTATTATGGGGTCGCGGCATTAGAAAGGTTGAGAACCACTGTTTTAGAGAGTCCTTGAGGCCACCTGGAGGTTTATCTGTGTCCTCAGGGTCACCTGAGTAGTGCAAATGGGTGTGGAGCCTTCTTGCAACTGCTAAAAGGACTGTGCTGTAGACTGAAGATAGATGATATTGTATGTTGCACCACTCAGGTGACCCTGATGACACAGATAAATCTCAGGTGGCCTCAACGATTAAATCCAGTCAGAGCTGAAGAAGCTTCTTAGATGAGAAGTGAAATGTCTTCAAAGAAAAACAAGAAAGTCCAGTTGCCACATGAAAAAGCATCTTTGGGATGTATATGAAATGGGGAAACAGAATGCAGTAAGGTCAATTGCTTCTATCCCGTGACACTACCCATTTTTATGTTGGGTTAAAAGAAGGGCAAGACTAGAAGCAATGTATGGAAACTACCGTAATCAAGGAGAGAAGCAACCTGGAATTAAGGAGAAACTTCCTAACAGTGAGGACAATTAACCAGTGGAGCAGCCTGCCTTCAGAAGTTGTGGGTACTTCACACACATACACATACACCAACACACATGTGACTTCCCCCTTTCCTGCCATTTCCACTGAGGGTCTCTAGCGTTTTTTGTAGCCCATTGAAATTCACTGCTGTGTTCAGGAGTTTTAATTTCCCCCCATAGTGATGGTATCAAAGGTAAGCATTGTGCAGAAGCCACAGGCCTTATCTTCCAGAACTCCACATATGAGCAATACCTATTATGGGATGTACTCCGCATTGTTAAACAAGCTGTAAGCCCTGCGCTATGCAAACTGGACACATGTCACGGGCCATAGAAGCTCGCAAGTAATGAGTATCCTGTGGCAAGTGTTTGGGGTTTTCCAAGTATTCACCACTCCTCCTGGAAGAGAAGTGAAG
Organism: Crotalus tigris; assembly: GCF_016545835.1. Lineage (NCBI taxonomy): Eukaryota > Metazoa > Chordata > Lepidosauria > Squamata > Viperidae > Crotalus > Crotalus tigris. Next base: position 2,989,490 of record NW_024096953.1, on the reverse strand, counting down.
CACCAGAATTGATTCTTTATCTTTCCTTATTCCATAAATGTGGCTTGAAAAATATCCAAGCTTTGATATCATTCGTGAAGTACATTATTCACACAACATCCAGAATGCTATGTTAATGTCATTGGATGGAATGGAATGGGGAATGGGGAATGGAATATGGAATATGGAATATGGAATAACTTTATTGTTATTTTCCTGTGTACCCGATGGCATATACTAAAATGAAATTCTGATGCACCGCTCTCAAAAGAAAAAATATCATCACAAGGATAACAATAACAACAATAACAATACAATAACAGCAGCAGCTGTTGGTTCCCCCATCTCTCTCCAACGATTCCAATCTAAAACATTGGAACAAACCCTACTCAGATATGATGAATCCTACAATTCCACAGATGGAGGGTGAGGTGACCAGGGGCCTCTGTGCCCCTCCTGCTTTTGCCTTGTGGAACACAAGGAAGTCAAAACCTTCCAGCCATTCCTCACATCCCAAGCCAACAGGTGAGAAATTAAAACAAAAAAAAAAGAACAAACTTGACCAAGAGGCTGAAACTGGCCAAGCGTGGCAGCCCACTCACATAAACGGGAGATTCCACCCATTCATTAGCCGGTGGAAATGGTAACTGAGGGGAAAGGCTACAAGCTCAGCAGGGGGCCTACCCATACAGCGCCCCCTTTTGGCCATCCAGCTAATTGCTGTTTCCGATAATTCCTAGATCAGTGGTTCTCAACCTGTGGGTCGGGACCCCATTTGGGGTCGAACGACCATTTCACGGGGGTCGCCAAACAATGCAGTCCGCCATTTTTTTCCCCCTTTTCCTTAGCTGTGCTACTCCCTTTTATTTTATTGGCTTTTGAAAGCCAATAGAATACACTCTCTTGAACAGAGTCTAATTCTATTGGCTTTCAAAAGCCAATAGGAATTGTCCAGGCTGTCTCTGCCCCGCTGAGCCCGCCAAAAGTCCCATTCTGCAAACGGTGCTGCACCAGTTAAGTAGTCCTCGACTTACGACCGGTTGAGTAGTCCTCGACTTATGACCGGTTGGGGGTCGCGGCATTAAAAAGGTTGAGAACCACTGTCCTAGATGGTAGGCACAGTTCCTGGGAAGAACAAAGGCAAGGGTTTTCTATAAAAATAACTAACTACCTTTGATTGCTTTGATTATCTGCCCGCTCTGGAATAAAGTTGGCCTCTACTTCAAGCAATTGTCCTGTGCTTTTGGGAAGACCTGGGTTGGATCGAGACAGAATTTTCTTCTACTATATATTTCCCTCCAACAAGAAAGAAGCGAAAAAGAAAGGGGCATAAGAAATCTAGAAACATTAATACAAATTGAATTCCTAATCCCTTATTCTTTTCTCCGGCCATTGATAAAACAAGTTTGAAAGTATTCTGTTTCTTCTTTTTCTTTCAACCTCAGAGTAAGTCTGTCCATTTCCACACAATCTAGTATTTTTTTTAATTATTTCTTCCTCTGGTGGTATTTCTTCCTTCTTCCAATATGATTCTTGCTGCTGTTATCACATGTAAAATCAAGTACATACTTTGTTTGTCAAGCTTTTCTGGCATTATACCTAATAAAAAAAAAGTTCAGGTTTAAAATCCACATGTTTTCCCAACATCTTTTCTAGCCAAGTATGTATTTTTGTCCAATATCTCTTTGCTTTAACACCTGTCCACCATACATGATGATAAATACCTGTCTTGTGATTACATTTCCAACATCTATCTGACATATTTTTAAACATTTTTGCTAATCTTGCTGGTGGCAAGTGCCATCTATAAAACATTTTATATAAGTTTTCTTTGTAAGAGGTTGACATTGTCAATTTATAATTTCTTTCCCACAAATTTTGCCATTTAACCACAAATTTTGCCATTCAATTTGTATTAGTGAATGATAAACTCAGACAACACATTTATTGAATAAGTACTTTTGAATTGTATTTAAAAAACAATATTTTTTTTAAAAGAAATCTAGAAACACTCTAATAAGCAAAATGCAGAATAGGGTTATTTGTTTAACCCATGCCACTTTGGTAATGAATTATCCACCCTGGCAGCTGGCTTGGTTGTGTTAAAGGCCAGGCACCTGCTGAGCCAGGAGCTTACAAATGAGAAGCAGGAAGAGTTGTTAAAGCATCTGTCTTTGTATTAATTAATGCTCATTTATATGTCTGACTGGTGCAGAGAGAGAAAGGAGCACCTCTGCGCTGCTTATACGTCTTGCACAGTCTGCCGCTTTGCTCCTGTCGGCCATCTCTCTTCTTCCCCTCTGTTCACTTTCCTTGATTTACCTGTATTCAAAGGCCAGGCTGCATGTTTAAATCAGAAACACACAAACACACACACACCCCTGAGTCAAATTTGAAATTTCCTCCATGCTGTTGGAAGCATCGGAAGCCAAGAAAGCTGCAAAGCTGTGGAAAAGCTTTCATAGTTATTTATACCTGTACTCGGTCTGAAGGCTGCTGATTCTCCAAAGCCCTGTACAGCCCACAATCAGAAATCTCCTTCCCGAAAAGTAATAATAATAACCTTCTGTAGCAATAAATATACCCAGCCACCCCCAAATTTCAACAAATTTAAAAAAGGATGCAAAGTTGTATTCTTGCCATTATATCAAGCATTCAAAGCATGTGTTCCTGTTGGAGAGAGACTGGCAGAAGAGGGGGAGGAATCAAGCAGGGAATTAGTTTGGAGTCTTTTGAGTCTATATAAAGACTCTAAACTAATTCCCTGCTTGACTCCTCCTCCTGTTCTGCCAGTCTCTCTCTGACAGGAACACATGCTTTGAATGCTTGATATAATGGCATAAAAGAGAAGATGTCTTTGCTTCCATCCTATCCTACCCACAATCTTTCCAGATTCATTTTCTGGGATCTATCTCCACTAAGTATATGGGCTGGATGATAGATCCTATTCTCTTGTGTATGTTCCAGGAACATCTATGCTGTTTGCAGGACCCTACAGTTCAAATGCTTCTGAAGCATCTCAGTTGGAAAACCTTGGGTGATTTGAAAGACGAACAGCTGCAGATCAGTAATATTGATTGGTCAATGGCTCTACCATGAGCTTTTCACATCCCATCAGAATAATTAGTAAATTGGGTAATATTTTGATCTTCTTACCACCAAGATTGGATTCTGTTCTGGACCAGTTATCAGTGCTGCGGTCTATTTTCTTGTTATTGCTTCCTCTGCTAAGGAGCTGAAATTGGAGCATTGGGCTTAATACATAGGCATTTTTATTTATGGTCTTGCTTAAATAGTGAGCAAAGAAGAGACGTGGTTTTAAGTGGGCACAGGAGAACATGAAGTCAATAAAAGACTTGAGATCACTTTGAGTGCAATCTAGAATTTATCTCTAAATTGATTCAGGGTATTCTCTTATTTTACCCCTTTATTGGAATGGATATAAATGCAACACATCCAGAAAAGCAAATGCAATAAAATGGCATCTGCATTGGGGGAAAAAGTATATTAAAATTATCTCCCAGTCATTTAGCATCTAGGCTTACTAGCAGTCAGCTTCAAAACTGGTTTTCTGAGACTGGTGGAACTGGCCCAACCATAAAGAATATATGTGGAAGATAGCTTTGTTGTATTTCTCGATTGTGCTGCAGTGGGATAGAAAGGTGAATTGACTTTATGACTTTATGTGGATTTGACCAGTTTTGAAACTAAGGAATCTTTTAAAAACAAGAATGATTTGTTGTGTACTTTCAAAGTACGCTCTCATATCATAACTAATGTTAACATGACTGCATGCATTGCTTGAAGCACTAAAGATGCTTTCTGAATTGAAAACATATTTGTGTGTCTAATGTACAGGTGTATGTATGTTCCCTACATGTTCAGGTTAAGAGCTTTCCTGTCGACGGTTGTGCAAGAAAGATGAATTGTGTGGCCCAAGAGCAATTTCAGAGCTCACTCAAGCTTTATGTCACACTGCGAAACCTCAGTGCACTTCAACAAGACTCAAAATTGGTTTACATTCCCTTCCATGAGTTTATGGGTTAGTAAAAATCTGATTTATTCCACTCACTTGCCAGGTTAGGCCATTATTGCCAAGGCATCTGTTAGATGGAAGTCTGGTCTTCATTACAAACTTGTCTAAACTCTGTTCCTATTCTCAGAGGTGGTGGGAAGGTGGATTTAATTGGGGCAGGAGCCAGGAAACATTTCCACAGCCACTGATTAGCCCTTCACACACATATGCGCAATCCCAGAATTTGGTTCATCGGCTTCCAAAATCAGCAGTGACCAACCTACACATGGTTGGCGGATTTTATTTTTCTCAATATTGTAGTAATGCAAGTGTCAAGAAATAATTAATCTCCTGTTTAATCTCAGTGACATGCTTTTTTTCCAGGCCAAAGGCCCTGTTTGATTTTGAGCACACCGCCAAGGTCCACATTTCCAGAACTAATAGGAAGGAGAAGAAAGTTACACCAAAAAAATGGAATTTTGTTTTATTTACCTTTAGGTGTGATTATTGTTAAAGAAAGCTAATAGGAGCATTCAATGATCTTTTAGTTATTGCTTCTTTTCCATTCATTGAAAATTACAGTTTTATAACTTAGGCAGATCTCTGGCATTGATAGGCACGGGGATTAACCAAGATAAACCTCAAAGTCCATTTAAGTTACAGGTAAGAGACTAGAAAAATCAACAAAAAGAACTCAACTTGAAAATACCAAATCCAAGGAAATTTTTGGACACATTTTTACACTATGATTTTATGTCATTCTATTTTTGCAAATTCTTAGTGGTCAGCATCCGTCAACAAGACTTGCAGACAGTGAAACAATATCATTCAGAATAATGACACTAAAAAAAAAAAAAAATCTGTCACCAGTTGGGGGCAAAACAAGTCCTCCATGTCCAGCCTTGAGTTCTGAAGTTCTCTGGTGGTCTACATTGATATACAAACTAGCTATCTTTGTTTAGTTTCCACATCAGAAAAAAAGTAACCTAGAGCATAAATCTATAGTGCTATAAATTCCCGAATAGTATATAGCTAAATGGATTCACCTTTTTTTGCCAGTAATAATGTCAGCAAACCATTTTGTTCACAGTTCTAGAGGAAATTCTCTCTGCAATAAGAACATGGCCAGAAATTAATAAAACAACAGGCCATAAAGTGCTGTTTCAAGGCACTTGTCCCAGGATGTAAAATATGCACCAAAAACTGAATGGGTAATGGATAATAATAATAATAATAATAATAATAATAATAATAATAATATGCTTTGGCATTTCAGAATTCAAGCAGACAAGCAGCTGCAACATCCCACCTCAGATCTAACAATTGTCAAGTGGCTGTTGCAGTACCTGGAGACAGCAGAATAGGAGAGAAAAAACTGGAGAAAAAACACAAATTAGAATTTAGAAACAGAAAACTGCAGATAGACATAAAACAACTGTGGCCAAAGAAAGCAAAGGTACTACCAATAAGAATAGGCACCTTGGGTGCAGTCCCTAAAACATCTGGAGAACCCTTTGAACACCTTTGGCATTGACAAAATCGCCATTAGTCAATTGCAAAAGACAGGTTTGCCTCCGAGGATACCACTAACATTATCAAACAACACCAGCTTGTCCCAGATGCTTGAGAAGGACTCAGTAGGTGGATAAAAATGCCAAATCCAGTCTAAACTTCTGGTTAACTCTGCAACAACAAACCATAATAATAACCACTGCTGTTCACAATCCAAAGCCATTTCTTTGCATGCACAGATCAGATATTCCTTGAATCCAATACAAATTTTGAGGTGTGCTTTCAGATTCAGTTTAAGCAACAAAAGAGGGTTTATTAATATCCCTTCTTTTTCCAATATCTGGGCAGTGCATGCTAGTGCATAAGCGACACAATTTACACCAGTATCAAGAGGCTTGGTAAGGAGGGTTATCAAAGGTGGCAAAAAGGAAAGGGTTATTTAAAGACACATTATCATGCATGCAGGGGATACACCCTATGCCACAAACCCCAGTTCAATAAAAACTAAGCTGGCTCATTGGGTACAAAAAGGGTGGACCTGGATTAAAGCAGAAAACAGAAAAACATTGAGAATTTGAAACAGAAGAAGCTCTAAATTGCTGCATTTTGCCGCAATGTCACTTTCCCATCTCATCTGTGGGCACTGTGATCTTCCCCGTCCTCTCGTTCTCAAGTGTGCAGGTGCAAAATCTGACACAACTGTGCCTTTGTTTTTATCTTCTGCTCACCACTTTCCATATATATATTTTTTTACTTTCAATTTTTGTTCAGGTCAAATTCCTGTGGCCCTTTGTGCTAAATTTGTCTTCCAGCCCAGCCCACTAAAACTCTTTTCCACTTGAACCTTGACTGGCTCCATTTTGAGGCTAGGGAAATTTAAAAAAAAAATCACAACACAATTTGAAAATAATTTGAAAGCAATTTGGCCCAAACTGCAAGATAAGAGACACTGTTAGAGATGCTGTCATTAGCCCAAGGATCAAAATTTATCTTCGTGGGGTGTGTGTGTGTGTGTGTGTGTGTGTGTGTGTGTGTAGATGACTTGAGGGTGCAAACTTACTCCTTATTCAGTCTGAATGCAGTAAGACAAGAGTATTTTTACCAGAGCCTTAACTGATGTTCAGGAATTTTCTGTAGAAAAAAATCTACAGCCATTGTCTGCAGCAAGGAAGTTTCTTCTAGGTCATTTTGGGAAGTATGAACACTTTGCAACTGTACACTTTTATCCTGGTCTATTCAAAGCTACTTTCTTGGAATCAGGGTGGGTGGGGGAATCCTCCTTAGTGCAAGGCAGTCTGGTCTAGTGGTTAAGGCACAAGGCTAAAAACCAGGAGATGATAAGTTCTAGTCCTACCTTAGGCATGAAAGCCAGGTAGGCGACTTTAAGTCAATCACCAGGAGACGGTGAGTTCAAGTTCCACCTTTGGCATAAAAAGTGGCTGGGTGACTTTGGGTCAATCACCAGGAGACAGTGAGTTCTAGCCCCACCTTAGGCATGAAAGCTGGCTGGGTGACTTTAGGCCAGTCACTCTCTCACAGTCTGTACAGGATTGTTGTGATATACACTGTATATATATATATATATATGGAGAGATTGCCCAGAAAATAAATGAAAAACCGCCTTTTCCAATGCAGTGCTTTAGATTGCATCTTTCTCTTGACCATCTCTCTTCCAAACCAAGTAAGGCAGGGGTTCCCAAACCCCGGTCCATGGACCGGCACCAGGCCACAGCATGTCAGAAACCAGGCTGCACAAACAAGTGAAGCCCCATCCATGGGGTGCAGTCACCACGTGAAACCACGCCCCCTCCGGTCCATGGAAAAAACTCCACAGAAACAGTCCCTGGTGCCCAAAAGATTGGGGGCTACTGAAATAAGGGAAGTATGAGATTTAAACATGAGTCAGTGCAATCTTGTGAGTTTCAGGTTTCTGTCCCAGCTCTAGTCCTGCAAAAACAAAAAAATTGTCAGGAAGATGACAGTTTCTCCAATCCTCTTAAGTTTCCGCCCAAAAAACTGCAAATAAGGAAGAAGGACGGTGTAGCTTTTAGCCTCCCATCAATACCATTTAGAGCTCTGTTCTGAAGTAAAGCCCATCAGCCTAGTAAGTGCCCTTAATTTCTTCCAGGCTCTGGCATGGATGTAAATAACCACATTGGAAGAGCTCTCATGCTCCCAGAGCTTCCACCAGAGATGATTGGAAACTTCATCCCTTGATATGGCTTCAAGGCACAAACATCGTTTATGGCCATTGATTACTGAAAAGGCCAAGCACATCATCTACCACAAAATGATGTTTTAACACTTGCTGGAAAAATCACAGCATACAGCAGTACCTATCTCTTTTCCTGCTGCTAAGGATGGCAGGAATTCTGAGACTTATAAAGGGAAGAAGAAAAGGATTTGGAGATTCTAAACATTGGTTTATCTCCATTCTCCTTAAGAAAGTTCAATATCCCACAAAAACTGGACATCTATACTTCTGTTCAGAGGTTATCTCTCAATCTGGTGCAGCTAGGATGGGTGGATGGATGGGAATGAGATGTTTTCTGTGACTAAGTAGGACAGACAAAGAAGAAGCTAACCATCAGATTGGAAGGAAGGAAGGAAGGAAGGAAGGAAGGAAGGAAGGAAGGAAGAAAGAAAGAAAGAAAGAAAGAAAGAAAGAAAGAAAGAAAGAAAGAAAGAAAGAAGTCAAATGAGGAGACCCAAACTCATTGGTAGCCTCACATGGCAATAAACAAGAACATATATTCAGTTTTGCAGCTACTAAGATTGTTGGATGAGCAGGCACAAAAATAGCCCAGGAAGTGATTGAAGCCTGTGAAACAGGGCCCCACATCAGTCAACAAGAGTGTTGATTTACCACCAGCTTATTAAGTACTTAAGAGGTGAGGGCTTGGCAGCACAAGGAAACAATAGCCCACGACTCAATAGTCAGCCATCAACACATCAATCAACATCTAAAAAGCCACACACAAAAAGCACCATATAAATACCACACAGAGAATAGCCCAATTCCCTCTTCTAGAGGGAAGCTCCCTGAGGATGAGCTCCAGCACAAGTCCAAAATCTCAGAAGGCAAAACTCCTGGTCCTGGTTACTGACCCAGTTTGGATCCTGCAATTAGATGGTTTTTGGATTTATCCCCATCTTTAATTCTAAGAGTTCTGCTTAAGCAAAAAAAAAAAACTTTGGACAGATAGAAATGTTATCTACCCAGGTAGGCTTCCTGCAAGAATCCTTGTTTACCAATACCAATATCTCAGAGGGTTATTTGATCAACCCACACTCAACACATGGAGGACCCTAAAGGATGGAAACACAATGGGTGGTGAATGCTAATCAACTCATTTTCTCCAGTGTGATTCTAACTATAAAAGAGGAAGGGGTCTCAGCCAGGCTACAGGGAAGAGTCCATAAGGTAGCTCTTTCTTACTCCTATTTTGCACTTTTACGGTTCAATCAGTCCCTCTGGAAGTATTGACTCACTATAGGTCATAGATTAGCTGTCAGGTGGTGAGCAGAGAGGAACCAGAAAGCTATTCCCAATGCAGTCCTGTTCATGTCTATTTCGAATTATATCCCTGCTGTTCTGGAGAGACACTGAGGAGAAGCCCCACCTAGCTATCATTAACTCTCAAGGCAGTGGGACATTAGGGCAACTGATAAACAAGAGTGTACATTAAGAATAATTGGAGAATATGTTAAGGCAACTGGAGAATATGTTAAGGCTGCTCATAACAGCTCGGTCTTCAGCACCATGGAAAGTAGTAGGTTTCTCCTCATGGAAGTCCTTTCTTCAAATTCTCTGAAGGTTATTCTGGGGGGGGAGGGGTTCAGATGGTGTACCTATAGGTTGAAAGCCACAAAAAGGGGAGTTGGATTCAGAAAATATCAAAAGCTTTGCATCCTGCTCAACCCTTTGATATGTCAAGGACTATTTCAGGGCAGTGCATCCAGACTACACAAAAAGAGTTAGTTTTTTTGTATTTTTATGAGCGGCACCAAGATTGCCAGAAATCTATTTCTGTTCAGGCCTCCAAATCAAAAATCCCTTGCAGAAATGTGTGTCGGAGAGGCAACTATTCAAATCTGGACAAGTCAACCACAGCCTCTGTAGAAGCAGCAGATCCAATCAGCAAAAGTCATCCCTGAACTAATCTGGAAAAGGTCAGTGGAAGATACAGAATTGATTGGAGGCTACTGCCTGCACACTCAGGGAAAGAGCGAGTGTTTAATTTCTCAGCAGTGGAGAAAATTCATTCCTTTGGGCTATAGGTCATAACAGATATCATCCATTGATATAGAGGATGCTGAATGTCCAGATCTATAGTTACTGATCATTAAACAGTCTACCAAAATATGTGGGAGGCAACATGTTCTGCAGATTATCTCCAGATCTACTGCTGTTGGTTCATAGAAGGTCAATATTTTGTTGATTTAATGCTACCCAGAGGAAGCAGTTTTAGCCACTTGTCTCTGATTTTGTTTCAAACAAGGAAATTGTCCCATCAACTCTCCAGTATGTTATCTTTCCAGAGGACAAATATTTTCTAAAACTTTTTGATTTCATCTCCAGAAGAACAGACTTGAAGATCAAACTCCAATGATTTAAATTAGTCAGGAAAGTCTTCAGAAATGTTAGATAAGGATTATGTAGCCCAGCAGATGGGACAAATTAGATGAGCAAAATCAGCCCTAAGAGGAAAAAAAAAACCTAAAAAAATCTATTGTGAATTAATCATAATGGGGGCAACTTTGCTCAGACTTCTATGAAACTTAAATGTGATAATTTAGTGGCAAGAATACCTCTCTAATGAGCTTCGAAGGAACAGCAGGATTCTTAATGGGCTTCTTAATGAAGAATCATTTAGGCTTTTATTAATACTGAGGAAAAACACACGGTTTTTCAGAAGCGATCTGCAGCTTGGAGAAGATGAATAATCACCCGAAACTCTAAAACAGAAACTCCCTAATGGGTTCATGTTGTTAAACAAGATCACCATTTTCTTGGCCTTTGATGTGAAGGCTTAAGTGGGGCTCACAAAGAGAAAGATCCAATATATCATGATTCAGAAACATGTCATCTGCTGCAGGTGTTTCCCAGTTCACTCAGTCCTGTAAAGTCTGGAAGAATTTGTTACAACCCTGCTTTGATATTAAACGTATCTTCCATAAAGTCAAGGTAAAGACCTGAGCTTTATGATTGACAAGCAAAAGTATCACTTGGGATTTTGCTAGCAGATTAAGAAGGAACTCATTTCACATTTTTACCTCCAAAATCTCTCCAGGGCAGGGGTCTCCAACCTTGGCAACTTTAAGGCTTGTAGATTTCAACTCCCAAAATTCCTTATACTGGCTGAGGAATTCTGGGAGTTAAAGTCCATGAGTCTGAAAGTTGCCAAGGTTGGAGACTTCTGATCTTGGATGACCGGTGGAATATCCTCAATTCCATTGTGGATCCCTTCTAACTGCAGATGCTGGAGCATTAATTTGAGGACTTTGTCTTCAAGTCTTCACAAGATGTCTATAGCTGATACAGGGTTGAATCCAGGGGCACAAAGATGATTCCTAGACCAGTCAGTCAGTCAGGTTTGGAGGGCTTAGGGGTGGGGAAAAAAATAAACATTGGTGGAATTTAGGTTGCCTCACAGCTCCTGAAACCTGCAGTTCAAGTTATTGTGGCTTCTAGCAACACTAGAAGTAGGTTGTCATCAGTTTGATAGAATAAGCCACAGCTTAATTCGGAGATCACTGGCTTATTTAGGTTTAATACATAGAAGAATTCATCCATTGTGGTTTATAATCCACGAGTTTCCATTTAGGATAAAGAGCGTGAACCCAGTTAGTTGTGAACTATTTAAAAATTTATGGATAAGAAAACCACAGCTTGAGTCATTTTGCACTGGCAGCATAGAAGGCATTCTCATTTACTTTGTTCTCCATATTTTGAATCATTACAGATCTTCTCAAGGCAGTGAATCATTTATATCTAGTAGCCAACAGCAAAAGTCTTGCCTCTGTAGTCTATGAGTAGGTTCAAAACTAGGACATTCACTACCCCTGCTGTTTTAGCTGTGTACATGGCTTAGAGAGAGCATGCTGTACCCTTTCCTGCAGTTGCACACTGCAGGGGAACATCTTGCATTTTTGTCTTGCATAAAAAAATACAATCTGGACTCCCTAAATTGTATCCAAACTCTTTTCGTTCCAGAAATCTTTACTGGCATTATTTGAATAATTAGAAGTCTGAGATAAATGTAAAGTTCGGTATCTTCTCAACAGGATTAGCTAAAAACTCCCAAGGGACACTTTGGAGTGTTTCCCAGACATGATAACTTTCAGATATGTGGACTTCAATTCCCAGAATTTCCCCAGCCAGCATGGGAGGTGACGTCCACACATCTGAAAGTTGCCCAAGTTGAGACACCATGACCTAAATTCATAATGACTCAAGCATCTCACTACCAGATGGGAAGGGAAAATATAGGCTGTGAATTGGTTCTTAATCCATCTTGGAAATTTATTGATTTTTATTTTATTTATTTATATGGCTACCAAATTCACACCTGGTTGGTTTTGAAGCAACCAAAGCTTCTGAATACTCTTCAAGGGCGGTCCCATGTATAGAGCACGTCACAGTAGCCCACACAGGAGTTTAGTTCAAGCTGAGATGGCCAGTAATTACTGTGTATTGACAGAATGAACTAAAGAGGTATCAATGCCCCGGTGACTTAAACCCAGTTCCAAAAGTGGTCTCTTTTAAGGGCAGGATTTCTCAGGAAGAGATGATGGGAGGCAATCAAAAGTCAAAGCGGGGGGGGGGGGAATCCAAGCTTTATTATTTAAAAAAAAAACTCGACACTTTCCTTGTGATGTTGTTTGCTTTGTTTTTACAAGGCAAGTTTCCTTCTATTTTGTTTCAAACGTTTCCCACATTCACCCCTACGTGCAGAGAGAAAGGGGCAGAAGATTGCCAAAATCCAGATGAATTACTCCGTAGTATTTCATTAATACGTAGAAAAATCTTGCAAGGTGGAGCCAGTAATCACCAGCGTTCCTCGGCCAACTAAATTTACTTCTCGGCAGGTTCTGCCAGTGGTAAAACGAATGCTAATATTACAATTATAATTAACCTTTCAGCTTGAACCAGACGTTGTGAATGGGAAGGGGAAGGAGGATGGGGAAGGGAGGAGAATGGGGCTAAAAGGAAGGGGAAATATTTGCAAGCACGGGGGGGGGGAAGGAGGGAGAGAATAAATTCTTGCTGACCTGGGACTAAACTGGAGGTAAGATGTGGATGAAGGCAGGAAGAAGATGCCTATTGTTAGTTCCCTGAATGTGAAATCCCATTTTATTTTTGCACACCCAAGGTCATGGGCCCAGTGTGTACATCCCATAGCAACCTGCCCCCTTAATAACTGCTAATATTACAATTATAATTAACCTTTCAGCTTGAACCAGACGTTGTGAATGGGAAGGGGAAGGAGGATGGGGAAGGGAGGAGAATGGGGCTAAAAGGAAGGGGAAATATTTGCAAGCACGGGGGGGGGGAAGGAGGGAGAGAATAAATTCTTGCTGACCTGGGACTAAACTGGAGGTAAGATGTGGATGAAGGCAGGAAGAAGATGCCTATTGTTAGTTCCCTGAATGTGAAATCCACCATTTTATTTTTGCACACCCAAGGTCATGGGCCCAGTGTGTACATCCCATAGCAACCTGCCCCCTTAATAACTAGAGACTATTTATTATTGTTCAACCCAGCCCTTTTCAATCTTCTCCTTACTGGTTCCTCCTCTTTTGCCCTCCCCAGCCCAAGTCCAAAAGACAGCTTGCAAACTTTCTTCTGCACCATTAGCTCTTCTGCTTGGAAGGTACTTTGTCACAAGTGGGCAGTTGTCTTTCCTCGGATGCAGTGATTTATGGAAATAGGGAAAGGTTTTAAATTATTCAATATAAATGTAAATAGGAGGGGGAAAGGGGTGTGGAATATATTTTGTGTCTATGCAGCCATAGCAAGAGAAAAGAAAGATGTGAATAATAAGAAGAAGTCTAGATGCTACTGGAGAACAAAAGAAAAGCCTCAAGCTTTTGTCTTAACCCTCAGAAAGAAACAACATAAGTTGACTGCATTGTGTACCAGGATGGTTGCTGCAAACAGCTCCAATTTTCTCCCCTTCTTAAAGCAGAGATGACTAAATATTGTCTAGGAATTCAATGGGGGTCGGCGTCTTTGTGGTTGAAATTGTCTCAGGACAGTCTTTTCCTTGTCTGATAGAGGTCTGCTGAATAGATTTCTGATCTGAATTGTCGTTTTGTGGTTTTGGGGTGAGGGTATTGAGTTTCTCTTGTAGTGAGTTGCATTTTTGGATTTGCATTTTGTTGGCATTCCTGTGGGTCATGTGTTCTAAGCTGTCTACCAGGTCCTATCCGATACAGTTGAGGTGTGTAGGTTTTTGTTCATCAATGATTTGTTGATATTTTTCCTGGCAGTAGTGGGTATTGGTGATCATGAATTAAGCATTTTGCATCCATTTTGGAAGGCTAGTTTCCATCTTTGTGGGTGGCTGATCGGGGGTCGATAGCATATGCTTTTTGGAGTTGTTTGTTTGCAGAATGACTAAATATTTAGCACTATGTAGGAAGTCTGGCTTAAGAGTTGGGAAAAGTAATTCAAACCCTAAAGAATCCTTAGCTCTTTGATACAAAGACCCTTTAGCACCGTCCTAAAGAGAAAAACCACATATATATATATACATGTTTCCTACCTGCTTTCATTTGTCTGGCCAAAAGATTGTTCACTTTCGCAATAGATTACAGAGGAGAAGAGAATTCCACTCATATTTATTGATGAGGGAGTGAAGCTGTTGGACGGAAAACAACGGCAGTAAATGAAGTAGAACACCCAAGATGTTTTCAAAAGATATTCTCAAGCAGCTTGAAAAAGACGGTCCAAAACCAGAAATTTATTTCAGAAAGGGCAGCGTTGTGGAAGTGGTAATATATATTTTAGGAAATTGTTGGTTATTTTCAGGGCAGCAACTCTGTTAAGCTACAGTTCCCATAATTCTCACAAGCAATGGCCTAAAGCAGGGGTCTTTAAACTTGGCCCTTTTATGACCTGTGGACTTCAATTCCCAGAATTCCTCAGTCAGACATGCATGCCTGGCTGAGGAATTCTGGGAGTTGAAGTCCACAAGTCATAAAAGGGCCAAGTTTGAAGACCCCTGGCCTAAAACTTTGTGGTTTTATTCCTCATGCTTTTGCTAAATCTCCAAAGATAGTTTATTTATTAAATTCTTCCCTAGTGGAAGTTTTCAAGATGAGCTCATACAGCAAGTGTCATAATTCCCAGCCAGCAGCATAGTCTTTGGAATTGCATTTTTTTTTCCTTTTTCCCTTTCATGTTTTTATTAGACTTTAAAGAAGATATATACGTATGCAAATGAAATGAAGAAAAGGGATAAAAGACTGAAGTAGAGATGAATAAACACAGGATTTTAAAATGACATGGAAATTATAATGTTGTAGTATATCATCGGTTAATTATGATTAACTGAATATATGCAATTGTTTTATAGGCAGAAAAACACCATTAAGCTCTATGATAACCATGAATATCCAGAACCTTGGTCAATACAATATAAATCACTGACTGAGATTGCAAGCACAGTAAATTCAGTCCATAGCACAGAGAGTCTATTCTGATTTAAATATCTCATAAAATTGAAATATAGACTATGAATGGAGAAACCCAAATTTTGGATGTGGTACAAATCTATGGGAGGAGGAGGAGGAGAGGCAATTCCTTGATAAGGCTATTATTTTCTGCTTGTTTGTCTGGTGTGAATCCCTGCTTCTCTGGGTGTAGGCTGCTGGAGAACATGTATTTTAGTCTTTTTTGTTTCCTTCTTAGCTTTTTTTAATTGTCTCCTGAACGGTGTGTAAATGTAGTTTATTGCTATGTGTCTGTCGAAGGCTAATTTACTAATTGCCTTTCCTTCAAATCCGTCTCACCTGGACAGGAGGATAATATGTTGTAGTGGACAGATCTTCCCCTTCCTCATTTGAGTCTGGCCTGCTGATGATAAGAAATGGCTCACCAGACATGGAGGAGGGTTGCAGAGGCACTATTCAAAGTCAAGATGTCAAGATCAACCTAGAAGGAGCTTCAGAGAAGCCAACGACAGGTCATCCTCAACTTACAACCACAACTGAGCCCAAATTTTCTGTTTGCTAAGTGAATCACTGCAGCCCTTCAGTTAGTCCCATAGTTGTTAAGAGAATCTAGCTTCCCCATTGACTTTGCTTGTCAAAAGGTCACCAAAAGGGGATCACATGACCCAGGGGCCCTGGGATCGTCATAAATGTGAACCGGTGGCTAAGTATCCGAATTTTGATCCTATGACCTCAGGAACGTTACAATGGTGATCACTGTGAAAAACAGTCATAAGTCACTTTTTTCAGTGACGTTGTAACCTTGAACAGTCACTAAAGGAATTGTTGTAAATCAAGGACTAGCTGTGGTGAGAATCTTCCAGGAGCAATACAGGAACCGTGGCTGGTCCACCTCCACCATCTAGTTCACACGCAAATCCTACTCAGTGCTGGAACAATTTAATCTGACATCTTAAGAAGCTTTAAGATGGGTGAGCCAGTCTTTGCAGGGTGGCATGTTCAAATATTAGAGGTCCATTGAAATTGTTACTAATGAGGACCTCTGCAGTGAGAATGTCCTGCTTTTAGGTTTCGTTAAAAAAAAAAAAAGGCTTGGAGAAAAAGAGGCCATGGGCAGAAAGAGCAGGGCGATACAATTTCCTCTCTCGCTGGGACTGAAAAGGATTTCAAGGCCCTAGCCCTCACTGCACATGGCAGAGAAGTTGACCAATTAGAGGGTGTCTGCTCCTGGAGACCCGACCCCCATGGGCTGCCTCTCCATTAAAACTGCCACCAGTCACCACTTCCTGGACCTGCCAGTTGAGTCAAGTAGCTAGAAGGAGAATTATCAGTAGGAATGCACTAAGGAGAGAGCCAGGGAAAAGCTGCCTGCTCTGTTGTTGTTTGATTAGCCCGCCTGCACTGGCCTCTGGAGAACAGGCGCATGAAAAATGCAGGAGGCAGTCAATGCACCAGCCACTCAATAAACCTCATTACACTACGAGGTGAGGGGGGGAGGCCTGCTTAAATGAGCAAAAATGGGTTTCCTTGTAGAACCAGGGAGGTAAATAGATGGGATGAAGGGGAAGAAAGGAAGGAAGGGAGGGAGGGAGGGAGGGAGGGAGGGAGGGAGGGAGGATTGTTCTACTTGTGAATCGTCTGACACAGGTTTGAGGGAGTGGGTAGGAATGAGAAGGTTATAGCACCAGAGGAAGGCAGCAGTGTTCTTTCAACACCAATATGTATTTATTTGGGTCCTTGGTGCTCTCTGAGCTTAGTTGTTTTCTTGCAGGCATTTCATTACCCAACTGGATAACATCATCAGTGTTAGAAGGGAGTAGGATTTGTGCTCTGTTTACCCCACTCTCTTCTAGCACTGATGATATTACTTAGTTGGATAAAGAAACACCTGCAAGAAAACAACTAAGCTCACAGAGCACCACAGTCCTCCTTCTCTCCTCTCCTCTACTCCACAACCCCCCTCCCTTCAAGCTCTGATGATGTTACTTAGTTGGGTCTGCAAAAAAACAACCAAGCTCAAAGAGTACTAAGGACCCCCGCAGTTCAACCGTGAACCACAAAGATTCCCTTCTATTGGTATTTATTTATTCATTAAATGTATTTGTCTATGGTTATAGTAGACAATATTATCTACTATGGCTGCCAGAATGGTGTTCAAGAATTCAGACAACTCTACCATCTGGGATTTTTTTTAAAGCAGAGACTCTGAGAGTTTAATCTGAAACCTTCTATAAATGCCAGCCTTATCTCTTGTGGCTCCAGATTGTGGGTGCCTTTGCCAGAAAGCTCTTTTTGGACTCAGAGGAAGAATCAAACTCCTTCTTTCTCCCTCTGCTTCTGACGTTTAGTCCTTTGTGGCTTATTGATAAATTGATTTTCTCTTTCGTTTCTCAGGCTGGTGCTTTTGGTCTGTAAGGACTCGGCTGGCCGTTCTGTTGTTTAATTGGCTCTAATAAAGTGGTACCAAGTTTGAAGCTGTGCTCCCATCTGAAGTGGCTTCAGTCGAAGAACTGCTTCAAAGTGAAGTGTCAAATCAAAGAGAAGTTTCCCTTTGAAGTGCTGGATTAGAGCAGCTGTGCTCCTTTGATCCAGATGCTAAACGTGGGGTATGCATGCCCTGCAGGTGTGTAGAAGACCCTTTCTGGGGAAGGGGAGCAGTCAGTTTGTTTGAGTTAAGTCAAGGGATGCAGGTCAAGACAGCCCCTTTCCCAAGTTGAGATGCTGCCTTGGATCAGATCACTCCAATATCTGGATTGAGATGGTGTCTAGTTTCAGAATTGTGGTGAGCCCTCTTGAGTGTTCCCTTTGGGGGTTCTGATGGAAGGAAGGAAGGAAGGAAGGAAGGAAGGAAGGAAGGAAGGAAGGAAGGAAGGAAGGAAGGAAGGAAGGAAGGAAGGAAGGAAGGAAGGCGGAAGGAAGGAAGAATTGATTCATGGAGCAATCCAGGATTGCCTTATCAGTGAGAGGGGCAGCATATAAATTTATTAAATAATAATAATGGTTGCCTGGGTTTATTCCAACAATCAGAATCTAGTTGGGTGGGATTAATATACATAAGCCTGCTTTTTGCAAGAAATCCCCAAATACCTAAAACTGGAAATGAACTTGACACTGTCAAAAATATTTAAAACCAAACGATGGGACCTCAGCTGAGATGGCTCTTTTTTTTCTTTTAATTGCGATGTATTTTTGATGGCTTTGGCAACTTCAGTGTGGGTTATAGCTCGGTTTTAAAAACAGGAACTAGATCCATTTTTCACAAGTTAGAAATATCTGTATGCAAATATTTGCTGCTTGTGTCTCGGATCTTGTCAATCCCCATTCAGGTGAGCATAAGTGCCAGGCTCACCACCATGCAAGAGAAACATTGACTTCTCTGAACCACGATTTGATGGCTTGCCAGTTCATTGGCTGAGTCAGAAAGCTGCTTTTGTGTTTACAGAAGGAGTTGATGATTTGGCCAATGGAATATTTTTCTTGAGCTCACTAGGAAATGATGTATAATACCTTAACTGAGAAGGCAGCTACAGAACTATTAGTAGGTGGCAGAGTGGGATCAGCTCCTGTCACTTACAATAAGGAGAGTTTCTGCCTTTCCAGTGTCTTTCCTTCAGAGCCACTGAAGGCAAATTAAATATGCTAAATCGAAAAAAGAGGCAGGGCTATGTTTTTTCTGGGGAAAAGATGAGAGAAGCTCCTGCTGGTTCAAGTAGGCGACCATCAAGTCCAACAGCAGATAGCTACAGATAGCTACAGATCCTTCCTGGTTGACGATGTCCATCATCCGTGATTCCTTTTAAGATTCCTTCTGGGCATTGAAGTTAATCTGGCTGGGGAATTCTGGAAATTGAAGTCCACTCATCTTAAAGTTGCCAAGTTTAAAGAACACTGTTCTAAAGTTAAAGTGCCAAATCTTGTGGAGAACAACACTGCATAATTTCATAACTGGACCAATAGAAGAAAATCTTTGAAGTTCAGGGCTGAATTGTGGAGGTGCTTTCTGAGCAGGTTGCTTTCTTGTAAGATGTTTCATTAGCCAGCTAGGTAACATCATCAGTGCTAGAAGGGAGGAGGGGGAGGAGGGGAGGGGGAGGAGGGGGGAGGGGGGAGGGGGAGAAGGAGATCTGTGGGATCCTTGATGCCCTCTGACCTTGTTTTCTTGCAGGCATTTCATTACCCAACTAGGTAACATCATCAGTGTTAGAAGGGAAGAAGGAGGACTGTGCAGTCCTTGATACTCTCTGAGCTTGGTTGTTTTCTTGCATACATCTCATTAATCCAACTAGGTAACATTACCAGAGTAAGCCACTAGTATATAAATAGAGCGCAAAGCCTCCCCCCTTCTAGCACTGATGACGTTACCTAGCTGGGTAATGAAAAGTCTACAAGAAAACAACCAAGCTTCAGAGAGCACCTAAGATTCTGCAACTCATAATTTCACACAGTATCAGGACAATAACTCAGTCTCCCTACACAAAGCTATCATTTTAGAAGATCCTTTTTTCCTTCTCCATATTAAACATTATAGCCAGAGAGCTTATTGTACTACTGAAGGCTTTCAGCCAAATAGATTTTCACCTATATTCGAAGTGGTATAATCCAAATACAGCTTCAGGGTCTTCATGAAAACTAGCCTGACATGGCCCTAGCTTTTCTCTTCTTTTTTACATCCTCCTAGAGTTCATTTCATTCTACTCTACCTCATCCATTCATTTATGAAATACCCAGGGTTTGACACTTCAAACCAGTTCTATCCCTACCAAGTTTAATTTGAAAAAAGGTAGAACAGCATCCATCAAATCATATTTTTCTTGTTTGGCTGTACCACTTTAGCCTACCAGGTGATAACTGTCTCTCCACATCCCCACAGAGCTATTTTTTGTGGGGGGGAAAGAGAATTCTCTGGTAGCTTAAATCCAATTTCTTTTGTTTTCTCATGTGTGCAAATCCATTCTCTCCCATTTTCACATTCGTGTATGGATTTTTTAAAAAATCTTTAGTTCTCAGAGGTGGCCCCAGGGTTGCTGTTTAGAAGCAGCAAGAAGTTGCTTGGAGCATTTGTGCAGCTGCAGAACCTCTGGAGCAATGGGACATGATAACATGCTATCACTCCCAGGGACGTTAGATTGGGAGAAAATATGATTGCCTCTTTGGTAATGCAGTGAATTGCATAGGAATAAGATGCCCTGGATTCTTAAGAAATCCCCTTTTGCCACAGTGGGAACACACCTATAATCACACCCATACATGATACAGAGAGAAAGACTGGGCTCTTAACTGATTTTTGTATGAACAATGAAGCTGCCATTCCTTGTCTCCCAAAAACAGGGAGGATCCAATTCTTTTCATTCAGGAACCTAACCCTAAGTCCTGCCTTAGCTAGTAAAGCCAGCTGAGTGATTTGGGGCCAGTCACCAGAAGTCAGGGAGTTCTAGTCTTGCCTTAGGCATGAAAGCCAACAGGGTGGCTTTGGGCCAATCACTAGGAGACTGGGAGTTCTAGTCCTGCCTTAGCCAGGAAAGCTGGCTGGGTGTCTTTGGGTCAGTCTCCAGATTGGGAGTTCTAGTCTCACCTTAGGCATGAAAGTCAGCGGGATGACTTTGAGCCAATTAATAGGAGTTGGTGAGTTCTAGTCCCACCTTAAGCACGAAAGCCAGCTGATTGACTTTGGGTCCACTCCATCACACAGGGTTGTTGTTATGGGAAAATAGAAGATGTGTTGGATATGTACATCGCATTGAGTTATTTGGAAAAATAATAGAGTTGCGATATAAATAAAGCAATAATAGAAAGCATAGCTTCTCTTCTCCTTCCAATGCCTCACTTGGATGCTAGGGAAGCAAGATCTTATGAAGCAGAGGCAGGGTAAATCCGCCGGTCCTTCTGTTGCCCAAGTCAGCACCATGGAAATGATTTATAAAAGGAAGCAGGATGCAAACCGCTTGACATTTCAAAAGGAATCATTAGCCTGCACTTGTGGAGAATCAAATCTGAAGTGGCTGAAAGTTTCTCTCCCTCCCCCCATTTCCAGCACTTAATTAGAAACTGGGCTACTTGCATTTAATTCTGATAAAAAAAATTAGCCCCCAATTGCTTTACCGAGGCAGAATCAAAAGAAATAAGTAGCAGGTGCAATGAGAGAAGTCAAAGTAGGCCAGCCCAGGGAACAACCATGGTTTATGTTTTAGATATTACATCCACCATGGTTCAGGCTGCCTCCCTTTCAGCTATGTAAGCTTCAGAACTTTTAAATCAGGGCTTTCCAATCTTGGCAACTTATTTATTTATTTATGAGACTTATATACCGCTTTAAGTGCAAGCACTTTCTAAGCGGTGTACACCAGTAAGCAATGTATATATATATATTTACATTGCCCCCAACAATCTGGGTCCTCATTTTACCTACCCCGGAAGGATGGAAGGCTGAGTCAACCTTGAGCCGGTGAGATTTGAACCGCTGACCTGCTGAACACAGTCAGCTAAAGTGGCCTGCAGTACTGCACTCTAACTGCTGCGCCACCTCCGCTCAACTTCAAGACCTGTGGACTTCAACTCCCAAAATTCTGGCTGAGGAATTCTGGGAGCTGAAGTCCACAAAGCTTAAAGTTGTCAAGGTTGGACACCCAGCTTTAGGTCTTTGGTAGATCTAAAGCCAATCATCTGTTTTGTTTCCCATATAGGAATTTCACAAGTTTGCACCCATTTCTTAAAACTGAGTAATGGCCGTGTGGTCTAAAGGCTGAAACCTGTCTTCCTGAATTCTGCTTTTTTGGGGGGAACATACTTTATTTTGAAATTATTTTGCTTCAGCTTCCTTCATTATTGCAAAGTGGAGAGAGGGCCCTTGTTGCTGACCTTGTAAACCTCCTGGGGTGCTTCCAGCTCTCGATTTGAAGGTTCTCCAGGCAGTGAAAGCTCCTTGAGTCTTCTGCTCAAGATTTTGTCAGAGCTAGTGAGTCTATAGAATGTATAATGGAACAGAGGAAGAAAAGGAAAGTCTTCAATCACTTTGTAACTCAGTTGCAGTTTTCTTAACCAGGCAAGTTATTTCCACTGAGGTTCATCAGTGTCAGCCTTGGTTCAAATCTCTATAAAGCTAACTGTGTTAGCTTTGGGGTATATATTCTGCAAACCCAGAATGTGGGTTAGTTCCATGATTTGTTTCAAAGATGTGGGAGAAGACATACAGATGTACAAGCTCCATCCATGAGAATTTCAACCAATTTTTCATCTCCTTGGGGGCCAAAAATGAAAGTTATTACTTTTCTGCTGAACGTCTATGGAGATTCTCAGTCATCCAGGTCATAGTTATCCCAAAGATGCTTTTTCATGAGGTAACTGGATTTTTTTTTCCTTTGAAGACGTTTCGTTTCTCATCCATGAAGCTTCTTCAGCTCTGACTGGATGGTGGGATGGTGATCCCCACCATCCAGTCTGAGTTGAAGAAGCTTCTTGGATGAGAAGTGAAACATCTTCAAAGAAAAACAAGGAAGTCCAGTAGCCTCGTGAAAAAGCATCTTTGGGACTTTTCTGATGAGCTTAGAGGCAAACCTTTTCAGAACATTGGACAGCTCCCTTATTACCAGTAAGCATTTCTTCAATTCATTACTGCATTATAACCACCTTTAAAGAGTTGAAGACAGCATACATACAGCATAGGGCAGTGATGGTCAACCTTTTAGAGACCGAGTGCCCAAATTGCAACCCAAAACCCACTTATGCATCATCGGGTGCAGGTGGGTGTGGCCCATTGGGTGGGCATGGCTGCCCACCCATGGCTGCGGTAGTAACAGCAGACTGGGTGGGACTAAAAAGTTCAATCAATCAATTCCAACTTTGCAAGATCTTTTTTTTTTTTCCCGTGAGAAGTTGAAATTGACTGATTGATTGAACCTTTTTCTTTTGTACATGACGGCAGAAGCCTAAAGCAAAAAGGTTTTATAAAACCCAGCTGAAGGCCTAGGACTGGGGCAATGGCGTGCGTGCCCACAGAGAGGGCTCTGAGTGCTGCCTCTGGCACCCATGCCATAGGTTCGCCACCACTGGCATAGGGGGAAGAATTCTCATTATTTTTTCCCCTTAACAACTCTGAAAGGTAGCCTGGGCTGAGAGAGATTGACTGCACCAAAGACAATCCATGAATTTTCTGTAGGAATAACAGAATAACAAGAGTTGGAAGGGACCTTGGAGGTCTTCTCGTCCAACTCCCTGATCAAGCAGGAAACCCTATACTATTTCAGACAAATGACTGGCTAATCTCTTCTTAAAAACTTTCAGTGATGAAGGCAAGATGTTCCACTGGTTGTTAATCAGGTCGCCAACCCACAGCTCCAGAGCCGCATGTGGCTTCTCTCTCTTCTCTCTCTCTCTCTCTCTGTGTGTGTGTGTGTGTGTGTGTGTGTGTGTGTTTGTGTGTGTGTAAAAAAGAGTGTGACCTCACACTGTTCTCGGACAAGCTGACAAGCTTATTAGGCGGGGCTCCTGCCTTTGCTGCATCTCAGCAGGAAGCAGGAAACAGCAGGAAGCAGAAAGCAGCAGCTTGGGTGTCAGCTTGTTGTAGAACAGCATGAAGCCAGCTTGCCAGGTGAGCAGAAGATCGGAGAGAGGGAGAGAGAGGAGGGAGAGAGAGAGGGAGGGAGGGAGGGAGGGAGAGAGAGAGAGAGAAAGAGAAAGAGAGAGAGAGAGAAAGAGAGAGAACTCATGCACAGCAGCCTCTATTTCTTTTTAATTAAACTCTTCAATCAAGCTCCCCCCCCCTGCGCACAAGGTTTGCGGCTCCCAGTGTTTTCTTTTCTCTGGGAAAGGGGTCCAAGTGGCTCTTTGAGTGTTTAAGGTTGCCAACCCCTGGGCTAGACTAAGGAAGAGTAACTGGACACCACACTCTAAAACAAAAGTGACCTTAACAGATCATGCTAACTGTGGTTCAGCATGTTATGTAAACCCAACCTTTGTGGTTTGTCAGCCATAGTTTATGACTTAGCAACTTGCATAACCCTAGCAAATTTAATTTGCTCATTAAGGCAGGCTTAAGGAAATCAAGCTGGGAATAATTAGTGTGTCCCCCAACCCCACACTTAACCAACACACTCCAGTTTAGAAGCAGGGATTCCTCTGAGTCACAACATGTCTCTCAGGTGTGATAATATATGTATTGAGGCGTGCATAATCCACCAATTCTTCCCTCGATTTTCCATGAGTAAATATCTTAACTGCAAGGTTGATATTTCTCTGATTTGCTAGTTCCTCTTCACTGGCTTCTGTCTGGCAGTGTAGTGATTTCCCTTGTGACATGTTGCACACTCACACTCGTCCAGGGATCCCTGGGAGAAGTGAAGTGCACCATGTTATGGATAAATAATTTGCACAAATGATGCAGAGGGTGACCAGATAGTAGCCCATTGGAATTAATTCCAGCACCTGAGCTCCTATTTCTATTAAAACTCCATTTGCTAAGGGGGAGGGAAATTGGAAAGGTAATTATCATACGCCAGTCTTAAATCACTCTGTTGCTGCATTATTAAAGGGAAGAATTAAAAATAATCAGCTTTTTCCATTATACTTCACAGAGTGGAAATTAAAGGTGTAAGAATGTTTTGTCTTTGCCTCAAATTTAAAGTATTCATTTTGAAGATTTATGAAAAATTGAAATTATTCTCTCTACATGTGTCACTCAGATCCTTTGTGAAAGATGCAGGCATGCTTGTACAAAATAATTTGTGAAAAACACACTTGTAAAATCAGAAGAAAAAGAGGATTGGAATGGGGATTTAAAATACATTTTTTTAAAAAAAACTGAATACAGTGGGGTGTTTTGCATTTTAATCTCTTTCTTTCTTCTGCACAATTTCACTCAGAGTGATACACCAGGAGTGAGATTAAGCGGCTTACTAATTTCATACAGACAATTCTAGAATACTAAATATAGTCCCTTATAAGAATTATGCTGGATTTTTTTTTCTGGGCACTGAGAAAATCGTGTTATTTGCTTTTTCTCATTATTTGGGATGAAAATAGCTTTAAGTATGTCCACTTTCTGATACACTTGTTCCAGAAGCAAACAAGCCTGAAGAATTATATTAACCAAGTTCTGTATGCAAGCAGGTCATCTCTGCTTATATTCATATAGTGATCAAGCCAGATAACAGAACAACAGAGTTGGAAGGGACCTTGAAGGTCTTCTAGTCCAATTTCTGCTCAAGTAGGAGACCCTATATTATTTCAGACAAATGGTTGTCCAATCTCTTCTTAAAAACCTCCAGGGATGGAGCACCCGCAACTTCTTGGGGCAAGCTGGTTAATTGCTCTAACTATCCTGCAATTTCTCCTTATTTCTAGATTGGTTCCTTCCTTGATTGGTTTTCATCCATTGCTTCTTGTCCTGCCTTCAGGTGCTTTGGAGAATAGGTTGACCCCCTCTTCTTTGTGGGCACCTATGTGATATATTCGCATTCTCCTATACCCATTTGGAAATTATTAGGAACTAAAGCAGCTTCTAGGAAGGAGCAGGTCAGTTAGAAAGTGGGGGAGGAGTGCATAGTTGAGACATCTAAGCCTCGAAGATTATAGGACAAGACTTACTCCTTTTGTTAGCTTCACAGTCTTGAAGAAGCAAAAAGTGTTGACATTGATGCAATTTAATGTCCCACCTTGGGGGTCTTCTGGAGGGCAAGGGCTGCAATATATCTTCTCCTGAGCACACTTGCCCTTGAGAAATGGGAAAATTGGAACTGGGTGATTACATATTTCAGTACCATTCTTATTACAGAGACATCTGTCTCCTCTACAATACATTTTAATGAAAATGGAAGGCAGATTGGATGACTGTTCTGTAGCTCTCATTTTATCAGATCTGAAGCCAGCTGGCTCTCTTAAAATGGCCAGGTCTGCACCATTGCTGTCCTCATGTGCCATAGCTGTTTATAGTGATGTCATTATTTTTAGATGTCCTCTTATGGTAGGTGTGGGATATATGGATTGTAGTTCTTTATATCAACTTATCTCCATAATATTCCTAACTCCATACACAAATCATGGATTTTGAGGCCGTTAGAAGGTCTGGGAGCCTCCAATTGAGATGGCTTCCTAGGTAGATGCAACACTTGAGGAAGGACCAGGCTATTAATGGTTACTACTTGTAATAATTCCGATCATAAAGAGCCTTCCTTGAATACCAACTGATAAAGGCCAACAATGAAGGAGACTGCCACATTTGTGAGTGCTCTTGGTTGACCACATTGTGATATCAAATGTTCATGAAGTGAGCCTGATTCAGTCCAAAAGCTCTTCTGATGTTCTAATACTTGGAAAATATTATTTAAATCAAGCTAGCTACTAAGCAAGTAGGTTCAACTCTGCCCTCTCCTCTGCATTTATCCAATCTTCTTTTATAGACATTTTCAGAAAATATTAGCTGATTTAACTTTGTACAAGGTGAGCCTCTTCAACCATCTGCTCTCCAGATTGAAAAGCAAAAGTGACCCATAGATGGAATTAAGGCCAAGATTGGACATTACATCCTGTCAAGGGTTCTTGGAGTCCTTCAACTTTAGAAATTTCCCCACCTCCTGCAAATTAGCAGAAATACTTCTTCTGGGTCTCCTCTTCTCTCTCACTCCTTCAGCGTAGGGTGAACCTGGTGCAACAGTGATCCCCTTAAGGAGAAGAAAACCCGATGTTGCATAATAAGGGTGTCCTTGGGTATCAAAGCCTATATGAAAAGATGGACAGAAAACACAGTAGAGTAAGCCCTTAGGCTAGCAGCTGCCTCTTCTTCACTAAGAAATAGTACTTGTGCTAACTTGAACGCACTCCACCAGCTGCTTCAGCATCCTTCTATCGTATCTCCTATTCCCTTGTCATACAGGATGACAAGTCCAAGAGTACCTGTTCCTTCACATTTTTCTTCCTCCCCTTGTTCGGAAAATCTCGACTTGCAAAACTTCCTGAGCTAGGAATTTATGAACCCTGGAAGTGGGTGAGTTGGCCAGCTACCCTGTTTCCCTGAAAATAAGACCTAACCAGAAAATAAACCCTACCACGGTTTTTAGGGTGCTTATAATATTTATTACCATATTTTCCTAAAAATAAGACTTAACTGGAAAATAAGCCCTAATGAGTCTTTTGGAGCAAAAATTAATATAAGACCCAGTCTTATTTTCGGGAAAACACAGGTATATAAATTTGTAGAATAAATAATAAAATAAACATCATTAGCCATGAAACTGATCAGGGAAGATGAGACAAAAGAGGAAGGAAACAGTAAAGGAAAGGGAAACAGCTTGACCAATAATCTCTCTGAATGTAATAGCTAAACAAATAAATATTTTTCTGTGTTTATATGATGCAACCCTCTTCAGTCAGGAGATAAACCAATCACCACCACTACCATGAACATCTGAAGGGCACCATTTTCTACGACAACATCCCAAAGGTGCTTTTTTTTCTTCTGTTCCCTTCCATTCCCCACCATCCAGTCAGACCTGAAGAAGCTTCTTGGATGAGAAGCAAAATGTCTTCAAGGAAAAACAAAGAAAGTCCAGTTACCTCCTGAAAAAAAGCACCTTTGGGACAACCATGACCTGGATGACTTGAGAATCTTCATAGATTTCTACTTCGATGGTTACTAATTTCACATTACAGAGACAGCTATGGTGCTCAACAGTCTTGAAAAGTTAGCAGCCATCTTTTGCTTGTAGCGTCAATCCCTCGAAAGTGTGAAAAGCATCATCAGGGAGGCAGTGCTGAGTGTCCTTTGGATTGTTCCACACCAACCTGGAACCCCTTGGTGACTTCTGACAAGCTTTAGATTTATCTCCCGGAGCTTTGCAATGCACCTGTTCTGATGTAGGGCATGAAAGCCTGATTAATTGTGACACATTTGCTTGTAACCTTTTTATTAAGAAATTATGTGTAACAGAAATTGTGCTGACACCTCTCAGTGTGTTTCCTTACAATTCATTATGCACACACAAAGGAAATGGGGGGGGAGAAAGAAGCGAAACATCTTGAGCAGTGGTTCTCAACCTTTTTAATGCCGCGACCCCCAACCGGTCGTAAGTCGAGGACTACTCAACTGGTCGTAAGTTGAAGACTACTCAACTGGTGCAGCACCGTTTGCAGAATGGGACTTTTGGCGGGCTCAGCAGGGCAGGGACAGCCTGGACAATTCGTATTGGCTTTTGAAAGCCAATAGAATTAGACTCTATTCAAGAGAGTCTCTTCTATTGGCTTTCAAAAGCCAACAGACTAAAAGGGAGTAGCACAGCTAAGGAAAAGGGGGGAAAAATGGCGGACTGCGTTGTTTGGCGACCCCCGTGAAATGGTCGTTCGACCCCAAATGGGGTCCCGACCCACAGGTTGAGAACCACTGATCTTGAGGAAGGGAATAACTCTTCTGTTTTTACTTTCTTTTTCAAGAAGAACACGTTCAAATGTTTCATCTTTCTGATGCTTGGAAGGATGAATTTGGAGGCTATGATTTTGCAAGTCTGACTAGATGGTGACATCTAGCCAAACTTGGTTGATCTTGAAAAACTAAACAGGCTAAGAGCTGGTTAGTCCTTGGATGAGGGACTGAGAAATCCTAGAATTATAAACTAGACTGGGCTTTCTTTTAAACATAAACCAAAAAGAAGATAATGGCAAATCACACCATGCTACTGTGAAGAAGCTACATGGACATGTCCAAGAAGCCACCAGGAGATAAGGATGACTTCAAAGAGTCTTTTTTTGCATGCTTAATTCTTAGAAATAGTAAGAGTTTTGCTCAATGACACCACCTCCTCAAGGGTCCTTGGTTTTGGCTCAGTGGGTTGTGAACCCAGCCAACTGTGATTTGTTGAACAAACTAGAACTCAAGATTTGGTGCCAAGCATGTTAAATCCTTAGTGAAGGCAGCTGCTGCAAAGTTGAACATCCAGCATTAAAATGGACAAAGCTAAGCATATTTTGAGGTCATGTGTTTTAGAAACAATCACAGCCTTTGAGAGAAACCCTTCCTGAAGATGAAAAAAGTTCCTCCTGGTGTTTCTGAAGGACCTTTGTCCAACAGCATCTCAACTCTTTGACTTCTCCTTGGCATACTGTCCCTTTATCCCAGCATTCTGAAAAGTTAAAAAAATGTATGTGTCTTTCTCTCTCAACATTTGTCTCTGAACGATGAATTAAACCCTCTTCCCTCTTCTCCTTTTTTATGACAGCGGTGAAGGATTCCACTCCATCATTTTTATGAAGAGCCTTTTCGGTGTTTGGAAATTCGTGTCACTCTGTTCCTTGATCTTTTCCATTCCTCTGGCTAAATGGCTCCAGTTCTATGTGTAGCTGTCCCAGCCTTTTCTCATCTTCCTGGCTTCCCTGAAAACTCAACCCACCTGCTCGGTATCTTCTCAAAAATTTAAAGCCGGGAACAATAGCTTTCTAAATGAGGAATTTTCTGGAGCTTGTGCAGAAGACCAGAATAGCGTTGGGCTACTATATGTACCAAAGAAGAGAACAACATAAGCTGAGCTGGGTCAGTTTCTTCTACTCTTCTGTCAGGGTTCACCAGTAATCCCAGATACCGGTTTCTTCAAGAGGATTCTGCCTCTGAAAGTGGAGATTGGCTGTTATGCAGCCAGTTTGACTAATACAGGGGTAGGCAACCTTGGCTCTTTTATGACTCGTGGACTTCAACTCCCAGAATTCCTGAGCCAGCATGGCTCAGCTTGGAAACCTCCCTTTCCCCTTAGCGTGGCTGGCTCAGGAATTCTGGGAGTTGAAGTCCACGACTCATAAAAGAGCCAAGGTTGCCTAGCCCTGGCCTAGGCCTAGGCCGCTTTATGACTCGTGGACTTCAACTCCCAGAATTTCTGAGCCAGCATGGCTCAGCTTGGAAACCTCCCTTTCCCCTTAGCGTGGCTGGCTCAGGAATTCTGGGAATTGAAGTCTACGAGTCATAAAAGAGCCAAGGTTGACTACCCCTGGACTAATAGTTGGCATTTACATCTTACTGAATCATGGTTTGTGGAATAAATCAGAATTGGCTAGGTTCACACAATCGTTCTCCACAACACATTTGGGGTAGTGGTGAAGGTGCTGGCCTAGAAATCAGGAGATTGTGAGTTCTCATCTCACCTTAGGCATGAAAGCCAGCTGTAGGTGAGTTTGGACTCACTCACCAGGAAATGGCAAGTTCTAGTACTGCCTTAGGCATGAAAGCTTTGGGCCAAACACCAGAAGACTGTGAGTTCTAGTCCTACCTTAGGCCTGAAAGCCATTGAGGTGACTTTGAGCCAGTCCATCTCTCCCAGCCCACCCCAGGGTTGTTGATGTGGGGAGCATAGGAGGAGAGAGGTGGGTTGGATATAACTTCAACTTCTTGAGTTACGTCTAAAGTAGTAAAGGTGGTATAAACCTCTAATAAATAAATAAACATGTCCCATCAATTTAAAAGCAATCTTCTACCTGTGGAAAGAGACCCCCTCCACTCTTGCAGAGCTGAGGCCATGAGTGAGCATATTACCCACCCCCAATTTAGGGCTGAATTTTAACTCAGCCTAACGAAGGTGGCCATCATCTTCCTCTGTGCATGAGCCCTGTGGGTGCACGGTGATTAGAATGCAGTATTGCAGGCAAACTCTGCTCACACCCTGGAGTTTGATCCTGATGGGCTCAAGGTTGACTCAGCCTTCCATCCTTCCCAGGACAGTAAAATGAGGACCCAGATTGTTGGGGGGCAACAGACTGACTCTGTAAACCACTTAGAAAGGGCTGTAAAGCACAATGAAGCAGTATATAAGTCTAAATGCTATTGCTATCTAACATCCTAATATCTGATAGCCAACTAAGAGCCCTGGTGGCGCAGCGGTTAGAATGCAGTATTGCAGGCTAACTCACTGCTCACTGCCAGGAGTTCGATCCTGACGGGCTCCAGGTTGATTCAGCCTTCCATCCTTCTGAGGTCGGTAAAATGAGGAGTCAGAGCATTGGGGGCAACATGCAAATAATGCTGACATTGTAAATCAGAGAGTGCTGTAAAGAGCTACGCAGTGGTATACAAGTCTAAATGTTATTGCTATTTCTATCTGTTGGCATGGGCTGGTTTTGTAGGTTGGGGAATGAGAGCAAACGTTCCCTTTGTGCTATTTATAAAGGCCTGGCAGTGTCTGTCTCTGCAAGGCAGCCATCTCCTTGCAACTCTGCTGAGCTACCTTCTATTTAAAATTGCTCCATTGAAACAGATCTCTGTGGCATCAAGTGAGCATCAGCCTCTCCCCTCTCCCTCTAGGGGCTTCCTAGTGTGGGAAAACAGCTCAGTTGTACCCTGGCACAGTCCCCTTCTGACGCCACACTGCTGCTGCTGCTTTGTTCTAATGAGCCTGCCTCTGTCTCTTTTACCAAGCTGTGCTCCTTTATTATTTTCTCTCTTCCCTCTTCTCATTTTCCTCCTCTTATGATTAAAATAAAGCTGTCACTTGCCTCTCCTGTTGCACATATTTGTTTGGGACTTTTAAAGCCGGGAGCGCTATTAAATATTCAAGCTTCTCCTTTGGGCTGCATATCAAAGTGTGTATTCCTCCTTTTAATTGCTTCATCAAGAAGACATTAAATTTTGATACTGTAGCTCTAGCAGAGGCTGGTGTTGGCATCACCTGACGGGCTGCGTCCAAGAAGGGGAAAACAGATGGAACTTGGCGAGGTTGATCCAGGTGTTAGGTAGTGGATCCCTTCCAACGGATCCCTTCTTTTCCCGTGCTTTGCTGCTCCAACGCATGGTGCTGAACCTCAAGCTAAAGGGGTTCAAGCTCAGTTTTAAAAATGAACTTTGGAGAGATTGGGAAAAACAAGGGTAGCAAGTAACAAAATTCTGACACTGATTTGAATTTAGGAATGAACACTTACTGGGTGGCAGTGGAGACTGGCAGATTTCTTTGAAAGGGGTTTTTTTGCAAGTCGTGATTTTTTTCCAAGCTGCTCTTAAAGCAAACTTCAGAAGCTGCTTTCATCAAAATGGAACCATCCTGCTTATTTTCAAAGGCAAACCTTTCTTATCCAGAACCGAAGCAATTCAGCTTTGTTTTCTCCAAACTCTTTTGTTTTGCTGTTTTGAAGACCCTGTCGATTTCTCTCATGGCTTCTGGAATTCTTTCTAACCCATGGAAAGCAGTCCTTGATTTCTGACCGTAAAATACATGGGAAAATCCCATTGGAGGAAGGGGGCAAATCCACTTAGGTTAGGGTTACTTCCCCATGAATTCAGAGAGCAAAATGGAGTTCGCCAATGGATTCGGAGGGTGCATTTCTGCATTTCCTGGTAAAACACATGGGGAAATCCCCTGGGAGGGGCAATTCCATTTAGGGTTAGGGTTCCATGAACATGGAGAGGAAAATGGACATTGTCAATGGATTTGGAGCACATGGGTTTGCTCAGGACGGTGCTAACTTTTCGAACTGATCTTATCTGCGTTTCCTGGTAAAATATATACTAGCATCCTTTGCCCCCCTCCCCAGTGCCGCCAGCTCCTGTGGCAAGATGATCATCGGATGGCAGAGTCAAGAGTGAAGTTCAACGGAAAAGCAAGTCAGTTGGGGTACCTTCCTTACCCAAATGTGGAATTTTATGGCCCACTACAGGCCTAACTTCCCAGATGATGAAGGTGGCAACTGAGAGACCATGCCAACGTATCTCATTTGAACCCCCCCCCCCAACAGACTCTCAGTACCAAACAAGAATCAGAATAGAGCTGGAAGAGACCTTGGAGATCTTCTAGTCCAGCCCCCTGCTCAAGCAGCAGATCCTATACCAGTGGTTCTCAACCTGTGGGGTTGGGACCCCATTTGGGGTCGAACGACCATTTCACGGGGGTCGCCAAACAATGCAATCCGCCATTTTTTCCCCCTTTTCCTTAGCTGTGCTACTCCCTTTTATTCTACTGGCTTTTGAAAGCCAATAGAAGAGACTCTCTTGAATAGAGCCTAATTCTATTGGCTTTCAAAAGCCAATAGGAATTGTCCAGGCTGTCTCTGCCCTGCTGAGCCCACCAAAAGCCCCAGTCTGCAAACGGTGCTGCACCAGTTGAGTAGTCCTCGACTTACAACCGGTTGAGTAGTCCTCAACTTACGACCGGTGGGGGTCGCGGCATTAAAAAGGTTGAGAACCACTGCCCTATACCATTTCAGACTGTCCAGTCTCTTCTTAAAAGGCTCCAGTGAGGAAACACCCACAACTTCTGGAGGCAAGCCGTTCCACTGGTTAATTGTCCTCACTGTTAGGAAATTTCTCCTTAATTCCAGGTTGCTTCTCTCCTTGATTAGTTTCCATCCATTGCTTCTTGTCCTGCCTTCGGGTTCTTTGAAAAATAAATTGTGCACCATTTACACAACGTTTTGCTTGCCCAATCCGCCTCTTTTCTTCTCTATTCAAATCTTTACTTCAGGCCCAGCTGTATAAATTTTTCTCCCCTGCGTTGTTTCAAATCCTCTGCCAAATCTTTTAACACCCTCCCTGCCCAAAATGTGCCTTTTTTTTTTCTTTCACAGCCTTGTTTTTCCTTTCCATCCTTTCCCCCTCAGGGCTGCAAATTAGGAAGTGAAATTTTTGGCCTAGCTCAGGAAGGAAAGAAAAGGGAGGAAGGGAGGGTAGAGTTTAGGCACCATCAGGAGCCCCGTAAGTATCCAAAGCCCCTCAAACGGTCCTGGCCTGCCTGTTCCTTTGATGTAATTAATATCCCCCCCATACACACACTCCTTATGAGTGTGAGCAGAAGCTTCTGCTTGTGTCTTAATTGTCACCTTCCCACCATGCGCATTCCTTCTCATTAGGGGCTTCAGAACCTCTATTATGAACATGTAAATGGGACCCAGCAAGGAGAAAAAAAACACATTTTTCCCCCTGCCAATTTTCTTTTGTGCAGCTGCCAGAGGCTGGTGATTTTATTGCAAAAGCGTCTTGGAGAAGCCCAGAGATTAGAGCTCCTCCGCCAGACCTCGTCATCGTTTTCAATCTTCTCTTATCGGGTTTTAATTATGCCTCCCCGTGCCTAATGCTTTTTAAAAAGCTTCTTGCCATCAATTGATTCCGAAGCTGAGGATTTTCATTTTGGCAAACGATATTAGAGCTGCTTGGGAAGATGCTGGACGAGAGCTGAGGGCCCTTTCCACGTGCCCAGGAGGCTCGGAGGCTCTCTCGGAACCGTTCCTTTGCTGAACAGCTGGGCTTATTTTTTTCTTTCTTTCTAGGATGACATTCTGCTCCCCAGGAAAGGATGGAGTAGACCAGCGGTTCTCATCCTGTGGGTCGCGACCACATTTGGGGTCGAACGACCATATCACGGGGGTCGCCAAACAACGCAGTCCGCCATTTTTCCCCCCTTTTCCTTAGCTGTGCTACTCCCTTTTATTCTATTGGCTTTGGAAAGCCAATAAAATAGACTCTCTTGAATAGAGCCTAATTCTATTGGCTTTCAAAAGCCAATAGGAATTGTCCAGGTTGTCTCTGCCCCGCTGAGCCCGCCAAAAGTCCCGTTCTGCAAGCGGTGCTGCACCAGTTGAGGTAGACTTTCTGTCATTTGCTCACTATCACCAAAAGAGTGTGAGAGAGGCATCACGTGCTCACACCGGTCTTCAGCTGTTCTGTAGAATTGGGATGGATAATTGAGAGCCAGTTTGGTCTAGTGGCGAAGGTGCCAGCCTAGAAACCAGGACTGTGAGTTCTAGTCCCATCTAAGACATGAAAGATGGTCATGAACTTTGGGCCAACCTATAGGAGACTGTGAGTCCCAATCCCACCTTAGGCGAGAGAGTGGCTAGGTGACTTTGGGTAAATCACCAGGAGACTGTGAGTTCTAGTCCCAACTTAGGAGTGAAAGCCAGGTGGGTGACTTTCTTTCGTCCCTCTCTTAAGTCACTGCAACTCCACAGCCAATGTCACATATTTTGGGGCCACAAATTTTACAAGTGAATTGTGGGTCCTGAGGATTTCTTCCTATTCCTTTTGTTAACACATTTCATCCACAGTGCCTATCTTGTTGGGGAACTGCAGGCTATAGAGAACCAGAAAAGTACACAATGTCTTTTGAGATCGATGAACACGGCCTCCAAAATGTGATCCCTGGCCCCCAACCCTTTTTGAAAGGAAAGGCGACTAATACTCTACCTAGGACTCATTCATACGGAGACATGTTGAAGCCAGTCTGGCAGATCCTGTCCCTGCAGGCCACGTTGTTCCCGGGTTACTGCCTTTTGTTATCCAGTGCCAGGGAGGGGAGATGAGATAGAGAAGGAGAAGCAGCCCAGAGACCAGGCTGTGAGGTCATGCTAAGCCATTAGCCGTAGTATTTGAAGTGCAGTGACTGAGATCATGCATTCTGCTAACCACATAGTGGTTTTGCATGGCATCTGAACCTTGCCACGAAAAGCAATGGGAGGGGAAGAGAGAATCTTTTATTCCATTTTCTTTTCTCAGTCACCTCACCAAGCTGAGTCTGTGGAAGTTTAGAATCTCATCACGACTAGCAAGAAACCCAGTTTTTGTTGCGTTGGACTGAGGAACAATTCGATGTCCCAGCCTGAGGCCTTTCGCCATTCCCCCTTCATATTAGAATCAGTCCAGCTTCAGCCCTACCGGATGGCCGTGAGGGCCAAAATGTGATGAAAACGGTATCAGGAAATATTTGCTTCTTTTCTAAAATGTCCCTTGGGAGAGCAACTGAGTGCTTCTTGCAAATGAATCTTAAATGCTCCACCTTGGCTGCACAAGCCCACCTGGACTGCCTGGTGTTCAGGCCTTTCCTTGATTCTTGGACCACCGTTGCCTCCCTGTCTGCACACCAAGAATGGTGATGGGACATGAAAGAAGGAGGATCACCTGTGGAAACCCAACCCTCTCAGAACAGTCTTCCTTCTGGAGAAAGAGAGAGGAGAAAGCTCTTCCTCCAGTTCTAGCAAATCCAAGAAAGAGCCTCCTTGCCAACTGATCTCCTGCTTTGGAATGGAAAAATAAGCTTCCCCTGGGTCTCCTTCTTCAAATAATTTGGTTGACAGACCTCAGCTGGAGAGAGCAGCGTGCAGGTGGAGATGAGGAATTTTAATCCTCCGATGCCGATTTCGAGACACAGCCAAGCTGTCAGAAAGGAAGGCTGTTTGCACAAGCCGTTCAGCTCTTATTTTAGTCTTAGCTAGCTATCACCTCAAGCTGGAGAACATTAAAGGAGAAGTGTGATTGCTCCACACCCAGGCACATCACTTACAGTAGCTCGCCTCTCTGTGAGCTCCCAATTCTGTCAGTGAAAGGTGTGTTTTCTGAAAGTCACTCTGCATGCTGGCTGTGGTGGTAAATATGGTGGACCACAACTGGGGAGAGCTAGATGCTAGTTTTCCTCAGCCATGGGGGCTCCCTGGAGGATGTGGGTCAGTCCTTTCTCCCTAGCCCAACATCTTAACTCAGAAGTGGGCAACTATGGCCCCTATATGACTCCTGACTGACTTAGGAATTCTGGGAGTTGAAGTCCACAAGCCCTAAGGAGCCATAGTTTACAGAATAACAGAGCTGGAAAGGACCTTGGAGGTTTTCTAATCCAACCCCCTGCTCAAGCAGGAGACCCTAGACCATTTCAGAAAAGTGGTGGTCCAGTCTTTTCTTAAAAACCTCCAGTGATGGAGCACCTACAACTTATGGAGGCAAGCTATTCCACTGATAAATTGTTGTAACTGGCAGGAAATTTCTCCTTACTTCTAGGTTGGTTCTCTCCTTGGCTAGCTCCCATCCATTGCTTCTTGTCCTGCCTTCAGATGCTTTGGAGAATAGGTTGTTCTTTTCTTCATGGCACTTACTCATTCCCCATACTGGATCTAGTAAAAAAAGATTTCTCATCCCAGCTGAGCATATCCCTACTAGCAGATTAGTACATAGGTTGTATTTCTCTACAAAACAGGCAATGTAGCAACTCACGGTTCACACCCGCTCCAGCTGGAAGGACAAAGATGTAACTTCTTTGAGGCCATCTACCCACTTAATTCATTTTAGCCCAGAATTCAGTCTGCCTGAGCTGAAGGTTGTGACTTTTTCTCAGCTTGAGATGTAACAAATGTGCAGCCAGCTGTAAACTGCCTTCACACCCAATCAAGGAAAGTAGAACCATTTAATATTCTCCCAAATCTTTCTTCTTCCACAGCGTTGCCGTTCTCGGTTTATAGAGTTCGATTTGCAATCACTGGGATAGATTTTTAACTTTCTGTATTCCGGAAAAACTCTGGAGGCATAAAGGATAAATAT
Organism: Crotalus tigris; assembly: GCF_016545835.1. NCBI lineage: Eukaryota > Metazoa > Chordata > Lepidosauria > Squamata > Viperidae > Crotalus > Crotalus tigris. The sequence continues at coordinate 2,952,054 of NW_024096953.1, read as the reverse complement.
AGGCACGTTAGAGATACAGAAGCGATCCAACTGGCAATTTGCTGCACACTCAGAACTGCTAATTTGCACAGCCTCCTAGATAAAGTGCGGGAGAGAGAAAGAAGTGAGGTAAGAAATGAATTGCTCCAGGGTGGAATTGGGGGAGGGGTTGCAAGAGGGACACAAAAAAGTCCATCCTGTCTAAGCAAATCCAACATTTGAAGGTTGCCTGCATAGAGATTCAGGTTCAGGTGCCATCTTCAACCAGGGCTGAATTAACTCTGCTTTGTTTCATTCACTCATTCACTCATCAGATTTATATGCTGCCTAACTTACTCTGCAGTGCAACTTGCTTACAATTAAAATATTCTGGGCAGCTTACAGTTAAAAATTGTTGAAGAAAGCCCAATGGGCTAGCTTCAGGCAATACATTAAACCATCATATAACTAGAGTTTACCAAGTACAAAGATTAATGTGGGAGCTCAATTTTGGAATTACATGCTAAAACCCAGTAATAATACAGACCAGCAAGAATGTTGTAATTCATTGTGGCGTACTCAACACAACCTTGGAACCAGTCCTCCCACTCCCTTTTCCATTTTTCAAATTGGAGGGCAGAGTAGATCCCCAACAATTTGGAAATCATCCCCCTTCTTCAAAACCCTCAAAGAAATCTCTGGAAGGAAAGCTGGGCTGTTGAAAGCAGAGGCCAAAAGAACATTTGCAATTGACTGACCAGGAGGTCAAAGTGGTTTTCTTCAGACTTCAGTTCGGTTCCACACACAATAATGTTTCTTTGCTTAGCGTGAGAATATTGTCCTGATGCAAAATATTTTTTAAATAAACAATAATAATGTAGGAGAGACTGAGAATTTTTGCATTTAGGAATTTGTTGGTGGGACAGTATTAGCTTGGTGTATGGAGAAGATCAGAATGCATTTTTTTAAACTTTTTTTGCTGAGCATGAATTGGAATAACAGTCACTGGATAGTGAAATGGCTATAATATAAATTTAATAAATAAATAAATAAAGTAACCCAGAGCTCTCATACAAAATCTAAACAGAAGACTGATCATTGAATTTGGTCCATTCTCCCCAATGCTTTAATTATTTTATTTATTTTATTAGTTTAGTTTAGTTTAGTTTAGTTCAGTTCAGTTCAGTTCAGTTCAGTTCAGTTCAGTTTAGTTTAGTTTAGTTTAGTTTAGTTCAGTTCAATTTAGTTTATTATTTCATTTCATTTTATTATTTTATTTATTTTATTTTATTGTTTATTTTATTATTTTATTTATTCTATTTTATTGTTCATTTAATTTGTTTTATGTTATTGTTTATTTATTTTATTGTTTCTTTAATTTGTTTTATTTTATCTTTACTATTAAAATGTTTCTCTTCACTTGCTATGACTCTCAGTTGCTTTCACCAGACTTGAGTGACATCATTTGATATAAAATTGGCGGCCCAGAAGAAAGAAGACACAGTCAGCCAGAAAAGTGACAGTGCAAAACATGGGACAGCAAAGATGAATGGCATATTTACAGTTCCTGCCGTTACTTAGGATAAATCCTGGTCCTGCTGAAATTAATATTCTGACCTCGACTCATATAAAAAGAAAGTCATTCCTGCTGTTTTATCATTTGTTCTGTCTTAGAAACTGACCTTTTGCTGACCAAGGATGCTCCAGGCCCGTTTCTGAGTTTGCAGCTGCAATATATCCATTTTATTTTATCTTTTACTGTGACCTAGGCACTGATCCCAGAAACAAGTAAAATAAAAAAACAAATTGCTGGCCCTGCAGGATCAAAGGAATCCTCCAGGAAGGGGTGGGGGGCCAAGTGCCTTGTCAAAAATCTTGATAAGAATGGATCTTGCAAAGGCCACCCGTGAGTTGCTGCTTTGCAGAGAAATGTTGCCTCCCAAATCAGCTCCCGCTTTCACTGCTGCATTTTGCCAAGATGTCTCCTCAGATCTCTTCATGAAAGAAGAAAGAAACGACCCCTTCCAAGCCAAATGAAGGGGAGGGGAGGGGAAAGAGGGAAGGGAAGGAGAAAGGGAGAAAGGGAGGGGAAGGGAAGGGAGAGGGGAGGGGAGGGAGGGAAGGAAGGAAGGAAGGAAGGAAGGAAGGAAGGAAGGAAGGAAGGAAGGAAGGAAGGAAGGAAGGAAGGGACCTGCCAGGTTTTCCAGATTTAATCTCCCAGAGCTAAACCTCCCATTAAAGCCCGTCTGAGCCTGGTCCTCTTTTATTTTACTTCTTTATTTCCTTCCAGCATATCCTTCTTCTTCCAGGGAAAGAGCTCAAAGGCAAAAAAAAAAAAAAAATGCTATGATGGGATGACAAACCCCAGCACAAAATGAGAACCTCGGAAGGGGTAAGAAAAGCAGCCAAGGCCGCCAAGAACGAATACAGCCAAACCCCACCTGGGCTGAGGGGTCTACCTTCCCCTCAATCGCCTCCCAGGACTTTCTTCCAAGGAGAAGCTGGAATGGCTCCATCAATGCCCCACAGAATGGAGGAGAGTCTACTCTCTGGGAGAAGCTACTCTGAAGAGGTGGGGCTGCAAAAGAGGAGGCAGGACTCCATACGCCCTGCAGACCCCACTCTCGGGGGGGGGTCCCCAAAAGGCCTAAAATCCTGGCTTTGGTCCCAGGCTTCTGGCTAATAGGGGAGAGCTGCCATGTTGTGTTTTATTGCGGTTGTTTTTTGTTCAAAAAAAAAATACATTAAGATCATCCAATAAGTGCCACTAGTGTCTCACTGCATGTTTCCAATTGTCTTGTTTTATGGGGTTTTTTTCCCTCTTTATTGCATTTCTTGTTCTAGGTATTTTTTGTTTGTTTGTTTCTAAAATTATATGCGCTGCCTGGGGACGCCTTGTGCGTCAGACAGCATTAGTATATTATAAAATAAATAACATGTAAGACTGGATCTTAAATTTAAAAAGGGCATCAGCCATTTTTCTTCCAGACATTATTCAAACGTGGAGTTGAGTTTTCATAAAACAAACAAGCAGAGGTGAAGCTCTCTGTTTTTTCTGGGAAAGAAAGCTCCCCATACATCTGGGCCTCTTCGGCAGGTTCCCATCTCACCTGCAGAAATTGTACCTTAGAAGCAGACCAGCATAAAAAATTAAGGTACAGAAAGCAGGCCTCCTTCTTTAATGAATGGAGCAATTTCCTTCCTTCCTTCCTTCCTTCCTTCCTTCCTTCCTTCCTTCCTTCCTTCCTTCCTTCCTTCCTTCCTCCCTCCCTCCCTCCCTCCCTCCCTTCCTTCCTTCCTTCCTTCCTTCCTTCCTTCCTACAATATACAACAAAGAACAACACTGAAACAGGACACAATCCCGTTTTGGCTTTCAGGAATTTTGCTTTCAGGACCCTGGAGAGCAATTGCTCAAAATGACGTCAGGTTTCTAGAGCTGTGCAAGGTGGATCGGCTTCGCCTCTTCCAGACGTTTCGTATAAGAGAAGTCAGCTATTTTCCCTATCAAAGTAAATCCGCTGTCTGTTGTGCCACGGCAAAGAGCTTCCTGACGCTGCGCAATCTTGACCAGAATGTTTGTGCATACACAGACCTCTCTCGAGACTGGAGGGACCACCGAAAGGACGGCGATCAGCAGGGGTGGCACTTTGCAACCCTGCCCCTCACACCGGCCGGCAGCTTCACTTTGCCTCGAAAATAAATGGAGATCCAGAGCCCCCCCATTAACTCTGGGTGAACTTTGCATGGCCTGAAAAGCAGAAACAGGAGGTTGCTTTGTACAGCTTCCTCTTCTGGTTACCTGGGAGATACTCCTGCTCACCACAAACACTCAGGGGAGCTGATATTTGCACACTCTCTTCCCCAACCAAGCAGCTCAGAGTAAGTCCCTGCAATAAATCATTGGCCAATACCTGCTTTGGGTCACAATAACTGTGGCACTGACACTGTGAGGCTCCACCTGTTACTCTCCAGCCACCCCAAGGAATTGCATGCTTTGAAGCAGGGCTCTCCAAAGTGGCAACTTTAAGACCTGTGGACTTCAACTCCCAGAATTCCCCAGCCAGCATTCTGCAAGCTGAAGTCCACAGGTCTTAAAAGCTGCCAAATTTGAAGAGTTTTGCTTTAGAGCAGCGGTTCTCAACCTGTGGGTCGGGACCCCATTTGGGGTCGAACGACCATTTCACGGGGGTCGCCAAACAACACAGTCTGCCATTTTTTCCCCCTTTTCCTTAGCTATGCTACTCCCTTTTATTCTATTGGCTTTTGAAAGCCAATAGAATAGACTCTCTTAAATAGAGTCTAATTCTATTGGCTTTCAAAAACCAATAAGAATTGTCTAGGCTGTCTCTGCTCTGCTGAGCCCGCCAAAAGTCCCATTCTGCAAACGGTGCTGCAAGTTGTCTGCAGTGAAGGCGAGCTGTCTGGAAGTTTCCACCCCTCCCTGCTGAGCAACTACTAAAAATGTAAGTAAAAGAGGGCCAGGGGTGGGAGGTGGAAGGCCGGCGGGCGCAGGGAGGGTTGCTGGCGCGCGTGGGGCCTGGCAGGTGCCTTACCTCCCTTGGGCTGGGTCAGCTGGTGGCCCAGCCGGTGGTCGCCCTGCGCCATCACTGCCCCTTGCTAGCTACGCCTCGGCCAGCACAGGGGGTGGCACCACGCATGCATGGCGCTCCCGGGCAGGGAAAGTCCTCGACTTACGACCGGTTGGGTAGTCCTTGACTTACAACCGGTTGGGTAGTCCTCGACTTACAACTGGTTGGGGTCGCGGCATTAAAAAGGTTGAGAACCACTGCTTTAGAGGCCCTGCTCTGGTCCCATTGTCAGGAAGATGGGGGGGGAAGTGCCAGCAGGATGTTAAAAATGGCTCTCCCACCTCTTTCCCTCTTAATTTGGTTGCTCAGTTGTGAATTTCCCTTTCTTCCCTGCTCTCAGCTTTCCCTCTTGAGAAGCGGGAAGAATTAGCTCAGAAACGAACTGTCCCTCGATGGAGGAATCAGACTAGCAATGCATAAAATTACTCCATCTTCTTTCTTGCACTCCCCGTATTAATTAAGTGAGCACTGCTCCTCTTCCTCCCTCGCTTGCTTCAAAGGTCGATATTCCTCCCCAATAGCTCAGAACAGTGATTCCATCCTGGTTGATTTCAGAGGGAAAATTCGTTGCTTGGATAGGATATAAATAAAGAGCTATGGAGTGTATAGGGAGTTCTCAACTTTTGAGCAGAATGGGGAGCAGAATTTCCATTGCTAAGCAAGGTGGTTCTTAAGTGAGTCCTGCCCAATTGTAGGACCTTCATTGCCATGATTGTTAAGTGAACAGCAACAGCAAGAGCACTTTGACGTATATACCGCTTCACAGTGCTTTACAGCCCTCTCTAAGTGGTTTACAGAGTCAGCCTGTTGCCCCCCAACAATCCAGGTCCTCATTTTACCAACCTCGGAAGGATGGAAGGCTGAGTCAACCTTTGACCTGGTCAAGATCGAACTGCTGGCTGTGGGCAGAGTTAGCCTGCAATACTGCCTTCTAATCACTGTGAACCATGGAATGAATGAATGAATGAAGGGAGGGAGGGAGGGAGGGAGGAAGGAAGGAAGGAAGGAAGGAAGGAAGGAAGGAAGGAAGGAAGGAAGGAAGGAAGGAAGGGCAATAACAATAGACTTATACTGCTTTACAGCTCCCTCTAAATGGTTTACAGAGTCAGCATGTTGCCCCCAACAATCTGGGTCTTCATTTCACTGACTTCAGAAGGATGGAAGGCTGAGTCAACCTTGAGCCAATGAGAATCGAACTGCTGGCAGTGAGCATTCTAACCACTGTGCCATCATGGCTCTTAGAATCACTGCAGTTAAGTGAATTGTGCAGTTATGAAGTGACTCTAGTTTCCCCCATTGACTTTGCTTGCTGGAAGCCAGCTGAGAAGGTCACAAATGTTGATCACACAACATCTGGACACTGCAACCATATAAATTATACATGCTGATTGCCACACACCTAAAATTTGATCACTTGACCATAAGGATGCTGCAGTGGTCATATCTGCAAGGAGCATAAGTCACTTTGGCTGCTAAACAAATGGTAAGTGGCCCAAAGCCACCCAGCCATTTTTTTTTTGTTCCTAAGACAGCACTAGAATTCACTATCTCCTGGTGACTGGCCCAAAGTCACACAGTTTACTTTCATGCCTACGCTTGGACCAGAACTTACTGTCTCCTGGTTTTTAGCCTGGTACCTTACCCCTAGACCAGGGGCAGGCAACCTTGGCTCTTTTATGACTCGTGGACTTCAACTCCTAGAATTCCTGTCCACGAGTCATAAAAGAGGCAAGGTTGCCTATCCCTGCCCTAGACCAAACTTATTCCCCGTTTATTGCCCCAGCTATTCTGATCTTTCCACTGAGCCTCTGCAGGCCAGGAAGCTTGCCCTCCAAAAAGATGTTCCTTATTCACTGATAGAACTGAAGAAGGGTAAGGTTGACTCCTTACAGGTAGCCTCCCATTAAATTCTTTCCAGATTCCTCTGCTGAATCTAGGCTCTCGCCTTCCTTTATTGTCACCTCCAATATCTGTTGAGGAGGACAAACAGATTTCAGCTCCAGGCCCTTCTTCACCTTGCTGAAACGAATGGCTGAGCCAAAATCACTTCCACTCCTGGAGGATCTGCAAAAGATGCTGGGAGGTCAGGAACCCCCTGGCTGAGTCACAAAGGCCACCCAATGCATCCATTCCACAGGACGGCCTGGGATGAGTTGCCTCCGAGGCTCTTCATAAATTAGCAAACCATGGAAGATGAAGTCCAAAGCTCCCTGGTGTTTGGCAAGCCCTTGTGCAGCAGACGGCATCTGGAAATAAAGTCTTATTAAAGACATCCATTACCTGTCATTATGGTTTAATGGGAGACCCAAAAGGACTTCTTGGCTCACCCAATCCCTCAATCCTCTGCCAGGCTGGCTTAGGGTATCCAGCTGAGAAATCAGCAAGGGTTTGGCTCAGTCACTCCTCCTCGTGTAGTTATTTCCCTGAACAACAGCATGGTCTATTTCTATTCTATCTTGTCAAGCCAGGAGTTGGAAGAACCCCAAAGGGGTGTCCAACCCCCAAGTCCAACAGCAAAGCCAACCTAGGAGCAGAATGAGGATCTGGAGAATAACGGATGCCAGGGAGGGGGCGGGCCTTTGTGGCAAAACGAGAGAGCAGATATGAATGCCAAATGCAACCATCCATCTTCTGGTGCCCGGTCCACATTTACTGTGGCACCTGCGGCTCTCCCTGATTTTATTTGCACAACCACTCTCTGAGGTCAGTTGGGCTGGGAGGATCCCGTGGACCTGCACAAATCAGGCAAAATCCAGTCCAAATCATGGTTTGGCTGGGGAAATCAGTTCCATTCAATCCAACCAGTCAAACCAATTTGAAAAAAAAAATGGTCCTGCTTCACTTCTGTTTTAAGGCAGTCCAACAAAGCTGTTCCTGTCCATGTAGCAAATCAACAAGACAGAAGACTCTCTTTAAAAAAACAACAACTCAGGGTTATTAATTTCCATGATAGGAGCTGTGATGGTGCGCTGGTTAAAATGCAGGATTGGAGGCGAATTCTGCCCATAGCCAGGAGTTCGATTCTCACCAGCTCAAGGCTGGCTCAGCCTTCTGTCCTTCTGAGGTTGGTAAAATGAGAACCTAGGGGGCAACTATGCTGATTCTGTAAGCTGCTTAGAGAGGGCTGTAAAGCACTATAACTCTATTGTTATTGTCCTTCCTTCCTTCCATAGTGCATAGTGGTTAGAATTACAAGCAAATTCTGCCGACTTCCAGGAGTTCAATTCTCACCAGCTCAAGGTTGACTCAGCCTTCCATCCTTCCGAGGTCAGTAAAATGAGGACCCAGATTGTTGGGGGGCAAGAGGCTGACTCTGTAAACTGCTTAGAGAGGGCTGTAAAGCACAATGAAGTGGTGTATAAGTCTAAATGCTATTGCTAATTTGCTCCTGCAAAGGGAAAGTCTTTATTGAATCTGATTTTAATTCAGGAACACTCAGTAGGGTACTCCAGAAAGCTAAAAGAAGCAATACCCAGAGACAATTAAAATTAAGCCCATACAACCCAAATCTGCAAGGCTGAAGTCCAACTCATTTTTAACCGTGGTATTTCTCCATGGGAACTCTGATCCCCCCAGTTTTCCAAATCTCCTCTGGTGCCAAAGTGCCTCTGATCTTCCTGACGCTGCTACGTCTCAAAAGAGCCTGATGCTTTTTTTCCAATCCTTCCACCCTTTTGTGTCGCCAAAACTAGCTCCCTGTATTTAAGATGAGTCGCCTTTAGTCAAGCGAGATTTTAATTGTTGTGCAGCTTTCCAGGCACGCATGGCGGTGTGCAAGCCGGAAGCAATCAACAAAGAAGCCGGCGCTAAATGAGACCATTTTGTTTTCATTTTCTAACTAATTAAAGTTCTGACTTCCTTGGCAGCAGCCATCTCTCCCGCCCGCATGCAAATTTGGCTGGAAAGGAAGAGAGATTCTGGGCTTCTCTTGTTTTTTATAGTCTGTTTGTTTCAGGCCTTCTGCTGAATGTTCAGCTAGAAGGATGCTGAGCTAGTCTTCTACCCAGTAAGACATAGAATGTCAAATAATAGAGTTGGAAGGGACCTTGGAGGTCTTCTAGTCCAATCCCCTGCATGAGCAGGAGACCCTATACCATTTTAGACAAATGGTCTCTTTTCGAAAGCCTCCAATGATGGAGCACCCACAACTTCTGAAGGCAAGTTATTCCATTGATTGATTTCTCTCACTGTCGGGAAGTTTCTTCTTAGTTCTAGGTTGCTTCTCTCCTTGGTTAGTTTCCATCCATTGTTTCTCGTCTTGCCTTTTGGTGCTTTGGAAAATAGTTTGAACCCCTCGTCTTTGTAGGAGCCCCTCAGATATTGGAAAACTGCTATCATGTCTCCCCTAGATAATGGGGGAAAGGGACAGAATAACAGTCACCCCAGCAAGAGGAAGCACGGGGGGGGGGGTTGTGCATCTCGAGCTCCTGTTCATTTACAACTGCACAGCTGATGCCTCTCTTCTGGAGCAGCCAGTCCATCATGTCTCGCTGGAGATGTGATTCCAAAGTGAGATTTCCTGAGCAATCAGCATCCCTTGCAAATGGAAAACTTGCTTTCAGGGAAAAAGTCTTCCACTCTCCGTGTGTCTATAGGCTGCATTAACAGAGGGATAGAAATCAAGATCATGTGAAGTATTAATGTTGTTGTTCTTGTTGTTAATTGTGAAGTCGTGTCTGACCCATCGCGACCCTATGGACAACATTCCTCCAGGTCTTCCTGTCGTCTACCATCTTCTGGAGTCTATTTAAGCTCACGCCTACTGCTTCAGGGACTCCATCCAACCACCTCATTCTCTGTTGTTCCGTTCTTCTCTTGCCCTCCATCTTTCCCAGCATTAGGCCCTTCTCCAGTGAGTCCTTCCTTCTCATTAGGTGGCCAAAGTACTTGAGTTTCAACTTCAGGATCTGGCCTTCTAAAGAGCAGTCGGGGTTGATCTCTTCTAGGACTGACCGGTTTGAACGCCTTGCAGTCCAAGGGACTCGCAGGAGTCTTCTCCAGCACCATAGTTCAAAGGCCTCCATTCTTTGGCGCTCAGCCTTTCTTATGGTCCAACTTTCACAGCCATACATTGCAACTGGGAAAACCATGGCCTGGACTATACGCACTTTTGTTGGCAGGGTGATGTCTCTGCTTTTTAGAATGCTGTCTAGATTTGCCATAGCTTTCCTCCCCAGGAGGAAGTATTAATACCATTTTACAATGCCCTGGTAAGGCCACACTTGGAATACTGCATCCAGTTTTGGTCACCATGATGTAAAAAAGATGTTGAAACTCTAGAAAGAGTACAAAGAAGAGCAACAAAGATGATTAGGGGACTGGAGGCTAAAACATAAGGAACGGTTGCTGGAATTCAGTATGTCCAGTTTAATGAAAAAGACGAGGGGTGACCCAGGGTTGGGAAGCCCTGGATTAGGTGATTGTAGGGGTACTGTGATGGTCGTAGATGCGAGGATTGCTTGTCCCCTTTTTCAGGGCTGTTGTAACTTTGAACAGTCACTAAACGAGGATTGCAAGTCAAGGACTTTACCTGTCCATCAAGATCCTGAGCCATCCTATGCAGATGACGCCTTCTGCAAGATTGAAGAGGCACGTGTCCCACCATCCCTCCGGGTGTAGTGTGTGAGCCACAAACAATATTTAAAAGGTTCAATTTTGTGATGGCCCCTGTGAAAACAAGAGATCTGAGAATGGGGAGACCCTCTCGGAGTTACCCTGATGATCTTTTCAAGAGGTGAAGGAAAATTCAGAAAAACAAGTCTGCCTTTTTTTTAATCTCGGATCGCTTGGCCTTCTTCAAGAGAACTGCTGTGAACCGTGTGCCTCTCCATATTTTTAATGCCAGACATAGATACAGCGACAGATTATGGGTAGCCCTCCCATAAAGAGGATGAATATTGTTTTACAGGAGATGAAACAAGATAAAGCCACAACACATTCTTTTTTTTTTTATTGCCTTTTCCCGAGCCCTTTTTTTAAAAAAAAAAAAACTAAAGTTTTGTCCCGGTTCCTTCAATTTATCCTCCTCCGCCTGGTGTATCTATTTCAAATCAGCCAGCAGTTTAAAAGAGAAAATTGCTTTTTCTTTTTCTATTTCCTGCATTCTATCTTTTTTTTAAAAAAAAAAAAAAAAGTTGTTCCCTCTTTTTTTTTTTTTTTTAATTCTCTCCAGAAGTGCATTTAAAATATTTTCAACAATGGCAAAAAGTTGAACCTTGGTCATTTTTCATGAGCTTTTCTAAGGCACAGGCAGAGCAGGAAAGGGGGGGGGGAAGTCTCCAGCAATCTAGATCTGAGATGAGAGGAATAATAAAAATTTAGGGGTTGGGAGGAAAAAGGAAGGGAGGGGGAGAGGTGGAAATGAAAGAGGAAGAAAAATAGCAGGGAAAAAAGCAGTACGGATAGTCCTCCCCTTATGACCTTAGCTGAATCTGGAATTACGGATTGTTGTTATAAATAATAATCAATAAATCGTAGTGGTTATAAGTTGTGGCCTCAAATGACAGATCATGATTTCTTTGACATTTGGGGGGGGGTATCATTAAGCGAATACAGGTAGTCCTTGACTTATGACCACAATTGAGTGCAAAATTTCCATTGCAAAGCAAGACACCTAAAGGAGCAAGACACCCCATTTTACGATTTTTCTTGCCACAATTGTTCAGTGAATCTCTGCAGTTGTTGAGTTAGTGACGTGGTTGTTAAATGTGAATCTGACTCCCCCCCCCCCATTGACTTGGCTTGTCAGAAGTTTGCAGAAAGTGATCACGTGACCCCAGGACGCCATAGCCTGTCACTCTCTGTGTCCCTAACTAGAGGAGTTCCCAATTATTTTGCTTTTTCTCTTTTTTGGAGGCAGAACCTTCATCCTAACCCTCTCTTAGGAGGCTGAATCAGTAGGCTTCTGTAAGGGCCTAAATATAGAGGGCATAGAATTCGGTCCTCACCATCTACCCAATCATCTCCTCCTCTTCCTCTTCTTCCTCTCCTCTCCTCTTTCTCCTCCTTTTTCTCCTTCCTCCTTCTCCTCCTCCTCCTCCCCTCCTCCTCTTCCTCCTCCTCTTCTTCTTCCTCTCCTTTCTCCTCTTTCTCTTCCTCCTCCCCTCCTCCTCCTCTTCCTCCTCCTCCTCCTCCTCTTCTTCTTCCTCTCCTTTCTCCTTTCTCCTCCTTTTTCTCCTTCCTCCTTCTCCTCCTCCTCCTCACCTCCTCCTCCTCTTCCTCCTCCTCCTCCCCTTCCTCCTCTTCTTCTTCCTCTCCTCTTTCTCCTCTTTCTCCTCCTTTTTCTCCTTCCTCCTTCTCCTCCTCCTCCTCCCATCCTCCTCCTCTTCCTCCTTCTTCTTCCTCTCCTCTTTCTTCTCTTTCTCCTCCTTTTTCCCCTCCTTTTTCTCCTCCTTTTTCTCCTTCTCCTCCCCTCCTCCTCTTCCTCTTCTTCTTCCTCTCCTCTTTCTCCTCTTTCTCCTCCTTTTTCTCCTCCTTTTTCTCCTTCCTCCTTCTCCTCCTCCTCCTCCCCTCCTCCTCCTCCTCTTCCTCCTCCTCCTCCTCTTCCTCCTCCTCTTCTTCTTCCTCTCCTCTTTCTCCTCCTTTTTCTCCTTCCTCCTTCTCCTCCTCCTCTTCCCCCTCCTCCTCCTCTTCTTCTTCCTCTCCTCTTTCTCCTTTCTCCTCCTTTTTCTCCTCCTTTTTCTCCTTCCTCCTTCTCCTCCTCCTCCTCCCCTCCTCCTCCTCCTCTTCCTCCTCCTCCTCCTCTTCCTCCTCCTCTTCTTCTTCTTCCTCTCCTCTTTCTCCTCTTTCTCCTCCTTTTTCTCCTCCTTTTTCTCCTCCTTTTTCTCCTCCTTGTCCTCTTTTCTGTCCTTTCCCCTTTCCCTGCCTTTCCTCTCTGGGAGGGAATGAAAACCACCAGCACTTTCCCTTTTAGACCACAAGGGCAGGAGTGATCATGTTGCCATTTCATTAGAAAGGCATTGTTCGGCTGATTGACAGATGGCGAGTCCAGGAAAATTATGCTCACAGCTGCACATCCCATCAATTGCAATTTATGCCTCATGCATGTGGCTGTGTGTCTGTGGGCACCCTTGGAGCCAGAAAGCAGAGCCGGCGACCAGGAAAAAAAAGAAAAAGAAAGCTGAAGGCAATAGCTTTGCACTGACCCTTAGGGATTAATCAACCGTCTACTCCCATGAAATCTCAGCATGGTGAGAAAAGGTTAAGGCCGCCATCACGGAGCTCTTAGACCACAATTCCCAGAATCCTTTGGGGCCTCATCATGACCACGGAATTAACCACCCTGAGCCATGCCTTGGTTCTTTTCTTATTTGTATTTTTTCCCTTGATCAATGCAATTTATCAAATGTAAGCTGGTTACATCAAAAGTATCTTTTTAATAAAAAGTAGGCAAAACCAGAATGACAATATGGGAAATACGCTGAGTGGTTTTGGGAAAAGGTTTTGGCACTTCCTGCATTCACTTCCACATGACCAGATAAAACACAGAGAATCTCTAGGAGGCAGCAGAGAGGTACAGAAAAGCCATAAGAGCCTTTACCACCATCTTGTGGTCATCTGAATCTTTGCAGTTCAGCTATGGAAAGCTGAGGAAGTGGGCAAAGCCAACACACAGAGATTTAGGGGTAAGAAAAGTGGCCTTTTGGAAGCAGAAGGTAATATTTTAAAATGTGAATTTCACAAGAAAGACCTTGTCTGCTCTTCTGCCTTGGTGAAAGGATCTTTTTAACCTGGTCTGAAAAGTATGTTCAATCAAGGGGTGTTGATTCTCTTTTTCTCAGTCTAAAAGACATGGATATATTACAAAGAGAGTTAAAAAAAACCATAAGTTTCAATAGAAAAGAATATTTGTAGCTCAGGGCTAAAATGTGGGGTCCTTAATGCTCTCTGAGCTTAGATGTTTTCTTGCAGATGTTTTATGACTCTAACTGGGTAATATCATCCATGCTAGAAGGGAGTGCAGTTTACAGAAAGGAGGAGGAGGAGGAAGAGGTCTGTAGAGTCCTTGGTGCTCTCTGAGCTTGGTTGTTTTCTTGCAGTCATTTCATTACCCAACTAAATAACCACTCAGTATATAAATAGAAAGGAAAACCCATTGATGGTGTTACCTAGTTGGGTACTGAAATATCTGCAAAAAAGCAACCAAGGAAAGAACTAAGAAACCAAGCAAACTCAGAGAGCACCAAGGACCACGCAAACCTACAGTAGATTTGCATGTTGCAGTTAGATATCTTGGGGTTTCTGTGGTTTTATCTAGGTAGACGTCGGGAACTCAAACATGAACATTTGTAAACCGTGGTTGCTGGCTTAGCACATTTGAAAACCATTTAATTGGTGTGTTCAATACACCACCATGAAGCAAATCGTGGTTTGGTGCAATTTGTAAAACTAACCAGTGTTTCTGGGACTTGCCACCTCCAACCCACCGTGAAAAGTGAAGGATACAGTCAATCAATCCACTGAAAAATTATAATGGAGAAGCTGATGGTTTCATCTTCCACCACTGAAGCAAAGAAACTTATTCATTTTTGGTTACGGTATTTAAACAATGATTGAGACTTTTCTCACCCTCAACTCTTGGAACCTTTTATTCAGAAGCAGAAGGTCCCAGGTTGAGTTTATAACATCTTCAAAAAGAAGAAAAGGAAAGCTGTGAGCTGCTTGCTCAAATCGCACCTCCAGCTAAGTGGTAAGAACATCAGTTTGGTTGAGATTTAGTAGGTCATGTGAAACAGGTTTGTAAATCATGTTTTCCAGCTGAGTGTTATAGATCATACAAACCATTATGGCTTTTCAGTAAACCATGGGTAAAACCAGCCTTAGCTCAGCATGATGGGTTAAGCCAGGAGAAAAAGATTCTGTTTCAAATCTGTCACAGCCAGACACCTACAAATAAATATTTTTTTAAAAAAAAAAAGGAAGCATTGCCTTTTATGGCACTTCCGGTTTGCTCAGAGAAGTTTGTTTACATAAACTCACCATATGTAACAACTCTGGGGAGCTGCCCCATGTTATTAAGTAATTAATTTCATTCTCTATTTATTTTAAGACATCTTTACCCCAATCTTCTAATGGATTAGAAACGAAACCCAAGCTGCAAACAGTGAAGCTGAGGCTTGTGTGAAAAACAGCTTGCAAACCAGCCACAGCAAAAAAAAAAAAAAAAAGAAAGAAAGAAATTTAAAGCAACATTATTCCTATGACAAATAAGGAACATGGAGGTTTAAAGAGTCTGCTGAAGCCTTTTAGAATAAAACCACGAAAAGTCTGAAGCTGGAGTACAAATTTCTCTTGCAGGATAAGCATCCCAGGTCCCAAGGTAAAGATAAAAGTAAAGGTTTTGCTCTGCTAGAAGTGACCAACTTTACAGGGTGGTGCTCATCTCCATTTCTAGGCCATTGAGCTGGCACTGATCAAAGACGTTTCTGCAGTCATGTGGCCAGCACGATATCACATTGCAGCATGGAACATGCGGCGAAACACAGAGCGCTGTTACCTTCCCATCGGAGTGGTACCTATTTATCTACTCGCATTTGCATGCTTTAGAACTGCTAGGTTGGCAGGAGCTGGAGCAAGGAATGGGAGCTCACCCCATCATGTGGCGCTCGGGTCACAAACAGCTGACAAGCCCAGTGTCTTAACCACTCAGCCATTGTGTCGCCCTCCCAGCTCTGGGGGGATGCTGGATTCCCAGCCCTTTCCTTAATCTCTGCACCTCGGCAAGCAAACCTTTCAGCCCAACTCTTCCCAGCTCGTCTGCGGTCCCTCCATTCTTAAGCAGCGCACCCTGGCACATACCTGCGTCTCCAGCTCCAGATGATACTAAATGCTGGCATTAGGCAAGAAAGCAAATACCATCTGCTCTAGACAGGTTTCTGTGGCTGAAAAAGTACAGCTACAAGTGGGGAGGAGAGGAAGCCATGTCCCAGGGGGACCCTGGGCTCTTCTCTTCCCGTCTGGCCCATCACGGGCTCCCTTCAGCCAAAAGGCAGCAGATGATCAAACTTGAAACCTGGCTGGCTGCAAAACTCTCTGCGCTTCAGACTCATTTATGCAAAGCGAGTTTGCCTGGAAAACCTGGGCGAGACATTTTATGCTACAAAGGCCCCCGGTGACAGGAAAAATGAAAAAAAAAAGAGGCATGATTTAAACCAAAGAAAGATTCTGCCTTTTTCCAAAAAATACAAAATACACTTTTGTTTCTCAAACACCAGGGATTGATTCTCCAAGAGAGTCTCTGCTTTAGATTTGTGCAGCTAAGAGTATCATTTACTAAACTCTTCCACTTTTAGTGGACGGAAGGGAAGTGGCCCTAACCGACTTGATTTTAAAATCTTTAAAATCAAGATTTTTTTTTGGAGGGGGGTGAATGCCAGAGAGAGAGAGAATGGCTGTGGAGTCCTTGATCCTCCGTGAGCCTGGCTGTTTTCCTGCAAGATGTTTCATGACCCAACTCGGTAACATCATCGGTGCCAGAAGGGAGAGAGTCTGCTCTCTTTCTACACTATGGCTTGCCCTGTCAGTCTTAGTGGGAGAGTTCTTGGGGGTTCCATTGATTAGGCAGGTGTTTACCCGCAAGAACTCTAGGGACTAGAACTCCCAGCCTCCTGGCGATTGGCCCAAAGTCACCTAGCTAGCTTTCATGCCTAAAGCAGGACTAGAACTCTCAGTCTCCTGGCAATTGGCCCAAAGTCACCTAGCTAGCTTTCATTCCTAAAGCAGGACTAGAACTCTCAGTCTCCTGGTGATTCGCCCAAAGTTCAACTTTCATGCCTAAGGTGGGACTAGAACTCCCAGTCCCCTGGTGATTGGCCCAAAGTCACCCATTCCGCTTTCATGCCTAAGGCAGGACTAGACCTCCCAGTCTCCCGGTTTCTAGCCTAGTGCCTTAACCTCAAGATCAAACTGGTTTATTATTCAATAAATCCATAGCTTGGTCTGATCCATGAATCAAATCTTAGACTCTTTGCAAACTAAGGGCAGCTTAGAAAGTAAGATTCAAACCCGCACCCCACCTTACCCCACCCTCTCAGTCAGGCTGGTTTATCTCCAAAGCAGGCCCCATCACTTTTGGAACTGCCTGAGTTTCAAGTCTTGGGGGGTGAGGGCCTTCATGCTTCAGCTTATCCTGGAAGAGCAAGCAGATTTCAGGCCAAAGGTCAACCTTTGACAAGTCTCCGGCCTACCAGGTGGCCTTTGGTCTTCTCAAGATAACATTTGAGAGACAGACAGTTGGATTAATTCCCCCGCTGTGCCCTTCTGAGATAAGGTTGGGTGTCTGGATGACTCCTGGAGCCAAAACGGTCATCCATCTGCCAGGAAGGTCTGGGGGAGTCACCTCAGATGCCCGAGGAATTGTGCTGTGGAGGTGTCTGCCTGGGCAAGATAACCCTATTCTTTACAAGACCCCATTCGTGGTCCCATTGTGCCTAAGCACCCACGCCCGCCCCACCCCCCTAAGCCCACCACATTAGCCTCCATTGTCTGCTCTTCGCCTTCGTGTTAGAGCAGACCACCATGGGTTCATAATGCACTATTTGGAGAGCAAACAAAAGGGAGAAATTAATTAAAAAGAAAAGGCAAGAAAAGGTATGGGGGAGGGGGGAAGACCTCTCCAACTGTACATAAAATATGAAAGCTCATTTGCATTTATTCAGCTAACAAGCTGCAGCTAATTAAAATCCCAAACAATGACCCATTATACCAATGGCTACCCTTCCTTCCCATCATCCCTTTCGCTTCGGAGTGGGACTACGGATCCGTCTTCCAGGGGAGGGGGGAGCAGTCAATCTGCTGCAAAGATCTCTCATTTGCTTTTAGAGAAGGAAGCTCCTGGCCACCAACAAATGGGGAAGTGCAGAGGAACCTCTTATCCTCCATGAATGTGAAGATTGAAGATCTCGTGGTGAGAGCACAACCTCCTTTGTCAAAGTCCAGCCAGAAAGAAATAGAACAGACACATTAATCCTGCAATGTTGGCTTGCTTTCAGTGTCCATTTTTAGGAGATCTCTTGGTCCTCCTGTCCCAAAGACTGAATGCCCAAGAGAAATGCAGATACAGGTCAAAGAAAAAAGAGCTACCTCAGATGGGAGGGGACATTTTGGAGGCCCCATAGCAAGTCTAGAAATGGTGCTGCAATTGGATGCAATCAAAAGAGCTTTGTCTATTTTATGTGGGTGCCATCATTGCCCCTTCTAACTCCAGGCTCCCATGAAATTGGCTTTTTCATGAGAAGTGTAAAGTTTTCAAGGAAAAAAACCCCAAGAAAGTCCAGTTGGCCTTGGGAAAGCACCTTTGTGACAACCCTGAGTTGGATGATGGAGAATCTCCATAGACATTTGGCAAGGAACAACCTAGAGGCTATTTCGGAGTGACTGGAGGTGAATCACAAGGACCAGAAAGAAACAAGAGATGGGCACTTCAGATGGCGTGGTCCTCAGTTTACCCCTCCTGCCCTCAACGCTAGCCAATGAGTAACATTCATGGATTCCAGGTCAAGTCATCAGCTGTCCAGACATGAAGAGATGTTTCAGTTAACAAAAGTCAGAAAAGTCAAGAGTGATTTTTCTATGAAAAAGTTTAGTTTCACTCCTGTATTCACAGAGCATGAGAGAGGAATTAGATCGGTCTTATGCATGCTTGGGGCCATGCAAAGGTCATCAAGCCTTAATGATTCATCCAACCAAGGACATCAAGGCAACATTATAGATCAGTGATGGCAAACCTTTTAAAGACCGAGTGGCCAAACTGCAACCCAAAACCCACTTATGTATCATTGGGTGCTGGGTGGGCATGGCCCATTGGGTGGGTGTGGCCCATTGGGTGGGTGTGGCCCATTGGGTGGGCATGGCTGTGGTGGTAACAGCAGACTGGGTGGGGACTAAAAAGTTCAATTAATCAATTCCAACTTTGCGAGATCTTTCCCCCCCCCCGCAAGAAGTTGAAATTGATTGATTGATTGAACCTTTTTTTTTTTTTTTGCACACGGCGGCAGAGGCCTAAAGCGAAAAGGTTTTATAAAACCCAGCTGAAGGCCTGGGACTGGGGGGAGGGCGCGCGTGCCCACAGAGAGGGCTCTATGTGCCACCTGTTATAGATACTCCTTATAGATAGTCCTTGTGACTTATAACCACAACTGGGACTGGAATTACTGCTGCTAAGTGATGCAGTCATTAAATAAGTCATATTTTACAACCTTTTAGCTGTGGTCATTAAGCAAGCCAGCTTAATGAGAAGGTCCCAAATAGGAGCCAAGTGACCCCGGGATGCTGCAACCATCACAAATACATGCCAGTTGCCAAGCACATGAATTTTGATCACATGGCTGCAGGGACACTATGACTGTCGTAAAAGTGGGGACCAGTCCTGAGTTACTTTTTTCAGCACTGTTGAAAAATTCTTCTCGTAACTTTAAACGGTTGTGAAACAAATGACTGTCAGTTGAGGACTCCCCGTATTGGACTGGCACCACCAGGGAAGAGATGGGGGGGGTTCCTGTTTTCCTGCAAGGAGAGACCAGTTCAGGGGAGGGGTTAAAATGATCTCCCACCCACTCCCAAGCAAAGTCAGAATTGGGGAAAGGACATGGGGGAGAGGCAGGGAGGGTGTCTTTGTTGGAGAAGAGGACAAAGCTGACTTGAAGGCTGTTTCCTACCATTAAAAAGCAATCAGCCATTTCTGGAAAAGGAGGCAGCACAGAGGAAATAGCACATTAAGCAACTCAAATGCACTTTCTTGGCTTTCCAGAGGTTTGCAAGATGCCATTAAACATCTGGATATATCCAAGGTCAGGCTGTGTTAATGCGGTAGCTTCCCAAGCCAGCTGCTGCCTCAATGACTCTGGATGACACTTGCTTTCCAAACGTTGAGAAAGCCAAGGACCATTTCAAATAATGTACACTATTTTCGAATCTTTCTTTCTCCCCAACACAGCGTGATTCCCACCGCAAAAGCAGCTTCTCTCTCTCCCCATCAAGGAACCTGCCTTTCTTCCACCAACATTAGAGTCTAAAAGCTTTCAAGGAAGCAGGGTCGGTCTGAGTAACCAGCCAGCTGACATCCAGGATGTAATTCTGTTTATATCTTTATTGGTTTGGGTCTCTTGTCCTCCATGCCAAGAATTAACCGCAAGGGATGTGGGGTTATGTCAGGTTACCCTTACAAGAAGCCTGCGAGGTAGGCCAGACTGAGAAATTAGATTTTAAACGGCACGTCTCTTGTTTTAAAATCCTGCCTCCTCACTTTAATTCTTCGTAAACGGTAGTCGTTTAAACATAGATGTTTTCATCAGAGATCCTTGGACAATTTGCTTTCAGAAGGAACCCTGAACAAGGGCGGGAAATAAAGTTACCACTTTATTTATCTTTTTTTAGAAACCCTTTTCTATCGTTCCTCTCCAGAATAACCTTCTGCACATCTCCTTGGCGAAACATTGCTGAATAAGTCTGAAGTTGCAACTTTTCTGTAATTAGCCCAATCACACCCGCTGGGAGATTAAAACATCCTATGCAAAAAAAAACCACCAACCACAATTTCCTATCAAGTGATAAACAAAGCAAAAACTGAGGAATCATAACTTCCTCCCCTAAGGACGTTCTTAACAGGTAGTCCTTGACTTACGACCAGGGATCAGAATTTCCATTGGAAATTTGGCTTTTTTGGCCCTGGTTGTTAAGGGAATCACACCGCCGTTAAGGGAATCCAGATTCCCCTATTTGACTTTGCTCGTCAGAAGCCAGTTGGGAAGGTGACAAACGGGGAGCACGTGACCTTGGGGTGCTGCAACGGTCACAAATGTAAATGCCAGTTGCTCAGCTCCTGGGACTTTGTTCCCGTGACGATGGGGATACTGTGACGGTCACACAGGTGAGAAAACCAGTTGAAAAATCACTTTTTTCAATGCCGCCGTAACTCCGAACCTTCGCTCAACAAACGGTTGTAAATACACGGATTTATTTTCAACAGCAAAAACACCAGCCCTGTTTTTTCCCCAATCTGGTTCACCAGCCAGCAAAGCCCTTGAAAAGTTAATCTTCTCACCCAAAAAGCAGAGATGTCGCTTTGGATAAAAGCCAGATTAATTTACGCAGGTTCTCACACATAAGACCTGGTGAGTGGAAACATTTGGTGCTGTGAGCAAGTTACATGGTGTGTGTGTGTGTGTAAGTGTGTGAAAACCTTTGCTAGCTAACTGCCACCGGCTCCCTTCTCTCTCTGCTCAATACATATGCGTGGGGGGGGGGGCTGGCCGTGGTCTTCTGCCACCTGGAGTTTGTTAGTTTTTGTAGCACTTTTGTTTTGCATGGTGGATCGCTACCTGATAGTAACAGCTCTTTTTGGCCACCTCTGGAGCTTTCACTAAAGAAGAGAATATAGAATAACATAGTTGGAAGGGACCTTGGAGGTCTTCTAGTCCAACCCTCCCCTCAGCCCAGGCAGGAAATCCTATACCATTTCAGACCAGGAAACCAGATGTGGCCAGATGGGCCTCCAGAATCCTTGTCCAGGGACACAGCGCCACACCACGTAGCTTCTCCCAGACTGGGACTCTTCCAAACTTTTTCGAGCTGCAGAATCTGTCAGTTAAAAATAAACTCCAAAAAATGTCACAATGACAGCTAAAACGGTGCAATCAAAGCTCCAAGCAAGGGACATGAAAATGAGCAGAGCCGCGCCGCCATCCCGGTTGTTCTATTGACTTTTGTGACGTTGCCTCGTAGAAACCACAGCTGGAGTCCTGTAGGAAGAGCAAAGCTCCAGGAACTGGCTGGTTTGGTTTGAATCAAGGTTTTGGAGGACACCAGGATTCACATGTGGGGGGGAGGAAATCACTGGGTGGAGTCCAATCCAAAGTTAGCCATTTTTGTGAAAGGAAGACTCTTTTCTTATTTTGGACCAGATGTTTAAACAAGCTCCAAAAATTGGGATAGCTTTTTTTTTTTTTTTAATTTCAGCCTTTTCTCCCTTCAATGCAGGTAGTCCTCAACGGTTCATTTAGTGACCGTTCAAAGTCACAATGGCACCGGAAAAAAATGAAGTATGGCCAGTTTTCACATTTACGACCATTGCAGCCTCCCCGCGGTCACGTGATTTACATTCAGATGCCAACTGGTTCACACTTACGACCGTTGCAGTATCCTGGGGGGGGGTGTTCCCATGGTCCCCTTTTGTGACCTCCTGACAAGCGAAGTCAATGGGGGAGCCGGATTCACTTAACGTCCATGTGTGACTAACTGCAGGGATTCAGGTAACCAATGGGGCAAGGAAAGTCATAAAATGGGACAAAACTCACTGAACAGATTTTTCACTTAGCAACATAAATTCTGGGCTCGGTTGTCGTAACTAGAGGACTATCTGTATTTGTGACCTTTGCAGTGTCCCAGGGTTCTGGGATCCCCTTTTGAGGAGTAACGTCAAATGGGGAAGCCAGGTTGATTTAACAACCATGTTACTAATAGCTGCAGTGGTTCACTTAACAGCTGTGGCAGGGAAGGCTGTACAGTGAGGCAAAACTTACTTAACAACTGTCTTGTTCAGCGATGGAAATTCTGGGTCCAGTTGTGGTTGTAAGTCGAGGATGACCTGTGAAATTGCGGAGGGAAGGTTTTCTCTGTGGCCGGAGAGGCCAACGGGGAGATGTATGGCCTATTTAGACGGAGAGCCATTAAGTCCTCCGGGCTGCCCTCCCTCTGCCCCCGCGGCTCTTTCAAGAAATTATTTAAGATCATCCTGGAAAGATTATTTATTTAGCAATTTAAAAGGGGCCATAAAATGCTGCCTTTCCTCCTGACAAGAGCCTGGCGAGTCAGGTCTATTTTTAATTTTTATGTTCGCAGGTAATGAGCTGCCATCCCGGATTTTTCCTCGTGACTGTTATCATTTTTGGAAACCATCAGGAAACGAGCCCAGAGGGACCCTGGGGAGGAGTGGCTGGGAAGAAGGGGGGGGGGGAAGTTCCAGCCCCACCAGGCTAAAGTGGGGAGAAGCTGGACCCAGAGATGGGATTGATCTCCCTTTCCCAAGGAGGGAGAACTTCACGGGAAGGAGTCATTGAAGAGGGGAAAAGAGCACCAAAAATCTGGAGCTGCCGAACAGAACAGTTGCCTTAGAATCCTAGGGCTGGAAGGGAGCTCGGAGGTCATCTAGTCCAACCCTCTGCCCAAGGCAGGAGTCCTTATACCATCCCAGACAAATGGCTGTCCCATCTTTTCTTCAAAGCCTATAGCAATGGAGCAGCCACAAGCCCTGAAGCTGCCAACACGGGTGTCCCACCCCAAAGAGGATTCAAACACTATCCAGCTTAAAAAAAAGTTGCAACCACAGGTGTCCCCACTTACGACCTTTGTTGCCACAGTTGTTAAGCGCATCACTGCAGGAGGTGAGTGGATCATGTGGTCATTAAGTGAATCTACCTCTCCCCATTGATGGAAGCCAGCTGGGAAGTTCGCAAGAGGGGATCACGTGGCCCTGCAACCATCATAAATATATATACTGTATGTACTATAGTGCTGGAGAAGACTCCTGCGAGTCCCCTGGACTGCAAGGCGATCAAACCGGTCAGTCCTAGAGGAGATCAACCCCGACTGCTCTTTAGAAGGCCAAATCCTGAAGTTGAAGCTCAAGTACTTTGGCCACCTAATGAGAAGGAAGGACTCACTGGAGAAGGGCCTAATGCTGGGAAAGATGGAGGGCAAGAGAAGAAGGGGACGACAGAGAATGAGGTGGCTGGATGGAGTCACTGAAGCAGTAGGTGTGAATTTAAATGGACTACAGAAGATGGTAGAGGACAGGAAGACCTGGAGGAACGGGATCACAATGGATCGGACACGACTTCTAAACTAACAACAATATGTGTATGTGTATATCTGTTGCCAAGCACCCAAATTCTGATCACTGGGGGTGCTGCGACATAAGTCATAAGTCACTTTTTTCAGTGCCATGGTCAGTTTTAACAGTCACTAAATGGATGGTGGTAAGCTGAGGACTTCAGTGTACACCAAGCTCTTGAAAAGCGGGGCAGTTTTGCCTCCCGGCTGCAGCTCCCTTGATCAGCCTTCTCTGCCATTTTAATTTATGCCCCGGTGGCCCTTCTGTTTTTCCACCTGAAAGATAACACCCGAACGGAGGGGCAGGCGGCGTTATCTGGTCGGTGGAAGAGCGGAATATATTAATAAGCAAATGAAAACTCAGGAAAGTCTGCAGCAGCCTTCCGGGTAAAATTTGTCGAGCGATAGGTATTCTTTTTTTAAAAAATGTTCAGGGGTTTCCCCCCCCCTTTTGAAGATGGCACAGTGCAGAAGGATTGCGCTGAAGGTCAAAGGTTAGGGGTCAGGGTTGGGTGTGGACTGGACCCTGCCATCCCATCTTCACTTCCTCGTGTTTCACGATGGAGAGACAAGGTGATACAGGAAGAACGTTGGTCTCCTGTTAAATGTATTTGTTTGTTTATAATCCACCTTTATTATTTTTATAAACAATTCAAGGTGATGAATGTACCTATTACTCCTGCCTCCTCCTATTTTCCCCACAATGACCCTGGGAGGTGGGTTGAGCAGAGAGAGAATGACTGGCCCAAAGCCACCCATTTGGCTATCATGCCTAAAGCAGGACTAGAACTCGCCGTCTCCTGGTGTTTGACTCAAAGTCACCCAGCTTGTTTCATACCTAAAGCAGAATTAGAACTCGCTATCTCTTAGTGATTGGCCCAAAGTAACCCATTCAGCTTTCATGCCTAAGGTGGGGCTAGAACTTGCTGTCTCCTGGTGTTTGGCTCAAAGTCGCCCAGCTTGTTTCATACCTAAAGCAGAACTAGAACTCACAACCTCCTGGTCTGTAGGTCAGAACCTTCACCTCTGCACCAATCTGTCTTTCCGTGATGAATTAAAATGATTAACTAGTCTCTGTGATGAACCAAATTATTTTGCCAATGCAGCT
The DNA here is from genome assembly GCF_016545835.1 of Crotalus tigris. Classification (NCBI taxonomy): domain Eukaryota; kingdom Metazoa; phylum Chordata; class Lepidosauria; order Squamata; family Viperidae; genus Crotalus; species Crotalus tigris. The sequence continues at coordinate 2,927,574 of NW_024096953.1, read as the reverse complement.
GCTGGATCTCTCTCCATCTTTCCTGTCCATCTCCATTCCGCTTGACTGGCCGCATGATCTGAACCCTAGTCCGTGGGCACTTGCGTGTAGCAGAGATCAAAGAGTTCTCGCCTCTTGCTTTGACAAGAGTTGCAAGAGACTGTCGCCACAAAGAGTCGGTCCCCTGAGCTATTCAGAGCTCTGGCAGTGGTGGACTAGCTAAGCTGTGATTCTTCTCTTAATGACCGAAATGTGGCCTGAAAGGAATGAAAGCAATTACTTGTTCAGCGCGATCCTCATTAGGGCGACTTGCAAGAGGGATTAGTGGAGAGTTTCCCCCCAGTGTTGTTGTGAAGCCAGCATTCAGATGAGCGTGGAAAGGAGGAGGAGGGCAGAGGGGGAAAAAAAACCCAGATCTCTCCTGGGGAAACAAAGGCAGCCCACCCAAACCTGACCTTTGTTCAACCACCAGCTCCCCAAGAACCCATCTTGTTTCCCTTGAGTTAAGCCACTGTTTCTTGACCTTCTCAACCAAGCCACAATTCTGGGAGTTGAAGACCACACCTCCTATGGTTGCCACAGCTGAGGATCAGTGAGATAAGAGAATCCCATTTCTATGGTACCCCTGAAACTGTTTGCATGAGAAACATTGCCAGGATCAGGGGCAAAAATCCAGTGAATTCTCGGTCCGGATTTGACCAGGTTTACTCCAGCTGCATGCAACCTGATTAACTCCACTGGATTTGTACCACACACCAGCTTCAAATGCTTTGGGCTTGTTGGTCATTCGGGGTCTTGTGTGAACCCAGCCGCTAAGTGGCCTTGCAAGACATGGTAGAATGTGGTTGATTTAACGGCGGTTTGATGTGTTATGCCAACACCACCGGGTTGGTCAGTTAGGGATTTGGGCATTATGTGAAGCTCTCCAAGAGATTCCTTCAAAATTATGTTCCTTTCCTGGGATGGTATAAGTTCTCCTGCCTTATACTAATATAAGGGGGTTGGACTAGAAGACCTCCATGGTCCCTTCCAGCCCTATGAATCTATGTCCTGTGTTCTACATACATCCATGGCTTACCCAAATGGTGCTCCTTCCAAGAGACAGCTTGGGTTCTCCTTTTGTTCAGCCCCCTTTGCTGGCAGGTGTGAAGGTGAAGAGGGGAGAACTTCTCTTGTCCTCTTGCAAGTGAGACAGAAGAGGCCAGCGGTGCCACTGGCTCACCCACCAGAATTGGACGGGTGGCAGCTGTGGGTCTTCCGCACATGCCCCGGCTCAGATTGGCAAGGAGGCTGAAGCCCTGCTATTCATTTCCTTGCCAGAAAATACTTACAGTAGCTGCTGAATAGATTTATTCTCTGATCTGTAAGCTGTTTAATGCAAGCTCTGGCTAATAAAAAGAGAAGCAAATGAATCGAGCGAGTTTGTTGGCACCAGCCCAGCGTTCCTTCGCTTCGCATCGATGGGGCTATTTTGGGACTGAAATGATCAAGGAGGGAGGCCCCAGCCGTAAGACGAGCTCGGTGCCAGCCTGCAGCCCGGAACCTGGAGATACACCACTGTTTTCAACCAAGATCCAATGCAGGCTCAAACATTCCTTTGAACAGTCAGTTCAAAGATGGACGGGTCATCACACCCATCCCGCAGGGCCAGATCTGGGCATGAGAAAGCTACAGCTTGAGGCTTGACACTCTGAAGGAGCGTCTCAAAATTTCTGACTTTTCTCTCTCTTTTTTTTTTTGCATTTGTTGCCATTTTTTCGATTAAAGTCTCCCTAAATTAAACCCTCCCCTTGAATGGAGCAATCACTAGGCTACGGGGAGTTCTAGTTTTGCCTTAGGCATGAAAGATGGCTGGATGACTTTGGGCCAGTCACCAGTCACCTTAGGCATGTGAACTGACTGGGTGACTTTGGGCCAATCACCAGGAGACAATGAGCCAACATGCCTAAAGTGGAACTAGAACTCACAGTCTCCTGATGATTGGCCCAAAGTTTCGCCTTAGGCATGAAAGCCAATTGGGTGTCTTTGAATCAATCACCAGAAGAAAGCGAGTTCTAGCCCCACTTAAGTGATTCATTTAACAACTGGGACAAAAAAAAAGGTCATAAAATTAGTACAGCTCACTTAGCCACCATCCTGCTTAGCCACAGAAATTCTGGTCCTAATTGCAGTCATAAATCAAGGGCTACTTGCTCTATTGCACTTAATAAATATAGTTTTGCTAGGTTTTTTTTTTTTTTCATTTTAAGAAGCCTTCATACCACATTCTGCATCACCCTGATTTCACTGCAGCACGGATTTTGTAATCTTACGGAAACAAATTACTATTTTTCCTTCCAGGGAATAAAGATGGTGGCAAAAGTACCCAAAGCATCCAGTACAAAGGAAAACATGCACCTTGAAGAAGCAGGCAGGACGATGCAGAAAAATTACCATCTCATTGGAATGAGGGCTAAAATATTCAATTCAGGTTTATTTCTTGCAAACCAGTTTATCAGTCTACACTTTCTGGACTGTTTCCAAGCTCTTTCTATCACCTCTTCCTTGTTGCCCTTCCTCGCTTGTTCTTGGCTGCCCTCTCATAAGGGCCTCAAATGCAAAAACGATATGCAAATCTGACATTTAATTTAGATGTATCTAAAGAGGCTGCGGGGGGGGGGGATGCTGATCGCAGGAAACTGTCTGCAGTCACACCCGTGAATTCTTTCAACCTCCCGCCACTCCGTTTAATCAAAACCTAAATTTGACGTTGCTGTGCCAGACCCCGAATTTTCTATCCATCGTCGGGCAAATAAATATTGCTCATACAAACACTGCACTGATGTTAGCCCTCCCTTCAGTTCCTCTTCACCTTTAATTTTCACTGAATCTATAATCCGGTGTAACCGTTTACAGCCAAAACAATTTCTGCATGAGCACTATGAGTCGAAAAGCCCAAAAGAGATTTTATTTAAAAAAAAAAAAAAAACTGCTGCTCTCTCAGAAGAGATGCAACTTTAGAGTATTTATTAGAACTAAAAGTGACCACTAATCACCTTCTTTGGATTCAGCCCCCGCCTACTAGTTATCAGTGCTGGATTCCCACCCCTAAATTCTAAATCTGGGTTGAAAAACCAGGATACTTATCTTTACATACTGTCACACATGACACCCAGACCAATCAACCATATCATGGCTTCATGCAGTGGCCTGGTTCATGCAACGGTTGGGTTGGCTCTTGTGAACATTGACTCAAGTTTGACTCTGCTTGTTTTTATCGACGAGTCCATGTGGTATTCTTGGGTTGACCTTGCCCTTTGAGGGAATGACCCTACGGACCTGGGTCTTCCTAAGGGTCTCCCAACAGAACTCTAACCAGCTTTGATGCCGGACTGAATTTAAATGGAGTTGTTGCACCAACTAACCGTGGCTGAACTTCAAAAAGTCAGTGGGACTTTCTTCAAGTTTAGTCACAGTTGGTTGAGCCAGCTTTATAAAAATTCAGTCCAGAACACTAAACAAGCCCAGGCAGATATTTATTCAAGATTCAACGTTGTCATCTTTTAGGATCTTGATATTGATGGGTTTTCTTTAGTGATGTTGTTTTTCTGCAGGGTCTTCTTGTCACCTGGACCAACTGTCTCCCATAAATGTCATTGCTTTCTTTTGATGGGTATTTGATGGTTCTTACACCATGAGTCTACACTAGGTCCTGACCTTGTGAGGTCACCAGCCATCTGCCTGGGGTCTCCAGAGTTAACAGCATCAGCAGGAAAAGTGACCGAGCCCAGAGATATGGGGAGGTCACCTGCTTCTGGGGGGGGGGGCTAGGAATTGGAAACCAGGAACCAGAAACCCATCCTTTTCATCAGCTTTCTAGAAAAAAAAATCGGTGGTTCCATCACGCAGAACCTGAGCCTCAATTTCCCCCGGGCACGCCACTACAATTTTGTCTGAGGGGGGAATAGATTTATATTAGCCTTGCATTTTATTACGGCAGCATCTCGTTTCGGCACACAGGAGCATGAATAAAAGATGGGGCCGCAAATGGCAAAAAGCAGCTAATTAATTAATCGAAGCACAACTATATATTCCTTCATTAAAAAGCAAGAGCATCAAATGAAACCCAGGCCACCTCGGAGATGCTGGGGAATGAAGATCAAATTAGAATGAAGATCAAGAGCCCGCAGCTCGCTACGAATGCTTGCATTATCCTAGGAAATGTGGTATCCCGGTTGCCGACCTCGTTGTAAGAATGTCGGTGTAAATACATTTTATTGGCCGTTGCTGTTTTAAGAAGAATGCATCGGCCTGTGAGTTTCCATGGCTCAGAGTCTTCAGGACTCTGCCTCTCCAGCAGCCTAGCCCTGTGCCAGGGGCTTTCTCTACCAGAAGTAGTCCTTGAATTCATTTAGTGACCGTTTGAAGTTACAACGGCAATGAAAAAAAGTGACTTAGGAGCATTTTTCACACTTATGACCATTGCACCATCCCCATGGTCACGTGATCAAAAGTCAGGCCCTTGGCAACTGGGTCTTATTTATTTGTTTGTTTGTTTGTTTGAAACATTTTATTCAGATGTAAAGTAAAATACAAAATACCAAGCAAATAGTAGGACACCTTGGGGAGGAAAAAGGGAGAAGAAAGTGAGGGAAAGAGAGATAAAAGGAAAAAAAGAGATTGACTTCCAACTTCCCCTTTTGCAGTAGAATAGGGCAGGGGTCCCCAATCCCCAGTCTGTGGACCGGTAGTGGGCCACAGCAGGCCAGCAACTGGTCCACACAAACAAACAAAGCCCCATCTGCACAATGCAGGCAGCACACAAAACCACACGTGGAAAAAAGCTCTCGCTGCGTAATGAATCCCTGGTGCCCAAAGGGTTGGGGACCTCTGGAATAGGGCATTAACGTCGAGCCTCGACATTTACTTTTTCACACTAGTAAAAACTAGCCATTTCAGTAACAACAAATCAATCTAATCAGTGAAACCCAAAATCAAAGTTTCATTTTTTTTTTCCCGCCTCAGGCACAAAGTCCAGACATGTGTAGTCCATGTAGAAACGAAAGTACTTGCATTCTTTCCTTTAATCAAAACACTCCATTTTGCCATCTCTGCCAACTCCATCAGCTTCTGCAGCCATTCAGCCAATCTAACTGTCTCATATTTATGACGGTCACCGTGTCCCAGGGTCACGTGATCCCCTTCTGTGACCTTCTGACCACCAAAGTCAATGGGGAAGCCAGGTTCACTTAACAGCTGGCCACTAACTCAACAAACTGCAGTGACCCACTTAACCACTGCAGCAAGAAAGGTCGTAAGTGGGGGCAAAGTTCGCTTAACAACAGAAATTCTGTCACTTAGCAACAGAGATTTGGCACCCAATTGTGGTCGTAAGAGGAAGACTACCTGTAGTCCTCAACTTACGATAAGAGCTGGGAGCAGAACCTCTGTTGCTAAGCAAGGCAGTTGTTCAGCAAAACATGTCCAATTCTACAACCTTTTTGCCATGTCAATAAGCGAACGTTGCAGTTGTTACAGGAATCGCAACTTGTTAAGAGAATCCAGCTTCGCCCACAGACTTTGCTTGTTGGAAGCCAGCTGGGTAGACTCGCAAGTGGGAATTACACAACCCCAGGACGCTGCAACCGACATAAGTACCTGCCAGTTGCCAACTGTTTGAATTTCGATCACGTAACTTTGGGAATGATGCAATGGTTGTCAGTGCAGGGAACGGTCATAAATCCCTCTTTTCGGCATCGTCGTAACTTTGAGCGGTCACTAAATGAATACTTTTAAGTCAAGGACTCCCTGTACAAGCCCTCCAGCTTGGCTGAGGGCTCTGCTCCGTTTGTGCCAAACAGGATTTCCCCAAACTAGATCAGTCACTCGAGGCTGTCCAGGTCAGGACCACGGTACAGGTAACCCTAAGACTACAAATCCCATGACGCAGCTGGACCACTAAGCCAAAGCCGTATTGGTCTTAGGAACTTCTCCCAAAATACACAACTCGCCGCTTGCAGAAAACACACCAAGGGAGTCGTTTTTGCGAGGGTGACTTTCCCCCCTGCCAAGCCAGCTGGTAAGTTCGTTGTAAGACTTTGTGCAGATACTCAGCCGACATCCTGCAAGTAAAGGGACATTTATTTTTATTTTGTTTACACGAGCATCTCTTTAGCACTCTTCCTGCCCTTCCAGGGAGATCTCAAGGCAGGGGATAACGGTCCTGGGCTCCAAGTGTTGAACAAGGATATATATAGCGAACAATTTAAACAGGGGGCTGAAAAAGATCAAGTGGGATTCGACTGCTTCAAAGCATAATGGTGGCCAATTCAAGTGGGAGAATGCAGCCAGCTTGTGGATTAAGATTGTGTTTGATTGGAGAACGGCTCCCAGTGGGGGAAGGAGTGGCAGCACCTGAGGGGGGAGTCAAAAGAGGGATCATCCCAGAATCCCTACATGGCCACAAGCAAACTAAATCCAACTTCCCTGGAATTCCATTGACCCTTATCTAACTCCAGGCATGCTAACCAGGTTCTATCATCCATCCATCCATCTATCCATCCACCCTTCCCACCCACCCACTCTATCTATCTATCTATCTATCTATCTATCTATCTATCTATCTATCTATCTATCTATCTATCTATCTATCTATCCATATATCTATATATCTATATATCTATCTCTATCTTCCATCATCTATGTATCTATCAGTAGGAGAAGCAGTACCTGGGGGTGCAATCAAAAAAGAGATCAGCCCAGAATCTCTATATAGCCAACCTCCTTGAATTCTTTTGACCCTGATTTAATTCTAGGCAGGTGCTAAGCTAGCTGTCTGCCTGTCTGTCTGTCTGTCTGTCTGCCTGCCTGCCTACTATCTACCTACCTACCTACCTACCATATCTATCTCCTACCTATCTACCTACCTACCTACCTACCTATCTATCTATCTATCTATCTATCTATCTATCTATCTATCTATCTATCTATCTATCTATCAAATTTATATGCCCCCCATCTCCCCGATAAGGCAACTTTGGGCATACAATCCTTGACGGGAAATGAGTGTGATCAAGGTAGAATAAAGGGGACTATGTCTTCCTATCTTTTGGAAATGACCTCTTGATGCCACCTAAAATTGCCTTTGCCTTTTTTTGGGGGCGGGGTCACCCCATCACACTGCTGACTGGAGTTGAGTTTGCAATCAGTGGCGTGTTCCTCTTCCAAAGCTTTTTCACAAGTGCAATTACCCAAATCAGGGATCTCCCTCTGCCTGATTTGTAAGGGGAGAATTTTGCATTTGTTTCTCTTAAATGTCATTCTGTTATTTTGAGGGGCATTTGTCTAACCCAGCAAGATGTTTTTTTTTTGCATTCGATCTCTGCCTTCCACAGTCCTGGCTCTTCCCTTCACCTCCTCATCAGAGCAAAAGCGAGAGGAAAAACTGAGATTTTTTTTTTCCTGATCTCCTGGTGCCCTCCAGGGAGAAAATGTTTATCACTCTCTAGCCAAGATCTATAGCCACCTCTTGTGGCACCCCTGCGCATCTTCTAATTAAATAAATTAACACCCAGGCCCATTTGCATAGAATAAATATAGAAACTGTCAGCCAACCAAGCTGTTTGTCACCCTGTTTAACACATTTATTCTATCCAGCCATATTTGTCTTTTTGATGCAAGCAGCCTAGTCCCGAGACTGTGTCTTGTCAAACTTGTCACAAACCTCTCCCTCCCCTTCCCCCCCCAACTCCTCCCTCCTCCATTACATGCTCATTTGGCAGTTTCTCCTGTTCCGTTCATGAAAATATTCCTGTGTTGGCATAACGGAATGATTTTGATAGTTGCTCACACAATCAGACAGATGTTCAGACTAGATATGGCAAAGGCTTCGCAAGGCCATCCTTGGAATCCTGCATCCAGTTTTGGTTACTATATTATAAAAAAAAAATGTTGAGACTCTAGAAAAAGTACAGAGAAGAGCAATAAAGATGATTAGGGGATTGGAGGCTAAAACATATAAGGAATGGTTGCTGGAATTGGGTATGTCTAGTTTAACGAAGAGAAGGACAAGGGGGGACATGATAGCAGCGTTCCAGTATCTCAGGGGCTGCCCCAAAGAAGAGGGAGTCAAGCTCTTCTCCAAAGTGCCTGAAGGCAGGACAAGAAGCAACGCATGGAAATTAACCAAAGAGAGAAGCAACCTAGAACTAAAGAGAAATTTTCTGAGAGTTAGAACAATTAATCAGTGGAACAACTTGCCTCCAGAAGCTGTGAATGCTCCAAAACTGGAAGTTTTTAAGAAGAGACTGGACAGCCATTTGTCTGAAATGGTACTATAGGGTTTCCTGCCTGAGCAGGGGATTGGACTAGATGACCTTCAAGGTCCCTTCCCACTCTGTTAGTCTATGTTTCTGTAATGATCTCCTGATTAAGCAAGGGGTTGGACTGGAAGACCTCCAAGGTCCCTTCCAGTTCTGTGATTCTGTTATTGTTCCTGCTACCATAATACTGCCAAATGGAGCAGAGGCCTGCAAGAAAGATTCTGTGTTCCTTTTACAGACACAAGAACGCCTTGCCCAAAGATAAATCTCCAGCAGCAAAGAGGTCTTTTTCTATCAACCCGTCTGAATCCAGCAGTGATGGATGGCCACAGCCTTGGCACAGCGTTCTGCCCAATGCCCAGAGCACACGGGGCTGCTGTTACAGAACTCCATTGATAGCAAAATAGCAGAAACTTCTTGGGGGGAAGGGGGGGAAGGGATAATGCTAACCGGAAAAAAGCTATCTCGGCTAGGCTGTTCGAGCAAATTAATTGTCATTTATCTCGGATTGTTTCTTTCATTTAAGAATAAAAGGGCAGAGAAGCAAAACATGTAACCGGGTATGGTGAGATTAGGGTTTGCTTTTTTTTCCCTCCCCGGCCCTGCAGCATTCAGTGACATGAAAAGTGGCTTTGGCCCCCAAATGTCCCCTGTTCTCCTCTGATTGAAGGTTCAAGGACCTCGCCACCTGGGCCTCGTCATGCTTTAGCCCTCTTCCCAAACCCTCATTTGCAGCTTTTGTTCACCACCTGAGAGTCACCCAAAATAAAGGACTCTATTGTTCGTAAAACAAAAAACAAGAAAACCTTAAACCTCCGTCTCTTTGCCTTGTCTCACTTAGCCTGCTCCGAGGTCTTCAGGGCAGGTTCAGGGACCACCTGTAAACCCTCACATCGGAAATGTTATTGAGGTTGATGGACCTCCCTCCAGCCAGATTTTAATACAACAACTCCAAGCAACGGGAGAAATGTTTAGTGTGCAGGTAGGAAAAGGCAGAAAAAAGGCAGAACTGGGGACTTTTGTTTTTTCTGGATCATAGAAAAAAGCTAGTCTTCCCGATTCCTGAAGGCGGTGATGTACCTCCAACACAAGACAAGGAGCTTTTATTTATTTATTTTACAAATAACTCGAAGCAGCGAACATATCTAGCAACACCTTCCTCCTCCTATTTTCCCCATAACAACAACACTGTGAGGTGGGTTGGACTGAGAGAAAGGGAGGGAGGGAGGGAGGGACCAGCCCAGGGGTAGGCAACCTTGGCTCTTTTATGACTCGTGGACTTCAATTCCCAGAATTTCTCAGCCAGCTATGATGAGGGGAAAGAGAGAAGATTTCCATGCTGAGCCATGCTGGCTTAGGAATTCTGGGAGTTGAAGTCCACGAGTCATAAAAGAGCCAAGGTGGCCTACCCCTGGACTAGCCTAAATCACCTAGCTGGTTTTCATGGCTAAGGCAGGACTAGAACTCACCATCTCCTGGTGATTGACCCAAAGTCACCCAGCTGGTTTTCATATCTAAGACAGAACTAAAACTCATCGTCTCCTGGTGATTTGCCCAAACCCACCCAACCAGCTTTCACATCTAAGACAGAACTAAAACTCACTGTCCCCTGGTTCCTAGCCTGCCGCTTTAACAACTGGACCAAACTGGCATCATAATTCTCAGCTCCCAGGTCGCCGATCTCCTTGGTTTCCCAGGGTTATGTTCACACAGCACATTCAACCCGCTCAGTGTGAATTAGCTCCACAAAACATTGAGTGACGCGCTAAGTGAAGAGGCTGGGTGGGCCTACTAAATAAGTGGGAATCCTCGTCGCCACTGACCACCAAGCTGTGGACATGGACACTGGATTTTGAACTGGCCCAAGTCACCATACTTGGTGCACCTGGCAATATCTCCCTGGTTGTTCATTTCAGAAAGATCTCATTCTAGAGATCGGTTCCTCTCAAGCACAATGCATTTGATCCAGGGGAAATCCTTGGATCTGCACAGCTCCTTAACCAACTCCTCTTCCTCCTTAAGAATCCGGGAATGGCTTCACTTGGAGAAAGCTAGGATTCCACTCCAGATCCAAGGCACCCCCTCCTTCCCCTCGGAGGCTCTGGGGAACTGGCCACCCCAAATGATGTCCCACCCCCACCCCAGAAGGAACTGTCCTTGCCATGACCCTTCTCCCTTGCTTCCTCTTCTTTGTTCTTGGCCCAATGTCTCCGAGATCCATTTGTCATCCAGGGGTTCTCCCCTCAGCTTCCTTGGGCTTCCCTTGTTGTGCCTTGGGCTGCCTCTTAATCATAAATCTAGCCAAATTTAACTTCTTGCCGCTGATCCCACTGACAGTAATGGCCCATTAACTGACGAGACATAAAATTGAAAGTGTAAATCTTGCACTAGCTGGGGAATTAGAACGCAGGTTTCAGGATGCAGGCTGTGAAATCTCAAATAGGGGCTGATTAACATCTGCCTCCCCCACTGTTCCCCTGGCCACCTTCTCCCGCGTAGTAGAGGGTGCCACTAGCCACCCCACCCGCCCCTCCCGAGAGAAGGAAGGCGCTGCTGATCGCCTCCACCTTTTTGCTGATAACCAGGCTTGGCTCATCTTTCATTCAAAGTCATCCCCAAACGGGATGCAGGAAAAGAAATAAACATCCCAAAGTACAAGTGGAAAAAAACAACAACCACCAGAATTGCAAAGAGTCAAAGCAGACTGTTTTGCAGGGAGGGAGGAAGATTGAAAAAAGGAGGGAGGGAGGGAGGGAGGGAGGGAGGGAGGGAGGAAGGAAGGAAGGAAGGAAGGAAGGAAGGAAGGAAGGAAGGAAGGAAGGAAGGAAGGAAGGAAGGAAGGAAAAAGGAGGGAGGGTGGGGGAGGCAGGAAGGAAGATTAAAAAGAGGAGGGAGGGAGGGAGGGAGGGAGGGAGGGAGGGAGGAAGGATCTTTTTCAAAAGAAAAACAGGAACAATTCAGGAAGCCTTTCCTAAATTATGTTTCCTAGACAGCATCTTGAAACATTTTCACTCTGCCACCCAGCAATAAAACTCAGGGCGTTCTCTTGCCCAAGTGGCCAAACTGGAAGGGATCAGTTTCACAATTGTGCTTTTCCACAAAGCCTTGTTTAAAATACCTGCAGCGTTTTGCTTCTGCTTTCCTTTCCTTCACCAGAGGCTTTTGCATCAGAGAAGGAAAAGGCCGCAGTGTTGCCAGCCTCTGGGGAATGGGCCCATCTCCCCGCTCCCCACCATTGGTGTGGGGGGCTCCACCTGACACGGCCATTTTCATAAGGTTGTGAGCAAATTGGGGGGTTCAGCGGTGAAACACATGCTGGCTGCCAAGCACCCAGGTTTGGGATCAGGTGACGAATGTAGAGAGGCTGCGATGATCATAAGGACCAACCGCAACTCCCTTTTTTCAATGCTGCCGTAACTTTGAATGGTCGTTGAACCTTCAGCCGTAAGGTGAGGACTTGGCTCTATTAACGTCCCGCTGCTTCGTTCTCGAAGGGTTGAATTGCAGCTCCCTTCCCAGCACCTGACTGAGAATCAACAGAAGCTTTTCCTTTGCCCTCCCTGGAAATGCTGGCAAACTGTGGTGTGGCTGGATTTCTGGGAGCGGGTGTGAATCCTGGTAGAACGGGATGTGCAACATGGTCCTTTTGGCCGGATTTCTGTCGGGTTCGCTTTTATGACCTTTTTTTTTTCTCTGTGTTTTTTAGCAGGGCAACAGTGCCCTCTGCTGGTGAAAGGTAGGAACATCATTTTGAGGAGATCTTGGTCCAAGCTTGGTTATTTCCTTTGCAGATGTTTCATTATCCAAACCAGGTAACTGAGCTTAGCACTGATAAGTTTCCCTAGTTTGGTAATGAAACATCTGCAAGAAAACAAGCAATCTCAGAGAGCCCCAAGGAACCCTCGTTTCAACCCTGAGCTACAGGTATTGTAATATGTAATAGTAGTAAAGTTGGAACGGACCTTGGAGGTCATCCAGTCCAACCCCCTGCTCAGGCAGGAAACCCTACACCATTTCAGACAAATGGCTGTCCAGTCTCTTCTTTAAAACTTCCAGTGTTGGAGCATTTACTGCTTCTGGAGGCAGGCTGTTCCACTGATTAATTGTTCTCACTGTCAGGAAGTTTCTCCTTAGTTCTAGGTTGCTTCTCTCCTTGATTATTATTATTCTCCTTGATTGGCACATTAAACTTTCTCAGAAGTTTCCCCAACACACACAAACAAGTCCTGAGCTCCCCATGGTAACCCCAAGGATTTTCCTTGCTCCATTGCACACAGCAGCCCCCCCTACACATACAAAGACACCGAACAGGAGCTCTAGAGCAAAATTAGTAGAGAAAAATTACTAATCTGGCCCGACACAATTCAGACACGGATTTTTTTTAAGGGCACTTGGAAAAAAAATCATTGTAAAAAGATGCTTAAAACCCATGGAACATTACAAGATTTTCTTCTTCAGTGAACAGGTCAAGACATTCAGCCCCTTTTCCAAGTTGCAGTGATTTAGAAACGTCACACGGATTATTACATAATTTACCAAAACCATGATAAAAACATTCCATATATTTAAAGACAGCATGCTTGGTCTCCGTGAATCTAAAGAGACATATGGTCTCAAAAAGTGCTAATTCATTATTCATGCTAACAAGGATAAATGTCAAAACATTAAACACATACACACACACAACGTTCTGGTACTGCTCAGTTACATTCATTCAAATTCTCTTTTTTAGCAGATCTCAAAGCATTGAGAATGTTCACTTGAATGAATAGTTTAAACTCCAGGAAAGTTATTTAGAAAGAACATTTTATTTCAGAAGTATTGGCATGTGTTAGTATTGATTTAAGAAATATATATCCAAGGTTAGTGATTATATCCTTACAGAGAAAAACATGGATGGATGTTCTGAAATGAAGACTTTTTTAAAAAAATCAGCTTAAAAAAAGGCTTGGGATATCTGTGCAATTTTACTAGGAACTGAAATATTAAAATAAAAAGTCAAATATATTAAGAACCAACGCAGCTCCCTTCGGCTAATTTGGTTGAGACCCAATGCACGGAAATCACTATTAAAGGGCGAGAAAAAAAAAACCCAGCTATAGTGTGAGTGGAAATTTTGTATCCTGAAAATATGAGTTGCCCCCCCCCCAAAAAAATCTTTTGACCTTCAGCCATGAGGCATGTTAAAAGTCAGAAAGCCTTATCAAAAGCCCTTTGTGGGGTCTTCTTCTGGGCTGAAGGAGATCTTCAGAACTTCTGAAGAAGATCTTCTGAAGAATTCTGGAACCTGGGCTGGAACGGTGCCAGGGCTGGTGGACTTCACGTTTCTTCCTTTGAGGCTTCACTTCTTCTTGGTTTCGTTCTTCAGGATATGTCCACCCTTTCTCTCTCATTCCAGACAAGTGTGATTGTTGACATTGCCCTGAGCTGAACCCATATAGCTGATGTCTCCATGAGCCAATGCAGTCCAGAAGCCAAGGAGAAGCAGGCTACCAAGTTTTCAACACACTGAAGAATCTCATAGTGCTTTCTTCTGCTTTCTTGGATGAGGGTCTACAACAAAGCGATGCAATGATAAACTGTTTCACTTTTCAGGGACTCTCTTTCATCTCTTCATTTTTTGCAAAGGAGGCTTGGAGACCATTTCTAACACTCTTCCAAGGAGATGCTGGGCTTCTCTGCAGCTCCTGAGATGCTTGGCAAAACCACTGAGCACATGATCAGAGACTTGCTTGGAAGAGCAGGTGGTTGCACAAGAATCAGCACACAACCCTTCCCCTCTAATCCCTTTTACCTGGGACTCTGGGCTTCATTGTTGCAACCAGTTGAAAGGGCCAGTGGGGTGTTCAGTATCAAAAGGCAGAGGGAACCTAAGGGACCTGGGAAATTGAGGTTTACTCAAGGAGACTTCAGTGATGTGAGATTGGCTCCCCCCCCCCCGATATTTTGTAAGAGCCTGAAGACCTGGCTTTGCCAGATGGCTTGGGGACCCATTGAAGGAGCTTCATACTGGAGGTGGTTGACAATTAAAATTCAATACCACCTTTCCCCCCCCCCCATGTGTCCAGCTCCCTTCTTTGCCATCTTGCCTCCATGATTTTATCTGTTAATCTTTTTATCTGCTGTGGGTTTGGTTTTGTTTACAATGGATGATTTTAATTTTTTTCAACGTTTTTTGTTAAGGCAGTTTAGGATTGAGCAACATTGATTTACAGCTTTAGGGGTGGAAAAAATTGAACTGGCTTTGTGGAGAAGGCTCTTCTGTGTCCCCCTTTCAAGGAAGCAGGGAAAAATTCGGGATGCCTCGAAGGGTTTATGGCACGGTGACAGTTGAACTCATTCCTGCTTACAGATCTTGGGCTGCTTCTCAAGTCTTTGGTCTTGATTTACTCAGAGGGATTTCTGCCCATTTGGCTGTGACCACAGGGAAGAGTTGCATTTAGATGGTCCATTGCCCTAAGCACTAAATATTGCTGCTTGCAAAAGGCAGGTGGTAAATTCCTCCAAATATTGAATAAATCTCTTTATTTTGCCGCCACCGGGGTGCATGTGTGATCGAGTCTCCCCTAGTTTTGCATCTGCCGTGTTTCCTCCAGTGGAATTCTCAAATCCTCTCAAATCTGCAAGACTGAATAAGGTTTTTGCTCTCCATGAAATACAGAGAGTTGCTGAATTATAGGCTGTTCGCAACTCACAAACATTTGCTTAGTGACCATTCAGAGTCACAACAGCCCTGGGGAAAGGGACATTGGTCCAGCCCTCACCCTTCTGATTGTTCCAGCTTTCCCACAGGCATGTGATCAAAATGTGGGTGCTTGGCAACCTTACAGCACTGCAGCCTGCCCTAACCAGCTTTTGACAGCCAAAGGCAATGGGGGGAGAGGACTTCCTGTGTTAGGTTTTATTTACAAAACTCCTGAGTCCTTCCTTCCCTTAACATTGCTGGGCAGCTTCTAAAATTGCTATCAATGCAAACTGAATGATTAAAAAAAAAATCACTAAAACGAGGGGGGAAAGGCAAAACATGATCGTGGTGTAGATAACAAAAAAATGCAACGTGAAGTTCAGGTCCAATTGGAAATCATTCCGAGGCTATGATTTGATCCATGGATTTGTGCCATACTCCAAATTTAGATTTTCTACATACGTGAAGTTGATATCTCACCTTTTACGATTAATTAGATTTTCAGTGCTGATTTAATCCATTATTGTTCATAATTTCAGTTAGCGAGTTATACAGTGATCGTCAGGTGTCTTTAGTTTAAAGCTTCATAGGGAGTTTCAGGGTTTTGGTTTAACATCTGCCATTTTACACCCACTGCTTTCGCTTAATTACCAGTGCAAAAAAAAAAAGCATAAAATTGGGTTGGACACATGACTCTCATGACCATGATGGACAGCCACCATTACGTCGCAAGTCCAGGGCTCCCTAGTTTTATTCCATCTCACATCTTATTTCAGAATCTCTTTTTTAAATAAAAAAAAAAAAAAGATGTGGGGCTGCCTTTCCCCAAAGCAGCCACTAGATGTCAGATGTGCCCTGCAAATGACATCTCTCTCTCTCTCTCTCTCTCTCTCTCTCTCTCTCTCTCTCTCTCTCTCTCTCTCTCTCCCTCCCTCCCTCCCTCCCTCCCTCCCTCCCTCGAAATCCACTTTCCCATGCAGAAGTAATGTTTAGATAAATTGCAAAGTTCTGGGCTGATTTCACTCCTTTGGCTAGCCTGAATGCTTGGCAAATAATCTGTCTTTTATTTTTCATTTTTTTAAAAAAAATGCAAATAGCACAACTGATGAGTCGGAGTCTGTGCGTTCCATTAAATGTTAGCACATTTATGAGATGACGTTCCATAAAAGACGCCGTTTCCTTCCCTTAGAGAGATGCCCCAGTTTGTCCTACCTACTTGGCGCTTCTTATTCTGCCCATCAGTCTCCAAAATACCGTCTGGGGAGGAGGCCGGGAGACACTCCCAGCTCTTAAAATTTCTCCATCTGCTCAGAAAGGAATTGGCTTCTGATTTTAATAAGCCAAATTATTTTCAGACCAGCCTTGACTCTGAAGGATTACAGAATAAGAGAATAACAAGAGTTGGAAGGGACCTTGGAGGTCATTTAGTCCAACCCTCTGCCCAAAGAGGAAACCCTATACCATTCTAGACAAATGGCTGTCCAGTCTCTTCTTTAAAATCTCCAGTGTCGGAACATCCACAGCTTCTGGAGGCAGGTTGTTCCACTGATTAAATTGTTCTCACTGTCAGGAAGTTTCTCCGTAGTTCTAGGTTGCTCCTCTCCTTGGTCAGTTTCCATCCGTTGTTTCTTGTCCTGCCTTCAGGCGCTTTGGAGAATAGCTTGACTCCCTCTTCTTTGTGGCAGCCCCTGAGATCTGGGGTGTCAAACTGCCAGCCTGCGGGCTGGGTTGCATCAAATGGAGACCGCACCCACCCCAGCTCTGGAAATGCAAAAAAACATCACAATACATCGCAACACATCTCCTGATGTGGCAAGTTTGACACCTATGCCTTAGATATTGGAAGACTGCTATCCCGTCCCCCCTCGTCTTTCTCTTCATTAAACTGGACCAGGGGTAGGCAACCTTGGCTGTTTTATGACTTGTGGACTTCAACTCCCAGAATTCCTGAGCCAGTCACAAAAGAGCCAAGGTTGCCTACCCCTGAACTGGACATACCCAATTCCAGCAACCGTTCCTTATATGTTTTAGCCTCCAGCCTCCTGATTCTCTTTGTTGCTCTTCTCTGTACTCTTTCTAGAACAGACATGTCAAACTCGCAACGTCACATGACGTCGTGCAACGTATCGGAGCTTTTTCCCCATTGCCGGCAATGGGGTGGGCGCGGTTTCCCAGTGACGCACCGGGCCCGCTGACCAGCAGTTTGACACTCCTGTTCTAGAGTCTCAATATATCTTTTATATTTTTTTTATATCACGGCAACTAACACTGGATGCAGTATTCCAAGGGTGGCCTTTCCAACATTCTGGTAGCCTCTATAATCCAGCTGGCACGCTTTAATAGAATTTGGATTTCTCCGTCTGTTTTGTGCACAGATGTCCAGAAATGCCCTCTATACATGAAAAAGGTGGGTGGTGTCCCTTCCACCAAACTACAAATTCACTAGTCGGAATGTTCCATGCAGTCTCGGCTTCCAACATTGAGATTTCAACCAATACAGGTGGTCCTTGACGTATAATTCATTTAGTGACATTCGAAGTTACAACAGCACTAAAAAAGTGACTTAGGAGTCACTGAGTGTTTCACACTTATGACTGTTGTAGCATCCCCAGAGTCACATGATCAAAATTCAGACACTTGGCAACTGACTCGTATTTATGACGGTTGGGTTGTCCAGAGTCACATGATCCCCTTTGGCGACCATCTCACAAGCAAAGTCAGTGGGGAAACGAAATTCACTTCACAACCATGTTACTAACTGAACACCTGCTTAACAGCCGTGATTCGCTTAACAGCCGTGGCAACAAAGCTTGTAAAAATGGGGCAAAAACTCACTTAACAACTGTCTCACTTAGCAACAGAAATGTTGCGGTCGTACATTGAGAACTTCGAGAAGAACATTGAGAAGAGCCGAGGTGGCACAGCAGTTAGAATGCAGTACTGCAGGCCACTTTAGCTGACTGTGTTCAGCAGGTCAGCGGTTCAAATCTCACCAGCTCAAGGTTGACTCAGCCTTCCATCCTTCCGGGGTAGGTAAAATGAGGACCCAGATTGTTGGGGGCAATGTAAATATATAGATACATTGCTTACTGGTGTACACCGCTTAGAGAGTGCTTGCACTTAAAGCGGTATATAAGTCTCATAAATAAATAAATAAACTGCCTGAAATCGTGGCAGGCAAACCTTTGCTTTGTCTCCACTGAATCCTGTTCAAACTGTTCTGTCTTCCAACTGGTTTTCCCCTCCATACACACACACACACACACACACACACACACACACGCACGCACGCAATTTTTCCCTCCTGGATCAATGGCTTTAATGATGCCAAGCAATCAGGGATCCCTATAAATCTGATGGCCCCGCCCATCACGGGAGGCTTTAAAGATAATAAATAACAAAGAAGGGCAAATTGAGGGCATCAACAGTAAAGACTCCCTCTAAAAGACTTTCATTCCTGATTTGCCTACAGATAGTCCTTGACTTATGATGGTCCTTAAGTGAGCCGCGCCCACTTTATAACCTTTTGCACCAAGGAAAGGCAGCTGGCTGAGCCCAGCGGCGTCTGATCAGGAGAGGAAACCCCTGGGAATTGGAGATCTCCAACGGGCACCAGGTCGGAGTAGGTGGTCCTTTGTACAAGGCGCAGGGGTAGGCAACCTCCGCTCTTTTATGACTCGTGGACTTCAACTCCCAGAATTCCTGAGTCAGCACAGCTGCATTGCCTACCCCTGTAAAGGGGGACACCCAGCCTCTGCTTAACTCTCCCTCCCTCCCCCCCACCCCACCCCTTTCCAGAAGGATCTTAAAAAACGGGATTTGTTCCGCAAAGAAGGCGGCGTCCGTCTCAAGGCAGAAATGTCCGTTCCAACGGAAGAGTCTGGTTTTGCCCAGTGTCTGAGCTAGGCTGCAATAAAAAATAATGTTTGTTTTGTTTTTGTTTTTTTTAATGCCTCTCTTTTCCTGAGATGAATCTGGGAAAGTCAAGCTTTCAGCACAGACCTCCAGATTTACAAGGGCTTGTAAAACAGCCAATTCAAAATAATCCTTGAAGTGACCCCTGAGGTGACCAAAGCCATCAGACTGAAGCATCTTTCTCTCTCCCAGCCCAGAAAGGGTGGTGGGTTGTCCCCAAAATCTCAAGCACCCCCCCCAGCCTCCCCAAACAGCAAAGTTTTGGCAATTAACGGCACCTCCTTCCCACTGGCAATCCCAGGAACTCAGCAGAAGATGGTCTTAGTACAAGTAGCCCACAACTTACAACAGTTCATTTAGTGATGGAAGTTACAACGTCCCTGAAAAAAGGGACTCACGGCCATCTTTCACAACCATTGCAGCATCCTCAAGGTCACGGGATCAACATTCAGACACTTGGCAACTGGTTCGTATTTATGACGGTCGCTGCATCCCAGGATCACTTGATCCCTTTTTACGACCTTCCGACAAGCAAAGTCAATGAGGAAGCCAGATTCACTTAACAACTGGGTTGTTAACAACCGCAGGGATTTCACTTAACAACGGTGGCAGGAAAGGTCGTAAAATGGGGCAAAATTTACTTAGCAACTGTCTCACTTCACAACTGAGACTTTGATCGTAAGTCAAGGACTACTAATAGCTTGAAGCTTCAACCATCTTCATCTCTCCTTCCAGATCTCCAATTCCACACACACACAAACACACATAGCTCTAGGGGTTGTGTGGTTCTTCTGGAGATGTTCCTCACCTTGAAACTGTTCTTGGGCCCTGAGGCTTGGATCAGGCCTTGGACCAGCCTGGATCCAATTTCCTGCTTTGGCAAAGGCCATCCAACTAAGAACCAAGGTGGCGCAGCAGTTAGAGTGCAGTACTGCAGGCCGCTTTAGCTGACTGTGTTCAGCAGGTCAGCGGTTCAAATCTCACCGGCTCAAGGTTGACTCAGCCTTCCATCCTTCCGGGGTAGGTAAAATGAGGACCCAGATTGTTGGGGGCAATGTAAATATATATATATATATACATTGCTTACTGGTGTACACCGCTTAGAGAGTGCTTGCACTTAAAGCGGTATATAAGTCTCATAAATAAGTAAATAAACTAGGACAGACATGTCAAACTCGCGATGTCACGTGACGTCCTGCAACATATCGGGCCAGTTTTGCCATTTGCAATGGGGTGGGCGCGGCTTCAGTATGATGAAACCGGCCTGTGGGCCGGCAGTTTGACACCCCTGAACTAGGAGCACCACGACAGCCCTCACCTACTTCTGGCTGGGGTTGAGGGGTACACCCTGTGGGAGGGGGCGGGCCATGCAGATTCAGGACAGGGGAATGGATTTCCTAGAGCAGGGTTTCCCAACTGTAGTCACCTTAAGATGACTTCAACTCTGCTGGCCGGGGAATTCTGGGAGTTGAAGTCCACCCATTTCAAGTGACCAAGGTTGAGAAAACTGCCCTGTGTTTCTCAACCTTGCTGATCTTAAAGAGGCACAGCTGGCTGGGGAATTCTGGGAGTTGAAGTCCACCTGCCTTAAAGTGGCCAAGGTTGGGAAACCCTGATCTTGAGGGTCTCTGGGATTACAGCACCCAGGTTGCCCCCTCTCAGTCCAGCATTTAGCCCATCCTTCCTGGAATCTGATGCTGTTGGCCACACCTAACCTACCGCAAGGCACCGCCTGCTGGATGGCTGCATCCAGATAATTCAAGCTTAGTTAATAAGTCTGATCCCTTCCCCAATTCTCTTTGCAAAATCTGCAGTCTTTCTGTCACAAGAGAGGGCGGGAATAATCCCCCAACCAGGCCCCTCCCCAACCCCAACTGACAGGCCAGGCTGGGCAGGGCTAGACAGGAATCTTGCTCTTGCCCATCAGTCCTGCTTGGCAAGAGGCCCGAATCCGCTCCCGGAGGGCTGCTACTGCAGGTGTGAAAATGCACAGTCAGAGAGAATGGGATGGGATGGGATGGGATGGGATGGGATGGGATGGGATGGAACGGAATGGAACGGAATGGAACAGAACGAAATGGAACAGAACAGAATAGGTTTATTGTCACTTTAAATGAGCATACAGTAAAATGAAATTTTAATTCACATTAAAATTATTTTGCATTAAAATGAAATGGCGTTTCCTCCCCCTCCCCCGAGAAAAATGGTCTCTCCTGGGGGCACGAAGTCCCTGACCCTCAACTGCCCCCCCAAAATAAACGCCTGGAGAAGGAGCCCTGCGGGCGTCTTACAGACACCCCCTCCCCGACTCGCATCAGCTCCCAAACTTCCAAGCTGCCCTTGCAGAGCTACCCGAGACCCCCCCACACACAAACTCTGCCTTGGTGCACGCGCAGAGCCCCCACCTTCACCCCCCCCTCCCACCCTCGGGCTGCTGCAGGCTCTCCGCCTGGGTACCGCAGAGGCGGGGAGGTTGTCCGAAGGGGTGGGACCTGTTGGGAAGCCCGCCCCTTCGCAGAGGCACCTCGTGCAGCCGCCCCAGCCTGCGCCAGACCGGGAGAGCGGTTCTGGCGCCCGGACGTGGCTCGGGCCGCAGGTAACGGGGCGCGCGGCTGCGGGGCGGGGAGGGGATCCTCGGGGTGCAGCAGGCAGGCAGCTTCGGCTTCTCCGCTCCTCTTTCTCCGGCTGGGAATCAGCAGAGGCGCAATGAAGGGACGGGGGGGGGGCGCAGACGGAGGCGTCTCTGGCTAGTAAGGGCGCAATCCAGCCCATCCCGGGCAGGCACCCCCAACCCGGCGCCCCCCCAGGAGTGGCCGGAGGGGATGGAGAGACTCCAGCCTCCATCATCCCCAGGCGACCAAGGTCCGCTCTTACGGACGAGGAGAGGGGCAACCACCCTCAAACAGGGCGCGTCCGGGAAGCCGGGGGAAAGATGATGCTGGAGAAGGGGCGAGGAGAGGTGCAAAGAGCCGGGCAGGGCGGAGCAGGCTGGCCCGTCTCTTTTCATCCCCCGGGGGGCTTTCACAGCCTCCCTCTCCAAACCTCCCCCCAGATCCCTCCGTCTGGAGCAGTGTTTCTCAACCTTGGCCATTTTAAGGCATGTGGACTTCAACTCCCAGAATTCCACAGCCAGCAACGCTGGCTGTGGAATTCTGGGAGCTGAAGTCCACATGCCTTAAAATGGCCAAGGTTGACTCTGGAGGGTCCCCTTCAGTCCCAACCCGCCAGGCTGGAGTGGGAAAGCGTCGGGAAGCGAGGCGGGCAGGAGCTGTCCAGGGTGATGGAGCTGCAGGAAGCGAGCGACCCTGCAGACGGCGGGCGCTCAGGCGGGGAAGGGGGCCTGCCAGAGCCCCTCGGGGGGGGGGGGAGAGGAGGAAAGCGGCGAGGCCAGGTGGGGCGAGGGGCTGCAGGGCGGATCCCGACCGGGCCCTGCGGCGTAGAGGCGGCTTTGCGCAAAGCAGACCATTGCCGCAGCGCCAGCGCGCAGGGCTGCCGGTCTCCTGCTGCCTTTGGCGGGCCCGGATTGTGCAAAAAGCGCGCACGTGCTCGGCCCGGGAGTGCCGCAGGACCCGCCGCGTTGCGCTGCGCCGACGGGGCTTCTTTGACCGAGGGAGCAGGCGGGCTGCAGTGTCCCCTTTTAAGGCCGGCCTAGATGGGCGCGAGACGGGGGGGGGGCGGGAAGGAGGAGCTCCGCATAGGGCAGTGTTTCCCAAACTTGGCAATTTTAAGGCATGTGGACTTCAACTCCCAGAATTCCACAGCCAGCGTTGCTGGCTGTGGAATTCTGGGAGTTGAAGTCCTCATGCCTTAAAATTGTCAAGTTTGGGAAACACTGGCATAGGGGACCCTCCGACCCACCTCTGTTGGAGACGAGGAGGAGAAGGGCGACCTTGGATCCGCAGGACAAGCTCTCTCGCCCAAGGCCGTCCTGCCCGCCGCCTGCTCCCCCGATAGGGCGGGCGTGGGAGGGGCGCACCCTGTGCCCCCTTCTCCATCCCAGCCAGACTTCTGGATCGCAGCCTCTGCTGAGAAAGACCAGCCCCGGAATCGGGAGGCAGCTGCACCGCATCAGACCCTTGGCTTTTTCACTGCCCGTTAACCACAAATTACAGGAGAATTTAAGGAGTTTTCCTCTGGAAAGAATTTCTAGACAAGCCCTTAGTCTTTCCTAAATAGCTAAATTCACTGAGATCTGCAGTCTGTTTCCAGCCTCCTCCTTCTCTGCAGTCTCCCTTTTGCCTCCCTGCCCGAGTAATTGCCAATTCAGGCTAGCAAAGGAGCTGACAGGCATCCTCTCCCAGCTCCCCAATTCCTAGAATTCGTTGCTGGGTCTGATCTGTTTTTTTTTTGTTTTGTTTTGTTTTTAACTGCAGGAGATCATAAAATTCTTCTGCGACTTCAGAGACTGGCTTGTGAGTCATCTTTCTTTTCTCTCCCACGGGTGGGTGGCTGGCTGGCACGATGCCCGGCGCTGACAAAAACCTGCAGAAAGGAGAATGTTAGAAGCCTGAGAAAAGAGGACAGGACTCCCTTGCTAGCAAAGAGCCTCTTCTGGTGGGTGATGCCATCCGGTCATGGCCGAGAAGCTGCTTTGACCATTTATTTTTTTTTAAATTCTGCTTTGGGCAAGGTGGCATTGCCAGCTTTGCTAGTCCCTTGGCACCTCTGTCTCCTGAAGTATCTGCTGCTTCTGTTCCTAGATTTCGCTCCACAGACGCTGCCGTGTGCCAGGCGCCCCTGCCCCCACCCCACAACTCACCCACCCAGGAAGATGCTGAGATCAACCATCAGCCTCACTCTGCTTTTGGCAGGTAAAAGGAGATGCTGCCAGGTGCTGCCACCTGGTGGCCCCAGGAGGCAACTGTCTGGATTAAGCGTATCCATTTCCCAAAAATGACCTTTCTAGCTATCGTCACTCACTTCCATCTCTGTTTTGATAACCTGGTCCTCGACTTACGACGGCAATTGGGCCAGACGTTTCTGTTGTTAAGCGAGATAGCTTTTAAGTGAGTTTTGCCCTCATTTTACCACCTTTCTTGCCCCCAGTTAAGTGAATCGCTGCAGCTGTTAATGTTAGCAACCCGGTCATTAAGTGAATTTGGCTTCCCCATTGACTTTGCTCGTGATTGCCTGACACACACACCCCAGGATACGGCAACCGTCATAAGTACGAGTCGGTTGCCAAGCATCCAAATTTTGATCACGTGACCGTGGGGAACGCTGCAGCGGTCGTCAGCTTTTTCCAGTGCCGCGGTAACTTCAAACAGTCACAAAGTGTCAATCGGGGACTGCCCATATGGAGCTTCAGCAGGGATTGTGTTGAAGATGCC
This sequence comes from Crotalus tigris, assembly GCF_016545835.1. NCBI lineage: Eukaryota > Metazoa > Chordata > Lepidosauria > Squamata > Viperidae > Crotalus > Crotalus tigris. The sequence goes on along the minus strand of NW_024096953.1, from coordinate 2,903,365 downwards.
GCTTTGTTCGCACTTTGCATCCGCCCTGAAAGTAGAAAGAAAATACGCCGAGCGCTTCCTTCCTTTTTGAGAAAAATCTCTCCCCTGCGTGGAGCAAAGATTTAGCGAAGGAAAGTTTGTCTGTTCAATTCTGGGGCAGCAGCTTTTTCTCAACTCCTTCAGGGGAAAAGAAAAACAGCCACATCTCCTCCTACTCCTCCCCCTGTAATTGCGCTTCGCTGCCTGTCATTTTTACCACAATGTGTTTATGACAGTGTTCCTCAACCTGGGCAATAGGACAGGCCTGGACTTCAACTCCCAGAATTCCCCAGCCAGCATGTGCTGGCTGGGGAATTCTGGGAGTTGAAGTCCAGACCTCTTCAAGTTGCCAAGGTTGAGAAACGCTACAAGGCCTCTTTCTCTGTATTGTCTAATATTCCCCTTTTTTTTAACTTGTGTATTAATTTTTTTTCTTTTGAGCCCTTCATGCTCTACATCTGGATTCTGCTAGGAATTGAGCCTGATGTAGAGCTGACCTTAAAAACAAAAAACCAAACCTCTGGGTTTTTCTATTTGCATAGAAATTAAGATTGTTAGCATATTTCCCCCCCAGTCAGTGAAGGGGTTCTGATCTGCACATGAGTTGGCTCTCTGGAGAAGAGAAAGATGTGTTATGCCCTCTTTTTAGGGGATATGAGGTACGTGTGAATGTGTACAGATGTTCCTTTCCCCTGTGAGAGTAATAAGGAAACCACTCTTCATTTGTTAAAGTCTCCAGTTTGTCATTGGGATCAGTAGGTAATTATTTTTAATGGAGGCTGTGGATTTTTTTTAACACATGGCCTCATTTAATCAAGGTTGCCTCTGATTTCTTTGGACCAATTCTTAAAAGGGGTTTTAACACTTAGATACTTTGGGGTCTTCGTGCTCTCTGAGCTTGGTTGTTTTCTTGCAGTTGTGTCATGACCCAACTAGGTAACATCTTCATTGCTGATGGCATTACCTAGTTGGGTCATGAAACGTCTGCAAGAAAACAATCAAGCTCAGAGAGCACCAAGGACCCCATAGTCATCCTCCTCCTCCCCCTCCTCCTCTCTGCACACCCCACTTCCTTCCAGTACTGATGGCATTACCTAGTTGGATCATGAAATGTCTACAAGAAAACAAGCAGGCTCAGAGAGCACCAAGGACCCCACAGTTCAACCCTGAGCTACAAATATTCTTTTCCGTTGCTACTTCAATACTAGCCAGATGTTGGATGATACTTGGGTTAAAGTTGTTTTGACCCTTGAATCTGGTTAAAGGGTTGATTAACCAATGGTTGGATTCTATACTGCAGTCACCCTACCACTCACTCAATCCAAGGTGATGACATTATCTCGACTGGTTTAATGAAGAGATAGACTAGGGATAACATGATAACAAGTGTTCTAATATCTAAGGGGCTGCCCCAAAGAAAAACCTATTCTCCAAAGCCCCTGAGGGCAGGACAAGAAGCAACAGATGGAAACTAATCAAGTTGAGAACCAACTTAGAACTAAGGATAAATTTCCTGACAGTTAGAACTACCATATTAGTCAGTGGAACAACTTGCCTCCAGAAGTTATGGATGCTCCAACACTGGAAGTTTTGAAGAAGAGACTGAAATGGTATAGATGTAGGGTTTCCTGCCTGGGTAGGGGGTTGGACTAGAAGTCCTCCAAGGTCTCTTCCAACTTTGTTTTTCTCTTATTCCCTTCCTTAGTGCTCCAAGTCAGCCATGGCCAACGAATCAAAAGACTAACGGCTTGTTTGAGCAATCAAACCCTGCGGATAGACTGTGCCTACGAACGGAAAACTACCAATCCTCTATCCTACGAATTCCGCCTGTTCAAGGGCAGCGGTGATGGAACAGTGGTGGCCGGCAACTCCAGTGTGGCCAGTGCTCCTTACAAGCTTCGGACCAACATCACTGCCAACAACAACCTTGTGTGCCTGTACCTCAATGGCTTCACAACCAGCGATGAGGGAGTCTACACCTGCAAGTTGAAGATCATCAATGATTATGAAGACATGCAGTCCAGGGACATCACTGTGGTCAAAGGTGAGCAGATGTCGGGGGGGTGGGTGAAAAACCAGGTCCACGGCTGAAGGTCCAATGAAACTGGTTTATTGCTAAACAGCCTGTGCATAGGAGTCTTCTCAGCTAAGGGGAAGCACATGTTTGGAGTTCGATAAGAATGAACTGAGGGATGTTGGACTTTGTTCCCTTGTGACTACGTAGAGATTCTAGGCTGATCCCTCTTTTGACTCCCCCCTCAAGTTCTGCCACTGCTTCTCTTAGAGAAGAGGGAAGAGACCCCCAAGTATGTAGGGCCAGGTTAGGCTCTATCCTTCTAGAGGGCAGAAGGTGGGTGGAAGTTACAGGAAGGTTGAGTCGGATAGTAGGAGAAACATCTGGCAGAAAGAGTGAACACTGGGATAGGTGACCCAGGAGGAAAGGGATTCTTCTAGGTAGAAAGACCAGGCAATTGCCAAGGAGAAAACCACAATCCCACCAATATGGACGGGGCAAGCTACTGTATATAAACAGGGAGCAAACCCCACACTTGTTGCACTAATAATGTTACCTGTAGGTAGTCCTCATCTTACTATCATAATTGAGGCAGGAATTAAGTCATGCCGGTCATTAAGAAGATCTTCACGTGGCTGAACTGACTTTTTTGACATTTTTTGCAGCCATCCTTAACCACTTAGTAGAACGGCTTTCCTCAGACGTTGTGGGTGCTCCATCATGGGAGGTTTTCAAGAAGAGAGTGGATGCCCTTTGTCTGGAATGGGGTGGGGTCTCCTGCTTGAGCAGGGGGTAGGACTAGAAGGCCTCCAAGCTCCCTTCCGACTCTGTGACTCTGTTCTGTTCTTTCCCCTTACAGCCCAGTTGGCGAGATGCGCCGGGATCAGCGTCTTCATCCAGAACACCTCCTGGCTCCTGCTGCTCCTCCTGTCGCTCCCATTGCTGCAAGCTGTGGATTTTGTGTCGCTTTGAAGGGAGAAGAAAAGCAGCGTGGGGGGAGAGGGGCACCGGGAGGTTGGGGGGGAAAGGAAGGAAGGAAGGAAGGAAGGAAGGAAGGAAGGAAGGAAGGAAGGAAGGAAGGAAGGAAGGAAGGAAGGAAGGAAGGAAGGAAGGACAGCCTGTCACACAAGTCTAAACCTATCCAGGGAACGTGGGCCTCTTCCTGGAGGTTTTGGAAAAAGGAGGCCGGTGTGGACTATGGATTTGAGCTGAAAGGCAGAACGGTTTTCTCTTAATCTTCTCTCTCTCTCTCTCTCTCTCTCTCTCTCTCTCTCTCTCTCTCTCTCTCTCTCTCTCTCTCTCTCTCTCTCTCTCTCTCCCTCCCCTCCCTCTCTCCCTCCTCTCTCTCTCTCTCTCTCTCTCTCTCTCTCTTTAGCCATATAGCTGCTGGGAGTGACTGATTTGCGCTTAGACCCAAACTCATCATGCCATAATGTGCAAGCAATGCCTTGCAGGGGTGGGGAAACGGGAGCATGACCATATAGTCCATCCCCTTGCCTTGCTTTCCTTCCCTCCCTCCCTCCCTCCCTCCCTCTGCTTTCGCCACCCCGCTTCCTCACTCGACCCTCTTCAATCCCCCCCTCCCAAAAGCAGAGTGGGGGCCATGGGGGGGGGTTGTTGCCTTTTCCAGTTTCCTCTTCTGGGTTCCTTTTCCCTCTGGTCTTCCAAGAACTGCTGGGTAGGAGACACAAAAGAAAAACTCAGACTCCTACGGGGTTTGGGATGCTATAGCTTCCGTTTCTTCTTTTCATTTTGGGCAAAAGGACCCCTGGGACAGGGAGAGGATGGGAAGAAGGTTCCATTTATGAGGCCCAAGGGCTTCTTGGGGGTGGGCTGCAAAGCTGAACCATAGCAGGAGTTGGAGAACTTTGTCTCGGGCTGCATTGAAGAAGGAACCAGGGATCGCTCCTTTTCTTAAATTATACCTTAAATGCACGCTACGTTTTCCAAACAGAGGTTAAAATTGTGCTGCTGAGCTGTGCAGTAAACAGTGCAACCCAGTTTTGGGTGGCTACGCAGGGCCCACCTGGATGGCAGAAGCCTCGTATTGACCAGGATGTGGTCAAAGAGGTAGCTACCAGATTACAAAAGAGAAAAAATAATTGATCCTTGTTTTTTTTGAAAAGAATACTCCGGATCGATCATCTTAGTTTGTCTGGCTCAATCTGGCCTTTTGGGAAGAGCTGTTTATGGCTGGAAGGAAAGTCTGTGCATCTTTGGACAACCATGTGTCAAATGTTATAGGGTTTCCTGCTTGAGCAGAGGGTTGGACTAGAAGACCTCTAAGGTCCCTTCCAACTCTGTTACTCCGTTATTCTTTTCATGTGACCAAAACAATCATGTGGCTTGCAGAGGACATAAAAGGGGTCACCACTCCCCCATCGCAAGAAAACCAGTGCCCTTCTCAGATTTATTTCTGTTTATTTATTTGATTTTCTACAGCCAGATGCTGGCAAGGCAGGAACTGGTGGCTAATGACTGTCTGACAAAGCATACTTTCCGTCGTTTTCCTGTGGCTTGCATTTTTGGTCCGCAAGGTGGAGGGGGCTGAAGAGATTGGCTGCTCTCCAAGAATTTGCGAGAGGATTGTGTGAGTCAAGGTCAACCAGCAGCTCCTGGTCCATTCCTGTAAAAAACGGGGTTCCACATGCATTCTTAGACACCCGCCCCTTTGTGTCCCACAATTATAACAAAGATAGTGATTTATTTAGCTCCAGTAAGGTAACCCAGCATGTTTTTATTCATCACATTTATATGGCCACCCATCTCACAAAAAGCAGGTAAACATGCTCAAATGCGGCAAGAATGCCACATTACCAGGAAGTTTGGAGCCCTAAATTACAAGTTTAATGCCAGAAAAATGAGGCTCAGTTACACATCAGGAGACCTATGTTAGTCTGTGGTATGAAGAAACATAAGGTTAACTTCTGAATAAGAATGCATATCAGAGGGCTGAAAAATTGGGCTTAAAAAGTCAAAACTAATTGTGATCAAATCAAAGCATGGGGAAGTATAACCTGATCTGTTTCTTTGCATGTGGAAGAATAACCCCCCCCCCAAAAAAAAATATGCTTGCTAAATGTTCCTAACTTACTGGCTCTATTTTGCTAAGAAGACATTTGTATGCAAGTCGCTTCAGAGTTTAATTTGGAATGTATTTAAATGGCTGTTTCTCTGTGGATTGAAGCCATTTTTAATTGTGAGCAGGGCTTTTTTTCTCACAAAACGCCCAGAACGGAGTTCTGGCACCTTTTTTGGATGGAACCTTGTAGGGTAGGCAAGGCGGGTTGTATGATGTGTGTGAATTCCGGCATCTTTTTTTTTTTTTTTTTTTACAAAAAAAGCACTGGTTGTGAGGATCTGGAAAGGTGGAATGCAGAAGGCTTGCAAGCAATGGGTGATGCGAGGTTAAAATGTTCTCCAGAAATTAAGAGCTGGGCTTGCAAATTGGGGCTCTTCCCTTCAGTAACACCCAGCTTGTCTTTATTTATTTATTTATGAGACTTATATACCGCTTTAAGTGCAAGCACTCTCTAGGCGGTGTACACCAGTAAGCAATGTATATATATATTTTACATTGCCCCCAACAATCTGGGTCCTCATTTGACCTACCTCGGAAGGATGGAAGGCTGAGTCAACCTTGAGCCGGTGAGATTTGAACTGGTGACCTGCTGAACACAGTCAGCTAAAGTGGCCTGCAGTACTGCACTCTAACTGCAGTTAGTTATCTTACATGGTGCTGGGTGTAGCAAGTTTTCTGCATGTTTTTTTCTCCTTCCTTCAAACTGGTGGAGCCGGAAGCATTATTAGAGGATAAGATTTCTGAAGGTTCGTGGAAAAGCACCAATTGCCTTCAAACAGCAGAGGGTTTCATTCAGATTGGGGGGGGGGAGAGAACCAAAACAATCAGATAATTGAAGTTGGGGGTTGTATACTTTTAAAACAGGAAATGACTGGCACAAATTAAGCAACCAGTCTGCTGATAAAAATGGAGGTTTAATATTTGAAAATTTGAAATACCTTCCTTTGCAGCCTTCCCAAAACTAAGTACCAGATTGTTAAGGCCAAACTTTTATACATCAAAGATAACTTTTTTAAAAAGTTTGCGATATTTGGGGTCCCTCACAATTGAAGGTAAAAATAATTCACTTTAAGCCAATGTATGTTACTGATTTTTTTCAAAGGAAAGGAAAGGAAAGGAAAGGAAAGGAAAGGAAAGGAAAGGAAAGGAAAGGAAGGAAGGAAGGAAGGAAGGAAGGAAGGAAGGAAGGAAGGAAGGAAGGAAGGACCTACTCTTAATAGACAGGGTAAACAAAGCAAGATACAAAATTAAATCAGATGGAAATATTCATCGCAAGTTTTATTCCCAGCCACAGAAGGGCTCCTGATTGCTTGGTGAGGTTAAAATTGCAGGCAGAGCTTAAGCGAATGGATGGAGGGTGCCAAATGGATGGTCTGTAGGATACTTTGATTTGATCTGTAAAGCTGTCCAACTCACACCTGTGACTCTGGATGTTTTTGGATTGCCCTGCCTCTTTCTCCACCCCTTCCCCATCCGGCTTTTGCTTTTCCATCTAAGCCAACCGCTTTTGCTTCTTTCCATTTTCAGGATTTTATTGCTCAAATATTGCTAATCCCTGCTTTCCTCTCTCGCTCTTGATTTTCCTGCAAATTCAGCAGCTCATTCCTCCTGCTTCATCCTAGTCTCCTTCCGTGAACATTTGTAGAGTGTTTTCCACAGCTTCTTGTCAAAGACAACCAAGGGGCGAAAAAGCCCCCCAATCTGCACAAATAAATCCTTAGATTGTAGAATTCCTTTGCTTGTGTCTTTTTCTCTCTCTCTTTCTTTGAAGGATGATTTATTTGGCTGGCTGTTGCTGACTGCAGCTAATTAAGGAAAGGAGATTCTTAACCAGTTTAAGAATTTGTTTACACTATTCTCTAGTGCAGTGGTTCTCAACCTGTGGGTCGGGACCCCATTTGGGGTCGAACGACCATTTCACGGGGGTCGCCAAACAACGCAGTCCGCCATTTTTTTCCCCTTTTCCTTAGCTGTGCTACTCCTTTTTATTCTATTGGCTTTTGAAAGCCAATAGAATAGACTCTCTTGCATAGAGTGTAATTCTATTGGCTTTCAAAAGCCAATAGGAATTGTCCAGGCTGCCTCTGCCCTGCTGAGCCCACCAAAACTCCCATTCTGCAAACGGTGCTGCACCAGTTGAGTAGTCCTCGACTTACGACCGGTTGAGTAGTCCTCAACTTACGACCGGTTGGCGGTCGTGGCATTAAAAAGGTTGAGAACCACTGCTCTAGTGAAATGTTGCTTGGAGTATCACAGGTTTGCTACCAATGAAACAGTGGGTGTTGGGCTTCTGTCTAAAAACAGCTCATCCAAGGAAGAGTAGAGGGGAAGGAGAAGGAAAAGAGCAGTTTCAAGGGTAGCTCTTAATTACAGTGTAACTTGCAGCAAATGGGGGGGAATTCAACATTGTTGATGTCTTAGTACAGCCTTCTTGCCCATTTGCAAATATTTCATGTGTTGACTTCTGCCATCGCACACAGCTAATGCAGTGCACATACAAGGAGTAAAAACAGGGTCACCATCACCCAACAAGCAAGCCTAAAATCACAATAACCATCCCAGGTCCACAGCACCAAGGAAAGGAACGTCTGTGGCCTTCCTGCTGCAACTCTGAGCTTGGTTTTCTTCTTTCAGACGTTTCGCAACCCAGCTAGGTAATATCATCAGGATATTCCGCACTTTCCAACATGTCGGGTTTTATTTTAAATCGAGGCCCAAAGAAGAGAAGCGGCTTTTTCTCCTTTTGGAAAAACTTTCAGAACTCCGATTCTATCCGTCATTTCATGGGGCAGCTCCTCCGGACGACCCCAGCCTCACCCACATCGGGACCCTGCCACAATCCGGGGTCAGAGAAGCAGCTGCGGCCGTCCCACCGTCCCTCCAAGCAGGCAGTCAGCAGGCCGGGCTCCAGACTAGCCCCCCAACTTGTTTTTCCAGCAGCTCCCCCCCCCCAGGTCCCCGCTGGACCCCGCTCCGCCGGCAGCGCCCAGGAGCTGCGCTAGACCCCCTCCCCACCACCGGCTCCTTTCGGCTGGGGCTGCCGACCCAGATGGAAAGGGTGGGGAGGGGTCTGACCCGTTCCGGGGTCTCCCAGATCGATAGCGGACGGTGCACCACCAGGTGACCCTCCCGACGAGCCTTCTGGGCGGCCGACGAGCCCTCTGGGCGCGTGCAGAGCGCGGCTGGCTTTCCCGAGGGCTCCGCTCCGGCTTTGCCGGCCGCCCGCGGACCACCGGCGCTGCGTCACCCGCGGCCGGATTGTGACATCAGGCGGCGGCGGCGGACTAGGGGCTCCATGGAGCCCGCCGCGTTCGGCTCGTCCCCCCCGGAGACGGCCAGGTGAGTGAAGGGCGCGCCCCTTCCCCGCCCCGGAGCCGGGCAGCAGCCGGGCGCTCTGCTTCGCCCCGGGCAGGGGCGCCCCGGGCCGCGGAGGTCCGCAGGGAGGAGGCTGAGCGCGGCTCGGAGGTGCCCGGGGGGGGGAGGACCCGGAGGCTGGTGGTGCCTCGGCCTCGCCCCCTCCCCAAACCGTCGCCCCGCCCCCGCCCCGCCCTGGAGCGGCGTGGGAGTCCCGCGCGCATCGCCCCGGGTGGGTTCGGTCTCGCGAAGCAAGGAGGACGCGGAGGGCGGGGGGCGGGGGGGGCGAGAAGCCCAGAAGGGTGAGAGTGGGCGATCTGGCCCGCAGCCAAAGCCTATCTGGGGATGGGGGGGTGATGGGAGTTGTAGTCCTGGCATGGCTGGCTGGGAAGTCTGGTGCGGGGGGGGGAGGGGGACTTGCAATGATGATGGTGATGGTGTGTGTTTTGGGGGGGGGGGGAATTGTTGGACCAAGTTTTTAGGAAACTTTGTTGAGTCAAGGAGATGCTCCGGTTCTAGAAGACTCCCTCTTTCTGGAGTCCGTTTGAGGCCAGGGGAAGAGATGGGCTCCAGTGTATCTAGATAGAAGGGACCAGATGTGGGACCAGGGTTAGCCAAGGGGGGAGCAGGCAGGCTGTTGGACCGTTCAGATACCCGGGTTTTTCCAGTGCCCTCTGCACCTGCTCAGGAGCCCTGTGGTCCTATATTCCAGGCTTCTTCCTTTGACCCCAGGCTCCAACCTGGGACCCAGGGGCCCGAGTGCTTAAGCACAAACTGAAAGTCAAATTAGTTTAGGTTTAGGTAGAAGTTGGCTGTGCATTCCCACAACACGCTTGTTTGTCCAACGGCTGGAGAAGGTGCAGTGGGTGTGTCCGGTGATCACAGCCTCTGAGTGAGGTTTCTTGTGGCTCTTGTTGTTGGGAACAGTCCTTAGAGACCAAATAGAGCAGAAAATGCTTTCTACACAAACACACAAAGAGAGAGAGAGAGAGAGAGAGAGATGCAAAGAGACATAAATTCCCAGTTGAGATAAATACTGTGTTCTGTGAATGCAGTCTTTGCATTCACAGACAGACATGTATGCCCAGAGAGAGGCAAAAATTCACAGTTGACCTAAACTGGGTTGGGGTTGGGGTCTCTTTCAAACAGAACTCTTCCTTCGGGACAGACTGTGTGTTCCTCTCCTGTTACATATTTATTTATTTATTTAATTTTATTTATATGCCGCCCAATCCTAAAGGACTCATATAAGGAGGGGCTGCTATGTCAGAGGGGGGGGGATGGGTAACTGGAAAAGATGATCTCATTTTGCCCCAAGCTCCAAGCCATCATTCTGGGCTGAGTCACCACCTCAGGATTGTGGCCTGGAGCAGAGAAGTGGCTTGGTCATCGCAGCCAGTCAGCCCTGAGTGACACACGAGATTCTGTGATCTTGTGTTTGTGGGGCATATTTAGAGATCTGTCCCGGGAAATGTTTGGGGGGAAGGCAGGAGGGGGATTTGCACCCCTTCTGGAAATGCACCCAAGTGGTAAAAACTAGGGAGCAACACTGCATGGGCTTAAACTCTCCCCCCCTTCCAGGTACTCAGCGGTAAGTTTTGAAGTGACCAGCACACTTTTTTTAAAGTATCTGGGATTCGTTAGCTGTAGTTAACTGAATAGAAGAGAATTAAAGTGAAATCAATTATATTCTCCCTTTTGTTTGTTTTTTTCACGTGGTTCCAGCCAGTTTTTAAATTCCTTGGTTCAGGTTAGCTTAAACTGGTTGTCCCTTCTGAACTGGGGACGCCACAAAAAGGCTACACCTGGTTCTCCTTCCTGAACACAGGTAAAAGGACAAATCTAGTCCCCCTTCCCAGACTGGGCACACCACAAATTAAACGGTAAACCTGGTTCTCCTTTCTGAAGTGGGGATACTGCAAATAGCAATAGCACATAGACTTATATCCCGCTTCACAGTGCTTTACAGTCCTCTCTAAGTGGTTTACAGAGTCAGCCTATTGCTCCTCCCCCCAACAATCTGAGTCCTCATTTTACCACCCTCGGAAGGATGGAAGGCTAAGTCAACCTTGAGCCGGTCAGGATCGAACTGCTGGCAGTGGGCAGAATTAGCCTGCAATGCTGCATTCTAATCACTGCGCCACCACAGCTCTTGGTGTGTGTGTGTGTGTGTTTTTAACACCAAAGCTACACCTGGTTCTTAAAGGCTACACCTGGTTCTCCCTCCTGGATTAGGGACACTGCACGTGAAAAGTTATAACCCTGTTCTCCTAGACGCAACATAAGTTAGAATAGAATAGAATAGAATAGAATAGAATAGAATAGAATAGAATAGAATAGAATAGAATAGAATAGAATAGAATAGATGGGGATGACGATGGGAATAGAATAGAATAGAATAGAATAGAATAGAATAGAATAGAATAGAATAGAATAGAATAGAATAGAATAGATGGGGATGACGATGGGAATAGAATAGAATAGAATAGAATAGAATAGAATAGAATAGAATAGAATAGAATAGAATAGAATAGAATAGATGGGGATGACGATGGGAATAGAATAGAATAGAATAGAATAGAATAGAAGAGAAGAGAAGAGAAGAGAAGAGAAGAGAAGAGAAGAGAAGAGAAGAGAAGCTGGAATGGATCTGGGAGATCATCTACTCCAGCCCCCTGCTCAAGCAGGAGAAAGGCTAAATGTGCTTCTCCTTTTTGGACTGGGGACAAGTTAAGCCTTTTTTTTAAATTCCTGGTTCTTTTACCTGCTGAGAAGAAACAAAGAAAGGGACAGGATTTGCAATCAGCAGCAATTCTGGGAGGAGTTTTTTTGTTTCCTTATTCCTACTGGTGTTCAGAACAGCCCAGGCTGCTTCCTTCTCCCATTTTTTTTTTTTTTTAATCACTTTGCAAAGCACGGCTGCTTCTTGAGTACCCATTTCATAAACGGCACACCGAGGCCAAGAGATCTTATCCAAACGGTAACGCAGCTTAATCCAGGTGGTGCAATTCTTGCCCGTCCCATTTCCTCATTCTCGCGATGTGAACACAGCAGTTGGAGATTGCAGAGATAATTGCCATTGGGATTTCACGTTGCTTCTTTTTTTAGTGCACGCCAAAATTTACTATGGATTTGGGGGGGGGGTGCCACATATTGTAAATGCCAGCTTTCTTTTTTTTTTTTAACCTCCAGGTTTCTAGTCATTATGGATTAAGGTAGTGTTTCTCAACCCACACACCTTGAAGCTGCATGGACTTCAACTCCCAGAATTCCCCAGCCAGCTATACAGCTTCAAGCTTCATACAGCTTCAAGCTGCCTAAGTTGAGAACCACTGCATTATTAGAAAAATGGCAGTGCCTGCCTTAATTTCCTATCTGAGGTATCCCCCTATTCCCACCTACCCACCCCCTTTTTTTCCCCAGATCTCCAGTTTCTTCCCCTTGCCTCTCTCCATCTGCATAGGGGATCCACCCGGCTGGGCCTGCTGGGTGGGATCCTCCTCTCCTGCCCCTTTAAGTCCTCCAATGCTGGAATGTGAGCATTGCCCCCGCCATCCCGGGAGGTCAGATAAAGCTCTATATTTATCCAGTGAGTAACCTGAGCCGTGGATCTCTCTCGTCCAGGCTGAAACAGCACCCGGGCTCCTTCCAATCTACTTCATTTTCTGCCTGGGAGAGTCTGCTCGGTAGATCCCCCTACCCACCCCATCACCACCAGCCCTGCCCTCCTCCGACAGACTGGCCCTGCCACCTTTTAATCATTTCTCTTCTTTCTGACCCCCCCTCCCCTATTTCTCTCCCCCTCCCCTCTGCAGAAAAAGCAGCTTGCCAAGGCTGATCTGAGCCTTCTGTCCACCCATCCCAGGCTTCAGTTTCATGCCACGGCTCCGTGGGCCTGTCGCTCTACACACAGGTGGGTGCAAACCATAGTGGGGCACACAAAAAGGGTGTGACGGCCTAGCAGGGATTGGGAAAACTGGAGGGTCTCAAAACGTGACTGTTTCCATTGGGTTGAGTAAAAGTGGAGGGGGGAATCTTGTTCTTAGTCAGGTATGAATTATCAGACCCAAACGGGCTATGGAGCCAAGACTAATTTAGCTTGGGGTTTTCAACTATACCAGGCTGGCAAATTTGGGGCTGTGGAGTCCTTGGTGCTCTCTGAGCCTGGTTGTTTTCTTGCAGACGTTTCGTGATCCAACTTGGTGACATCATCAGTGCTAGAAAGGAGTGAGGTTTTCTCCCATTTTATATATAGTTGCTTGCTCCAGAAGCGTTGGTGGGAGTCTGTTTTTTTTTTTCCTTGCTAGTTCCTTGATTAGGGCACTGGTTTTTGCTTGATTATTTGTCTGGTGTTAATCCCTGCTTATCTGGGTTTCTCTTTCTATGAAGCCCTGGGTGTTCTTGAAGCTTGGCTATTTTCTTGCAGATGTTTCATTGCCCAATTAGGTAACATCATCAGCACTAGAAGGGAGTGGAGTTTGTTCTCTGTTTATACACAATAGCTTGCTCTGTCAGTGTGGGTTTCTGCTTGCTAGTTCCTTGAATAGGCTGTTGTTTATTGTTTGATTGTTTGTCTGAGTTGGTAGTTTCTTGATTGCAATGTTGTTTACAGCTTGGTTGTTGGTCTAGAGTTCTTGGTGATAATCTCCTTATCTTTGTATTGGTTTCTGGTGAGGTATTTTGGTCCTTTTGTTTTCTTTTTGACTTTTTGATTGTTTCTTTTCAGTGGTATGTAGAGGTTGTTTATCTCTCTATGTGCCTGTTGACAGCTGCTTTGTCTGAGCTCCAGGCTTCCAGGAATTCTGTAGCGTTCCTGGATTTGGCTTGTCTAAGGTGCTCAGAGTTTCAAAACTGAAACTATGATGTTGTGCAATTAAGGAGTTTTCATTATGTCTCCTAACTGCAAGTCAGTTCTCATAGATGAGCTCTGCTGGTCTTCTTTGGGACTTTGGGTGCCCCAATCATGGACCAAACCTTGGTTAATTTGATCCTTGTTTGAAGAGAAGAGCAAGAGTGTTGGAAACACTGGATCATTCAAGATCTTCCATCCACAAAGATTTGGCTCCACTGAGAATATATTGGACTATCACTCCCATCATCCCGAGTCAAATTTCCTGATGAATATGCTGACTGGGGGTGAAGGACTTGCAATCAACATTCCTGAAGGATGTGTGCAGAGTGTGAAGGACAGCACGTGAGTGTGTGAATCTTGAAAAGTTTGATGTAAACCTGCGTAAGATATCTTTCAACCAATCAATCAGAATAGAGTTGGAAGGGGACCTTGGAGGTCTTCTAGTCCAGCCCCCTACTCAAGCAGCAGAACCTATACCATTCCAGACAAATGGCTTTCCAGTTTCTTCTTAAAAACCTCCAGTGATGGAGCACCCACAACTTCTGAGAGCAAGTTGTTCCATTGGTTGATTGTCCTCACTGTTAGGAAGTTTCTCCTTAGTTCCAGGTTGCTTTTCTCCTTGATTAGTTTCTTTCCGTTGTTTCTTGTCTTGCTTTCTACTGCTTTGGAAAAGAAGTTGACCCCCTCATCTTTGTGGCAGCCTTTCAAATACTGGAATACTGCTATCATGTCCCCCCCCCCCCAGTCCTACTTTTCTCAAGACCGGCTATACCCAAATCCTGCAGCCGTTCTTCCTATGTTTCAGTCTCCAGGCCTTTAATCATCATAGTTGCTCTTCTCTGCACTTTTTTTTTTCAAAGTCTCAACGTCTTTTTTGTAATGTGGGATATTCTGGGGATATATTTGGGAGCAGATAAGTGGCTGGAGAGATGTGAGCAAAATTTGGTCTATTGAGGGTTCAGCAGATCAGAAAAAAGTGGGGGTTGTTCTGTTGACCCCCCCCCATCCCTCCTTTCCCCACAGCCAAGGTCCTTCCTTTGAGCATCCTCAGATTAGTACAGCTAGTACAGCTTGAAAAAGATTTCCAGTCAATTCTACTGACTCAGCTCCTTTCCTCCTGCCTTCCTTCTCCCAAACCGAGTGGGACCATTTTGCTGGGGAAGCACTTTCTGCAAAAGCGAGGCCCAGGTGTGGGGATTGTAGAGCTCTTTTTCCCCCAAATCCTGGCAAGCTGTGGGGAAGGGGAGAGGAAGCAGCTTGTCAAATTCACTTCTGAGAATAGGCGGGGAGGGAGGTGTTGGGGTAGTTTGCAGGAAGCTGGGCGATTAGCGAAGCTGGTCTGGAGCCTTGTTTGAAGCTCCATGAAAATGGAGAAGAAGGAAGAGGCAGCAGCCCTGGACAAAAAAAATACCAGCTGGAGAATTGCAAAACAAATTCTCTTGGGCTTCAAGTTCAGGTTCTCTTTGTGGCTGGAGAAAAGGTAGTTTGTTCTGGAGAGGCCGTGCATGAGCTGAATTGCGATGATGGTCAGTGTCTGGGATGTTTGCTGTCCTGACCCCGATCTCCTGGGTGAGAGAAACTCCCCAGACACAAATGAGGAGTTTCCAGAGGGTGCAAGACGTCACGAACTCCCAGCTTTGTCCTATGTGCTGAACAAAATCACGCAGAGTTCTCTCTGTGGGGCAAACAGAAATCGGTTTTCAGCTTGTTTGCTTTCCTTGAAATGTAATGCATTGTCCGAGCCCAGCCCCTTAAAGGTCATTGTGTTGTGTCGTGTTTTGCAAACCGCTCGCATGAGTTAATTCAGCAGCCAGGAGGAGGATGTATTGGGTGAACCCAGCTAAAGAATAGGCCAAACTATCCCTTGGAAATCTGAGCGTTTAGGCAGGTCCAGCCACACAAAGGGTCAAGGTTAGCAACCAGGGAGTGAAATCAAAGTGCATTTGAGGCTACTGTAGGATTTGTAAACCAAATATCCACTTATTGTAGCTCTGGTTTAGTTCTTTCTACTTGTGACACGCACACACGCACACACAAAATTGCCTTGTTCTGTATGAGCTGGCTATGTATCCTTTCAAAGGTCCCAAAGTGCTCTTTTTCAGGAGGCAATTGGATTTTCTTGTTTTTTCTTTGAAGACGTTTTGCTTCTCATCTAAGAAGCTTCTTCAGCTCTGACCAGATGGCAGGGAATGGGAGGCTCCACACCCATTTCCCCCCCTCACACACACACTCAGGGGACACTGAGGACACAGGTAAGTCTCCAAATGGCCTCAACGACTCTCTAAACAAGAATGCCAATGACCAGCTGTCTGCAAGGAGTATAAATCCTTCCATTCCCCCAGAGCTGAAGAAGCTTCTTGGATGAGAAGCGAAATGTCTTCAAAGAAAAAACAAAGAAAGTCCAGTTGCCTCTTGCAAAAATGCACCTTTGCGACAACCGTCACCTGGAGAATCTCCATACCAGGGGTAGGCAACCTTGGCTCTTTTATGACTCATGGACTTCAACTCCCAGCAGAGCTGGCTCAGGAATTCTGGGAGTTGAAGTCCATGAGTCATAAAAGAGCCAAGGTTGCCTTCCCCTGTCATAGACATTTCCTCTCAGATATGCAGGAGTTAGAGCAGCGTTTTTCAACTCGGCTCTTTAAGATTTGTGGGTTTCAGCTCCCCAAATTCTCACCCATTTTTCTGCTTCTCTCTGTCTATTAGAAGTCCCAGATTAGTGGTTCCCATGCCGAATATTTATTTTCCCTTCTGACACTGCTGTTACGAACAAGGCTTATGCCGTTATGCTCATCATGGTTGTAAGGCACTAGTCCTCATTTTCCTGCAGCCCGGTTGTGTACAGGCGGTCCTCGACTTACAACAATTCATTTAGTGACCGTTCAAAGTTACAACAACACTGAAAAACCTGCCTTAGGAATATTTTTCAGACTTATGACCGTGGCAGCCTTCCCGTGGTCACCTGATCAAAATTTGAAGGCTTGGCAACTGACTCGTATTTATGACCATGGCAGTGTCCCAGGGTCATATGATCAAAATTCAGACACTTGGCAACTGGCTCATATTTATGATGGTTGCAGCGTCCCGGGGGGTGTCACGTGATGCCCCTTTTTGCAACCTTCTGACAAGCAAAGTCAATGGGGAAGCCAGATCCACTTAACGACCTTATGACTAACTTAACTGCAGCGACACATTTATCAACGGTGGCAAGGAAGGTCATAAAACAGGACAAAACACTTAATTGTCTCCCTTTGCGACAGAAATGTTGGGCTCAGTTGTTGAGGACTACCTGTAATCTGATAGATGTGGGTCATATTTCTGCAAAAAAAAAATCATTTTTCAAGTTTATGGAGACAAATTCCCCAGTTCAGCTGACAAACAGAACATAAAATATGGAATAACAGAGGTGTACGAAGAAGGGAACAAGGAAGCAGAGGAGAAGAAGGTACCTTGAACAGGTTCAGAGAGGCCACATATTTGGAGGCAGAGAAAAAACAAAATTTGATTTGCATAATTTCCAGTAAAAAAAAACAAAAGATTGCATCACACATAAGACTCAGAATTCTGAGGAACAAGAGTCTCACTTTCCAATTACAAGTCTGGGGCAGGAGTTCATTAGACTGAAGGCTGCCAGTACTGCAGCGTTTTCATGTGTGTTGATTCCAGCACGTCAAGTAAATTTTAAAAAGGAAGAAAATAAAGGGTAAAGATGGCCTATATGACAAGATATGTAAATATTTTAAAAAGGGGAAAAATGCTATTAGGAAACAAATACCTGCAAAACAGAAGCCTTTCGTTTTGGCCAATTTGACAGTGATTCTTATTATCCAGCACAAGAATATTGTGCATACATGATGCGCTTAAAAAAATCAGTGGAATTTTGATTGCATCATTATAGTTGCCAACTTGACTTTTTTGACATCTGGCAGATACACCTGTCCCCCTCTGTAAGTTGCTTGGGTCTTGTTTTTCCCCTCCCTCCCTCCCTCCTTTCCCATTCCCATCTCCTTCCTTCCTTCCTTTCTTCCTTCCTTCCCATTCCCATCTTCTTCCTTCCTTCCTTCCTTCCTTCCTTCCTTCCTTCCTTCCTTCCTTCCTTCCTTCCTTCCCTGGAACCTGCAGATTATTGCCCCTGGCTGCATAAAATTATTCAGAAGGGTTGGAATGACTTACAAAGCCACAGGATTTAAACCCTTTACCTTCCATCGTGTGACGTGCAGTGAAACAACAGATCTTTTAGGTATGGGCCAAGTGCAGGTGCTTCCCAAAAATTCACCATGCTGATCTAGAACCAGGTGTTGGAGATGGAGGTCAGTCTTTCCAGGTAGACCACACAGGGAACACAATCAAGTTGAGCCAATTCTACTTTATTGTAAGGTGACATTAATCTTGCAAAGAGGGATCCTCAATGTTCTCTGACGTTTCTTGCAGATATTTCATAATCCAAACTAGGTAACTTCATCAGTTGCTCTGTGTTTATATACAGTTCCTTCTAGCACTGATGATGTTACCTAGCTGGGTCATGAAATGTCTGTAGGAAAACCACCAAGCTCAGAGAACACCGAGTATCCCTCATTTCAACCCTGAGCTATAAATATTCTCCTTTACTGGACTCTTGCAAGTCTGAAAGTACAATTCTCCTCAGATCTCCTTTACACACCTAGAAGTTGGGGGGGTCTCTTCTGAGCCTCTTGCCCCACTTATTATCCAACTGTGGGCTGTGCCCCCTCTTATCTGCCCCTTCTCTAGGCAGCCCCTCTCTTCGTCTTCTCTCCCAAGGTTTTTCTTGTGCACTATTACAATAAGGCATAAAATCAGTTTTATAGCAATCTAACTGTCATAGCTTCTCCCAGAGACTCATGGGAACTGCGGTTGGCAAGATCCTCAGCTCTTCCATCCTCCTTCCATATTCTAGAATTGTTTGACCGGCTCTGACCTCATCCGCCCCGCTCCACCAACCCACCCCCTTTATTATCTTGGACTGCAACTTCAGTTATCCTCAGTCGGCATCGTCTGGCTAGAGGGCAAAGATGGTCGTGGGAGCCCAGCCTGGTCATCCTGTCCATGTTCATAACCCATAAAGGGAGGGTCCTGGTGATGTAGAGCAGGAGGAGGGATTCCTCTCCGTTCTTCCATCTGGGCATCCAAGCCACCTTTTTCACTGTAATACGAAAAAGGAAGCCAAGGATCAGGGGAGGATTGTTTATGCTGGAGAAATTTGGCAGGAGAAGCAGCTGTGGTTCCCCCTCCCTCTCTCCAGCCCGGCCCTTTGGCCTGGTCCAACCTGAGACCCACCTCAGCTGCTTGGAACTAAAAATAGATCTCTCGGTGATCCAGTTACGGACTTGCTTGACCCTAAATCACTGGCGGCGAGGAAAAAGTCGGAGGTTTGACTGGTCTTGCAAAACAACTACGAATGCGAGGTTGTGTAACTTCAGCACACTGGGCCGAATGCGCCCAGTTGCAGCGGGAAGCAAAAGCCAGGATCTCCAGCTGTAGAGGACTAGAAACTTCTTGGTCACCTTTTGCATATGGCTGAGGTGGGAAGCGAGCTTCAATGGCTTTGCCTGGTGTTTGGCTTCTTGGCCCCCTTGCTAGAACTGCCCCTAATGACAGGGACAGTTGCAAAGTCCTGCTTTGGGGGTTCTCTCGTGAGTTCCTGCATTATTGTTATTGTTGTCGTCCATTTATTTACCGCCATTTTATGGCTTGAGGTGACTCTGAGCATCTAGAACCGTGTGATGAGCTCCCTACATTGTGTGAGATCACAGCTGCATTGTAGGAGTGCTCAACTTACAACCATAATGGAGCCTGCCGCTACAGGTTCAATTATCATTGTAACTTGTGGAGGTCAATAAGTGGGTCATCATGTAACTGTGCCCAATTTTATTACTTTTTTTTGCAGTGAGCGTTAATTTATGACCATTTTTTGCGGTGAGCATTAAATAAATGTGGCAGTCATTAAGCGAACGCTGTGGTCATTAAGCAAACACAATGGTCACTAAAGGAACCCGTTGTTTGTTATGAGCTGGGTTTTTTCCCCAAAAAAACTAAAAGCTAAGTGGAAGAATGAAAAAAAAAAGATACATTTTGGGAAGCAACATTGTCGTGTTGTCGAGCAGGGGTTCCTGGCGGTCCCATGAACTAAGCCCTACAGTTGAGTGGGCAACCTCTTCCAAAGTGGCTTGCCATCCTTCCAGGAAGTTTTTTCCACTTCTCAATCTGGCCCGAGACAGAAGGGCTGGCCCCAAGTCACCCAGCTGGCTTTCACGCCCAGCGAATGGCACCTAGTCCGGCTCCTTTAACCGCTGTGCCAATCCTGGGAGGGATGCAGCATGATTTGAGGTCCGTCTTGTGTGGCTGGATTCCCTCCAGGCCCTTCCTTTTCCGGCATCCTTGTTGAGCCGCGTCCTCTCTTTCTGGGTCGTTTCGGCAGCCCCACCTTGGTCCTGCAAGGAGTCAGCTGCGTCCCTACAAACCGCAACCTCTCTGGAGCCCTTTGAAGGCACCGCATACTCCAGAAATGCCTCCGATGCAGGCCAGGCCCGAGAGAAAGAAGACACACCAGCTTCTGCAGCTGAAGCGGTCTTCTCCCCATGCCCCAGGCTGTCTCTCCATGCCACGCTGTGCTCTCCCTTCACCAAAGTCCCTCCCTTCTTGCCTGCACCTGAGTTCCCACGGGTGTGTCCCATGTTTGTGTGTGTGAGAGTGATTCATCTGGCTCTCTGTGTGTCTCCCACAGCCCCAGGCACTCATTGTGAGATGATGCCACTTTGCTTCTAACATCACAAGGAACAAAGCTCTCGTAGAAGTGGCAGACACAAACGGTGAGCATCCTCTCTGGGCTGGGGGACGTGGGGGGAGAACTACAGGTTTTATGGGCTTGTTTGGAGCTGGTCTTGAGAGGTCAGCCTTGCCAGAGATGAAGCTGGCCAAAGCCCACCATTGTGGGGATGTTCGGTTGTGCATCCAATTTCCAATTGGAAATTGGAATCTATTTATCCAAAGGAAATAGGATCAAGAGATGGGTCCTTTGGCAGGTTTGGGGGAGCAGATTGCAACAATCTGAACAGCTACTAGAGGGCAGAAAAGGAATACAGAGAAGCCTACATTCTGACCACATCTCTGCCACTACTCTGGGTAGTAAAAGTGGGGTCTCCTTGTGCAAAACACATATTGTCCTTGTATCTTACGACTCTTCTTTCGTTCTGCTTCGTTCTGTTTCCTCCAGCTTCTGATTTGAAGGGCTGCCTTTGCACAACACCCTTTATAAGGTTCTTTGTAAAGGTAGGGACCTCAACCCTCTAAAAGCCAGTCTATCTCAACCTACACAACTTGAAGGTTGTGTGGACTTCAACTCCCAGAATTCCCCAGTCTCTTCTAAGGAGGCAAAGCTAGACTGGTTCAGGGTGTCTTAGCGTGATCCTATGATCAGCTGAGGATTGATGGTCTTGGTGAAAGAGAGGCAGGCCCAATGTTCTCTGTGTCTTTCTGTCTGTCTTCCTGCCTCTACCAAGCCACCACAGCACATTTTGTGCTAATGCATTCGTGCACAACAGGCATTGCAAATGAGGGATCGGCTCCTGCTTCTATTTACAAGCATTTGGTGAGCATTGCTTCACAAATGACCTGTTGGCGTGACCTTCTGAGGTGGCGGCTTGGTTACTCATGCTGAATTCCATCCCACTTAATTATATCCTGCTGTGCTAATTGTGTGTGCAACATGTATTTGAGTGGCTTGGCTAAGGATGGGTTACAAGCAAACTCCAAACTCTTCTGTGAAGAAGCCGCTTCTCAAGCCAACATAGAAGGTATGTCCTCCAGCGGTAAGTAAGGCAATTTTGAGACCGCCAAAAAAAGGCCAGAACCCACCGATTTGGTCTACCTCATGGTGGAGGGGGAGAAACAATGCTTAACTTTTTCCTTCTTTACCAAAACTTTTTGCTTATCCCAAAGTCTTATCAAACTTTGAGGACTGGTTGTTAAGTCCCTTCCTTCAACACCGTCATACCTTTGAACGGTTTCTGAAGGAATGTCATAACTTGAGGGCTACCTGAATTATAAAAAAACAGCAGCCTTGAGTGATCTCCGTGTCATTTCAACAAGTTACTGTTGGTAATTTCATCGAGTTTCTTCTTCTTAGGGATACTTTGGGAGATTTTCAAGTCTATTTTAGTACATGTCACAACCTTTAAGTCTGTTCAAATGCCCCTGTTGTGATGGGTAGTGAGTTCGCATGTTGTTACCCACAGGAAAAACCATTTTTACTGAATTTGGGGTAATTTAGGCAGATTTGGAGAGCGTTGGGCTAAGACGTGGTTTGTTATTTTGAGGAGCCTTTGCATTCTGGAGGAAGAGGTTGTCAGGTTGTCAGGACAGGTTGTGAAGAACAAAGCAAAGAACTTAGAGTTTGTCTTCTCACAATTGCACAGGGCCTGGAAGCATACTGGTTTGTGCATCCGTCCTACATTGGCTGTGGTATCCAACCCTGGTTGGCTTGTGGTGATACGCTAAACCATAATACGATTGCTTTGGTCCTGGCATAGCACGTTCTGTCCAATGTAGAGTGTCTTTCGTCAATAGTGTTTCATATTGAATGACTTTTGATGGAACACCCAACACTCAATTCTTGAACTTAGAAGACATCCTAAGTTTGCTAACGGTGTAGGGAGAGAGCCACTTTAATCCATCTTGGCTAAAAACCAGGAGTCTGGTACAGTAGCTTTTCCTTTCCAATAAGCACATTTTATAACCAACTAATTAAGCAAGTAATAATTATAAATACAAATAACTATAAAACAAGCAAGTAATTACATGACTCATATTTTATGATGCCTTTCCTAAGTACGAAGGGGGCTACCATGCTCTTCCTGTGATGTTCAGTGGGATCATGTTTGGGAATGTAGACCTTAAGGCCACTTGAAAGCTGGTTGACTCAGCCTAGCTCCCGCAGATGGGCAGGACAGGGGTGCAAGAAACAGAGGAACTGATTGGTTGGAATGAACAGGGTGGCTGGAGAATACCCTGAGTAGACCCTGGTGAGGTTCTGATGTAACCTTCTTCCATCTGGACCTTCCCAGATGGACCAAATTCCGTCATCTCAGCCAAACAAACAGGAGTTGGAGCCCCACTCTTCCATACGTGGCAAGGTTGGAAATGATGAACAAATGGTTCTTTTCACACTCCAGAGCAGAGGCAGGCAAGCCGCACTAATATTGTGAGTTCAGATTGCAACAGACATTTTTTGACTCTGCTTCAGTTGAGCAGAAAGGGTGAGGTTGAAGCGTCCCCATTTTGAAACAGTCTTTAACTGCATGTGCTTTGATCTTAGAAACAGGCCATACCAATCACAGGTGTGGCTGGTTCATTTCCAATATGGACTAGACTCAGGAGGTTAGCCTTGAAAGAGCCCTTCCAAAGTGTGAAAGGGACATTTCAGGCTGTTGTGTTAATTGGCAGACATTTGGGTGCAGCACTGATTTTTGGACAGAAAGAGTCTGTGAATTAAATTCACTCCAGAGGTTTTAGTCTGGTGTTTTCAACCTTTTTAAAGAAGAGATTGGATAACTATTTGTCTGAAATGGTATAGGGTTTCCTGCTTGAGTAGTGGGCTGGACTAGAAGACCTCCAAGGTCCCGTCCAACTCTCTTATTGCTTGAACACTTTAACTTCAACTCCCAATATTCCAACCTGAAGATGAATGGACTTCAACTCCCAGAATTCCCCAGCCAGCAAAATTCTGGGAGTTGAAGTCCACCCATCTTAAAACGGCCAGGGTTGAGAAACATTGCTTTAGTGCAGTGTTTCTCAACCTTGACAATTTTAAGGCATGTGGACTTCAACTCCCAGAATTCCACAGCCAGCAATGCTGGCTGTGGAATTCTGGGAGTTGAAGTCCACATGCCTTAAAATAGCCAAGGTTGAGAAATACTGCTTTAGTGGATGAATTTGATCATCAGTCTTCATCGTGTTAACTAATGATCTTGGAAGAAGAGTAAAAAATGGAATAATGCTGCTTTAGTCTCATTTTCCCAAGTGCATTTGGGAGAAAAGATGACTGAGCCCAACTCCATTTATGATGGAAATTTTACCCAGAGGCAACAATGAGTCTCAGGGGAGAAGACATGCTTAAATCCTCTTTTCTTTGGCAAAATATTTTAGCACCGAACTCCCACATTTGATCCAGCATTGAAAGAGGTGACTCCCTGTATCCCTCCTTTTTTAAAAAAAAATATTTATTTATTAATACTCACTCATCTCGCCACTGAGAGCAGCTCTGTGCAGCTTACAATGGATTAAAAATAATATAAACTATGGTTATAAACACGGAACTGTTTTGCTGGAAAAATCTCGGCTCTCAGAGAAGGTCCAGTCAATCCCAAAGAGCAGAACTTCCCCACAATGCTTTGCTGGCTATCGTGGTCCCTCTCTTTAGAGCAGTGGTTCTCAACCTTTTTAATGCCGCGACCCCCAACCGGTCATAAGTCGAGGACTACTCAACCGGTGCAGCACCGTTTGCAGAATGGGACTTTTGGCGGGCTCAGTAGGGCAGAGACAGCCTGGACAATTCCTATTGGCTTTGGAAAGCCAATAGCATTAGACTCTATTCAAGAGAGTCTATTCTATTGGCTTTCAAAAGCCAATAGAATAAAAGGGAGTAGCACAGCTAAGGAAAAGGGGGAAAAATGGCATACTGCGTTGTTTGGCGACCCCCGTGAAATGGTCGTTCCACCCCAAATGGGGTCCCGACCCACAGGTTGAGAACCACTGCTTTAGAGCATCCCCAGGGATGGAGGGCCCGTGCTCTCCACACCCCATAACATTCCGGCACAAGTGACATGATTTGCATTATGGCATCATGACGCACGTGAAGGAATAGCCTCTCTGGGACTCTGCCTCTCTCTAGCCAGCGTGCCATGGATGGGCAGGGCAGTTCCCATTTGGGGGGTTCAGTGCTTCCCACAGATTCTTCCTTCCCCCTGACAGATGCTCCCACTGCCCCACCCGGGAAGGAGGCTCTGTTTGCAGGCCATCTCATCTCCCCTGTCCGCTGCCACCAGAGAGCCTCTTTCCTGCAACCCTTGCTTGTTTCTCCAACACCGCCTGCCGAGGGCCAGCTGGAGCCTGGCCAGGGCACCCAGCCAACCCTCAACCTATGGCCAGTCACCCTGAAAGGGCTGTTTCCTCAGCAACTGGCCAAACTCCTCCACGCGAGCCTCAGGAAACCAGGCTGGAGGAGAGGAGGGCAGCCAAGCAGCTGCTAGCCAAAGAGACCGACCTTCTCCGGGGCTGGCAACGTCCCCTTGGGCCGGCTGGCACGTCGTCCCGGCAGGGCTGGTGGAAAACCTCTCTCGGGGTGCAGAGGCTGGGGGAAGCAGCCCTGCCTGGGGGCTGGAGGGGGGTCAGGTAAGCTCTGCGGGGCCTGTGGCTGGTCTCAGGAGGGTCCCTTGGCTGGACTGCCACGCGGAAGATTTCTGGCTGGCTGAACTTGGCTGAACGGGGTCTCTCCCGCCCGCCCGGGCCGGCACGCTCTGTGCCGCCTTGGGGGAGAGCTTGGCAGAGGGGGCAGGGGCTTGGTTGCAGTCCGAAGGGGAGGGGAGGGCCTTCTCCAGCTGCTTTCTGCGTTTGGGGGCTTTCTGATTGTTTAACTTGCTTGGAGGGGGTGGGTGGCAGTTAAGCTTTAGCCCAAGCCCAAAGGAGGTCCAAGAGTGTTGGGATGGGTATCTCCAGAGCTGATGCAAGATACGTAGGAGGAAAGTAAGGTGGTCTGGGGGGATCTGCTCGCATGTCCAGGAGGGCAGCTTCTAGCTGGGTTAGCCTAAAATGGATCGCCTGTTTTGGGAAGATCTGAATTCTTTTCGTCTCACCATTTCATGTCTGCCACTTTTCTTCTCTTTCTTCTATGCTTTCTTCTAAGTTTAAGGTGCCTGCTTTCTTCTCTCCTCTCCTCTCCTCTCCTCTTCTCTTCTCCTCCCTCTATTTCTTCCCTCCATCCCTTCCTTCTCCCTCCCTCCCTCCCTCCCTCCCTTCTTTCTCCCACTTCTTTCTCCCTTCTCTATCTTTTTCTTCTTTCCTTCCTTCTTTTCTTCCCTTCCTCACTCCATCTTGATATACGCACACGCACACATACATACACACAAACAATGGTGGGTGTGCCATCAGATGTAGGCACCTAGGGTGTGGTAGAGCCTGTCAGTGGCTGTATTGACTGTTATTGATGAATGTTAGGCTAACCCCGCTCTGGATTTTGTGGCGTGGCTTTTATTGTTCTGAAATTGCTTGTTTTCTATTGTTTTAGTGCTTTTATTTTGTCCTCCTATTGTTTGTGAGCCACCCAGAGTCATACAGTTGAGATGGGCACTATTGATGTGCGTGCGTGCGTGCGTGCGTGCGTGTGTGTACAGGAAGTTTTTCAGACAGACCGGCTTGATTGACTACACCTTGGCATTTTGACTGCTATACTACAGTTCTACTTTTTTTACAATTTCTTTTGCTTTGCTCGAAATGGCCATCTTAGTCTTCCATTTTAATTCTTTAACTCTTTGTCAGAAAAAGAAATTTGGAGATAGATAGATAGATAGATAGATAGATACACACACACACACACACATACACACACACACACACACACACACACACACACACACACACACACACACACATATATATATATATATATATATATATATATATATATATATATATATATATATTTCGCAGGTAATTTGTATGTAGGTCTTTGGTTGTTCGGGTTTTCTCCCACGTAAAATTGGAAGTGTCTTGGCAACGTTTCGACGAAGTCCCATTCGTCATCTTCAGGCTGGTGTTTTCAGCTTCGTGCTTTGAGCAGCAATATATATATACACTTACATTTACACATATTCCCATTTTACAACTAAGAATACTGACTCTAAGCAGAGTAACGAGCAAATGGCTGCCAGAAATCAACAGGCCAACAATCTCAACATGCTTTGAAAAGTTTCAGTGCCCAGAGAAGCTAGGAAGGCCCAGAATGAAAAGCAGTTTCCATGGCATTTTATGTGCCAATTCGTCCGTGTAAGAAATCTTCTCAAGTTGCAAAGGATCTTTAGGAAGGAAAAAAGCTTGCAAAGTTTCTCGACAATCCTCCTCCTCTGCTTTGAGACCCATCACCCGTTTTCTACGGAGCCCCGAATTGAACATAGGCGACAAAAAATGCCTTTTTCTGGAGCAGTGGCAATCACAAGCTCCTGGCATCAATGATTCATAAGGAAACACGAGCATTCTGGCTGGAAATTCAAGAGCAGCGTTTCTACGATGCTGGACTGTAGACACCATCCTTTCCAGCTTCACACAAGACCTCAGAAGGTGTAGTCTGAGACCTCTGATCAACTGGGGAGTGTTTGGTTGGGTTGAATGTCCTTTTTGCACCACGAGAAGAGAATCTTTATAGCTCAGAGTTGAGCTGTGGGGTTCTTGGTGCTCTCTGAGCTGAGTGGTTTCCTTGCAGACATTTCAGGACCTAACTAGGGAACATCATCAGTGCTAGAAGGGTTTGTGGAGAGAAGGGGGGAGGAGGAGGAGGAGGAGGAGGAGGAGGAAGAGGAGGAAGACTGCAGGGTCCTTGAGGATCTCTGAGCTTGGTGGTTTTCTTGCAGGTTTCATTATCAAACTAGGTAATATCATCCATTCTGCACTGATAGCACTGATGATGTGACCTAGTTGGGTCATGAAATGCTACAAGAAAACCACCAAGCTCACAGAGCACAAGGACCCCTCATTTCAACCCTGAGTTACAAATATTCTCCTTGATTGGTCTTGCAGATGGTTCATAATCCAACTAAGTAACACCATCACTGCTTGAAGGAAGGGGGATCACTGCCCTCCTCCATTTTTTCTGAAATATTTCCCTCCCACAATCTCTGCTGGTCACCCACCGTGGTGAGGGATGCGTGGAGAGCAACCAATTCCATGATCCTTGTCTAGGGGAACCAGGGCTCTGGAGGGGGAAGGAGGCAAAGAAGAGTGCTGTCACAGGCCTCACAGGACTGGGTGGATGATGTGAGGTGCATCAGGCAGATGACAATTGATGTCATGGAAGGCATGATCTTATCCTAGCTTCTCCTGGACTCCCCTGACCTTGAGTCACTTAGGATGCTAAGCTGGGCTTAGGTTTAAAAGATGCACACTCACACAGGTGTGCAAGCACAAAGCCAAACAAAGCACATCTGGGGGTTGGCCTTGTGTGTGAACCCAGTGGCACCTCCCACCTCACTGAATTTTGAGAGAGGATTTCACCCAGAGGGTGAACACTCAGAAGGGTGTTCTCATGGAGTTTCCCTCCCCCAAGAAGTTTGTGGTGTTTCTACAAACATCAGGACTTCCGGTCTTGAAACTGCCCTCTTAGTCTTTAACTATTTTTTATTGAAAGTTTTTTAAATTTTTTTACAAATAACAAAAAACAACAACAACAAAACAAAAAAACCCTCAGCCAACCCCTCCCAAACCACCCCCTCCAATCCCCCCCCCCGAGCTTCCCAGAACTGAATATAGGCTTAATTAAAATTTTAAACAAATTTTAACAACTTATAAAATAGTTAATAATAAAATATATATGACATAAGCATTAAAAAGAAAAGATACTTGAAAAGAAAAAAAAATAAAAAAAGAAGAAAGAAAGGAGAAAGAAGAAAAGAAAAGGAGAAAAAAAAGGAAAAAAGGGGAAAAAAAAGAAAAAAGTACAATCTATAAAATATCAAAAATTATATACAAATTATAAAAAGGCTAAATGATATTTTTATATCCAATTTATGTTGTATGAAATTTATCCATTTTTCCCATACAGCAAAAAATTTCTCTTGCGATTGCTCCTTTAAAAAAGCCGAAATCTTTGCCATTTCCGCCAAATATGAAACTTTAAAAAACCACTCTTGCAAAGTAGGCAAAGATTCCTTCTTCCAATATTGCCCTACTAACAGCCTTGCGGCTGTGATCAAATTCAACATCAATATAACCTCCTTAGCATCACAATCAATAACAATACCTAACAAAAATAATTGCGGGGTAAATTTTACCCTCTTTCTAAAAATTCTTTGAATATTCCACCATATCTTAATGCAAAAAGCTTTTATATTTTTACACGACCACCAAATATGATAATAAGTGGCATCCAAACAGCCACATCTCCAACATTTAGGCTGTAAGTCAGGATACATAAGAGACATTTTTTGTGAATCAAGGTGCCATCTTGAAACTGCCCTCTTATTGTACACAAAGAGGGCGACTTGGTAGCATAAACATCGGTATGGATGACTTGAATAGATGAAATCTAGGAAAAATGGCCTTGTTGGTCAAGACCTTGGTCTTGAACCAGAGACAGAAGCAGGACAGGCGAGGGACCTTGTAGGACACCATGGCTCTAACTGAGTAAGGAGGATCTTGAATGGGACTGTTGGAGCATCCCAAAGCTAACAGAGGGTCCCAAGAAGAAGAGGTGGTCCACTACTTCTAGTTGGTTGCCAAGAAAAGTGACCAGCTGGGCTCGTGGAGCCTTGGCAAGTCAACCCTGCCTGGAGAGGAATTTTGCTTTTCTGGTTACATTGAAGGATTGAGTTTCAAGAAAATAGAGAAATGTCAGTGAAGGGCAAGATGGAAAGTCCCATCTGGGCTGCAGCAAGAAGGATTCATCCAACGCAGCAGAAGTCACAGTCTCTCAGCCCAACCTACTTCGTAGGTTTGTTCTGTGGGGAAAAGTAGGAAGACCCAGGGCTGTGTAGGCTGCTTTGAGCTCTTGTATGAAAGATGGATGGATAGAAGAATGGATGGATAGTGGAAGGGATGAATAGAAAGGATGGGTAAAGGATGGATGGAGGATGGATGGATAAACATGAATGGTTGCGTTTCAAGAAAAAAAAAAAAACCAGAGAGGGTAGAGTGGAAAGTCCCCTCAGGGCTCCAGGAGGACACATTCACCCAACCCATCAGAAGCAGAAGAACATCAGGTACAAGTTGTATTTCAGGCACACCAAAAGGCCTTGTGAAAAAGGACCAAGGGGGTGTTGTGCCCTTATTTCAGTCTTGTTTGGAAAATAAAGAAGCTAGCCAGCTGGCTTCTTGATTCTTGAAGAGCTCAGGTTGAGCAGAGGAACCTTGCAAGAAGGAGTGTGTTGCTTTCCAAAGGCCACTAGAAGGCAGCCTTTGTGTGTCACTTATTGTGTACAGAAGAACATTACAGCCCTGGGGTTGGAGAGATGTCGGAGATTCCTGAGCTGGACCCTGTGTGCCCCAGGCTATCATGTGCCACCGCTGCAGTGACAGGCTCCCACGAGACCTGGGCAGCCTCTCTTGTGCTAGCACTTAGTGACCCGAGAGAAGCACGCGCGGCAGCAAAGGGTCACGTGAGAAGGTGAGCTGCTTGGAAGGCATCCCGAGCAGGTGAGCTGGAGAAAGCTTCTCTCCAGGTGTCAATGGTGTGTTGAAAGAGGACTCCTCCCTGGAGAACAGGCTGTTCCCAGATCTTCCATGCAAGAATTAACATCTTCCGTCCCCGCTTGGTTTCGTTAAAGAATTGGAGGGCAGGTAGGAATCCAGATGGTGGAGTTTTTCTCTCCCAGTTTTCACTGGGGTTGTACAAGGGTTAAATAGCAGAGAAGCTGGAGGAGAAAAGATCTGGTCCCAGCACATCTGGAGATTTGGTTGGGAAAGGATGGTGTAAAATCCAGGCTTTTTAAAAAGCACAGAGTCTGACCTACGAAGAACATTTGCAGGAATTGGGTGTGCCTAGTCTAATGAAAAGAAGGACTAGGGGAGACATGATAGCAGTCTTCCAATATCTGAGGGGCTCCTACAAAGACAAGGGGGTCAAACTATTCTCCAAAGCACCAGAGGGCAGGACAAGAAACAATGGTTGGAAACTGATCAAAGAAGGAAGCAACCTGGAATTAAGGAGAAACTTCCTGACAGTGAGAACAATCAACCAGTGGAACAGCTCGCCTCCAGAAGTTGTGGGTGCTCCATCACTGGAGGCTTTCAAGAAGAGACTGTCTCATTTGTCTCAAATAGTATAGGGTCTCCTGCTCAAGCAGGGGATTGGACTAGAAGACCTCCCAGGTCCCCTCCAACTCTATTCTACTCTCTGAGCTTTAGAGTTATTCCAGAATTGTCATGGAAAGTAAACATACCCCTCTGCCTTTCTTCCAACCTTTCAACTTACACTTCTCCTTTGTATCCCTAGAGTTGTGGGTTGTGTCTGAGGAAAGACTAAATGATATTTTTAAATAATAATAATCAGTGGATGTTGCAGTACCTGGAGACAGCAGAAAAGAAGAGAAGAGAAGAGAAGAGAAGAGAAGAGAAGAGAAGAGAAGAGAAGAGAAGAGAAAGAATTGGGGGAAAATCACAAAGACCTGCAAATAGAAGTGGAATCATGGTGGCAAAAAGTAGCAAAGATGGCACCTATATCTATTGGTGTGCAGTCCCAAAAGATCTTGACCATCCCTTGAATACCATTGGCACTGACAAAATCATTATCAATCCACTGCAAAAAGCAGCTTTAATTGGAACAGCTTACATCCTGCACCATGACCATCAAACAACAACATCTACCTATCCCAGGTCCTTTGGAAGGACTCAGTAGGTGGACAAAAATGCCAAATCTAGTCTAAGTATGTGCAAAACAAAAATTTAAAGGACATTTAGAAAACCCATGTATTGGCAAAATTTCCATCTGTCAACTGTAAAAGGGCAAACATCGCTTGGATCCTCACCGATTTGATACATTTAGAACTTAGAAAGAACGTGGTGTGCATGAAGGTCAGCACCAGCTAAACCAACTGGGAGTGGTGGCTTCATGTCATGCATACAATAATTTAAAAGAAGTTTTTGCTTCTTTGACCCACTTTGGCTGAACTTGTGTGAACCAAGCCTGTATAGTTACTTTATAATTCTTAAATTACCTGTTTTCTTTTGCAAAATGACATTTTACCAGCAGGAGGCACAAATCACCTTCTTGTCTCCTGACACTTCCAATTCTTTTTCTTTTTTTAAAGAGTGGGATTTTTTTCAAGGTCATCAGTCTTCAGATGTGGGGCTACAATCCTCATCATGGGAGGCCAAGCCGGGTTAAAATGATGGAAACACGATGCATCGGGAAGGATGGCACAGAATATTTGGGGGGGGGGACAGGTGGGTTGAAATGGAGCACTCATAGAATCAAAGAACTGAAGGGTTGAACAAGTGGGGCATGACAGAGAGGATGGTTTTATGTAAATGGGAAGACATTTACCTTCTTGATACTAACAAACATATTCAGGAAATGGGTTTGTTATCTATTTTGGAAAAGTCTTGCGTGTTCCAGAAATGAGAAGGTGGAGCAAAATGCGTATAT
Organism: Crotalus tigris; assembly: GCF_016545835.1. Taxonomy (NCBI): domain Eukaryota; kingdom Metazoa; phylum Chordata; class Lepidosauria; order Squamata; family Viperidae; genus Crotalus; species Crotalus tigris. Next base: position 2,871,681 of record NW_024096953.1, on the reverse strand, counting down.
TTGGTCAAGATTTCATTAGCTGAAAGAGTAGGTTAACTTGCTATCAATGCCAATGGTTATTATATGGATCTCTCTCTCTCTCTCTCCCTCCCTCTTTCCCTCCCTCCTTCCCTCCCTCCCTCCTTCCCTCCCTCCCTCCCTTTTTTCCTTCTTTTTTTCACATTTAACTTAATCACCATATCAGTGATTAAATCAGTGAAACAATTTGCCTCCAGAAGTTGTGGGTGCTCCAGCACTGGAAATTTTAAAGAAATGATTGGACAGCCATTTGTCTGAAGTGGTGTAGGGCAGGGATCCCCAACCCCTGGTCTGTGGTCTGGTTACCAGGCCACAGCATGCCAGCAACTGGTCCACACAAACAAGCAAAGCCCCATCTGTGAGATATCACAAAAGCACACCCCCTTCAATCCTTCAAAATCTCTCTCCACGGAACCGGTCCCTGGTGTCCAAAAGGTTGGGGAGCTCTGGTGTAGAGCTTCCTGCCTGAGCAGAGGGCTATAATAGAAGACCTCCAAAGTACCTTCCAGCTGTGTTATTTTGTTATCCAGTTTTTTTCTCCCTATTCAACCTCTATTTAACTTATTTTTCATTCTGTTGATGGCATTTTTCTGTTTAGATAACAATGATGATCGTGATAGCAGTAAAAGTAATAACACTAGTCGTAATAGCAATTGTGGTTTGAGTGGAAGACCATTGAAGTAGAATGAATTGAAAGTCAAAATACCATCCTGGATGAAGATGCCCCACTAGATATGATTGTAGCCTCCAAGAAAATTATCTGGACACATTCTATGTGGTTTTCTTGGCAATCGTCTGGATTTTGAAGCCGCCTCTTTCTATCTCAAGACTTTTGAAATCCAGATTTTGGATTCAGGTCATGCCTGCTTGAAGTTGAGCCCAACTTCTGGCGACTTTTGTAGACACATTCACATTTTCTGGGTATGATACAGTGGTGGGTTGAATCAACTTGGGGGAAGGGAAGGGTTGGTCTCCCAGTCCAGCCAGCAGCCATGGTCCTCCCATGCCAGACACTTCTCCTTCCAAGAACTGACCAGAGTCAACCCTTCTAGGCTTCCTAGATCATGCCTGGTTGACTAGCAGATGTTCCCAGTTGACTTCATGGATTCAGTCAATGGTGTGACATGAATAATCGGTTGGCCAACCATTGTTGGAAGGCCATTGGGTCTTGTCTTTCTACTGATCCTGAAGGGGGGCAAGGACCCCCTTCATGCCAGCCCTCCAGCTAACTGGTTCCTGCTTTTGCTCTCTTGCAGTCAATGCCACCCGCATCTCCCCCAGCGCCCCCTCCCTCAGGATGTCCCAGCTCTCTTCCACCTTGAAGCGCTACGTGGACTCTCCCCGCTACTCGGACACCTTGCCTTGCAGCAAAGCCTCCACCAGCTATGCCACCTATTCCTCCTACTCTTCCAAGCTCTCTTCCTCCTACTCAGACAAAGAGAAGCTCAACTACAAGCCCACCACTCCTTCCAGCTATTTGACTTCTACCCACCTGCGGACGTCAGGGGCCACCTCCTCCTCTTCCTTGAACTTTGATGGGGGCGGAAGGCTGCTCCAGCGTCCGGACTCGGGCACCAGGCTGAGCCCCGGGTACAGTCGGGTCCCCGTCCGGCCCTCTGGAGGGCTTAGTGGAGGGGCTACCTACTCCTTTGCAAACGGGCCCTCGACCAGCTATGGCTCCACCCCGCTGGGACGCAAGAAATCCAGCAGCCATTCCGACTTGGCCCGGGACCTCTCCTCCATGCACCTGTCCTCGGACCCCTATCCCTCCACCTCAACCCGCAGCCCCTTCGTCACCCGCCCCCGACAAGAGCTCTGTAGCATCCAAGGATTTTACCCGTCCAGCAGACACTCGGATTATGTCCAGGACTACCTGGAGTCCTACAGCCGCAAAGGGGGGCGCTCCCCGGGCCCTGGCTTGCACGGTTCCACCCCGGAAGTCATCACCCCCACCCTGCGCCCCACTAGCCGTTGCTCTGTTCAGCAGTGGGAGTGGACTGACAGCCAGACAGACATCCTGAGCAAGGAGAATCCGGTAAGAGACTCCAGAATTTGAACTGGGTTGGGGGGGGGCTGTGCATTTTCCATGGAATCAGGGAAATGGGGGAGGGGAGGATGAGCCCCCATTTGCTGCAACCCACTACTGAAAGGTGAGTTGAACCCAAATCAATACAGAAAGAGATTTCTCTTTTTGTAGCAACACGGAGTCCAGATGTTATCTTAACCCAGGGACAGCCTTCACACAACCTACGACCTCTCTTCTCGTACCCAAGTTGCCCTCTGTTTGCTAAATTGCTAAATCTGCTTAGCAGATTATTTTTAAAAGGGGGCAGGAGGTTAATTGGCAGTTCACCCACCATTTGGTTTCCTGCTCCTTGCTGGGCAAGAAGCCTCGGCAACCTCGGCTGCTGTGAAACTTGAAAATCCAAATTCTCCCAGCTCTGTTTGGTTCTTGACTACGTTGCACTCTGTAACCTCCTGTTTTCCATCCATTCCAAGCACACCTGGGGTTTTTTTCCAACACACCCTTGCCACGCTCCGGGCACGGAATGCCTTCATCTCCTCCGGAGCACTGCCAGGTGGAATGGCCGTGGTACCTGGGTCAACAAGTCCATGGCCCAGTGGCCTAATTTTGCTGTGTCCAGGTGAGGTCAGGCATGATTAAATGCTGGTCACCGGCTGTCAATGCTGCCACCAGCATCCTGAATGGCCTGGGGCTCTCAGTGTTCTTAAGAAAACCTGAATGATGCAGGATCCAATCTGGTTCCGTCACTGGGTCATTTTGTCTTCCATGCTGGCGCAGTGGTTAGAATGCAGTACTGCAGGCTACTTTGTTTTCTGCTAACTGCCGGCTGCCAGCAGTTCGGCAGTTCGATTGTCACCGACTCAAGGTTGACTCAGTCTTCCCTCCTTAGGACTCAGAATGTTGGGGGCAATAGGCTGACTCTGTAAACTGCTTAGAGAGGGCTGTAAAGCACTGTGAAGCGGTATATAAGTCTAAGGGCTATTGCTAAGTCCGAAGGAAGGAAGGAAGGAAGGAAGGAAGGAAGGAAGGAAGGAAGGAAGGAAGGAAGGAAGGAAGGAAGGAAGGAAGGAAGGAAGGAAGGAAGGAAGGGTGAGCCCTGGTGGTGCAGCGGTTAGAATGCAGTACTGCAGGCTACTTCTGCTGACTGCCAGCTGTTTGGCAGTTCGATCCTCACCAGCTCAGGGTTGACTCAGCGTTCCATCCTTCCGAGGTTGGTAAAATGAGGACCCAGATTGTTGGGGGGCAACAGGCTGACTCTGTAAACCACTTAGAGAAGGCTGTGAAGCAGTATATAAGTCTAAGTGCTATTGCTATTGCTTTGCTGAAACCTCAGGGAACTTCTCTCTAGCTTGGCAACCTGAAGGACTTGACAGGAGATGGGGAGAACAGCCACTCCCGAAGTCCCCATGCCAGGTTGAGGAAAGGGTGAAGTGGAAACATGCACTGGGCACAGATGTCCCCTTTGGGCAGGATGCTGAGCCTAAATCTGGCCTGTTCTCAGCCTTTCCAACTGCAGTTCCAACCTGTCACTTTTTGGGGGGGTCACACCTGGCGGAGGAACATCTTGAAAGCCGAGAGAAAGAGAGACACAGAGAGAGGGGCCCACCAGGTGTCCCCCTCTGTGACGAGCCCCTGCAGGGCCACAGCCTTCTCTAAACTTCTCTTAGGGTTATTGACATAACGAGCTGGTGTGCGGGTGTACACAGGCGGGTGTGTTTGTGTGCTCCTGTGCATGTTCCCTAGTGAGTATGAAGTGATCATATCGGTTGCATAAAAACCGGGGACTAGTGCCAAGGACTGAGAGGCAGGGAAACAGAACATCTGACAGGTTGACTCTTTCACTGCTGATGAAACAAGCAATTTCCTGGGGGGTGGGGAGGGGTGGAGAACTGAAGGAAGGGGCTGGTTTCATTTCCCTGCACTCCCCCCCCCCCAAGGATGGGTGTGTATCAGTGGTGGGATTCAGCCGGTTCGCACCACTTCGGCAGAAAAGGTAGCTCATTTTTTGTGGCCCAGGCCCAGAATGGACTTCTGGAAGCGACATCCACACAGAGAACCAGCTGTTCACACGTTTGAATTCCACCACTGGATGGATGGATGGATGGATGGATGGATGGATGGATGGATGGATGGATGGATGGATGGATGGATGGATAGACAGACAGACAGACAGACAGACAGACAGACAGACAGATAGAGAGATAGACAGAAAGAAATAGATACAGTGGTGGGATTCAGCCGGTTCGCACCCGTTCAGCAGAACCGGTAGCTAATTTTTTGTTGCCCAGGCCCAGAATGGACTTCTGGAAGCGGCATCCACACAGAGAACCGGTTGTTCACCTATTTGAATCCCACAACTTGTGTGTATCCTGGGGGGTAGTCTCTGCCCCCCCCTTTCTTTTTGAGGCCCCATCTGCCCCACCGTGTTAAGCCAAAATAGGGAGCAGCCCAGGTAATTTTCACAGCCAAAACCTTTGACCCCCAATGAGGGCTAGAATTTCCATAGCTAAGTAGGCTGGTCGTTAAGCGAACCACCTCTCATTTTGTAACCATTTTTGCCACGGCTGTGAAGGGAATCACCGCAGTCATTAAGCAAATCGCAGCGTCGTTAGGTGAATCTGACTTTTCCCCATGGACTTTGCTTTCAGAGGTCAGCTGGGAAGGTCAGAAATGGCGATCACGTGTCTCTCTCTCTCTCGCTCTCTCTCACACACACACACACACACACACACACACCACTGGATTTTGCAACTGTTGTAAATACACACCGGTTGTCAGGTATCCAAACTTGGATCACCTGACCATGAGAAGGCTGCCCCCGTCCCAGGTGCAATGCCCAATCATGTCGCCTTTTTTTAGTGCCATTGTAACATCAAACAGTCACTAAGTGAACAGTTGTAAGTCCAGGACTAGCTATATCATATTTAACTATAACAGGGGTAGGCAACCTATGCAGGTCTTGGTGTATTGAGATCTTTTCCCGTGTAAGATTGAGAGTATCTTAGCGACGTTTCGACGAGGTCCCACTCGTCATCTTCAGGTTGAAACATCGCCAAGATACTCTCAATCTTAACCGGGAAAAGACCTGAATACACCAAGACCTGCATACCTATACCCGTGAATATCTACGAAAACATATATATATTTGTTTTCACACACACATACACACAGAGAGAGCGAGAGAGAGAAACACATAAATCATTGGCATCCTTCAGTCTCGAGAGACTATGGTATCGTGCTCTGGAAAGAGGTCCTAAAGTAGCATCTGGCGTGGCTGAAAAGGCCAATTCAAGAGTGGCAGTCCCTTCCACCCTGAGGCCAGATACAATCTGTCCCCTGTCCAGCTCCCAGATTTTGCTGGTTCTGGGACTGCCTCTTTGCCTCAGCCTGCCACACAAGTGTCTCTTCAAATTGAAGAAGGCCATATATACTTGCCTCCAGAAGTTGTGGGTGTTCCAACAGTGGAAGTTTTTAAGAAAAGATTGGACAGTCATTGGTCTGAAATGGCTTAGGATTTCCTGCCTGGGTTGGACTAGAAGACCTCCAAGGTCCCTTCTGATTCTGCTATTCTATTAATCGGTTATTGGCATTTACATTTTTTTGCAAAGGAAGTTTGCCTCTGGCTATGCACGAGCAACCTTCCTCTGAAAAAGGAACCCACTGCAGTCTTTCTGTTAAGGAGGGGCAGGACTCCTCTTCCCCCTCCCCCCCCCAAAAAATTCCTGCTTTGCAGCAGGTTGCATCAACCAAAGCCTTCTGAAGCTCTGGTGTTGTTTGGGACAACCCGGATTAATGCAATCATCCGGTTCAGAGGAAATCAGAGCTTGGCGCCCCAGTTGCTTGAGCCAGACATGACTTTTTAAGTCAGGGGTGCATCGTTTTGGACGGGTTGAAATTTGCACTTTGCACATCCAGTTTGAGGGAGGGTCTTTGGGGGGGGGAACTGAAGTGAGAGTGCAAAGCTCAAGGTATCCATTTTCCCCTGCATCCCTCACAACTGCTCACCCCCCTTTCCCCCAAAAGCAAGAGCAGAGCTGAAAAACCCAAGACTTTTCCTAATGAAGATGATGGCTGCCAAAGGGATGCCGAAGCCCTTTGGACACTGTGGCACATGCCAGATTTAAGGAAAGGCTGCCCTGCTTCCCTTCCCTCCCTTTTCTCCCCATCCCAGACATGTCTCCCTCCATGCCTGATCCTTGCCCCCTCTGGCTTTGCTGGCCTCACAACCTTCTCTTTCCCAGTCTGAATTGGCCACCTATTTTAATGGAAGTTTTTAAACGGCTTTTACTTCTGCTTGTTCCCACTATCCCGCCACACTTCCCAATTCCTGCATCATTGAGAGCCAGTAGTGGTTAACTTGCCGGGCTAGAAACCAGGAGACAGGGAGTTCTAGTCCTGCCTTAGGTGTGAAAGCCGACCCAGTCAGTTTATTTATTTATTTTTATTTATTTGTATCCTGCCCTTTGGACCAATCATTAGGAGGCTAGGATTTCTAGTCCTGCCTTAGGCGTGAAAGGTGTGGGTGACTTTGGCCCAGTCACCAGGAGACAGCGAGTTCTAGTTCTGCCTTAGGCACCAAGTCAGCTGGAAGACTTTGGGCCAGACACCAAGAGACAACGAGTTCTAGTCCTGCCTTAGGCGTGAAAGGTGTGGGTGACTTTGGGCCAGTCACCAGGAGACAGTGAATTCTAGTTCCGCCTTAGGCACCAAGTCAGCTGGGGGCCCGTCCGTCTCTCACACCCCAACCAATCTCATAGAATTGTTGTTGTGGGTAAAATAAAGGAGGAAGGAGTACTATGTATGTTCCCCACTTTGAGTTACTTATAACGTAATAAAGGTGGGATTAAAAATGCAAATAAAAATGGTGCACAGGAAATATTGTTCCCTTGGCTTTCCCAACATGCTCTCGTTCTCCATGAGCGTCTATCAAATTCCCCTCCAAAAGGACAAATTGGGAGAAGAGCACCGTGGACAACTAGCCTTGCCTCTGTCTGCTGCGTTTGTCACCATCGCGATTCTTTATCTGTTCCTAATTTGCAAAATCGGGAAGCCTCCGTCTCTATTAATAGTTAAGGTATAACTCCTCGGAGTGCCGTGAGCCTGACTTAGTGGTCTCCTAAGGATTACTGAAAGGAGGATTTGTAAGATGAGACAAAGTTCAAACCAGTCCAATGTTCTCAAACTTTTTCAATTTGCAGAACTTATTAGTTAAGAAAAAAAAAAGAAAACGAACGAACGAAAGAAAGAAAATTCCTGGAACTCTTAATTAAGACGCAAAGCTCCGGTGATTTGAGCGTCTGCGTGATTGCTTTCGACCTTAGTTTCCCACGGACGTCCACCCAGAAATCTTTAGTTTGATGGAACAGGCTTGGGTATGGATAGTCCTCAACTTACGACTATAATTAAGTATAGAATTACAGTCGTAAATCATCACGGTCATTAAAGCAAACACCACGGTTTGTCAAGCAAACGCATTTTCACCCATCGTGTTTTCTGCCAGAAACCATAAGAAAACAGCAGAAACCACCAAAAAGCGTTGGAAAAATCACAGTCAAGTGAGCGCAGAATTCTGCAAATTGCCGTAAAACTGAGCCCGGTTGCCAAACAAAATTTGATCACTCGACCAGGGCAGGGCTGCTTGTAGAATTCTGGGAGTTGAAGTCCTCGAGTCTTAAAAATTGCCCAGGGTGAGAAATGTTGGTCTACAGGGCCTCCAAAGCAGGGGTGGGATTCAGCCGGTCCGCACCACTTCTGCTAATTTTTTGTTGCCCAGGCCCAGAACGGACTTCCAGAAGCGGCATCCACGCAGAACCGGTTGTTCACCTATCTGAATCCCACCACTGGCCTTTAGTGACTCCTGCTTCTATTGTCCACCCAGGGCCCCCACCCACCTCAGGCCATCAAACCCCCTCCCCAAATAGTTTCTAGGACTTCAAAGGAAAATTGCAAGGCAGATATCTGGGGAAATGGCCTGCATTTTGGGAGGGGGCTGATGGCGGTGATAGTAGAGTAAGGATTTCGATCTCTGGCTATTCAACCCCTCCCTTGCTGGGGGCCAGTCTATTTGCCTGCAACCTCACTGCCTTTAACAGGGAGGAGGGCTGGCCAGCCAACAGCAGTGGGGCATCCCATGACTTCCGCATTGCGCTTGCCCTTTCGCCTGGCGTGCTGGGAAGAGGAAGATCCAGGCTAGAGGTACCTCCATAAAAGAGGATACGGGCGGTTCTGGACGTACAACAGTTCATTTAGTGACCATTCAAAGTTTCAACAGCACTGAAAAAAGCGACTTACAACCGTTTTTCACGATGGACCAGGTTTGCAGCATCCCTGCAGCCCCAGGGTCAAAATTCAGATGTTGGCAACCGACTCGTACTGTATTTATCATGGTCGCAGTGACCCCGGGTCACGTGATCCCCTTTGGCGACCTTCGGACAAAGCAAAGTCCGCGGGGAAGCCGAAGTCACTTAACCACCGGCTGACTAAGTGAACAAGTGCAGGGATTCACCTCACGGGGGTGGCAAGAAAAGTTGTAGAGTGGGGCAAAAATTGACTTAACAAACATCTCACTTAGCAACAGAAATTTTGGACTCAATTGTGCTCATAAGTCGAGGACTACCTGTGCTTATAGCCCAGGGTTGAAATGAGGGGTCTTTGGCGCTCTCTGAGCTTGGTTGTTTTCTTGCAAACTCAAACTAGACCTAGTAGGGTCATGAAATGCCTGCAAGAAAACAACCAAGTTCAAGGACCACATAGATGCCTTCCTCCTCCTCCTCCTCCTCCTCCTCCTCCTCTCTGCAAACCCCACTCCCTTCTAGCACCCATGATGTTACCTAGTAGGGTCATGAAACGCCTGCAAGAAAACAACCAAACTCAGAGAGCGCCAAGGGCCCCTTGAAGAAAAGTCTGCTGGATCACACCAAACCAGCATCCTGTTTCTAGCAGAGGCCATCTGGAGCCAGGGGCTGCCCACAGATGTGCCTGTCTTCCGAGGGGCTGCCTTCCCACCAGCCCGGACCCCAGTTTCTTAATCCTGCATCTTCTCTCCTTCCTTTCCATCAGAAAAATGGAGCTCCTTCTCTAGACACAGGGCCACAAGAACTAAACAGCCCCCCACCCACTCAACCTCACTCAAAAGCAACAGTAGTATAAAGACGACCCTCTTTGGGCTTTGGAGTCCCCAGTTGGGGAGAGTCTGTCTTGGACCCCAAGCACAATTCAAAAGCCACAAGCAGGAGGTTTACGGGGGGGGGGGGAAGGCTGCCTTAAGAAAAAGCAGCAGAGCCCCCCCCCCAAGGTGAATTAGGCTGGGGGACAGGTTGTGCAATACTCCATTCGGAGGTCATCCAAGGTTGGGTAGATCAAGAGGGGCAATTAGCATAAAGGAGAATGGGTTCAGATGCTATCATTGAGATGATTGCTGGCTAGTTGCACTGCCAGAATTTCAGAGGGCCAGGGTGAAATGCCCAGGGGTGGGTGGGGGAAGGGCACTCTGCATGTCTTCTGCCCCCCCTTCCCTCCCCCAGGTCTCCATCCCATTACCCACCTTCTAGACCAGCCGGTCCCCAACCTTTATGGCTGGGCCACCCGGCATGGGGGGAGGAGAACCAGCCCGAATAAGCTGCAGACTGGCACACATGTGCATACACGGGTGTGCACGCCGGCCCACAGCTTGCATGGCCTGGTTTTGAACAGGCCATGGCCATGGCCCGGTGGTGGACCACAGCCCAGGGGTTGGGGACCCCTGTTCTAGACCCATCAAAGCTTCTGCATTTCCCTCTGTGTGGAACCCCTTGCAATCAAGTAGCCGCTTGTGCTGTCTGCAGCCTATGCAGATTTGCCCTCTGTTTCCAATTCTTTTCACTTGCAACAGATGAAGCCCTGGGGGGGCTTAGATTGACTTTGGGGGGGGGATGTTGAAAGAGCAAGTAAGCCCATGCTTGGAGCCTGTGTGCGTTTGAGAAGAGTTGCTTGACTGGCCTCAGGCTTCATCTCTTAAGTTTGCTTCCAGGAATCCTGAGTCTCCCCAGGACGTGTCCCTTCCCCAGTGGCCGGAAGCAGCCCTGGCTGCGCTTAGAGGAGAAATCTTGAGTTTTGGCCAAACGGAAAAGGGTTTTGAGTTCAGAAGACCAAACACTCCCAATATCTAGATGCAAGAGTTGGTGCCTTCCGATGTCCATCGTGCCCAGGCAAATATATTTGGAGGATCAGCCACACGTTCATTGAGGGAGGACTGCCAATGATAGCAAAGAACACAAGAGCCTCCCTGTGCAAGAATAGTATATCTGTAAACAGTGGACCCCAAGGAAGGGTAATTACAGGATCAGGACAGTTTAGGCCCTGAGCTTCTGAGCTTCTCAAAGGCATCCTCCAAGGCAAGGGTTGGCAAGTATGACCCCTTTATGACCTGTGAACTTCAACTCCCGGAATTCCTGACCCAGGATGGCTCAATTCCCAGAATTCCTCCCCTCCCCTAGCACGGCTGGCTCACGAATTCTGGGAGTTGAAGTCCACAGGGCGTAAAGGGTCCATAGTTGCCCACCCCTACTCCAGGACAAAATGAATCATTTGGGGCATTGCCTAGTTGAAGTCCACAAGTCTTAAAGTTGCCAAGGTTGAGAACCCCTGGCCTAGGCCCTAGAACCAAGTTCTGAAATGAATGTTATAAACCGATACTCATAAGTCACTTTGTTCAGTGCAGTTGTGACTTCGAACAATCACTAAACAAATGGTTGTAAGTTGAGGACTACCAGCCCTTCTCACGAACCTGTGTGTTTCTGAACTCACAGCTCCGTGTGGGTTGCAGTTGCGTTCCAGTTGCACGCGTACACACATTTGCGAGCCACATGGAGCTGCACTGAAGACGCAACAACATAAGTGTCAGCCCCCTTTCCTGACGCTGGTTGAATGGCTGCATGCAACTCAATGACGCACCACTTCTGGGCCCTGCTTGTGCATGCACACATGAGGTCATGCGCCTCCAGTGCGCCTCCCACCTCTGGCTCTGCCTCTTTGGTGTGCTTTTGTCTCTGGGCTCCCAGGGAGCATTAAAGGGAGTGATAGGAGCATGCTGAGGAACAAGGGCTTAGCCTTCCAGGCGATAAATAATGCTGGGAGGGGGAACAACCAGCACTCTGCACCCCCCCCCCTTGGATTTATTTTTAACCCGGCCAAAAATAGCTCTGCCTCGGCTAAGCTAAACTTAGTTTTCTCTGCAGCGCCTGTGCAAAGAGGTTTGCCTGGAGGGGGGGAGAGAGAAAGGAACGAATGTGGCTTGATTTATTAAAAATAAGTGAGCGGTTCATTTGTGTTATTTTCCTTCCAGATGTTATAGTACATGCTTTGAGCTCTCTCTCTCCACACACACACACACACACACACACACACACACACACACACACACAGGAAGTCCTCGACTTATGACCACAATTGACTCCCAAATAGCTGTTGCTAAGTGAGACATTTGTTAGGTGAGTTTTTATGACTTTTCTTGCTGGAGTTGTTAAATGAATCACCGCAGTTGTTAAGTTAGTCACATTGACTTTGCTTGTCAGAAGATCCCAAAAGGAGAACATGTGATCCCGGGACGCTGCAACCGTCCTAAGTACATGCCAGTTGCCAAGCGTCTGAATTTTGATCATGTGATCCCAGGGAATGCTGCCACGGTTTTGAAAGGATGAAAAATGGTCGTCACTTTTGTGAGTGCCGTTGTAACTTTAAACAGTATGTGTGTGTGTGTGTATGTATATATATATATATGTTTTCTGAGGTTTTCACGGGTGTTTGTATGTAGGTCTTTAGTTGTTCGGGTTTTCTCCCGCGTAAAATTGGAAGTGTCTTGGCGACGTTTCGACGAAGTCCCATTCGTCATCTTCAGGCTGGTGTTTTCAGCTTCGTGCTTCTTGCTGCTCGAAGCACGAAGCTGAAAACACCAGCCTGAAGATGACGAATGAGACTTCGTCGAAACGTCGCCAAGATACTTCCAATTTTACGCAGGAGAAAACCCGAACAACCAAAGACCTACATACAAACACCCGCAAAAACCTCAGAAAACACACACACACACACACACATATATATATATATATATATATATATATATATATATATATATGTCACCCAGCATTGGTGATAAAGAAAGATAGGCAGTTTATTAATTAGATAGCTTGATAAGGGAAGAGTAGTCTGGACAATCTCAGAGGTACTGTTTCAGCATGCAGGTGGTTCTTGATGGGTAGGATTTGAACCCAGTTCAAAACCAAGACCCAACTATTATTTTTTCCTAGGGTCCAACCCCCTGCCAACTTTAGTTGAGAGCAAACACCCCTGCCAGCAACTGGATTCAGTTCCAAGAACATATTTGTAGGTTATATTAGTTACAAGTGAATATTTGATGTGTAGATAAAATTCACACAGGACTTTTGAAAGTTTGTTGGTTGATCCTGAAGTCTTTTCCTGGTTTTCTTGGTGTTTGCAACTCTGCAGTACTCGCAGTCTTGAACCCGGGTGGCAAGGCTGGCGTTTCATCATGCTTTACAGTTGGATATTAGGAAAGCATAGAAACGTCCTTAAAATGAATCAGGATCCTTGCATTATGTCATCATTGTCCTTATTGTGGCTGTTGTTCTCGTCCCATCAGCACCTGCTTGTAAAAATTCTGTTCAGCGTTACGGTCTGGCTTTAAATTATGTGTCACTGCTGAGTTGCCGCTGGAGTTTTTACACCGGTTGCAGGCTGCCAACCTTGCCAAGCAGAAGGAAAGAGTGACTTTGGGCAAAAGGGCTTAAGTGGCAGTTTCTCCCTACTGAGTTTTCTCTGCCAGGAATATGTAAAGAGAAAGGCTAACCTGGGGGCTTTTGCACATTCCTGACCCCAAAGGATTTGCTTTAAGTACAAAACCTAGGGACTGAAGGGGAGGGGGCTCACCCCAGGCAGGAAAGCCTCTTGGGCCAGCCCGGTTTGAAAACCAAAAGAAAAAGCTTCCCCCACTCCCTAATAAAAAAAAAAAAAAACAGCCTTTGAAATACAGTTTTCAGACAAGAGTGTGTTGTAAGTTTCTATTTCCCTGAGAAGGTTCACCAGGTGTAGCCTTCAGCAGTTGTTAAAATTAAGGGCGGGAAAACCAATCTCCCCCCCATCCCCTTCCTCTTTTTGCAGTGCTGGGGGGGGGCATCCGAGGGTTGGAGCAATGGCTGAAAACTGGCATTGTTGTCTCTCATTTGGGGGGGGGGGAAGACCTCTAAAATGCTAATCTAACACTCAAATGATTGTAACACAATAGATGAGGGGAGAGGATTGATAGATGACAGATACATAAACACAGAGAGAGAGAGTGAGAAAGAGAGAGAGAGAGAGAGAGAAAGAGAGAGAGAGAATGGATGGAAGGATAAAATAGGAAGGAAGGAAGGAAGGAAGGAAGGAAGGAAGGAAGGGAAGAGAAGGGAAGCGAAGGAAGAAAGGAAGAAAGGAAGAAAGGAAGAAAGAAAGAAAGAGAGAGAGAGAGAAAGAAAGAAAGAAAGAAAGAAAGAGAAAGAAAGAAAGAAAAAGAAAGAAAGAAAGAAAGAAAGAAAGAAAGAAAGAAAGAAAGAAAGAAAGAAAGAAAGAAAGAAAGAAAGAGGATAAAACAGCCGGGGAGAGGGGAGGAATTTGGGGAGGGGGCCGCTGCCCTCCCCCTTTTTCCTCCCTAGGGCCATTTCCGGGGGGCTTCGTGAGGGACGGTTTTTCTAGCCCACCCCCCCGTTCCCCCTCCCCCCGGGCCGGGAGCGGAGCCCGCCCCGCGCAAGGGGAGGAGGCCGGGCCGGCCGTCCCTCGCGCTCCCCCCTCGGGGCGGCTCCGGGCGCTCGGCCGTCGGCGCCTCCCCCGAGGGAGCCCCGCCCGCCGCCCCGCCCGCCGGGCTTGAGGTCAGAGCGGCGGCGGCGGCGGCGATCCAGGTGCCGCCTTCGCGCCGCTGCCAGCCCGAGCCGGAGCCCTCCGCTGTGCCCGGAGCCCGCTCGCCCCTCGCCCGGCGCCCGTCGCCAGAGCCGCAGCGGAGGCTCCGCCGGCGGCGGCGGCGGCAGCATGCGCAACTCCTACACGGTCACCCTGCCCGCCTCGCCGCTGCCGCCCGGCGGGCACAAGGAGCTGCGCCCCCGGCCGCCCTTGCCCGGCTCGCTGCTGCTCTCCACCTTCGTGGGGCTGATGGTCCACAAGGCGAAGGTAGGCGAGGGGGCGGTCGCGGCTGGCTGGCTGGCCGGCTGGGAGGGGAGATGCCCCCGGGCTCTTGCCCCAGCACTCTGCCCCCTTGCCCGGGGCACCGGATCGCCTGGGACTTGGGTGGGGGGCAAAGGGGCGGCACTCAAGGCAGATCCCGGGGCGGGAGGTGGGTGGTGGTGGTGGAGGAAACCTCTCCCGTCCCACCCCCTCTTTGGATTACAGCTCCCATGCTCCTCGGCTGACCGCGGCAGGAGCGTGCTCTGGCCGGTTGGGAGGGCGCAGGGTTGGGGAAGCAGGGGCTGGAGAGATCGGCACTTTGAAGCCGGCTTCGCGGGGCGGCCGGACGCGCATCTTCGGGCTCCCTCCGAGACCGGCTCGGCGGTGGCCGCGGGAGAAAGGGCTGAAGTGGCTTGGTTTGAATCTCGGTTAGTTCCCGTTAGCTAGGCTGGAATTCAGCCAGCGGGTTGAACAAGGTGCGTGTGAACCCAACCTGGGGTTTGCGAAGGCCCTGAGAGAGCTGCTTTCAAATTGGGGGCGACCAACGGGCTGAGCTGGGACTCCCCTGGGCCCAGGCGGCCTGCTTTGGATGATAGGGGTTGTAGTGCGAGCAGCTCAACGTTGGGTGATGGAAGAGTGGGAGTTTAGTTTTTTCCAGCATTTCCAGGGACAGGTGGGAACGGGGGTGTTTGCAAAGTATGGGCAAAACATCCACAATGGTTCAGCTGAGATACTCCACACAGGATGCACATCGTAGAAAAGCTTTGATGGCATTTTGACTTTTAGGACCTTATCTAGTAGACACCCCTGGACTAGTTGATCCTTTGGTGGTTGATGCCGTTTGCTACAACGTGCTCTTGTTTTTATCCCAATCAGTCTTGATGGGGGCACCCCAACGGTTTTCTGGCGCTCCATAAAAGATCAGGAAACTGCCAGCCCCTTTTCTGACAGAAAAATTCAATTCAAAGGCATAAGCTGTCGTGAGCAGCACTTGCTTATACCTTTGAATTAAATTTCTTAAATTAATTAAATTTAAATTAAACTTCTGATTTCTTGTATAGTTCTCCAATAGTTCCTTCAATATATCAATGGTCCATCTCAGAATACCCGAATATAGCATTTATTCTTGCACCCACTTGAAACCACAAGGGGGGGAGGGCAGTTAGTTTGTCACTCATGTCCCTGCCTGTGTTTAAAAGCCCTCATTTTAAAGAGAGGGGGGGATGGGAGGGAGGGAGGGGGAGAGAGAGAGAGAGAAGCAAAAAAGGATTGAGGAACAGTTGTTAAGAACACAGCCCTTTGCATGCAGAGTGGGGGGAAAGAGTCACCAACGCATTAACTGGGCCTCTTAAAAGCTTTGGTTAAAAGCAGCTTGCTGGCTTTTTCCCATTGTAAGAACAAGAGATTAAAATGGGGGGGGGGCTTCCATCTAGCCAGCCTGTCTCCAGGAATTCAAGAGACACATGCAGAGGTCCCAGGAGATTTGCCAAAAGCCTCAAAAAGGGCTGAAGACCCTTTGTTTTCCCCTCTTTCCCGCAGAAGAGAGGAATTTGTAAGGATAGCCAGTGAGGAGGGGAGGCAGGAAATACAAAGTCTAAATCTTCCTCCCCCCCCTCCTTATCTCAAAGGCCTTTCCATGCTCAGGACAGTTGTCCCCCCCCCCTTCTTTTGTCCTCTGGAGCCAGAGGAGTCATTTTCCAGCAGGACACACATCTTCAATCTTGGGGGAAGATGACCCCAGTTCCTTTGGGTGGGGCCTCCATTCAGACGACCTCCTTTCTCTGAAAATCAGTCTTTCATCTCCCCCATGCAGAGGTTAACCTGTGCATAATTGAGGAGGGGGGAGAATTCTGCATTTGAAGGCACAAGGAGTGGTGGCAGGTTGGGTTGCAATGCATGGTTGAAATTTTAAGTTCTAGAGAGAAAAGATGGAAGGTCAGGATTCCTGCTTTTCCAGCTGGGATTGTCTTGCAATATCCTTGGGCATCTACGACCTGCCTCGCAGTGGGATCCATGCCCTTCAGGTGCACCTCGGCTCTTACGTAACCTGCCTGTCTTCTGCACCTGCGGTGGGGGTAGGCCGGTGCCTTTGTTTGCCAGTTGAATGAAGCCAGCCTGGTTATGTAAAAAGCTCAGCCGGCCTCTTTGCCCCGTGCAAACTTGGCACTTCCTTGGCACAAGAGGCTGGGTCTGGAACGCTCCAATCGCAGCTGGCTGGAAGAGGAATGAAGGGACAGCCAGGTCAGTGTGGAGTCTGGGAGGCTTGCGAGCTCACGTGGGGCAGCATTTGATACAGTAAAGAAAGGAGATCAAATTAGCCATCAACAGACACATAGGCATAAACAGTATCTTACAATAGCTTACCCCCAGAAATCGTGGGTGCTCCATCACTGGAAATTTTCAACAAGAGACTGGACAATCACCTGTCTGAGATGGTATAGGACAGTTCTCCTGCTTGAGCAGGGGACTGGACTAGAAGACCTCCAAGGTCCCTTCCAGCTCTGCTCTATCCTATCCCATTCCATTCCATTCCATTCTATACACACTGTGCAAATGAGACAATCCACAAGCCAAAAAGGGAACAAAAACGACCCATACACCTCCCACCAGCAATCAGCACCCAGATGAGCATGGATTAACTCCCAAGATTAATTCAGACCAACAATCAAGAGGTAAACAGTATCCCAATCTAGAAGCTGCCAAATAAGCTAACAACAGTAAACAGCCCAACCAAAGACCCTCTAAGACCAGCCCCCATCTACATTGACAAGGCAAGCCACTGGAATATAAAGTGAGAGCAAACGCCACTCCTTACTAGCGCTGATGATGTTCCCTAGCTGGGTCATGCAATGTCTGCAAGAAAACAACCGAGCTCAGAAAAAAACCATCCAGGACCCCTCAGAGGAAATCGCCTCCTTGCTCCTGGCCTGTTTCTAAGGGAAGACAGACAGGATGGCAGAGAAACTGGAGTCTTCGGTTGCAGCAAAAGAGGATTCGGGAAGGAGAGTGGCGGGGGGGGGGCTGGGGAGGGCAAGATGATCGTGCATCCTTCATCAGCTCTCTTTGTAAAGTTCTCCCACCTCCGATGAAACTTGAGTGAGGGCTGTCAAGCTTCTGTGGACCTCCCACACACTTAGAGCCTTTATTTGCTGAAAAAGGCAATGCCTGACACTTGGGTGGGTGGGCGAAGGGAGGGGTTGATAAATCCCCATGTGATTGTGATCAAACGTGGCACAGTGGTCGGCAGTGATTTCTGCAGCTTTTTAACTAGTGTTTTTCAACCTGGGCGAGTTGGACTTCAGCTCCCAGAATTCCCCAGCCAGCTATGCTGGCTGGGGAATTCTGGGAGCTGAAGTCCACACCTCTTCAACTCACTCAGGTTGAAAAACACTGCCTTTAACCCTTGAGCCTGTGTTTAGTACGAGGGTGGGCTGCAGGGCGTTTGGAAGGAGAGCCCCCCCCAGTTGCTTTTAGCAAAGGATGCTCCTGAATTATCCTTTAGAAAAAGCGCCTGGTGCCCAAGCATCTCCAGGCTCTCCAGGGTGGCTCAGGCACCCATCCCTGTGCTATTAGAGGTGAATTTTTTTCAGAAGCAGGCAGGGCACAACTGCCCAGGGTGGCCCAGATCGCCAGTAGCCGAGGTGGCGCAGCAGTTAGAGTGCAGTACTGCAGGCCACTTTAGCTGACTGTGTTCAGCAGGTCAGCGGTTCAAATCTCACCGGCTCAAGGTTGACTCAGCCTTCCATCCTTCCGGGGTAGGTAAAATGAGGACCCAGATTGTTGGGGGCAATATAAATATATATATATATATATATACATTGCTTACTGGTGTACATCGCTTAGAGAGTGCTTGCACTTAAAGCGGTATATAAGTCTCATAAATAAATAAATGAGGGTGCTTGGCTGTTTTTATTTTTGCTGGAGTGCGAAACGAGATGGCATCTGGCGTGCCTGAAAGACTTCCCAGGTATCTAGGTGCACGTTCACTTCCCTCCCGCTGCGGGATTTGCAAGGGCAGGTTCCTGATGCCAGCCACAGCTGAAGAATGCGAGCTGACAAGTCCCGCATGCCAGAGAGATGTGCCAGGGCTCAGTTCCACGGTTTCTCCTTGAGGAATTTCTGTCTCCACTTCATCGGGCGGGGAAATTCTCGGGAAGGAGGTGGATTAAGCAAAGCAGGAGCAGCGGGTTCATTTCAGGTGCGGAGTGCCCAGCTCTTCCAACCCTTTGCCAGTCTTTGCCATGGCCGTGCTGGCTTCAAAAGGCCTCCGTCTCCAGATTGGTTTTCGGAAAAAGGCAGCCACCACCCAAGCCAGCTGAAATGTATCAAACCGGACAATCGTGCAGAAGACTAGCCTCTGAGCACTGCCACGTGTGCAGCAGATCGAAGGACCTCGGGGTCCTAGTGGATGGTCACTTGACCATGAGCCAGCCATGTGCAGCAGCAGCCAAAAAAGCTAATACAATCCTGGGTTGTATAAACGGAGGCATAGAATCAAGATCACACGAAGTATTAGTACCGCTTTATAAAACGCTGGTAAGACCACACCTGGAATACTGCAGCCAATTTTGGTCACCATATCACAAAAACGATGTTGAGAGTTTGGAAAAAAATCAGAGAAGAGCAACTGAGATGATCAAAGGCCTGGAGACCAAAACATACAAAGAATGGCTGAAGGACTTGGGTTTGGCTGGTCTAAAGAAAAGAAATAGGGGAGACATGATAGCAGTGTTCCTTTATCTGAGGGGCTGCCACAAGGCAGAGGGGGGCAGGTTGTTCGCCAGAGCACCAGAGGGAAGGATGAGTAACAATGGTTGGAAGCTGATCAAAGAGAGAAGCAACCTGGAATTAAGGAGAAACTTCCTGACAGAAATTGTGGGTGCTCCATCACTGGAGGTTTTTAAGAAGAGACTGGACAGTCACCTGTCTGAGATGGTATAGGTTCTCCTGCTAGAGCAGGGGGCTGGACTAGAAGACCTCCAAGGTCCCTTCCAGCTCCTATTCTATTCCATTCCATTCCATATTTTCTATTTTATTCTATTCTATTCCATTCCATTCCATATTTTTTATTCTATTTTGTTCTATTCTATTCCATTCCATTCCATATTTTTTATTCTATTCTATTCTAGAATTCCCCCCTGCCCCAGTTACTGCTTTTCACATAATGATTGCTTGTGTTCAGAAGTCGAGCATGCAGCTCTCCTCCTTTAATGGCCATTTGCACTTAACAACAGTAAGGAAAAATTAACAGGGCAACCAGTTCTCTCATTTATGACCTTCACAGGTCTGTAAAGGAAAGAAAAACCCAAGTCAGATGATAAAGCACCCTTGCAGTTTCACCGAGCAACAGATTCACTTAAGGACCAAATTGCTGGTCCCAATTGTAGTGACTAAATGAGGACTTTCTGTACTTTTTGCCGATTGCATTTTCTGCTTCCAAGAATATGTTATATCCTTTTGGCACTCAGTGTGGTCACTAAATGAGGACTACTCTACTTCTTGCAGATTGCATTTTCTGGTCCCAAGAATATATTGCAAATTTTTGTCACTCAGGAAAATCTAACCGGTGGCTGGCACCGGTTCCTGAGTTCCATGGTCAGTTAGCATCTGTCTTGGGCTTTCCCTGTTTTGCAACTGCAGGCGCAATTCATAAAGAGCCACGGACTGTTTCTGTCCCTGAAACAGCTCCAAATCCCTTTGTCCCAAAGAACTGACGTTTCTAATCCACCTTATGCCAGGGAGGCAGCGGTTTTCCTTTACGTTAACATTTTGCCTCCCCTGCTCTCCATCTTATCCTTGTCACGGCATAAGTAGCTTAGCCTGGAACAAGAGTGAGTTCATCCCCCTGGACGTCATGATAAAGATTTCCAGTCTGGTCTCTCCAGGGCTCTAAAATACCCCCTGATTATCCCATCGTATTGGCCACATCACTGGGTAGCTTTTAATAGCCCTGATAATAACACACCCAAAGTAGCATCCATTGAAATAAGGGACCTTTTTAAAAAACGGCCTGCTTTTTCCAGCCATGGGATATAACCTAGAGACGACGTGGGTTTGTTTGTTTTTTTCAAATTTGCCAACTTTTAACATAGGTGGACTCCAACTCCCAGAATTCCCTAAGCAGCATGCTGACGGGATTTCTGGGGGTGGAAATCCACCCTTCTTCAAACGGCTAAATTTGAAAAGACTGACCTAGGATGCAGACTCTCACTCAAAAGATGTTCAGATTTTGGGGAGGGGGGGGTCTCTGGCTGGGACTTGTACCTCCATCCAGATGGCCCATTTCTTGAACTCTTGCTGGTTGCATCCCATCCACCTTAGCTTCTGGGAGAGGAAAAGCTGGAAAAAGAGGGAAGAAGAGCTGGGAAGAGATTGGCTTTGGTTGAGAGTTGTGGGCACTGGGTGCAAATTTGTGTATTCCTTTTCTGTGCTCCCACTGAAGGAGAAGGAGAAGGGGGGGCTGAGGAAGAGGAGAAAAGAGGAAGAAGGAGAGGAGGAGGAGGAGGAAAGGAGGAGGAGGGGAGAGGAAGAAGAGAAAGAGGAGGACATGAGTCCCCTTGCCTCCCTTTTCACGCTTGACAGGAACCTGGGCTGTTCAAAGCGCTCGGTGCACAATTAAAGGGAAGCGAGAGCTGTTTGGAGACGGTCTATTTTGGGCAGTCGTCAAGGAGAAGGCTGGATTCCTCCCACTCGCACATGTCAAGCGCTATTTGGAGCCACTGGCGCAGCAGCCTCCGTCACCTCACTTTCTGGGGTGCCAGCAGCAAGACGAACCCCTCGAGAGCCGGGCTTGATGACCCCGGAACCCCAGAACTTTCTGGGGAAATGGCAGGAGTAGATCTCCCCATCTGGCCTTTGGCTGAAAAATCCGGCTGGCGAAAAGGAGCTGCCCCCCATACACACATACACATCAGGGGGTCTCCTGCATCTGAATCTTTGACAGGAGGTTAAAAGGCAGGCTAGGAGGGAAGCAGCTAGTCCTCAAGGGTTGGCCTCGGCTTCCAGAGGGCAGAAAGAAAGTTGGAGGTCAAAGTCTGTCTCTGGAAGCCAGCGAACCGTGTTGTAAGTGCTTCATCCAAGATTCAAAGATCTTTGCCCTAGTTAACTCCAGGTTTGTCCCTCCTGAAGCTGAAGCGAAGCCAAGCATCCTGCGCTCCATAAGGAAGAAGCTGGGTCCTGCTCAGTGCTGGTGGGCTTCCCATTTGGCGTTCCCATTTTCCACCCTCCACAGCCCAGTCCCTGCTTATCCAGAGACCAAAACCACGTGGCCAACAAAACAAGAATTCAGCTCTAGGATTTTCCCACGTTTTATTCTTTCTTGTTTGTTTTTTTTTTAAGTTGCCAATTCTGCATCAGAAAGCAGAGCAGAAAACATGCAGAATGATGCTGGATTCTTTTTTTTCCCCGGCCAGTGTTCAAAATCACCCTCCATGCAGTCTCTCTTCCCTGGTCAGTTTCTCTCACCATTTCTGGACACTCTCCCTTTCTGCATTACTCGTTTGCCTGCAGAGCGGATGTACCTGCAGAAGTAAAGATCACAGGAAGAATCAATGCCCTCTCCCCATCTTCCCCCTGCCCCACCTTGATCTTTTCAAAAGTAGCAGCTGGCAGAAGTTCACCAGGTGAAGCCTCCGATCTGGGCTTTGCCTAGCCTACCTTTCCTTGCAATCCTTGCAATCCTCGACTGACAACCATTTGTTTAGTGGCAGTTCGAAGTTATAAGAGCACTGAAAAAAATGTGATTTAATGACCATTTTTCACATTTACGACTGCGGCAGCCTCCCCATTCAGATGCTGGACCACGGGTTCCTATTTATGATGGTTGCAGCATTCCCCCCCCCCCAGGGTCACGTGATCTCCTTTTACGGCCTCCCAACCAGCCAAGTCAATGGGGAAGCCACACTCACTTAACAACCGTGTGACTCATTTTACAACTGCAGGGATTCACTTAGCAACTGTGGCCAGAAAAGTCGTAAAATGGAGCAAAAGTCACTTAACAAACTTCTCGCTTAGCAATTTTGGGCTCGGTTGCATTTGTATATCGAAGATTACCCGTGTTCCTGTTGCGGGTTTGTGGGTGGGGTGTGGGTGTGCAAAGGACTCACTTCTTAGGGGTGCAAAGTTCTGCCTTGCCTGGTGCAGGTTCCCCTCCCCGCCTTTCCTGCCCCGTTTCTCCTCTCCCCCCACGCCAAGGAGAGGCTGGGCAAGGACAGTGGCCTCTGGGTCTCTGCCAGCTGGGCCTCTTCCAAGCATCCATCCGTGCCAAGAATTTATGTCCCGGCTCTAATAAACCGCCAAGATCCTGCGGTGTTTCTGCTGATGATTCTGACTCTCACCAGAACTGCTTGGAAAGCAAGACTTTGCCCCCTGCCAGTCCTTTGCCCAAGGGGCCAGTCCAGCCTGTGGCAAAGGGCGAGCAGTTCATGCCAGTCTCTGAGCATTGGCAGATTTCTCTAGGTCTCTCGCAAGCTGCTCTGTATGGTTTTTTTCTTTTTGTTTTTCAATGCACTGATTCCAAAGATGGCTTTGCTAGATGTGCTATTTTTTGACAAATCGGCTAGAGCAGTTGGTTCCCTGATCATTTGTGGAAATGGTTTCTGCCTTAAGAAAGAAATAGAGGATTAGAAACATGACGGCAACAGCATTTGGCAAGAAAGAAGCTGGGATGCAAACAGGGGTGTCAGAAAAAGGAGTATGATGGCTCTCAGGAGCGTTTAGTTCCCTAGGACCATGTTTCTCAACCTTGGCCACATTAAGAGATCTGGGACTTCAACTCCCAGAATTCCCCAGCCAGCATGGTTACCCACTGGGAGGGGACTGATTTGATTTGTGGGGCCTGCAGTTTGAATCCTCTAGCCCCAGGGACTTATGCAAACAGCATTTTATCACAGTGGATACTTGCAAATGGCTTCTGGGGAAAATAAAGGAAGGCAGGGTCTTCCTAATCTCAGCTGGGTGGGAATCCTTGCCTTCCGTTCTCCCCGTCTCCTTTTGTGGGACCCCCGTGGCGGTTTTGGCCTGGAGTTTTGAGTGGTTGTCTGAAGGTTGCCTTTTCACAAATGGGTCTTTTTCCTCTTCTTTCTCCACAGAATTCAAAAACGGTACAAGGTCTGACTGGTCTCCGAAACCTCGGGAACACCGTAAGTCTCCCTCCTTTCCTCCATTCCTTTCCTCCCTCCCTCCTTCCCTCCCTTATTCCTTCCTTCCCTCCTTCCTTCCTCCCTCCCTCCCTCCCAGAGCTGCAGCTAAGCTCTCCAACCTGGGCTGGTTGGGACTGGTTGAGGAAGCTGACTTGCCTTCGCTGGCTGTTTTACCTCATTTCCGCTTCTCGGATGACACTGCGAGGAGGTTTGTTCTCACTTGCAGAGAAGGAAGGGGAGAGCCCCAAAAGAGTTGTGTAACTATTTCAGAAAACAGTGTCACCCTGCCCCACCCAGATGTGACAACTCGAAGGCAAAGAAGATGTATTTGCATCCAGAGAGGGTAAAGGCAAGTAGTGGCCTGCAATGCCAGGAAGCCTCCAGTCCTCTCCATTCCAACACACACGCACACAATTTTTCTGGTCCCTGAACCCTCCCTTGATAGCTACATCAGCACACTTTTCTGTCATTTTCAGCAAGGAAGATTTGCTGTAAATTATCCTTCTCATAGTAGGCTCAATCAGTGGTGGGATTCAAACATATGAAAAGCCATTTCTCAGTGTGGATGCCACTTCCGGAAGTCCATTCTGGGCCTGGGCAACAAAAAATTAGCTACCGGTTCTGCGAAGGGGTGCGAACTGGCTGAATCCCACCACTAGGCTCAATATAGTTGGGGAGAGGAGGGGAGGGAAGAGAAAGGGAAGGGAAGGAAAGGAAACAAAAGGAAAAAAGAGGGAGGGAGGGAGGAAAGGAAAGGAAAGGAGAAAAGAAAAAGAAAGCAAACTTTTCATGCCACAAATCTGACATGGCTAACCTCACTTCCCTTGGCTGTAACCTAACCTTATGTGCCTCTTCTACCATCAGAGGCTCTTTGGGAATGAGAGAGTCAAGATATCTTATAAAACAATAAATGAACATGGGGGAATTGAGCACTGAAGTTCACACACAAACACACACACTTCTAGAGCTTGCATTGGCTGTGTAGGTGGGTTCCCCTTTGGTGCCCATGGGAGGGAGGGAGGGAGTTCCTTCTTGGGCAAACATCTACTGGGTTCCAACCGCAAGAAGAGAGACAGGAACCAGCGTCTGACTTCCTTCTTGCTACCATCCCCCCAAATAATCTGCTCCCACCCAGTGGCTGATGGAGGAGGAAGAGAAGGAGCAGAGCCAGTAGTAGTAGTAGTAGTAGTAGTGATTGTTGCTACTCCACCTGCACCCCAAAGATGGGATCTGGCTTGAAGGATGGAGGAAGACCTTGCAGGGAAGATCTGAGGGCTCCATAAAGTCATTTACAGCCCCACCTTAAAAGCTTCACTTTAAGAAGCCTACCAACAAAGCCCATCACCAGCCAGTGGTGGGCATCTCTGCACAGGAGTGACAAACTGTGTGTGTGTTTGTGTGTGACTTGTGTGCACAAGTGCATCATAGCATGAGTCAATCACAGACGCAATGGAACACTGTGGGTGAGCAGGAAAAAAATAAACCCACAAAAAACATTCTACTTCTCCTTGGGCGTTTTAATTATTTTTTCACCATAGTAACGGCTCGTTGCCATTTTATATTTTAAAGTTTCTTTAAACTAAAACCTGATCTTCCAAGGAGGAAATCAGAGGGATGCCTAGATTTTATTTTTTATACAGGGTCCATCCTGACACAGAGTTTAATGAAGGTCATAGTCAGCGACCCCCTTTAGTTTGCGGGGGGCGTAAAGAAATACACCTTGCATAGCAGATAAACTTTCCAAATCTGCTCCTCTCCAGAGGATTGGCGCTGCCCATTCCACACTGCCTGGCTGGTGGGCCTAATTCTTTTTCTGAAACCAGTTCCTGGAGCCAAGCTCATCAAAGGGGTCCAAAATTCTAGCGAGGAGGAACCTGGGCGGATGTCACCTGGAGGAAGGACGGGGGGTGGAATGGACGATGGCCTGGCGATCTTCATTTGCGTCTCCCTTTCCTGCCCCTTGTAGTGTTTTATGAACTCCATCCTGCAGTGCCTGAGCAACACCAAAGAGCTGCGAGATTACTGCCTGCAGAGCCAATATGTCCGCGATCTCAACAACAACAGCCGCATGCAGATGTCTCTCGTGACAGGTAAAGGCGGCGAGGTTTTGCCCGGGCACAAGTGCACAATGGCGAACAGTGCAGGCAGCTATCGGTCTTCCCTCTCCTGAAGACACTTCATGGGAGGGGGCTAGAAAGGAGGGGGAGAAAGCTGAATCAGATGACTTTCAGAAGGAAGGAAAAGCGGGGGGGGGAGGGAGGAGGAGGAGGATCCCTTGAATCAATAAAGAATATTTACAGCAAAAGCAAAAAGTTCTGGTTGTAATGTTGTTACCTTTTATTGTGCTAAAGCAGTGGTTCTCAACCTTTTTAATGCCGCGACCCCCAACCGGTCGTAAGTCGAGGACTACTCAACCGGTTGTAAGTCGAGGACTACTCAACTGGTGCAGCACCGTTTGCAGAATGGGACTTTTGGCGGGCTCAGCAGGACAGAGACAGCCTGAACAATTCCTATTGGCTTTTGAAAGCCAACAGAATTAGACTATTCAAGAGAGTCTCTTCTATTGGCTTTCAAAAGCCAATAGAATAAAAGGGAGTAGCACAGCTAAGGAAAAGGGGGGAAAAATGGCGGACTGTGTTGTTTGGCGACCCCCATGAAATGGTCGTTCGACCCCAAATGGGGTCCCGACCCATAGGTTGAGAACCACTGTGCTAAAGAGAGTCGGGAATTAGTTTTATACTTTGATAAAAGTTAATAAAAAAATTCAGATCAAAGAATATTTATAGCTCAGGGTTGAAATGAAGGGTCCTTGGTGCTTTCTCTGAGCCTGGTTGTTTTCTTGCAGACATTTCATTGTCCAACTAGGTAACATCATCAGTGCTAGTCCTAGTTATGTTACCTAGTTTGGGCCATGAAACATCTGCAAGAAAACAACCAGTCTCAGAGAGCACCAAGGACTCCTCAATCCCTTGAATTCTTCTCTCCTCTTTTTCTCAGTTCCCTGCTCTTTTGGGCAGTTGTTAACAACATGGATGCTGGCCACGAGGGCCCCACAGGTCTCCTTTAATGTTGATCACAGCTAGGAAGTAAGCTAAACCTTGTGGCTCTCCACAGGAAGCCACCTTTGTCTAGAAAGGATGGAATAAGATCTGGTTCTTCATGGCCAAGTTGGGTTCTTCTGTGCTTGTGGGTTTACAACCACCTTGCTTCCCCCTCTCTTTCCAGAATTTGCCAAGCTCATCCAGATGTTGTGGACCTCGTCTCCCAACGAATCCGTGAGTCCTTCCGAATTCAAGATGCAGATTCAACGATACGCTCCCCGCTTTGTGGGATACAAGTAAGAGTGGGATCTAGTACCTTCTCTTCTGTTTTCCATGAGTGGCCATTCCTCCCTTGCTTCTTCTTCAGTCTCAGTAGTAGTGCTTTTAGCATTTGCTAGCTCTGGATTCCTTCATAGCAAGCCAGTGCTCTGTAGATCTTTGGGACTACAACTCCCATTCCTTGGCATTCAGCATGCTGGTAGGGAATAAAGGATGCTTCTAGCAGACCGAAAGCTAGCCAACACTGCTTCACAGTGCCCCATCTTTCCAAATCTGATGAAGAGAGAGAGTTAGTTTGATCAGTTTCCTTTTTCCTTTCCTTTCCTTTTTCTTCCCTTCCTTTTCCTTCCCTTTCCTTCCCTTTCCCTTCTCTTCCCTTCCCTTCCTTTTCCTTTCCTTCCCTTCCCCTTTCCCTTCCTTCCCTTCCCTTTCCTTCCCTTTCCTTTCCTTTCCCTTCTTTCCCTTCTCTTCCCTTCCCTTCCTTTTCCTTCCCTTCCCTTCCCCTTTCCTTTCCCTTCCTTTCCTTCTCTTCCCTTTCTTTTCCTTTCCTTCCCTTCCCTTCCCCTTTCCTTTCCCTTCCTTTCCTTCTCTTCCCTTCCCTTCCCTTTCCTTTCCTTCCCTTTCACTTCCCTTTCCCTCCCTTCCCTTCCATTCTGTTTCCTTCCTCAGTAATCTATCCTAACCATCCAGAATCACTTTGAATAGTGAGATGGGTGGCTTATATATTTAAGAAACAAATAAAAATGAACACACCCCCTTGAGAGTGAAGGACTCTCATAAGATAGGAGGGGGAAGGAGAGAGTCGCTTTTTTCTTCCCCAAGGCTTCTTCTCCCCGGCTCCCTTGCTGAGTCCTGACTCCAGGGGCTTAGATTGACCCCTGTCCTTCCTCTCTCGCAGCCAGCAGGACGCCCAGGAATTCCTGCGTTTCCTTCTCGATGGGCTCCACAGTGAGGTGAACCGGGTTCTGGTCCGTCCCAAAGGCCACAGTGACAACCTGGACCATCTACCGTGAGTCCCAGCAGAAGCAAAGCACCGGGATAAGCTTTGGGGGGCGGGGGCTGGAGACAACTGGGTGCTGATGCCCCTGACCTAAAACAATGGCGGCGTTTCTGTTTTTTCTTCCGTTGTTTCTCCTCCGTCTAATGCAGTGTTTCCCAAACTTGACAATTTTAAGGCATGTGGACTTCAACTCCCAGAATTCCACAGCCAGCAATGCTGGCTGTGGAATTCTGGGAGTTGAAGTCCACATGCCTTAAAATTGTCAAGTTTGGGAAACACTGGTCTAATGGCACAAATCATTCCTCCTGCAGAAAATTAGTTAAGAAAGGAAGAAAGCAAAGTATGAATAAGGATCTGTGGAAAAATTTAATTAATTTAATTTAATTCTGAACTCCCCACGACCCGCTAGCTGAAAAAGAGCAGGGACCTTGCAAAGGTCATAGCCAAGGGGGGGGGTTACAAAGCCCATGGTCTTTGGGGCAGCCTCCCTCCATCCCGGGGGCTTCTGGGAGAATCATCCATGTGGATCTCAGCTGAGAAAACCTCTTCACCGTCTCTCTTGCGTGTCTCTGGCAGGGACGACGAGAAGGGGAGGCAGATGTGGATGAGATACCTAGCAAGAGAAGACAGCCGGATTGGGGGTGAGTATCTGGTGGAGCAGTCCCCCCCCCAGCAGCCCCCAAAAAGGAGTTTGGGGGCTGCTGGACCCGAGCCAAAAGGTCCACCTCAACCTTGGCGACTTTCAGAGGGGTGGACTTCAGTTCCCAGGATTCCCTAGTCGGCATGCTTTAAAGAGGGGTGGACTTCCCCTTCCAGAATCCCACAGCCAGAATTCTTAAATCCTTGACATCGTCAAGTTGCCAAGGTTAAGAAAAACCAAATTAAGATGTATCGTGGTTTGGCTAACTTTCTGGACCGAAATACCCATTTGGACTTTGGACAGCATGTCTGGAGGAGTGTCTCAGAAAGAGGTCTGTTGTAGGAGAGGGGAAGGTCAAACCCCATTTCCAACTAGAGCAGTGGTTCTCAACCTTTTTAATGCCGCGACCCCCAACCGGTCGTAAGTCGAGGACTACTCAACTGGTGCAGCACCGTTTGCAGAATGGGACTTTTGGCGGGCTCCGCAGGGCAGAGACAGCCTGGACAATTCCTATTGGCTTTTGAAAGCCAATAGAATTAGACTCTATTCAAGAGAGTCTATTCTATTGGCTTTCAAAAGCCAGTAGAATAAAAGGGAGTAGCACAGCTAAGGAAAAGGGGGAAAAAAATGGCGGACTGCATTGTTTGGCGACCCCCGTGAAATGGTCGTTCGACCCCAAATGGGGTCCCGACCCACAGGTTGAGAACCACTGGGCTAGAGGATCTCCCCACCAGCCCCTCTGCCTCTTTCTTTCCTTCACCCACTCCTGGGAATTCTCTGTCAATTGAGTTGCTGGTCACACAGGAATAAGAAGGACTAGCAGCATCAGGTTTTTTTATTGACAAAACGCACTGGGGGTGATTCACAGAATTATCAGGAGAGTCTCAGCTCCCCTTAGCTGTAGATCTGTGTTACTCAACCCTAGCTAATTTAAGGCCAGGATGTGCTGCCGGGGAATTCTGGGAGTTGAAGTCCACATGTCTTAAAGTTGCCATGGTTGAGAAATATTGGCTTAGATTGACATGGCCATCAACGGCGTCCTTTGTGGATTTCAAAGATGGTTAAATCTTCAAAAACACCCTAATGAGCCTAATCAGCATAACTACCTCTTTAAAAACTGGTTTAAAGAATAGTTCCTTTTTGTTCAAGCTTGCCACTTTCTTTCAGTTTCGTTTCCTTTTAAAATTTGTATACCAGGCCAGGTTTGATCTTGATGTTCTCGGATCAAAGCCAGGAAAAGCAATTTTCATTGAATTTGTTCATTGAACTGTTGATATTTATAGAACTCTTGACTAAATATGGTTAACAGAACTTATCCAATGTCATTTTGTAAAAACTTCCTTAGGTATTTCAAAGCAACATTTCAATTGCAATGAAGTGTGGGTATTTTTTATTTTAGTAATTAACCCTGG
Source organism: Crotalus tigris (assembly GCF_016545835.1). NCBI lineage: Eukaryota > Metazoa > Chordata > Lepidosauria > Squamata > Viperidae > Crotalus > Crotalus tigris. The sequence goes on along the minus strand of NW_024096953.1, from coordinate 2,841,939 downwards.
CTATCAAATCCACTCAAATTACCTTTTTCTCTTTTTACTGTATTAATCTTCCTAACGCTGGACCCCCCCCCCCATTTGACAAACTAAACTCATGCTAACTTTTTAGAAAAACATTTTGACCTTTCAAACCACCAAACTTTGTTCATTCAGTTCTAAGTTACCTGGTGATTCAAGGCCACAGAAGAAGCTGTGTTAAATTTGTGGCTGCAATTAACACGTTTGCTTCCCAGCAATTAAACTGGCAACCCACCAGGTTGGGAATCAGGAGCCACAAAGTTCAAAGAGCATTTCACAATCTCTGAAATTCCTCAGCTGATTTTGGAACTGATCTCCACCATGCTTAGATCTAGGCATGGGAAGAGAAGCCTCAAAAGGCCTTGAGAAATCGAGTTGAGATCCAATCCCAGTCAAGACTTTGAAGCTTCTTTCTAAAACTTACAATAAAACACTGACTTTTGCTGCCACTGTTGCACATCATACCTATCCACGTAACTAGACCGGGGGTAACTCCTACGCAGAGAAGCATCAATGAACAACATTATCCTGAGCTTGCACAACAAATGAGGTCAAAAGCAAGTTGGCTGGTTTGTGACTAAGGGTATTGAGATGACACAGCCATGAGATCAGATCCTCTGTTCTCGTTCTTGGATGACGTGAAGCATCTCTGCAAGCATTCAGGCAGAAGAAGGTCCATCTTTTCCCTCTGTACCAGCTGCTTGGTCACCCATCTTTATATTCCCCGTCTTCTCTTTCTTTAGATCTCTTTGTTGGGCAGCTGAAGAGTTCCTTGACCTGCAGTTCTTGTGGCTATTGCTCCACCGCCTTTGATCCCTTCTGGGACCTGTCCCTGCCCATTGCCAAGGTAACCCTCCACGCCCTGGGGCTCCTATTTGACCCCCCCATTTGACCCCCAGATCTGCCTCTTCTTGTATTGGGAACCTAACCTCTTGGACCTTGGTTTCTCTCTCTCTCTCCCTCTCTCTCTCTCTCTCTCTCTCTCTCTCTTTCTTTCTTTCTCTCTCTCTCTCTCTTTTTCGTCCTTCGGCAGAAAAGCTACGGCGAGGTGAATTTGATTGATTGCATGCGACTCTTCACCAAGGAGGACGTTCTGGATGGAGACGAAAAACCCGTAAGTCCAGATGGGGAGGGGAGTGCAAAAAAACTCATCAGTCAGGTTTCTGCACCCAGTTCACGTCTCTTATTCCAAATATTTCTGAGTCCTCAATTTCAAAATCAGCCACCGGGTGGATTTTTTAAAATTTTCTGATTTGGAGTTTTGCACAAGATGGTGGTGATGATGATGATGATGATTTTAAGAATCATAAAGTTGGAAGGAACCTGGGAGGTCTTCCAGTCCAACGTTGGAAGTTATTTCTTTGGTTCTGGAAAACCTTGTTGCAAAAGCTGGATCTACGTTTCAAGATTAATGGGTTGGGAAACATCAGACATGCCTACTCTTCTTCTTAACTGTTGCTTCGTGCGGTGGCTATGTCAGCCTCTGGCTCATGTGAAGCTTAACAGAACATAACAGAAAAACAGACTTGGAAGGGACCTTGGAGGTCTTCTAGTCCAGCCTCCTGCTCAAGCAGGAGACTCTATACCAGCGGTTCTCAACCTATGGGTCGCGACCCCATTTGGGATCGATTGCCCATTTTTCGGGGGTCGCCAAAGGCGGCAATCTGCCATTTTTCGCAGTGCCGTGCACGCGCGCCGCGCATGGGGGCGCCGCCGCGCATGCGCGCCGTGCATGGGGGAGCACCGCGCATATGCGTCGCACATGGGGGTGCCGCCGTGCACGCGCATGCGCGTGGGGGGCGTCGCGCATGCGCGTTGCGCGTGGGGGTGGCCCGGCGCATGCGCGCCGCGCGTGGGGGGCCGCCCCCATGCGCACGGCCCGGCGCATGCGCAGAACGTTTGTGTGACGGGGGTCGCTGTCACACAAACGTTGAGAAGTACTGCTCTATACCATTTCAGACAAATGCTTGTCCAATCTCTTAAAAACCTCCAGTGATGAGGCACGAACAACTTTTAAAAGCAAATTGTTCCACTGATTAATTGTCCTAACTGTCAGAAAATTCCTCCTTAGTTCCAAGTTGCTTCTCTCCTGGATTAGTTTCCATCCGTTGCTTCTTGTCCTGCCCTCTGGTGCTTTGGAGAATAGCTTGACTGCCTCTTCTTTATAGCAGCTCCTCCATTATTGGAAGACTGATAAAATGTCACCCCTAGTTGATAATCTTAAATTTAGGATTTTTGACCTGTGGAGGAGCTGAGTCCATAATGGGAGGGCTGCCTTGAAGGTTTCCATCAATCTGCCCATATCAGTTTTCCTCTAAAAATAAGGGGTTTTCTTTGTGAAATCAAATTTGGCCCTGCTGGTCTTCCACTGGCCGCCCTTGTGGTTAACCCGACCCTTTCAGCTGATCTAGCCAATCCTTGCTACTCTTTCCCCCCAACTGGTGCCACAAGTCCGATATCTCTCCCACGCACACATCTTCAGAGGTCCTCCCCTAAACCCTGGTTGTTGTTTGTCCCTGCAGACGTGCAGCCACTGCAAAGCGAGGACGAAATGCATGAAGAAATTCAGCATCCAACGCTTCCCCAAGATTCTGGTTTTACGTATCCTTTCTTTTTGCCAGAGGACGTGGCCCGACCGACTTATTTATTATGAAATTGATTTGCCGCCCATCTCGTATCCAACTACTATGGGAGGCTACCTGGTGAGGAGACCTCACCTGCAGATGAGCGGTGACGTGACGGGTTTCTGTCAGCATCCATCAGGTGCAGACAATTTTACTGGACCCAGAATCCAGCCAGTGGAGGACTTAGCTTGAACAGTCTATTATTTCAAGATCCTAGTCCTCTTGGGTTTGAGAATGCTCAGGGCTTTTTTTTTCCAATGCAGTAGAATATAAAAGAAAAGTACAGCCTCAACCTTTTGCTTTCCATTTCTTGTAGCTAAGGCTAGAAAGCGGGAGATCATGCGTTCAAGTCCTGACTTAGCCATGAAAGCCAACTGGATGACCTTGGATCAGTCCTTCTCTCTCTCAGCCCAGCCCACCTCACAGGGTGGTTCTCATTGGGAAAATAGGAGGAGGACGTTGTGTTGGATATGTTTGCTGCCTTGAATTATTTGTAAAAATAACAAAATACAAAATAAATAAATAAAGATCCTTCCATTGAACCGCTTGCCCCGCCCCCTTTTTCCTTAATTCCTCGCCCAGACCTGAAACGTTTCTCCGAAGCCAGGATGCGATCCAGCAAACTCACCACTTTCGTCAATTTCCCGCTGAAGGATCTGGATCTACGGGAATTTGCCTCCCAGAGTTGCAGTGAGTATCTCCTGTAGGTTTTGGAAGAACCAGCCAGGTGGTTGGGGGGGGTCATCTAGGCCAGCAGCCCCCAACCTTTTGGGCACCAGAGACCACTTTCATGGAGGGGAGTTTTTCCATGGACCTGGGGGGGATGTGGTGTCAAGCCCTGCCTCACCCCCACACGTGTGTGTATGGGGCTTTGCTCGCTTGCACAGACCAGTTCATGGAAGGCTGTGGACCGATGGTGATCCACAGCCCGGAAGTTGGGGACCCCTGATCCAGGCCAAGCAGGATGAGTAACTGAGGACAGACCTCTGAACTTTCTTCCCCACAAATCCAGTTAAACAAATGCACACAAACACAGCCTGGTTGTTTGATTCCACCCTCTGCCTGGAATTTTAAAGGAAACCTGAAGCGGGATTCACTTCCTTGACCTGTTCAGGAGGTGTTAATTTTGGAAAACGTTTGAAATGAGCCCCCCGCAGGAGTGGATCCAGTCTGGGAGATCCATTTCGTTATTTGTTTGTATTACACATTTCTCAACAGGCCAGTTCCCTCCAAGAGGGACTCTTGCACCATGAAACAACCCGTGGACCAGTGGTTCTCAACCTATGGGTCGGGACCCCATTTGGGGTCGAACGACCATTTCACGGGGGTCGCCAAACAAGGCTGTCCGCCATTTTTTCCCCCTTTTCTTTGGCCACGCCCCTGGCACCTGGTGATGTATAAGTGGTTGGGGGTCACCACAACATGGGGAACTGTATCATGGGGTCGCAGCATTAGAAAGGTTGAGAACTACTGACGTGGACGATACGTGCGCCACCATTTAAATCTAGTTTTCAGAATTGTTGAAAAAAAAATGGGGGCTGTCCTTTTCTCTCAGGGCTTCCGCCCACCTCCCACGTTTTAGGAAAAAATGAAGAAGTTGAGCGACCGGTTTTGAGGAAGGCTTACAAAATTTGTGAGGGAGCAGCAATATTTCACCCTGGTACCCTCTCCAGAACCATCGTTGTGAAATGGGCGGCTACATTAATAATACAAAATAATGAGATAAAAATAAAGATTAAAAACTTCTCCCTCCAAAAGTCCTATTGGGAGCCAAGATTGTGATGAAGGGATTTTTTTTTTTAATTTCATCTTTTTGCAAAAATCAGACTTTCCACGAACATTAAAGCAGGGCAAATCCTGCTAGCGATATTTGGGGAGTGCAATTGCAGGCTTCCGATCCAGGCCACCTCAGGCTTTTGCACACCCAGTGGTGAACGAAAGCCTCACAAGACTGCAATTTGGCTTCTTCCATTTTCAGATCACGCGATCTACAACCTCTACGCCATCTCCAACCACAGCGGGACCACGATGGGTGGCCACTACACGGCCTACTGCAAGAGTCCCGTCTCCGGAGAATGGCACGCCTTCAACGACTCACGGTAAGCAGGCACCCGGCCTTTCCGTCCACGATCCCAACTCTTTCCCCAAGCAGGAGAGGTCAACCATCTTGCTCAGCCACAAAAATATTGAGCTCAATTCTGGCTGTAAGTTGAGGACTGCATGTGGTTCTGTGTTTGCCTGTCATCATTCAGCCCAGAAAACAAATTCTCCCTTTCAAAAGGCAGAGTTTTAGTCCTCAAACTCTCTTACTAATCCAGGTTTCCTTTCCTTCCATTTCCTTTCCTTTACCTTCCATTTCTTTTCCTTCCATTTTCTTTCCTTTATCTTCCCTTTCCTTTCCTTCCATTTCCTTTCTTTTCCTCCCATTTCCTTTCCTTCTATTTCCTTTTGTTATCTTCCATTTCTTTTCCTTCCATTTCCTTTCCTTTACCTTCCATTTCTTTTCCTTTACCTTCCATTTCTTTTCCTTCCATTTCCTTTACCTTCCCTTCCCTTTCCTTTCCTTTCCATTTCCTTTCCTTTATCTTCCATTTCTTTTCCTTTCCTTTACCTTCCCTTTCCTTTCCTTTCCTTTACCTTCCCTTTCCTTTCCATTTCCTTTCCTTTATCTTCCATTTCTTTTCCTTTCCATTTCCTTTCCTTTATCTTCCATTTCCTTTCCTTCCATTTCCTTTCCATTTCCTTTCCTTTATCTTCCATTTCTTTTCCTTTCCATTTCCTTTCCTTTATCTTCCATTTCCTTTCCTTCCATTTCCTTTCCTTTATCTTCCCTTTCCTTTCCATTTCCTTTCCTTTGTGTTCCATTTCTTTTCCTTCCATTTCCTTTCCTTTATCTTCCATTTCCTTTCCTTTATCTTCCCTTTCCTTTCCTTTCCATTTCCTTTCCTTTATCTTCCATTTCTTTTCCTTTCCTTTACCTTCCATTTCCTTTCCTTTATCTTCCCTTTCCTTTTCTTTCCTTTCCATTTCCTTTCCTTTATGTTCCATTTCTTTTCCTTCCATTTTCTTTCCTTCCATTTCCTTTCTCTTTTCTTTTCTTAACTAATCAGTATAACGTTCAGGTAGTCCTCAGTTTACGACTGGTCGCTTAGCGACCATTTGGAATTACAGTGAGCCCAGAATGGGTTTACAGCCCATAAAGTACTTCTGGCCATCGTAAAATGTGCCCCACACATGCACATTGTCTCATGACACCTACGCCCATCTTTGCAACCAGTCGCAGCATCCTCCAGTCACCTGACCACGATTTGAGACTATTTTACCAATTTCCAGCAAAACAAAACCCACCCATTCAGAAGAATGGCTTCATGCTTACAACCGAAGCATTCCCTTAACAATCACAGTAATTCATTTAAGGTCCACCGGAAAAATTGTCCTTGAATCAGGTCCAATCACATGGATGCCTGGACTTAGGATCCCAGTGACGTATGAGCAGAAATCTGCTCCGAATTGTAGTCATAAGTCAAGGATTATCTGTACTCCCCATCTTTACTCCTTAGGGCTGGAGGGAGTGTGGGTCAGAACCAGTTAGAAATTAAAGTAGGCGTCTTCCCCTGCCAGTTTTCCTTACCTCTGTTCTTTGTTTACACCCCACCCCATCCCAGATGGGTCTACCCTCCTCTTAACGCCGGTTTCGCTTTCTGTTCCTCCCACAGCGTCACGCCGATATCCCTGGGCCACCTCCGCAGCAGTGATGCCTATCTCCTCTTCTACGAGCTGGCCAACCCGTCTTCCCGAATGTAGCTTCCAGGTCACGCTCCCCACCACCACCACCACCACGCAGGTCCCTCTGGAAAGGAATCCTTGTAATATCCCGGAAGAAGGGCGCGAACCAAGCACCAGCTCGGGAGAGGGTGGGGAACGTGCAGACCCAGGACAATGGTGATTGGATGGATTTTTTTTCTAAGTTGGGTTTTCCCCCCCTTTTTTTCCTAAAAAACAAGCAAAAGCAAAAAAAGAGAGAGAGAGAGAGAGAGAGAGAGAGAGAGAAAGTGAGGGAGGGAGAAAATGCTAATAAAGCGTTAACTAAAGTTGCTGGCCTTTAAGGGGACACCTTTCTCCCACATACGGGACTAAAGATGGAGAAAACCAGAAAGAAAACACCATCCTTGGTGGGCAGGTTCCACGTCGCTCCAAAAATGTTCTCAGGGGTGGTTTCCTATGTTTTCCTTCCCTCCCTTTTCCTTCTCCCTTTCTCTCCTCGTCTGCGCACACTCCTCCTCTTTCACCATTTGGTGTGCCGTAAGCCACAAACAGCTGCTGCTCTTTTGGGGGGGAGCAGGAACCTGCCTCTCCCCCTGTGTTCCCTTGGGGGTGTTGGAGCTGAGCCACGGAGGTGTTTTCTCCCTGTCCGATGCCAGTCGGGCACCCACTTCATCCAGGAAGTTGCAGAACTAGATGAGGTTTACTGGAATCCGATTTTGCATCTTAGATCCAGGCGAGGTGCGTCAGTTCCTGGACAGTTTTTGCACAACTCTTGCACGACTGTCCACAGGGGTTGCAAGGGATTTCTCTGCAGGAACCGTGGACTTCAAGTCCTATCTCTTCGCGTCAGGTGGGGGCTGCTGTTGGTGTCTTTTTTTCTTCTTTTTTACAAACTGGAAGCATCTGTGGATGGATTTTATGGACTTTATTCACAAAAGCAGAGACTCGCTGGGTCAAGTTCTACCCGTTTCCTTGTCACGACCGTGCCTTAATGCCTCCAGACGAAAGACACGATGCATTTCAGTGGGGATCCAAATGCCCTTCAAAAAGGGACACGAGGGCACAACCAGCAGAAATTTGACCCTTTCCCTCGGCTTTCTTCTCCTGCTGTCCCAACCCCGGCTTTACCTCACTGCACCATTCACACATGTAGATATTTCCCTCCTTCGTCCTGGGATGGAGGCCATTCAGGAACGCTTTGGACCGTTTGCACTGCCTTTCCGGAATGAGGATTGCTTGGGTTCGGTTTTCGTTTTGGTTCTCGTGGTGTGCATGCCGGGGAGTCGCCCAAACGCACCTCGTTGGAGGGTTTTTTGAGCCAGTTTGGGAGCGATGGCCTTGGAGGGGCAGCTAACCAGCCTCAGCAAACTCCCTCATCCTCTTATTTATTCTCCGTCCCACCCCACACGGCCAACCTTTCAGCCCACATTCGAAGAACATTTGAAGCGCTGGGAATTAAGAGGCACCTTTATGGTTTTGCAACCAGACAACCTTCATTGGGTAGAAATCCCCCTCCCCTGTTTTATTTCCCTCCCCTTTTTATCCCCCGCCCCTCGCAAAGCTCTGAAAAAGCACCAAGCCGACTTTAAATGACAGCCGCCCCAGTTTTGAATTAAGCAGAGCATCGAGGTCAGTTTTAGTGGGCATCTTGGTTTGCAGCCCAAGGGATGCTGCTCGACTCCTTTCTGCCAATCTCACGGCCTTCCCCCCCCCAAAAAAATGCCCCCCTTGCATATTTCACTCCATTTCAAGCGGGCAGATGCTCAGGACCCCAGGGGAAGGCAGAAGGGGTAACCCAGATGTCCAGGGTCCTGCTAGCGCAGCCTTTCTCAGTGTTACTATTTTGCTTGATTTGGGACGAGGTAGTTTTGTTTTGGGTTTTTTTGTGTGTGTTTGTTTTTTTGGTTTATCAGTTTGGACTGAACAGCTTGTTTACTGTGTAAGCAAGGCTGGGGGAGGGACTGTGGTCGCTCAGGAAGGAGGCTTGTACAGAAATAAAATTGTAACTTGATGAACACCCACCGCGTTTGTGCACAAGTGTCTGTAAATAGTGGGCAAGAAGTCTTTCTGATGGGAAGGGTGGGCTATGCAGTAAGAAGCCCCCCAGCCCCTGATGAGCTGTGGGGTTTTGACTCCTGCTGGATTTGCCACAATCAGTGGGGTAGGCATCTGGATGGTGGACCCAATGCATTTTCTCGGAAGGAGGAGGGCTCGGCTGGTGGACCTCAGGATTCCTTCGGGGCTTGGACACAACAGATGTAGGCTGTACTTCTGCAGGAAAAGCTGAAGAACGTTGCTGTCTATTCACAGGCAGGAAGGTGTTACAGGACAGGAGGGCCTCACTTTGCTCAAATATGAATTGAATTGAATACTTTATTTGACCAGGTGTGATTAGACACAGAGAAGTAACCTAGAACTAAAAAGAAATTTCCTGAGAGTTAGAACAATTAATCAGTGGAACAACCTGCCTCCAGAAGTTGTGGGTGCTCCATCACTGGAAGAAGAGACTGGACAACCATTTGTCTGAAATGGTATAGGGTTTCCTGCCTGAGCAGGAGGTTGGACTAGATCAGTGGTTCTCAACCTGTGGGTCGGGACCCCATTTGGGGTCGAACGACCATTTCACGGGGTCCCCAAACAAGGCTATCCGCCATTTTTTCCCCTTTTCTTTGGCCACGCCCCTGGCACCTGGTGATGTATAAGTGGTTGGGGATCACCACAACATGGGGAACTGTATTATGGGGTCACGGCATTAGAAAGGTTGAGAACCACTAGACTAGATGATCTCCAAAGTCCCTTCCAACTTTATTATTATTGTTATTGTTGTTGTTATTATTATAGATTGGACAGCCATTTGTCTGAAATGGTATAGGGTTTCCTGCCTGAGCAGGGGATTGGACTAGATGACCTCCAAGGTCTCTTCCAACTTTATTAATTATTATTATCATCATCTCCGGCGCAGAAGCTTTCCGTGTACATGCAAAACAGCAGAGTAATAATGTAGTCGTTATAATGAAACCAATAAGAGAAGGTGGTAGAACAAAAGAGAAGGATAAGAGTAATACAGCCATACTACATGAGTAAATAACCTTAGATGAAGACAGTACTGTGGGAATTAGGTGTTCAGCAGAGTGATGGCACAAGGGAAGAAAACAGTCTAGTTGTTTTGGCATCCAGTGTGCCCTGTAACGCCCTCCCGTGGCTGAAGAGAGGAGCCAGGAGCTTTAGATGCTCTGGGACGTGGGGAGGGGACAGGTGTGGGCTCCAAAATGCATCTTCCATTTTTGCACAGTGGGGAAAAAGAGTGTGATGGCATTGAGGTAGTCCTTGACATACAACTATTCCTTAGGTGAACATTCAAAGAAATGGCGGCACTGAAAAAGATAACTTGTGGCCGTTCCTCACACTTACGACCTTTGCAAGCATCCTCACGGTCACGTGATCAAAATTTGGAAGCCTGGACGGTTGCAGCCTCCCAGGGTCACGCGATCCCCTTTTGCGACCTCCTGACAAGCAAAAACAACAGGGAAGCCAAAAATCACTTAACAATCGTGTGACTAATTTAGCATCTGCAGTGATCCACTTAACGGCTGTGGCAACAAAGGTCACAAAATGGGGCAAAGTTCGCTTAACTCTCTCGCTTAGCAATGGAACTTACGGGCTCAGGTGTGATCATAAGTCGGGGCCCCTCTGGGAGCCTGTTCGTTGCTGTGTGGTGTTGTATGATCCCCGGAGAAAGTGACTTTATACCTTTCTTAAGGGTTGGGCTAAAGCCGAAGTGAGGCTCGATCGCCTTTGCCACCTGCAGCTTGGCTCGCTGATACGAGCTAGGCGTTCTTCTCTTTCCTGGAAGTCGCCTGATCCTTCCCGGCGGGACACCCTGACTGAGTTAATTGCCTCTCCGGCTTACAAAAGGCGGACTAACCTCGGTAGCAAGATTAGGGAGGCAAAGGCAGCCAAGGGTGCGGATTAATCATTGAAAAACAAACTTGGGTCCATTCTTTCCCAAGCAATTGAGCAGGCAAACAATGACCTCTTTGTCCCCAGCTTTCAGGAACAGACCAGAAAGGTTTTGCAATCATTCTACGGGCCGCTTGGAATGTGCATCTCTTAGCAACATGCCGGTCCTGTGGAAAGGACGGCACTGCCAATGCCAGTCTGACGCAACGGGAAGGAAGAGAGCTTTGGCACCCAGGAAGGACGGGGAGTCCTCGGCTGGAATTTCCATTGCTGAGCAAGGTGGCCATTCAGGGAGATGCGCCCAATTTTACGACCGTTTTCGCCAGGGTTGTTAAGCGAATCACTGCAGGCATTGTGGATCACAGGGTCATTTCAGTGAAGCTGGCTTCTCCCGTTGGTCTTTTTTTTTTCCCCTTGTTGGAAGCTGGCTGGGAAGATCACAAATGGCGACCCCAGGATGCTGTAACGGTCAGAAATACATGCTGGTTGCCTGAATTGTGATCACATGACTGTGGGGATACAGGTAGTCCTCGACTTAAGAATGGTTCATTTAGTGACCGTTCAAAGTTGTAACCACTCTGAAAAAAAGTGACACGACCATTTTTCACACTTACAACCGTTGCATGATTAATAATTATAACTAAGATCTATGATATAGGACCTATCATTTTGTTGTTTGTATGTACACTGAGAGCTTCTGCACCAGAGACAAATTCCTTGTGTGTTCAATCACACTTGACTAACAAAGAATATTTTATTCTGTTCTGTTCTTGTTCTTGTTCTGTTATTCTGTCCTAGTCTGTCCTATTCTACTCTACTCTACTCTACTCTACTCTACTCTACTCTACTCTACTCTACTCTACTCTACTCTCTACTCTACTCTATTCATCCTATCTCCTATTCTTTCAGTTTGAAGGACTTGGCCACCCTTTGTTGTTTGTAGGATCCTTTGTGATACTTGCACTATATTTAGCAAAATATAGTGCAAAAGTGCAACTATTTTTCACCACTTCTGTAGCATCCCACCCCAAATTGGGAAATATATATAAATATATGCCCCTTTGGCAAGACATTTGCTTGTTCAGATGCCCAGGTCCAGCTGGGCAGTGCTGTGTCTTTAAGAGCACCATAGCCCGTGCCAGGGCCTCTGACCTGGCGGAGTCCTCAGCTGAGTTGGATTAAGGCACCGGGGCGCCTGGTGGCTTTCATGCTTGCGCATTCTTTCTTTTCCTAGCAGCTTAACAAGTCCCTTTTCCCAAGGCTCTGTTGGCCAGGAATGGGCTGTGGTCTTGAAAACAAGATCTAGGGCCGGTTGGTTGAATCAACCCATCACCTTCTCCGGGAAGGAGAAAAAAATCCATCAATTTGCAGCCCCATCTCGCCCTTTGGACATCTTTTACCAAGGAGAAGAACTTTCGGTCCATGCAGTGAAGGTCAAAAGTTTCCTGGAAGATCTGCCACTGAAGAAAGCCAGATGCCACAAGAGGGGGGAACATGTGGCAGCCCCAGACAGGCAGGGATCCTGTCCACGTATCCCCCAATCTCCTTCTTGGTAATGAAGGACTTCACCAAGGCCATCTGTCACCCGGAGGCACTGAATCAAAACCAGGTATGCACAGACCAGCTGCTTTGATGATGCTTTGAGCTCCACGTCACCAACCAACGGGGATCAGGGAGGTCCACTGTCCATCCTTTTGTGTGTTGCATGATTGTGGCCATCATACTGATCTTTTTTTGTAACATCCTATGGAACCCCCATTAGGGAAACACCCAAAGATTTTGTCTAACCCCTTCCCTAAGGGGAAATTTGAAAAGCCATGCTGAAATCTCCATAAATATAGCTCTTCCCCCCACCCCACCCCCGGTTTCAGTCTTCTGGTGTGTTCACTTCCTGGATCTCTGGAAATTATACTTTGTTAGAGTGCACATCCCTGGAGAGGAAGGGACCTTGTGGCGAGCAGCACATCATGAGAAGCCAACTTCCTTTGGAGAGGGTTACTTAGGATGATAGAAATGTTGGCCTTGCAGATTTTTAACCAGAGATTACATTTCCACTTCTGTTCCTAGCTGGAAAACTAACACGATGGCAATAAGAAGGTTAAGAGAGGGCAGATAAACATTTTAACAGCACAATAAGCAAGGGTTGCCTTTGTTCAGTGCAAAGATTGGCCTCACTTGTGTTTGGAGCAGTTGAAGAAAGTTGTGGCAAGGCACAAAAAGGGATGCCTAAAATTTTGGAGAAGAGGCAAGATCTTGCAGTGGATACCACTTGGGGCACCCTTGAGGTTCAGCCTAGTAGCATGGCTGAGATGGGACAGTGATCAAAGTAATTCCAGCTTCAGGTCCAGACTGTGTCCTTGGGGCTTTTGGTCTGATGCCATAATTGTGATATGGACAAAAAGCCAGTTTGGCCTGGGGGGTCAAGGCATCAGGCTAGAAACTGCAGATGGGTGACTTTGGGCCAGTCACCAGGAGACGGTGAGTTCTAGTCCCAGCTTAGTCCCATTTTAGGCATGAAAGCCAGCTGGGGGACTTTGAGCCAGTCACTCTCTCTCAGCCAAACTCACCTTATAGGATTGCTGTTGGAGGGATAATAGGAAGAAGGGGTGTTGGATATGTTTGCCACCATGAATTATTTGTAAAATATTGTGGGATATAAAGAAATGGATAGACAGACAGACAGACAGACAGACAGACAGACAGTAATCCTACAAGCCAACCTTGCAAGGTGATGCCACAAGCATTATTGCTACACTGGAAGGTGTCCAGCCCAGCCATCGGCTGCTTGCAACAGATCCTGACCCCTTAAGGGCTGAGTTTACTGGGGAAAAGAGAGTTTGCTTGCTCCCTTGATGATTTCTGCGAAAACCAGTGATCACATTGACCAAGAATGTAAGAGAGGATCCAGCACGTTCTCTCTCTCTGTGGGAAGCCAGGTTATCAGGGCTTGAGACATATCAATCTGCCGAGCTTAAAGAAGAGACAGAATTGCATTTGATGAGCCCCTGCCTTTTTTTTTCTGGAGCAAACCAGATTTTCTGGCTTGGCAATCAGAGATTCCAAACATTTCACCGTTCCAAGTCGGAACATGGTTAGGGCTGTGTACAGTATTTTCGTTCCGGCTTCTTCCGCTGCTTGGTGGGTTTAATTGACATTTTGTGGGCTGCTCAGTCCCAAAGCGTGCTTTATTATTTGGAACTGTTGGAGGGAGACTCCTCTGTCTGCTCCAAAATGCCAAAACTGGCTTGCAAGAAAAAAAACCAAAGAGTTACTTAAAAGGGCGAGGAGACTACAGGAGACCCAATGGATTGAAAATGCCCCCTTTTTATGCCCCAGGAGACTGTCATGTTGTCTTTGCCACCGAACTTGCTGACGGCGTTCTCCAATCCTGTGTTTGAGGAGGACGGCGAGGCTCTGGCCCAGAACCAGCTGGAGGAGGAGAAGAGCAGTGATGCCAAACTCACCGCCAATGGATTTGGTATCGATAGGTCCATGTTTCGGAGGGGCGCTGAGACAGGACAACAGGACAAGCAAGACAGGGACAGCCGGTTTGGTGTTAAAGTGAAGAGGCTGGACTAGAAACCGAGAGGTTATGAGTTCAAGTCTTCTTTAGCCCAAACCACCGCAGCAGGGAGTTGCTGTTAGGAAAAGAGAGCATTGTGTATCTTGCCTTGAGTTGTACTGATGCAAAGATGGGATATTCGCCTGTTAAGCGTAATAGTTACAGAGGAGATGGTTTGGTGGTGCAGTCCCATCATTCCAGAGTCGTTGGCTCACATTTCTATTGCAGTGGTTTCCCAAAGCTTGATTCCAACTGCCATCTCTCCAGGCCAGCAGGATTTAGAGCTACACTGCCTAGGGGGATTGTGGGAATTGGTCCGAGTGAGTGAGAAACATGGGGGTTGAAGTCCACCAGGCAGGCAGGCAGACAGGCAGGCGAAAGAAATAGGATGGAAGGGAGGGAGGGAGGGAGGGAGGGAGGAATGGAGGGAGGGAGGGAGGGAGGGGAAGGAAAGGAGGGAGGGAGGAGAAGGAAAGGAGAGAGGGAGGGAGGGAGGGATGGAAGGAGGGGAAAGAGGAGAGAGGGAGGAGGGGAAGGAGAGAGGGAGGGAGGGAGGGAAGGAAGGGGAGGAATGAGGGAGGAGGGAGGGAGGGAAGGAAAGGAGGGAGGGAGGGGAAGGAAAGGAGAGAAGGAGGGAGGGAGGGATGGAAGGAGGGGAAAGAAAGGAGAGAGGGAGGGAGGGGAAGGAGAGGAGGGAGGGAGGGAGGGAGGGAGGAAGGAATGGAGGGAGGGAGGGAGGGAGGGGAAGGAAAGGAGAGAAGGAGGGAGGGAGGGATGGAAGGAGGGGAAAGAAAGGAGAGAGGGAGGGAGGGGAAGGAGAGGAGGGAGGGAGGGAGGGAGGGAGGGAGGAAGGAATGGAGGGAGGGAGGGAGGGAGGGGAAGGAAAGGAGGGAGGGAGGAGAAGGAAAGGAGAGAAGGAGGGAGGGAGGGAGGGATGGAAGGAGGGGAAAGAAAGGAGAGAGGGAGGGAGGGGGGAGGGAGGGAGGGACGAGGGAAAGGGACGGAAAGAAGGAAGGAATGGAGGGAGGGGGGAGGAGGGGGAAGGAAAGGAGGGAGGGAGGAGAAGGAAAGGAGAGGAAGGAGGAGGGAGGGAGGGACGGACGGAGGGGAAAGAAAGGAGGAAGGGCGGGAGGGGAAGGCGGGGGGCGGGAGGGAGGGAGGAGGAAGGGAAATGGAGGGAGGGAGGGAGGGAAGGAAAGGAGGGAGGAGAAGGAAAGGAGAGAAGGAGGGAGGGAGGAGGACGGAAGGAGGGGAAAGACACGGAGAGAGGGCGGGAGGGGAAGGATGCGGAGGGAGGGAGGGAGGAGGAAGAATGGAGGGAGGGAGGGAGGGAGGGGAAGGAAAGGAGGGAGGAGGGAGAAGGAAAGGAGAGAAGGAGGGAGGGAGGAGGGACGGAGGATGGGGGAAAGAACGGCGAGCAAGGGAGATGGAGGAGGGGAAGGGCGGAAGGGAGGGAGGGGAGGGAGGAAGGAAAGGAGGGAGGGAGGGAGGAGGGGACGGAAAGGAAGGGAGGGAGGAGAAGAAAGGAGAGAGGGAGGGAGGGTAGGGATGGAAGAGGGGAAAG
This sequence comes from Crotalus tigris, assembly GCF_016545835.1. NCBI lineage: Eukaryota > Metazoa > Chordata > Lepidosauria > Squamata > Viperidae > Crotalus > Crotalus tigris. The sequence continues at coordinate 2,826,449 of NW_024096953.1, read as the reverse complement.
AAGGAGAGAGGGAGCGGAGGGGACGGAGAGGAGGGAGGGAGGGAGGGAGGAAGGAAGAGGGAGGGAGGGAGGGGAAGGAAAGGAGGGAGGGAGGAGAAGGAAAGTGAGAGAGGGCGGGAGGGAGGCGAGGGATGAAGGAGGGGAAAGAAAGGAGAGAGGGAGGGAGGCAGGAATGGAGGGAGGGAGGGAGGTGAGGGAGGCAAGAATGGAGAGAGGGAGGGAGGAGGGGGGAAAGAAAGGAGGAGAAGGACGGGAGGGAGGGAGGGATGGAAGGCGGGGAAAGAAAGGAATAGAGGGAGGGAGGGAATGGAGAGGATGGGAGGGAGGGAGGAAGGAATGGAGGGAGGGAGGGAGGGAGGGGAAGGAAAGGAGAGAAGGAGGGAGGGAGGGATGGAAGGAGGGGAAAGAAAGGAGAGAGGGAGGGAGGGGAAGGAGAGGAGGGAGGGAGGGAGGGAGGGAGGAAGGAATGGAGGGAGGGAGGGAGGGAGGGGAAGGAAAGGAGAGAAGGAGGGAGGGAGGGATGGAAGGAGGGGAAAGAAAGGAGAGAGGGAGGGAGGGGAAGGAGAGGAGGGAGGGAGGGAGGGAGGGAGGGAGGAAGGAATGGAGGGAGGGAGGGAGGGAGGGGAAGGAAAGGAGGGAGGGAGGAGAAGGAAAGGAGAGAAGGAGGGAGGGAGGGAGGGACGGAAGGAGGGGAAAGAAAGGAGAGAGGGAGGGAGGGAGGGAGGGAGGGAGGGAGGAAGGAAGGAAGGAAGGAAGGAAGGAAGGAAGGAAGGAAGGAAGGAAGGAAGGAAGGAAGGAAGGAAGGAAAAATCCCCAAGTCCAGCAAGATTTTCTTCGGCTTTTGGCTGGATTTCTGAAACCATTTAGAGCAACATGTAAAAAGCCTTCTGCTCCAGTCTCTCCTCCAGAAGTCCTTCTTGGGGCTATCACAAGAGGTCATCGGAACAGCCAGGCAGGGAGTGGGAGGTCGATCTGCCAGTAGGTAGAGGTACATGATGGCCAGCCTGCCTCTCCCCCTGCAGCTCAGCAAGTGCGAGAGGCAGCCAGCAAGAAATTCCAGCCAGACTGCAAATTTTCCTGGTTCTGTGTGACCGTCCTAAGCCTTCTGCTGCTCCTCCTCCTGGCCTTGCTTGTAGGCATCCTAGTCACCTACCGTAAGTTTGGGAATGAGGGGTGGGGTTTTGGAGGGGCATTCCTGCAATTTAAGCCCATTCTGGGCCAATACGGGCTTGCTTTGGGGGGAAGCCGGTGGTGGCCACCACGATGTCTCCCTGAAGCTGTGTGGGTAACAAAGGCAGGGCATCTGGGCTGGGTCTGCCCTTTGCTCCTTTCCTGCTACCTAGACCCCAAAGGCCTTGCACTTTAATTCTAGGACGTCAACACTCTTGAACACACAGAGGAATTTATTTTCAGGCCCAAATAGGCTGGAAAAGCCAGTTCTCTCCAAGTCAGCAGCTACATGGGCAGATGTCCATCAGATCTTCTAGTGGACCTTGGTCTTGAAGAGCCATCCTTTCTTCCTCCACCCCGTGTGGATGCAGCTCTAAGCCAGTGTTCCTTGAAGACGGGTGGAATTGAAGTCCACCCGTCTTCAAGCTGCCAAGGTTGAAGAACATTGCCCTGAGCAATGGATCTGTTGGCTTCCCATGAGCAAACGACAACTCCTTTTTCCATTATTAGCCAACCCAGCTGAAGTGGGTGGGAGCCGAACTGGGAGAACGGGACTGGGAATGGGAAGATGACTGGGTGAATGGGACTGCCCCACTCCCTTCTCGCCTAAACTCCTGTCTCCCAGCAGGCAAGGATCCTGTTTGCAGGTGGTGGGGTATAAAATAGGGGTTGTGGTAAAGGGTGGATTTCTTGGCAGGTTCATGACTCAGAGTGATTAATTCTCTCCAAAAGCTTAAGTCTCAGGTATTAGTCCTTGTTCTTTAATTTTGTTATTTTTTAAAAAGGCACATTTTGACTTTCAGGAGTCTTGTTGTAGACGAACCAGGCTGAAAAAGGTGGGGGGGGGGGAAGAACTGAGGAATGCAGCTGTCGAGACCAAATTTGTCTTAATGTTGCTGTCTTTATTCTTTTCCTCAACAATTTCTCTCTTGCTTTTTTTCTTCCCTTGGAGGCAGAGCTCAAGTCCTCTCCTCCAAGTAAGCCCACTCTTGAGACTTTCCTTGGGCACAACGTCGCCAATGCTACCTTCTCCTCAGTCAGGGGGGCTTCTGGGGACCCTGCCTCCACCATTTCCCCATCCCAACCAGAGCTGCAGAGAACCACAAAACCAGGAGTCCGTGAGTACTGGTTGCTGCTGAGGCTGTTTCTCTCACCTGGTTTCTCTGACCTGGGGGTTGTGATTGTGGTGCTCCAAGCCAGACCCCGGGCCACATAGAGGCCAGCTGCCGTTTGAGAGCTGACAACGAAAAACAGACTTTCTCCAACTAACAAAGACTTGACTTCATTGGATGAATAGCCTAGAGAGTAATATATAGAACACTTATTCCATTCTTATGAATCAGTGTATTTTAAAATGTAGCCTATAGCTTATATATAATTTCTTGAATTCCTCAAACCTTACAAGATGGACTACACATTACCATCACATATGTACCATAGTATTATGTGCTCCTTCTACATAATTTTATTACTGTTATCCATGTGTTATATGCCAGTGGTGCTCAACCTTTTCTCTACCATGGACCCCCTTTAAATACCCTTTGTGGCCACGGACCATGACCATGGATCCCCCAAGACTACTTAACTCAAGATTTAAATAATAAAATTTCTTCATACTTTCATGGACCCCGTGATGATATTGCGGGGGCCCCCGGCATCCATGGATCATAGGTTGACACCCCCTGCTCTATGCCATGCACTAAATAAGCTCACAACACACTATGAGCTTAATCAATCAATCCATCAATCTGATGTGGTGTCCTCTGAATGGTGTCTACTCACCATCATTCCTACCCAGCCTGGCCAATGCTAGAAACTGCAGTCCAATATTTGGAGAACATCATGAAAGTATTTACCTTGGCTGACTCTAGGCTGTGTCCTCACGGTGCCTTTCTTTGTAAACTTCCCAACCATGTTCACAACACACACTGAGCTTTGTTTTTTTGTTTTGTTTTTTTGTTTTTTGCAAAACGTGTGTTTGACTTGTCCTCACTAGCCGGGCTGGTGGAGGATGAAGGCTGTGCCTTCACATCTCTGAAAGAGATGAGGTTATGAAGATGTTCCTTGCCTGGTCTTCTTCAGTTGAGTCTAACCAAGCTGCTGCTCTAACTTAAGATGTGCTTCTCTAAATGGTTGTTTCATTCTCCACCTTCTTCTTTTGTAGTGTGTGGAGGTGAACTTGGAGGCGCCAAGGGCACCTTCAGCTCTCCCAACTATCCCGATCCATACCCACCTAACATCCTCTGCCACTGGCACATCCAAGTGAAGATGGGGATGGTGATTCAGCTGAAAATAGAAAGTCTGGATGTGGAAGCCTCGGACTTCTGCTTCTATAATCGGCTGGAGATCTACGAGGAACCAGATAGTCTCTCCCTTTGGGATGGGCGTACTAGGTAAGTAGCATGCCTCCAAGAGGAGAAGGCCTGGACCTCTCTGTGTGTCTATATGTGTTTAGCTGCTACTGTGGGTCAACCAGATGGGTTGGAGGCCTGAATCTCTCTGTGTATCCATGTGCGTTTAGCTACTATCTGGGGCCCTTCAAATGGGTTGGACTTTAGCTTCCTAGATCCTCCATTCAAATGATTGAAACATCAAGCCAACATCCAGAAACCATCTGCATTTTAAGGGCTTCACTGTTGAACTGGATAAGAGCAATGCAAAAAAACAGATCCAGTAACCAAATAGGACAAACGCTAAGGAAGATTGTTTATTCTTGCTGATAGGCCCTCTGGTGGTGAGAATTGTAAATGCTGGGTTACTTATTCATTGATTTGTACATTCGTTTTATTTTTATACCGTCCAATCCACTAAGAGCCAATCAAATCCTCCAAGATTAATAAGGAACGAGCAGGAGGCAATTAACCTCCATGCTCGTTGTCTCAAATGGGATGTCCTAATCTTTCAAATGTCATTACTTTTCTGCATTTTGCTTTTGAACCTTATAAATCCCCTTGGAAGGATAGTTTTTAATTGGTAATAAAAAAAAAACCTCACCTCTCCTTAATTTCTCTTGTTTACAAGCACATTGACATGAAAAATAATCCAATGCATCGTTTTGCCCACTTTGGTGTTGTCTTCTTCAGTCCTAAAATCTAACTACGTTCCACAACGGAGAATACCTGACGGAGGGGGTGGTCAGGCCTGAAAGAATCAAAGGAAAAGTAGAAGTCAAGCCACTAAGTGCAATCACAACAGTGCTTGTGATCTTTTTCAGTTTTGTTGTGCAGATCTGTGTGGTTTGTAAATATGAGGACTGGTCGTTGTGAAGTTATTTTTTCAATATTATCACAACTGTGAACGGTCACTAAGTGAGAACTACTTGCAGATATCTTTCCAGGGGGAAGGAGGGAGTCCACCACTCCTTGCTCCCTTGCTCACCTGGTGACTTTTACAGGTACTGTGGCACGGTAGCCCCAGCGACGATCAACACCAACTCTAACCAGATTAAAGTTGATTTTGTGTCCAATGATAATATTGCTCCTTCGGGGTTCACAGCCAGCTACCGGGCCATCCTCCCCAGTGAAAGTAAGTGCTGGCTGTTTCTTGAATAGGGATGAATTTGAGGCTGGTGGAAACTTGCTTGGGGGAGGAAAAAGTTGGGGAAGTTTTTTTTTTTTAACATGATATCCTGATTTTCTCTCCCTGAAGTAATGGGAATGACTTTGAAGAGACTGAAACCATGCAACTTCCAATGACATTTTGAAGAAAAAAAACAGCCACTGACCAGGTAGAACAAGGGTGTCAAACTGCCAGCCCTTGGGCTGGATGCATCACACCAAAACCGTGCCCATCCCATTACCGGCAATGGGGGAAAAGTCGCAATACGTTGCGACACGTCACATGATGTTGCGAGTTTGACATCCTTGAGGTAGAACAGTGTTTCCCAAACTTGACAATTTTAAGGCATGTGGACTTCAACTCCCAGAATTCCACAGCCAGCATTGCTGGCTGTGGAATTCTGGGAGTTGAAGTCCACATGCCTTAAAATTGTCAAGTTTGGGAAACACTGAGGTAGAAGAAGACAATATTTAAATCCATAAGTGCAGTAAAAGAGCCCAATATGACCAGGGAAAGGGTTAGAGCTGATCTCTCTGCTAGTCAAATAGGAAAAAAATGGAAGACGTGTTTTATATACGGTTGCTGTCTCAGTTAAGGGGTCCCCAACTTTGGCAACTTGGCTGGCTGAGGAATTCTGGGAGTGGAAGTCCATAAGTCTTAAAGTTGCCAAGGTTGGAGGCCCCTGCTTTAAAGTGTGGAGAAGTGAAGATATAAAGCAGGTCTCCAAAGATGACCCCAAATATATTTTGATCTTCTTGAGATGTCCTCTGATGTCCAGCTATATAGCACCCTGACCCCAAACAGCTTAGCATCAGCTTTTAAAAGAGATGTAGACTGTTGAGTATCAAATGCAACATAGTTGGGGATGGAGATTGGAGAAGAAGACCCGGGCCCAGAATACAGCCCTCTTTCCAGATATCAGCTGCCCAAGGGAAGACTGATTTATCTCAAAACAAAGACAATGGTTGTCCCTTTTCCCAAATGGGAAAACGGCCCTAACATTCACAATTAGCCCAGCACTAATTTATTGCTCACAGTCACATGGATGCATTGGCTAATTTTATCCTCAGAACATGGGAAATTTCTAAATTGGTGAGGGGAAACAAAAGACAGCTTGCATGGCAGTTTTTAAGCTGGCTTAAAATCTTTTGACATTAGGTAAAATAAAGAATGAGTGTTACATGACTATCACGAGTCAAGCAACTACAGGATTAGTACTTTTCTTTCTCCATGTCCTCCTCCTCCTTCTCCCCTTTTCTCCTTGCTGTTTCTCCTTCATACTCTTGCAAAGCTACATTTCCCAAAGTATCTTGAAGAAGAAGGGAGCCAAGTCAATTACAACCATTTCCAAGATAGGCTGGATTTGATCTAAACCTTTAACTCCTTGACTTCCAGAGGCCTATATTTATTCCAGAGAACTGCTCCTGGGATGAATTCTTGTGTGACCAGGGACTTTGCCTCCTTCCAGCTTTTGTGTGTGACGATCACCAGGACTGCAAGGACAATCGAGATGAAGCCAATTGTAGCGCCAAGCATACAGGTATGGTACCCACATGGGCAGGAAACATTGCGGTGAATCTGCCTCACATTAGGAGGAGAAGAGAGGAAATTGGAAAAATAAAGGAACTGCAGGCCATTGCAGATATAACCAGCAATATAAATCCATGATGATATATGATGTTGGTTGTCTCTTTCCAGGTTGTGGTGGGACCTTGACCAGCCTGGAGGGACAGTTCTTCTCCCCAAACTACCCCAAACCATACCCACATCTGCAGGTGCGGAAAGACTTTTGGGGGGAGGGCAAGCTTGGGCCTTGGAAACCCATTTTGCCCCAGAAGTCCCACCTTCCAGCTCTATCACTCAGCAATAAGTTGCCCACCCAGCCTCCCTTTCTGGAGAAGGATGGACTTTCAGGATTGGACTTGGCTCTGCCAGAGAGAGATGATGGATAGATAGATAGATAGATAGATAGATAGATAGATAGATAGATAGATAGATAGATAGATAGATAGATAGATAGATAGATATGGATGGGTGGATGGATGCATGGGTGGGTAGACAGACAGACAGACAGATATGGGTGGATGGGTGGGTAGGTGGGTGGAGGGACGGACAGACAGACAGACAGATACAGTAGATAGAAATTTTGAGCCTGAGAAATTTTGACTTGGAAATTTAAACCTTGGTTGTTTAAAAAAATGGGCCTCATACTGTGATGTAGTCTGAATAGGGAAAAAAAAACCCAGCCCCATACCCAAGATTCTGTGGTCAAAAAACCCAAACCCTTCTGTCCCGACTCTCTTTTGGATTACTTCTTCATGGTCACGTCGATGAAGATTCAAACTCAAAAAAGACAAGAGGTCCAGTTCCCCTGGCTTCCGGTCTTGGTGTTGATGCCCCTCTTCCTCCATCCAATGACACGTGCATGTTCAAAGAAACTCAGGGGGCTGCTAGGAGAAAAGGTTTGGGACCTTCTTCCAGATTTTTACCACCACCACCACCCTTGTAACACCACTCTGTCTTAGCATGGAGCCCCCCATCCTGCCTCTCTCCGCTCATCTCCCGGACTTTTCTTCTCTTCCAGATCTGTCTCTGGCACATCTCCGTGCCCGTGGGCCATGTGATCCAGCTGCAATTCTACAACTTCAGCCTCGAGTCCCACGAAGATTGCAATTTCGACTTTGTGGAGGTGTACGACAGTGCTGCCATGAGGACCAGCAGCCTCATGGGTCGGTGAGTAAGTCATCTTGCACACTCACCCACCCCTTTGTGTTCCTTGTGGAACAATCCAGGTGGACACACTCATTTTGGCTCCAGGTTCCTGGTTGCATTGACCCGCCTCACATTTCCAGGACTAAGTTCAACCTTCCTGCTCCCTGCAGGTTCTGCAACTCCAATATGCCTCCTGTGTTGACTTCATCCCATCACGTCATGACCGTCCTGTTCGTGGCTGATGAGGAGATTGGGGATGATGGGTTCTTTGCTATGTACCGGGCCCACAACCTGAGTGAAAGTAGGTAATGGGGGAATCTGCTGAGGCTAAAGGATGCAGTTAGTTATCTGCTTGCACCTTACCCCAAATAAGTAGGGTAGATCTGACCTGGAATTGGAAGCTAAGCAGGGTTAGTGATTGGATAGGTAAGCTGTCCTGGGAAATAAACCAAACAAAAACAAAATGCAGAAAGAAGAGAAGAGGATATTTGTAGCTCAGGGTGGAACTGTGGGGTCCTTGGCGCTCTCTGAACGTGGTGGTTTTCTTGCAGACATTTCTTTACCCAACTATGTGACAGTAGTAGTATACTGATGATGTTCCCTAGTAGAGTAATGAAACATCTGCAAGAAAACCACTAAGCTCAGAGAGCTCCAAGGACTCCACAGCCCTCCTCCTCCTCCTCCCCCCACCACCACAAACCCCACTCCATTCTAACCCTGATGACAAATCTTAGACAGCAACAAGGACCCTCCAGAAAGAACAGCCAACCACTTCTTCCTTGACTCAAGGACTCCCACACTTTCTAACTGCGTTTTTAAAAAATGTCCATGGCTGGATCTTTCCCTCTGTGCTGAGGGTTTTCCCATCAAGAGAGGGGACTCAGCCAAGGGACATAAATTATTCAGGTGACCCAGTCAAGCAGGGAAAGGTTGAACGCGATCCAAGTCTCATGAGGAGCATTGTGGTTGCTTGTTCACAAGCCCTGTTCTTTCTGAGATGGAACACAGTTCTGGTTTCTTGATTCCTGTAATTATTGTTCCATTTTCCCAGGCAAATTAAAAAGGCCTTCTGAGCAGGGAGAAACTCCTCCCCACCCACAAGATGAGTGGGGTTGTGTTTATATAAGCAGAAAGAGTATGCATCCATTACACAATTGGATAGAAAGACAGACAGACAAACCAGTGTTTCTCAACCTTGGCAACTGTTAAGATGTGTGAACTCCAATTGCCAGCCTTGTTCCCAGAGGAATTCTGGGAGTTGGAGTCCACCCCTCTTAAAGTGGCCAACGTTAAGAAGCACTGCTGTTGACCGATGATGGATGGATGGATGCATGAAGGGAGGGAAGGAGGGAGGGATGAGTGAGTGGATGGAGGGATTGATGAATGAGTAGATGGATAGTTGGATGGATGGATGGGTCGGTGGGTTGATGGGTGGATGGATGGATAGGTGGATGGATAGATGCAAGGGTGGATAGATAATGGTGCAAATTCTTGATACAGATGTTGCCTAATCTCAAAAGCAAAAAAAGTCATCTCCAATTTTCAGCAGGCTTATGCATTGATATCAGCATGTTATCTACCTTGCTTTAACAAAGGTCATCACCCCACCATCCCTTCAGCGATATAAAGCCTCTATGATAAATTACCAAAGGGGTTGCTGAACAACACAATAAAATGGTACAAATCTCTAACAAGGGCATAGCCTAAATTGGTGTCTTCCCTGGCATTCTCTTGAAGGCATGATGCACTTCCTTCCATTCCTTTCTCCTTTTTTTAAGCAATGCGTAAGTGGATATCCTGTATCAACTACTGTATTAACCTAAGTGTTGGCCAGAAAGTCACAGCAGAAGTATTAAAGGTGCCGGCCACATGGGCAGGTGATCTAATCGGACAAAATGTTCATTCTTCTGTAAACTGTGGCCTAGAATGCAGCTTTGAAAGATACAAACATTAATTTTTAACTTTCATGCATGGCCACTAGACTTGCAGTTCAGGTTCTCAACAGTTAATAAATCACTGCTGCAGGCAGCCACCTCTGCAGGACCTCAGCTGAGATTAAGGAGGCGGCAGTGTGGCGTCAATGAATCCATGACTTCAAATCGGTGAATCTAAGTGGAGAACAAACACTTGTGAAGGGTTTCCTGGCTGTGCTGGAGCCAACAGCTTATGCTAAGGCCGAGCTTTGTGCCTGTCCTATTTGCAGTGCATTTTTCTAGATGCTCTGATTTTTTTTTTTTTAACTGAAGAATTGAGGTGGCTATTTTCAAGCAAGGCACAAGAATAATCTGGATTTGTTCTGGGAATCTCTGGCTTCAAAGAGAAAGGCCAGAAAGGCAATGTGGGCAGACATCTTCACCATCTTAAGCAATGCTCCCCAACCTTGGCAGCTTAAAGATGGGTGGACTCCCAGGATTCCCCAGCTAGCCTTGAATTCTGGGAGTTGAAATCCACTCATCTTCAAGCTGCTAAGGTTGAGAAATACTGATCTTAAAAGTCCAGGGAATTCTTTTCTCTAAATTCTTTTCTCTTTTTACCTGCCCATCGTCCCGTGCAAGAAACATGTGGACCTCTAGAATTTGTCTGTGGAAATGGCGAGTGTGTGGCCCAAGAATTCGTGTGTGACAGCTGGAGGAACTGTCCAGATGGAAGTGACGAAGTCAACTGTACCAGCATTTCTTCCGCATCAGTGGGTGAGTAATGTCCTCTTACGTGGACCAAGCTGTCTGGCCAATTTGCAGAATTACGCATTGCAATGTCCGCAGTTCAGGCCTCACCTGTGACCTCACCCCAACATCCTAGGTGGGTCAATTACACTCTCTCCCCCACCCAGCCCACCATCCTCCTTTTTCTCCTGGCCTTCAGCTGGCTGGTCCCAAGATATTGAGCAGAACCGAGTTGCCGGGGGCTGGTCTTAGTCATGTTATCTGGAGCGAGTTTGAGCCTGTGACTCCTGATGAAGTGGACAAGGCCGTGAGGGCAATGAATGCCGCCACCTGTTTATTGGACCCGTGCCCCTCCTGGCTGGTTTCTGCCAGTAGGGAGGTGACACAAGGCTGGTTCCAGGCGATAATCAACGCCTCCTTGATGGAGGGGTTTTTCCCGCAATCTTTAAAGGAAGCGGTGGTGAGGCCCCTCCTCAAGAAGCCTACCCTGGACCCAGCTGTTTTGAAGAACTTTCGTCCTGTCTCCAACCTCCCCTTTGTGGGGAAGGTTGTAGAGAAGGTGGTGGCATCCCAACTCTTGTGATCCTTGGATGAAACTAATTATCTGGACCCTTTTCAATCTGGTTTCAGGCCCGGCTATAGCACTGAGACTGCTTTGGTCGCACTGACCGATGACCTCTGGCGAGCCTGGGATAGGGGTTATTCCTCTATCCTGGTGCTTCTTGACCTCTCAACGGCTTTCGATACCATCGGCCATGGTATCCTTCTGCGTCGTCTCGGAGAGGTGGGGGTGAGCGGCACCTTATTGCGGTGGTTCTCCTCCTACCTCTCTGACAGGTTGCAGTCGGTGTTGGCGGGCGGACAGAGATCGACCCCTAGGCGCCTCGATCATGGGGTGTCTCAGGGCTCGATCCTGTCCCCCCTCCTTTTTAACATCTACATGAAACCGCTGGGTGAGATCATTCGGCGACACGGGGGGAGGTATCATCAGTACGCGGATGATACCCAATTGTATATCTCCACCCCGTGTCCTTTCAGTGAAGCAGTCGATGTAATGTGCCGGTGCCTGGAAGATGTGAGGGTCTGATGGGGGTGAACAGGCTTAGACTCAACCCTGACAAGACCGAGTGGCTCTGGGTCTTGCCTCCCAAAGGTCAACTTGATGGTCCATCATTAGTCCTGGGGGGGGGGTAAATTTACCTCCCTCAGTGCAGGCACGCAACTTGGGTGTCCTCCTGGACTCACAGCTAAATTTGGAACAACATCTATCGGCTGTGGCCAGGGGGACCTTTGCCCAGGTTCGCCTGGTGCACCAGTTGCGGCCTTATTTGGACCGGGAGGCTTTACTCACGGTCACTCATGCCCTTGTCACCTCAAGACTGGATTACTGTAACGCGCTCTACATGGGGCTACCCTTGAAGAGTGTTCGGAGGCTGCAGTTGGTTCAGAATGCAGCCGTGAGAGCGATTGTGGGCGCTCCAAGGTACGCCCACATGTCACCTATCCTCCGCGAGCTGCACTGGCTTCCTGTGGGTCTCCGGGTGCAATTCAAGGTGTTGGTTATCACCTTTAAAGCCCTTCATGGCTTAGGACCAGGTTACTTACAGGACTGCATACTGCCGCACAGTTCCCAGAGACCGGTGAGGTCCCACAGATTGGGCCTCCTTCAGGTCCCGTCGGCCAGACAATGTCGGCTGGCGGGCCCTCGGGGAAGGGCCTTTTCTGTGGTGGCTCTGACGTGGTGGAATCAACTTCCCCCCGAGATTCGAACTACTCCCACCCTGCCGGCCTTTAAGAAAGCCATTAAAACTCTCCTGTTCCGGCAGACCTGGGGCTGATGTCCCCGGGGGGGGGGGGGCGGGATATGATCGGACACGCTGTATGAATGTATTTATTTTATTGTTTTATTGTCATATTATTGTTTTAAATAATATGAGTCCCTTGGGATTGGGCGGCATATAAATTTTAGAAATAAATAAATAAATAAATATAAATAGACCTAAAAACCAACCTGAGACACCAACAGGAGATCCAACATGTGAATTCTGGAGAACAACCTGGCTCCATTTTTCACAAATGTTCATTTTCAAAGCAAGTAGTCTTCTTCCCCCGAAAGCAGAGGGCAACTTAACGCTGTACAATTGTATTTTGGTTACTCTCTGAGATGTTGTCTTCTCTCCCACTAGTAGCAGAGGCCTCCTGTGAACCTATCAAGATAGAAATGTGCCAAGGTCTCAGCTACAATTCCACCTCCTTCCCCAACATCTGGCTGATGATTCCCCATCAGCAGAGTGCTGAGGTGCTGCTTCAAGACTACATGGTGAGGCCAAGGGCAGACTCGGGCTGGCAGGAAGGTTGAGAGAGGGGGAAAGGGGTTCACCCTTGGGGAGAGACTCACGATCTCCACAGAGCGGGTGTCACATGGAGAGCAAATTCCAAACTTTCATCCCTATCAACACATGGACAATTTAAGTTGGGCTCAGTGGATGACTTCTAGGAAATCTAACAAAGGACTCTCTTCATTAGTGAATTGTGTGATTGTGTCGGTCCCTCCAGCTGGTGCCGTGCGTAGAAGCTCAGACCCACAACAAAGGAATTCCTAAATTCCAGCCCCTGACAGAGCTCACCCTCCTCATTTTCAGGTGCTGCGGGACCTCAGGTGCTACCCTCACCTGCGCTTGCTAATCTGCAGCCTCTTCGTCCCGAAGTGCATCCCAGATGGGGGCACCTTGCAGCCCTGTCGATCCGTGTGTCTGGGGGCAGAGGAGCACTGCCAGAAGCCCCTGGCCCGCTTGGAAATCCTCTGGCCCTTGGACTGCAACATCCTGCCTGACTCCACCAACCCTCTGGAGTGCTTCTTGCCTTGAGGGCCCCCACCCTCCCACCCACCCAGTGCCCAGCCCAGAAGGAGGGAGGGAGGGGGGGCTGTTGGAGGCAGCCAAGAGACGTCCCAGTCCAGGAGACCTTTTGATCTGTTCATCTCACAGCAAATTTTTATGGGTTTGCTCCCCAAAGTATCTCCAGGGAGTTGCTCCTGAAGTCCTCTGCATTGACTCTCCTTCTTGACTCCACTTCTGCCTCTATCACAGTGGTTCTCAATCTGTGGGTCGGGACCCCATTTGGGGTCGAACGACCATTTCACGGGGGTCACCAAACTAACAGAACGTCCTAACCGTGCTTCGTGAAAGCCAGGAAACAAGAACGTTGCAATATTCAACAAGCTTTATTCACTATGTTGAAACTAAGTTAGCACTGGAACGAAGCTCCATTCATTGCCCTAAATACATTCCTCCACCACACCCAGAGTACACACCCCAATTGACGGTTAATTGGTCATCTGGAATCCACCTGTTCCCCTCCCCATACCTGCCTCGTGATAGTCCTCCACCCTACCTACGCCCCGATCCAGCTAGTACTTATGTTCGAACTTTACATTGAGTCCATGCGTTCCATTCACGCCATTCTCATCCCTAATGTCCCACTCAACCTTTTCCTATAATACCCCCTCCCGGTATCCAAGTGTTGTCAGACCCAGCGTCCCAGTTCCCATCATTCACAGAGTCACGGTTCCAGCAACATAAGCCATAACAGTTTTAACAGCAGTCGGCTTCTCCATATTCCATTTCTATGTAGCCTCCGTCCAGTTATGTGCTGTCAGCCATTTTTTTCCCCTTTTCTTTGGCCACACCCCTGGCACCCGGTGATGTATAAGTGGTTGGGGGTCACCACAACATGGGGAACTGTATTATGGGGTCGCGGCATTAGAAAGGTTGAGAACCACTGCTCTATTAAATGATAGGTTGAAGTGAATCCAGGATCTCTCTGTCCGAGAATCCTAGATCATAAAGTTGGAAGGGATCTAACTTCCACTAAGTCATCTCTGACAGATAACCCTCCGACTTCCCGACAGTTCACGGGCCAGCCTTTTCCATTAGCCAATGGCTGTGCAGTCGGACAATCTCTCTCAACTCCCACTGATTTTGCAGGAATAGCTGTGATGTCTTATTGGCAAAACCAAAAATCTTCTGGGAGGTTTTTCACCTTCCCAGCCTCGCATGAAGTAAGATGCCCAACGACGGACTGACCCTGCTTAGCTCTTTTCAAGATCGGTCCGCAGCAGCCAGGCAGCCTCCCTCTGAAGAGGCTTCCACTTCAATTACGCTTTATAAACTCATTTAAAGTTAATAATAATAATAAAAAAGTAATTATAACATCATAGAAGCTGTGACATTTTCTGGCATCATGAAAGCGGATCCTTTTAAAAACTGGCTTGTGATTTCACACACATTTCAATTTCAGGTCTCTCTCTTGAGACTCTCTGAACCAAAAGCGTTTCCAAATTTTCTTTTGAGAAAAGGGGAATCTGACTTCACCTATGCAGTCCCTCTCTGTAGGACTGAACCCAGAGGAGCCAAATTTGCCTCCTTTTGAATTTTTTTTTTTTTCTGTTTCTTGTGTCGAGCAAGGGGTCAGAAAACGGGGGGGTGGACCTGGACTCCTTTCTGGTCAACAGCGGTGCTTGAACTGCCTTGCCCATCTGATGTCTCTCCATGGACCTCAGCAGAAGAACACACCCATCTGGGAAACACACAGAGACACACACTCAACAGCAGGGAGGAATTTCATGGAGACAGCTGGCAACAGCAACGTCTGCAATGGTTAGGGAGTGACCTCATCCAGATGTTGCTATCACAGCTGAAAAACACCCAGAACGTCTCTTGATTGCCACATGCAGCAATAAAAAAATACAACCAAGCGGTCGTGGCTGCTGATAGTGGAACAGGCACGTGTGATATATGTGGCACACACGTGACACCGCGTGATCTATGTGTCAGCCAGCAAGGGGCATAGATTTTATTTCTTGGCTTAAGGGGAGAAAAGGTACAGATATCCCTCACTGGGGGCAAGGTCAAATGAATGACTTCTAGGTGTCCTGCAAGAGGATGGGAGCAACATCCAAGCAGCACATTACGGGCTAACCGAGCTATGAAGCCTGAGCAGGTCCAGTGTCTGTGGCCTGCCAGTTGCCTGGAGGTGGGGAATAAACCCCCCTGGGAATGGGAAGGAGGGGCTGACAGGATCCCCTCTCCTCTGCAACATTTCATGTCAATGCCACCATTTATTTATTTATTTATGAGACTTATATACCGCTTTAAGTGCAAGCACTCTCTAAGCGGTGTACACCAGTAAGCAATGTATATATATATTTACATTGCCCCCAACAATCTGGGTCCTCATTTTACCTACCCCGGAAGGATGGAAGGCTGAGTCAACCTTGAGCCGGTGAGATTTGAACCGCTGACCTGCTGAACACAGTCAGCTAAAGTGGCCTGCAGTACTGCACTCTAACTGCTGCGCCACCTCGGCTCATCATTTCAGTTCCTCCAAGGCTGAACGTCAGACATTGATGATTGGCAGACAAAGGGGGGCATGGGAAAAAATGGAAGGGGCAGCTATGCTGCAGAAGCACCCAGGTTTGGTTGCCACATTACAAAAAAGATGTTGAGACTTTGGAAAAAAAAGTGCAAAGAAGAGCAACTGAGATGATCCAAGGCCTGGAGACTATATGAAGAACGGCTGCAGGGCTTGGGTTTGGCTAGTCTAGAGAAAAAAAGGACTAGAGGTGACAGGATAGCAGTGTTCCAGTATTTGAGGGGCTGCCACAAAGAAGAGGGGGTCAATTTATTTTCCAAAGCACCAGAAGGCAGGACAAGAAACAACGGATGGAAACTTATCAAGGAAAGAAGCAACCTGGAATTAAGGAGAAACTTCCTAACAGGGAGGACAATCAACAGCTTGCCTTCAGAAATTGTGGGTGCTTCATCACTGGAGAGTTTTAAGAAAAGACCGGACAGCGATGTCTGAAATAGTAAGGGTCTCCTACTCGAGCAGGGGGTTGGACTAGAAGACCTCCAAGGTCCCTTCCAACTCTGTTCTGATTGATTGATCTTAACTCATTGATTGCAAGCAGGTATGCATGCACTTACGCACATTTTCACACCCAAGCCAAAAATCTCTCTTGACAACCTACGTTCAGCAGTTTGCAAGGCTTCATTCCTTGCTTCTGTTCAGCGGGAGGCCGTTCGGTGCTAGACTCCCTGGTTGCAGACAGAAATCTGTGTGTGTTTATGCTGGGACCCCACCCTGCTTGGGCTCACAGCCAGGAAAAGCTTCCCGTTATTTTTCTATGCACGTTGACAAGCTTCTTGTGTTCGCTCCGTAAGCAAAAGGCCCTCTTCCCATGCTCCGTGGCGGTGATCTCACAGCTGATGCCCAGAAAAGCAGACACCCTTCTGTGTAAACTCCAGCACACCTCAGCTGTCTGGGCACGCTACAACAGGGTTGTGTTGTTTGTGGCTGAGCTTGTGGTTAAAATCCTGCTGTGATTGTAGCATGTTCTATGACCAGGGCATGACACAAAACATGAAGACGGTTGATTTAGGGCAATGCATGGGATAGGAAACTCTGCCACTGTGTTTTCTCAACAAGGGACACAGTATTAGGTAACTCCAGCCCTTTGTGGGATCTCCGCAGGGGTAATAGCCCATCACAAACAGGACAAAGTTGATTTGGAAGGGCAAGCACCCCTAAGGGACCCCGTGTTTCACCCCTTTCCTTGACATCCTCAACCCTGTATTTCAATGTTTCTCAACCTTGGTCACTTTAAGACCTGTGGACTTCAACTCAAACGTCAAAGCTGGCTGGGGAATTCTGGGAGTTGAAGTCCACAGGTCTTAAAGTGACCGTGGTTGAGAAACACAGATTTTCATTAAAGGTTTCCCTTTGTCCATGACTTTTTCCCATATCCTTGACCCCCTCCCCCCCTTACTCCTTTCTCTTCTCCTTCTGACCTATCCCAGGGACATCCAGCTGGGGTGCCTATCCACCCCACACACACAAACACACACACCCGCCCAGCCTCCCGGCTGCGCCACTCAAACCCCCATCCATTCCTTCCTTGGCAATGTAGCTTTTGGCAAAGTCTCTCGTTTCCTTTGCAAGTTTGGGAGGAGAGACCAAGAGAGAGGAGGGAGCCGGGGTGGGGGGAAGGCCGGCCGGTGGAGCTCACTAGAGGCCCTC
Organism: Crotalus tigris; assembly: GCF_016545835.1. Taxonomy (NCBI): domain Eukaryota; kingdom Metazoa; phylum Chordata; class Lepidosauria; order Squamata; family Viperidae; genus Crotalus; species Crotalus tigris. Next base: position 2,809,266 of record NW_024096953.1, on the reverse strand, counting down.
AAGCAGCCAGCTGGCCGGTCGGAAAGTCTGTTCCTCCCGGGAGAAGCAAGGAGAGAAAAACCCCAAAGGGAAACCAGGTAAGGGGGAATCTGTCCCCAAATCTGTGCATGTACAAAGAGGACCCCCGACACTGCTGGGGCTGGAGGTCCCTTTTCCTCTTGGGGGGGCTGCAGGAGGCCACCTTTCCCAGTTGGGGTTTTCTGGAGGTGTGGACTGCAGAGCCTATCATTCCCAGCTAGGCTGATCAGGAAAGATGGGAGCCTAGCTCAGCACAAGGCTGGTTTGGATTTTGCTGAGGCTGCATTGCTTCGGATAAGAGGGTCTTCTGGCAGGGGTGGGCAGGGGTCCCGGTCTTGTACACTCCCCCCCCACCTGAAAAAGGAGAAAGTTTGCTGATTGGTTTGCTGATCACAATGCATCTTGGAAGGGGATTAAGCAAGGAAAGTGAATGCAGGAGAAAAGGGGCTTCTGGCGTTTACTTTGTCCTTAAGTATGACTCCTCCAGGACCCTCTTCTCTCCCCCCCCCATATAAGAGATTCATATCTTACCCATTCTGGCCTTTCTTTCATCGGTTCCTTTATCTGCAGAACTTAAGGGCACCGCTTGATTTTTCCCCAATTTTTTTTAGCATTCTCACCTCCCTGCCAGGTAGGACTTGGGCAAGAGAGACTAAAGTAGACAGACCAAGAATGGTTGAAAGAAAACCACAGCTTCTTTCTTTCTTTCTTTCTTTCTTTCTTTTCTTTCTTTCTTTCTTTCTTTCTTTCTTTCTTTCTTTCTTTCTTTCTTTTTTTCTTTGTTTTTCTTCCTCCCTCCCTCTCTTTCTCCTTTCTTCCTTCCTTTTCTTTCCTTCCTCCCTCCCTCCCTCCCCTTCCTCCTTTCCTTTCTTCCCCCCTTCCTCTCTCTCTGTCTCTCTCTAATCTATCTATCTATCTATCTCAGCTGATTTGATTTGAATTCCATCACAGTGTTCCCCCCACCCCAGTCTTCCTCAGCTGCTATCGGGAAACACAGCCGGCTCGTCCCAGCCTGCTCCTGGCTTCTTGTGCCTTGAAACTCAGCACAGGAAATGCAGAAACATCCGAAGCGCCAGACGATGCCAAAGCTTGCAAGGAGGACATCACGTGTAGTTGGTCGGCGAAGGGGGGGGGGGAATCGAATATGCCAGGGAGCCCTGATTGGTCCTGATTGGCTGGAAGGCATTTTGGGAAGGGGGGGGTTGTGTGTCAAGGAATCCTCATTAGTTTCCTCTTCCTCTCCCATCAAACTTTTTGCAAATTTCAATGTTTGGGTTAATTTATGCCAGGAGAGGCACTGGTGGAAATCTGACCTGCCAGGAAAGCCTTTAAACTCCAATCTGGAGGAGGCGGAGATGCTCCCCTGTCCTTTTAAAGCAGTGGTTCTCAACCTTTCTAATGCCGTGACCCCATAATACAGTTCCCCATGTTGTGGTGACCCCCAAGTGGGTGTGGCCACCAATAAGAGGGAGTAGGACAGCTAGGGGAAAGGGGAAAAAAATGGCAGACAGCGTGGTTTGGCGACCCCCGTGAAATGGTCGTTCGACCCCAAATGGGGTCCCGACCCACAGGTGGAGAACCACTGCTTTAAAGGAAAAGCGGAACCCTGCTTTTCCTGATGAACTAATCAAAAACTCTCAAACACTGCCTGGTAGACAATTGATTTTTTTTTTTAACAGAAATCCATGCATTCAGACATGCAGAAACAGTGCTATTGTGCCCCCCCCCATACACACACACACTCACTCGCACTCACTTTCGCACACACAAACTTGTAACACATGCACACACACAAAACATACACAGGACACAAACCTGGCACCTGGATGTTAAACAATGCCCCCCCTCTCCCTCCCCTCCCTCCCTCTTCCACTTTCCAATAACAGCAGCCAGGGCTAATCCTAAGATTAGGGCTTGGATGCAAAAATGACACCCCCAGACATGCCGGGCTTGATCTAAAATTCTAAATGACCTTTACGGTCGGTGTCCAGCTTTGTGATTCCTCTGATTCTTCAGGTTTCAGGAACATGGAGCGGACGCTGTCCCGCTTTCTCTTCTTCCTGGCCCTGGCCAAAGAGGCGGCTCATTTGGAAGACAACAAGATCCCCAGCTTGTGTGCAGGGCAGCCGGGTCTCCCCGGGACCCCTGGAACTCACGGCCACCAGGGTTTGCCCGGCCGGGACGGTCGTGATGGACGAGATGGGGCTGCAGGCCTGCAGGGAGAGAAGGGCGAAATTGGCCATCCAGGTAAGAAAAGGGACGGGAAATCAGTTGGCTTTTCTGCTGGGATCAAATCGTTTAAGGATTCTGGAGCAGGCTGGGCTGCATAAATTTATAAATTTGTTTGTTTTTTTCCAAATCGGGCTGTTGTCTCAGCAATGCCCAGTGCTGGGGACTCCCAATTTAAGGGTAGAAATCGGTGAGAAAAGATGTTATTCATAAGCCCCGCATCTCCTGAGGGAATGCCTCTGCACCCAAGGGCTGGGGAGAAAAAAATAAGAACAGAAATGTAATGACAGGTTTCCAATATAGGAAAGAGGTTTCAAATGAGCGCGGGACATGCATCAAATCCACATGCATAGATCCAGAAAAAAAGACGTTATGTGTGTCCCAGGCAAAGGAAGTGAAAACAAACAAAGGAAGAGAAGGACAAATGCAAATCATTAAAAAAAAAATCAATAGTGTGTAATAGGTAGATAATTGCATTGGCAAACACCACTAGGTGGAGAGGGGTCTATGCATCAGGACGGAGAGGGGGTGAATGCACAACTGAAGAACCCCCCCTTTTTTTTATAAAGAGGTGAGGCTTTAGAGAGTGGTCTTGACTTTTTTGACCCCTGTGGATGAACCTCATTTGGATAGTACAGACTCAGGTTAAATACGTGCTGCAATTGTTATTCCACCTTCATAGTCCTTCTTTCCTCCCTCCCTTCCTCTCATTTCCATCTCCCTCCATCCATCCTTCCTTCCTTCCCCTCATTTCCATCTCCTCCCTCCCTCCTTCCTTCCTTCTTTCCTTCCTTCCTTCCTCATTTCCATTTCCTTCCTTCCTTTCCTTCCTCTCATTCACATTTCCTTCCTTCCTTCTTCTCATTCCCATTTCCCTTCTTCCTTCCTTCCCCTCATTTCCATCTCCTCCCTCCCTTCCTTCCTTCCTCTCATTCCCATCTCCTTCCTTCCTTCTTTCTTTCCTTCCTTCTTCTCATTCCCATTTCCTCCCTTCCTTCCTTTCCTTCCTTCCCTCTCATTCCCATCTCCTTCCTTCCTTCCTTCCTTCCTTCCTTCCTTCCTTCCTTCCTTCCTTCCTTCTCCTACGTTTAATCCAACCTCTCAAGAGCCACATACTCCTGCTCCGTCCTCCATTCTTGCTCTCACCTTCACTCTGCTTTTACTTTTTCTCCCAAAAGGACTGACAGGCCCCCGAGGGGAGCCAGGCAGCCCTGGCACCAACGGGCTCCTGGGAGAGAAGGGGGCCCAGGGGGAGTGTGCAGTTGCACCCCGTTCGGCCTTCAGCGCCAAGCGCTCCGAGTCCCGCAGCCCCCCTCTGCCCGACGAGCCCATCGTCTTTGACATCGTCCTGATTAATGAGCAAGGCCACTACAATGGCAACACCGGCAAGTTCCTCTGCGAAATCCCGGGGCTCTACTACTTCGCCGTGCATGCCACCGTCTACCGGATGAGCCTCCAGTTTGACATCATGAAGAACGGCAAGTCGGTTGCTTCCTTCTTCCAATTTTACGGCAACTGGCCCAAGCCGACGTCCCTGTCCGGAGGCAGCCTGGTGCGGCTGGAGCCGGAGGATGAGGTCTGGGTGCAGGTGGCGGTGGGCGAGTACACCGGCTTCTACTCCAGCGTGAAAACTGACAGCATCTTCACAGGGTTCCTTGTGTACTCCTACTGGCAAAACTCCCCCGTCTTTGCTTGAGAAGCAGCCCAGGAAAAGCTGGCATCCTGACATCTCACATCATGCCCTGATTTGCATCAACAGCCCCGGGTCCCTTCCTGGCCTGCGGGTGCAACACCCTTTAGCTGACCCCATTGAGACCAGGAGATTCAGGGGGGACAGGTTTCCGTTAATTCCGGGTGCGCTGGGGCACCGCAGAGAAGCCAGCACTTTTCTCCTGCATCACCTTGATACAGATAGTCCTTGACTTACCACCAGTTGTGGGATTCAGCCAGTTTGCATCAGTTCAGTAGAACCGGTAGCTAAATTTTGCTGCATTCGGAGAACCGGCTGGTTTCCAGAAGTCCAGTCTAGGCCTCGGAGGACTGGAGGAGGCCTCCCAGGCCTAGAACAGCCCACCGGAAGTGCATGGATGCCACTTCCGGAAATCCGTTCTAGACCTGGAAAGCCCAGGCCTGCATCAAATAAGAGAACCGGTTGTTTAGATATTTGAATTCCACCACTGCTTACCACCAACATTTCCATTGCTAAGCAAAGCGGTTGTTAAGTGGCTCCATTTTACAGCCATTTGTATCACCGTTGCTTAGCAATCACCGCAGGCCTAAATGGTTCACGCAAATCGGGCTTCTCCCGTTTTACTTTGTTAGAAGCTGCCTAGCAAGGTGATCGGGTGTCCCTGGGATGCTGTGACTGTTGCACATACATGCCAGTTGTAAGTCCCTTTCTTTGGTGCCGTTGTAACCATCGCTAGGCAAATGGTTGTAAGTCGAGGGCTCTCTTGTAAAGGAAGGGAGCTCCATCCCACCTCTTTCTTCCCTGACCTCAGAAGTCCTCCGAAGGGTGGAGCTGATGCTTTCAGCCCATTCTTCGGCTTTCTCCATTAAAAGCAAAAGAGGTTTAATTTCCAAGCCCTCTTTGGCCAGGTGGCCCCTTTCTGATTTCAGAGGTTTTATGGGGAGGAGTGCAGGAACGGAAATCCTCACGACAATGATGGAAATCATGGCCACCGAACAGTGCTGTGCCATCTGAACTCCAGGGGCACAAATGGCCTTCTTAAAAAAGCTTCGGTTGTGGCCTTCTCAAAAGGTGACCGGGAGAAAAAGTATAGAAGATGTGAAATAGGTGGTGATGATGATAATGATGTGTTATCCACTCAGTTGTGTTCAACTCTTGGTAATTCGATGGGCCAAGATTCTCCACATCTTATCTGGTATTAAATATACTGAATTATGTTGCATTTCCATTTAATTGAAAACATCGATGTGAAATGAAAAAGCCAGCCAGAAGATTCTTTTCGTCTTGGCTCTTCACACGTGTTTTGGAATGTAGTCTCCAGAATGTGATTCAAAGAATTTGGCTGCTGGTCTTGACCAAGGTGCAGTCCTGCTTTAAATCAAAGCTGTATTCATAAAAGACACTTAACCAAGCCTACATGGCACCCAAGCCTTGGCTGGGCTCTGCCTATCTGTGCCTCTCTAAGTCTATTGGGCCAACTCAGTCTGGCTAGTTCACAGTTCCATGTTTTGCACTACCCCCAAAAGGGATTAATTCCCTACTCACATCAGCCACTGGGGAAGAGGGGGCCTGTTCCCACCTTCTTCTCTCAGTGGGGTCTTGCAATGACGAGAGTTGACCATTTTCCCCTCCCTCCAAGATGAAATAAGAGAAACTTATTTCAACCCTCCCCAAAGAGAGAAAGGTTAGCAAGCTCCCCAAGTCACTTTTGGTACCCAGAAGATGAACTGGTCATCATTATCTTGGGTTGGTCTGCATCTTCTGATAGCTACAAAATAAGGGCTGGTTCAGATATTAAGTCAAAGTTTGCTTCAACTTCCCTTCTCCAGAATAAATGCTGGCTGGGAATTCTGGGAATTGAAGTCCCCTTGTATTAAAGTTGCCAAGATTGAGAAACACTTGAGTGGCTATCAAACTGACTAGCCATCCCATAAGCATCCAATGCAAGCCAATACAGTATAAAATCACAGGCTTCGTGATGTCATCATCCTAACATTATGCAATCTGTCACGATGGGTCGGACACGACTTCGCAATTAACAACAACAAACTTCATGATGTCCCTTGTCTTCTCCTGCGAAAACTCAGCCTTTAGCAGCAGCCCTTGCAGAGGGTCCATCCTTGCAGTGGGTTCATCCTTGCAGTGGTCGAGTTGCAAGAGAACTTTGAAGAAAATGTGGTATATTCTAGCATAATTTGAAGAAATTGTTCAGAAGGGGGGCCCTGCCCTCATGAATTGAGGTTTGCTGTAACCGAGCATGAAAGGTTCTGTCCACTAGGGGGCACCCTGAGCTCAGAGTTGCATTTGATGGCCAAGTTTAACTTCATAATTAACCTGGTTTGTAAGTTTTGTACTCTACATTTTTTTTTCTGTGAAGAGATTTGGTCCATTTGGTTACATTTTCTCCATGCAATAAATGTTTCTGTGCATATCTTTCCCCTTCCTATCATTCTCCACTCGTCCCACCTCTCAAATTTCTTAAAATATAAAGATTTGGAGTACTTTTAACTGTCCGAAAGAAGAGGGGAGAAAGTGACAGCAACTGGTGCAACCTTTTGGCAGCTGGAGGGCGAAGGCCGTTCAATGAATTGAGTGATGTAGCAAAGTGAGCTGAACCCCCGTTTTAAAACAAAAATGGGGATCCAGAAAAACCACGTAAAATCCAAGCCATACACTTCATCGAGTCAATAGCTCCCTTTGTACTGTCAGTAAAGCTCAGATGGTGTTCACCTTGTCTAATCTCGGTTACTTCTGCACGTGTGATTTATACGCTGTGCAAAATTGGCCCCTTGGGCTGTTTTATGGTTCAAGATTTTGCACAAGTGCAGAACGCGAGTGATTCAATCGCCCCCTGAAGGGCGTGTTAGAAAAACAGCATCATCAAAGTCTCCGGCATTTTGCATGGCTGATGGTTGAGTAGTTTTGGTATGAAAATGAATTATTTCTGCGTGATGAAAGATTCTGGCTCTCTGGCCAGGTATGGAGCAGAGCAAGTGGCCTCTGAGGGTGGAGCTTAAAGCAGATTGGGGTGGGGCCAAGGATGGCAACCAATGAAATCGCTCAACTCCAGAGATGTGGAGCCAGAGGTTCAGAAAGGGTCTAAGCGATGGTCTGCAACTGTTTCTGCTCAGTATACTACATTTCACATCACTGGAAATTCTAGGGGGTTGGTGGGGATTTAACCAGCTGCAAAGAACATTTCTAAAAGGCTAAACAAGAGTCCTAGAGTGGAATTTGTTAACCTTAGCATCTTTAAGACATGTGGTCTTCAACTCCCAGAATTCCCCAGCCAGCTATGCTGGCTGGGGAATTCTGGGAGTCGAAATCCACACGTCTTAAAATTGCTAAGGTTGAGAAGCATTGGTCTATAGCCAAAGGTTTAGCAGCTCTGGACTGCACAAGGAATGTTTGCAGTCTTCACAAGTTTGCAGAATGTTCGCAGTCTTCACCTTTCTTTGTGCAATCTCTACACCTTTTCAGGGGGACAATGCTGGGGACAATCCCTGCTCAGACTTTCCTCTGAAATTCCAGGATCAGCCTTCTTTTCCTGTCCAGACTAAGATTTTTCAGTGTGAGAACTTCAGTAATTCCAAAGTGAGAAGGGGGAGAGTGATAGAGAAAGGTCCTTTATTTTTAGCATGCGTTTTGCCTTCTTACCAAAAATAGATCTCCTCCGGGCTACTTTTCTAAATCCTTCTGGAGCTTTCCCAGATGTTTGCTGAAGTTTCCCAGTGTTGGCTCAAGGGATGGAGTCTTCAAACTTGAGGGCCACATCTGGAGGTTTTCAGGGGGCTGGGAGGGAAACCTCACCACTCCCACCAAAGTCTGGTACCACGTTAAGTGTGTCGTATGGCCAAGCCAAGCTGTCCCATTCATTTTCAAGGCAGGTTGCTGCAACTCCCAGTGGTGAATTCATTTCGCTCTGGACCTCCAGGAAGCTGGCTGAGCTGACACACCTACAGCAGGGTTTCAGAAGCTGGGAGGTGGTGGCATTCTGGGTCCATCTGGGTCTGAGTATGTCTAATAAAACGAACAGAAGGTCTAAGAGTGACATGATAGCAGAGTTCCAATATTTGAAGGACTGCCCAAAGAAGAGGGGGTCAACTTATTTTCCAAAGCACTCTTCTGAAGGCAAGACAAGAAACAGTGGATGTAAAATATCAAGGAGAGATCCAAGCTAGAAAGGAGAAATTTCCTGACAGGGAGAACAATTAATCAATGGAGCGGCTTGCCTCCAGAAGCTGTGGGTGCTCCAACACTGGAAGTTTTTAAGAGACTGGACAGCCATTTGCCTGGAATGGTAGAGGGTTTCCTGCTTTAGCAGGGGGTTGGACTGGAAGACCTCCAAGGTCCCAACTCTGTTTCTGTTTGGTATCCTGGTTTAGCAGGAATGATCTCCTTGTTGAAGAAAAGCGCCCCGCGGGGTCAATGCTGATGAAAGGCCTCTATCCCAAATGACATAGGAGTTGCGTAGCTGAGCCAAGAGCGTTTTCAGCATTGCAACAAAGGAAGGCTATGTCTTGTGTCTTGGAGCTTTGCAGAGTCCATCTCACATCTCACTATAAGCATACACACACACACACACGCACACACACTAACCACCCCATTTAATTCTCTACAACATCTCCCCCCTCCATTCCAAACACCCTCTCCTTGGCCGACCATATCAAGAACAGAAGCAACCAGGATCTAAAACCTGTTAACACATGGAACCATACTGAAGATCCTGCCAATCACAATCAATAACCCTCAAGCTGTAGAACGGCCTGAAAAGCAAATTAGAAGAAGCCAAATTGATATGAACAGTTCTGTTTGGGGCCAGGAAGATCTGACCTGTTCTCCAATTCTTGGAGTGTCTGAATTTTTTTTGTGTCCAGTCAAAGACACGGGTCTGTATTTCAACACCTGAAAAAGTTGATGGCTTCAACACACACATGAAGTCTGCTGGTTTGGCTTTGCAAAACAAAAAACAACCATTATCTCTTTGCTGCAAGCCTTGTGGTTCAGTTGCTTTCTCCTGAGGAAAGTTTTATTAGCTTATTCCCTTGCTCTGAGCTTGGAGGGATCCCCCCTCATTTAGAGATTAGAAGATAAGATGCCCCAAAGCAGGAAAGGGTTCAGCTTGGCATCTGCTGCTTGAATTGCTAACAGACCAATGGAGCTGCAAGCACCTCCTTCCTCATTAAAGTAGCCACCTGCTCTTGTCTCTGTCATCCTCCCTCAACGGCTGGGTCTCTGATTTTGCCAAACAAAGAGAGCAGGTTTGGGGTGGGGGGAAAAGAATGACTTAGGGGGATAAATTAAGTGGGTACACAGGGAGACAAATGGAACAAGATCCCCAGCTCAGCTCTCTATTAAATGGGACTCTTACTTTTGGGGGGGGGGGAAACGAACCAAAGGCATGGAATTCAACTTTGGAACAGAACTTTGGGCGAAATGTGCGATTTTCCATCTCTGCCATCAGGGATGTCCTGCAGGGATGGGGGACAAAACATCAAGATGGCCACAATCATGTGATCTGAGTCCTCTCCCTTCCATTACATTGAAATTGGGGCAACGTTAGCTCCCGGTAGATAGGAAGCCAACAGACTGTCCCTTCTGAAAGCCTCCTTGGAAGTTCTCAAGAACATATTGAGAGCTCTGGCTACAAGATGGTAAAAGGTGGGTTTGAAACATTTATTATTACTCCTATAGTGTTACCTAGTTTTTACTAGGTAGTGACTAGGCAGGGCAAGGCAGCATTGGCTTTTGTTTACTCCTAATAAGTCTGCAAGACAGCCTGGGCTGGGAAATCAAAGTTGGAGCAAAGTCTCCCAAATTCCCTCAGGGAGTTCCAATATTTGAGCAAGGATTTCCGCCTGGATCTCTCTGATCCCATTCCCACAGGGGAACCCCTCTTTGTGTTGGTGTTGGGAGGCCCAGCTGCACATCTTCTCGTGTCCCAGAGGAAAATACGTATCTGGGGCAGCTTTGAAGGCTCTCAACTTTTCCTGTGGAAAACCAGCAAGGGAAAGCTCTGTTGTTAATTACTCTGCTCATAACAAATACAAATGTTGAATCGCTCATTTTCCTGGTCTGCTGAAACCATTCACAGTGGGTCTGCAAGAGAAGGACTTCATGAGAAACTGGAGGGAGTCAAGTTCTCACTCACCTTCCTGGTCCAGATTGTGCAGAAAACCCATTTTTATCCTTCAAGTATGTTCCACCGCTTGTTCTGAGGATGTTTAGCTATTTAATGGCTGCTTCGTGATCCAGAATTGAAAGTCCAGAACTTTTCCAAGAAAGCATCTACATGTCAGTATCCAGAACAGTGGTTCTCAACCTTCCTAATGCCGCGACCCTTTAATACAGTTCCTCATGTTGTGGTGACCCCCAACTCCCCATCCAGCTGGCCGGGGAGGGGGGGCAGGAAGGCGGCTCCGCCCAGCCTGGTTGGAGAAGCGCCATTCCTCTCCCTCTTTACTCTCTCTCTTTCTCTCTCCTCTCTTTCTTTCCTCTCTATTTCCTCTTTCTCTTTCCTCTTTTCCTGTTTCTTTCTTCTTTCCTTTCTTTCCTCTCTTCTCTTTCTTTCCTCTGTCCCTCTTTCCTCTTTCCTTTTTCTTTCCTCTTCCCCTTTTCTCTCTTTATCTCTTTCCTCTCTTTCTCTCTTGCCTCTTTCTCTCTCTTTCATCTCTCTCTTTCATCTCTCTCTCTTACGGAAGCAACATCGGGGGTCCCCGCCATTCCCGGCCTGGCCTCCACTGCATCCTCAGCCGAACAGGTGGGGAGGGAGAGGCAGCAGCTCCAGTGACAGCGGCGCATGGCTGCATCGTCGGGGGTCCTCGCCACCTCCGGCCCAGCCGCCGCCCCTGCCAGGACTCCACACTGCCCAGCCTCGCCCTCCGCCTATCAATGGAGCCGCGGTGGGGACTGGTGCCATGCAGCCCCTGCCAGACCCTCCACCAGCCCAGCTGCTCCCTCCAGGCACCCATCTTGTCCCAGTGCCCACCCGAGCCGCCTGGGGGGCAGCAGAAGGGGAAGAGGAAGAGGAGGGCAAGGAAGCCGCAGCCAGCACCGGGCCCCAGGAGGAGGCTCTCCTTTCCTACCATTGCTGCATCTCCTTCTTCCTTCCCGGCCAGCAGGCCAATGTTTGGGCTGGCTGGGGATCGCAGGGGCTGGTCTCCCTTGGACCGTGGCTTGCGGGAGGGCTGGCCCGCTCAGCAGAACCTCCAGCGGGCCGCTCCCAGCAGGGGTCCCAGGGCTTCCCCGGGCGGCTCCAAGGCCATGAGGCCCTGGCTGTGCTTCTCCCAGGGGGTGGGGCACCCGGGCACAGGGCCAATCAGGAGCCCTGCAGGAGGTAAGTCTGCCTGAGAGAGAGAGAAGGGAAGCGAAAGTGCCTCTCTCTCTCTCTCTGTGCAAATGGCGGAGGAGGCCATGCGGAGATGGATGTGGAGCGGTGTCTCGGTTCCTAAGACCATCGGAAATATGTGTTTTCCGATGGTCTTAGGCGACCCCTGTGAAAGGGTCGTTCGACCCCCAAAGGGGTCACAACCCACAGGTTGAAAACCGCTGATCTAGAGGAACCAAGCAATGAGTAAACAGCATGACTTAACAATAGAGTGGCTGGGAGAGAAAAATATTTAGTTTTCTCTGCAGAATATTAGCAATGACTTGGAGCAAGTGGGCAGCTGGTGAACATTCGGGCATTAAGTGACTTCATCTGTCATTTCTGCATGATAGCAACCAATGATTTACAAGCATCAGCAGAACAATGTTACTTCAGTCAACAGCATGGGTATCAACCCATTCATAGTTTTCCCCATTTTTTTCTCGCCAGTTCTCAAGGTTGATTCTTTGTTTCCTTCGTTCCTCAACTAGTCAGGATCTACTTATATCCAAGCAAATAGAAATTTTTCACCCTTCCTCACTCAATCTCAACATCATTGAGATGTTGGCAGACATGTCTTCATCTGTGGTCCTCTTCTGTGAAAGTCTGAAGGCGTTCTTTCTCTTCCTGAACCTTAGGCATGGAGAGGGCAGGGATGCCCAGCATAAGCAATGTCCATAAAAATGGGCAAAGCTTTCTTTGTACTGGAGTGGCCACCAACTTGATGACTTTGGCCACACTCTTTGGACACCATTTCAGTCTCTACTACGGCAAGACAGGACCAGAAAACAGAAGATCCAGTGAGAGCATCTTCAATGAGACTGTTTCCAAAGATTAGCCAAACCAGGGGAGTTTTGAGCATCTCATCCATTTGCAGGTAGCCAAGGAAGCACCCACACCGGTTATACACCATCAGAAGTGTTGCCCAGAAGCAACCTCCTTGTTTACAGCAAATGGGTTCACAATTGAGGGCCCAGCTCTGCTACATGAAGAGTAGCAGGGAAATCTGGGAGCCAAGCGGGGATTGTCACCTGACTACAAGACGTAGTCCAGGATAAGCAGAAGGCAAAAATGCAATGTTTTGTTGCATGCCTCTCAATGTTCTTGATCCAGTGCCAAATCAGATATGTTTGAGGATCATTTTACCATCTCTTGTTCCCACAAGTTTGAAAGGGTTATTTTAAAAAATGGTCAATTCTACTGGGACTAGAACATGTTCTACTCTCCACTATAAATAGACACAGATATAGAATGAGGAAGAGAAAGAGGAAAGTTTTTTCCGAAAAAAAGTATTTGAACTCATTTCCCCCCAAATGTAAATTTTTCCAAAAAGGGGCCTTCAGCTAGATGAGAAAAAAAAAAAGAATGTTTAGAGAACGGCTGCAGGAAAACGACCTTACGCTGCCCAGCACAAAGACAAGCTTCCTCCTCCAGATTTCCCTTGCTCTGGCCGGGTCACTCATGGGAATTTATGTAGATCCTGGATTGCGGATGCTGTGGAGGAAGAATTGCACGTATGAACCAACTGGGAGCTGCAGTGATACTGACTTCCATGGTACCAAATTGGCACCAAAATATTTTGCTGCTCAAATAGGGGACAAAATAGTCCCTCCCTACAGGGAGAGGGAGGGAGGGAGGGAGAGAGAGAGAGAGAGAGAGAGAGAGAGAGAGATACACAAGTCCATTGAAAGATGAGTCTGCAACCTTTGATTGATGGTTCACTGATCTCTGTCTGTCTCACACATCCCGCTAAGCCAGTGGTTCTCAACCTTTCTAATGCCACGACCCCATAATACAGTTCCCCATGTTGTGGTGACCCCCAACCACTTATACATCACCGGGTACCAGGGGCGTGGCCAAAGAAAAGGGGGAAAAAATGGCAGACAGCCTTGTTTGGCGACCCCCGTGAAATGGTCGTTCGACCCCAAATGGGGTCCCGACCCACAGGTTGAGAACCACTGCGCTAAGCTGAGTAGCCAGTAAATCTCCACTTGAGAAGAAAGGTGTAGGTAGCCCTCACCTTACAACCATAAGGGAGCCCAGGATTTCCATAAGTCATGACAGTCATTAATTTGAAGCAGCCACATGTCCAAACGCAATTTCAATTTCAAAAAAAAATTTTGGGGGGAGCAGTTGTTAACATTGTATTTCTATCGGCGGTTTTTTGTTGGAAAACACTTGAAAAAGCCAAAACCTGTCAAAAGAATGTAAATCACAATCATAGGATTGCAGAACATGGCAACCAGGTGAGCCAGTGGCCAAAATGCAGTCATGTGACCGCAGGAGTGTGCGTGAAACCATCGGGACTCTGGAACCAAGTCATAAGTAGCTTTTGAGGGGGTGTTGTAATTTTGAATGGTTGCTAAGGAACCGGTCGTAAGTTGAGGACTACCTGTACCTTTAGGGAATGGAAGAACGAAGGCACGGACCCACCAATTGAGATGTGATTCAACAAGTGATTACAGCAGAATGACAAATATAATTGGGGAATGTTCAGTTTCTTGGTTTAATGGCCATGATTTAGGGAACAGATTGCCTGACACTTCAGAGGCCAAGTGGTCTTAGGAGGCAAGAAGAAACCACCATGTACCATCCAAAGCTTTTCTCAGTTGGGGAGGGCATCATATTGCTTGGGTAGCCCCAACAGGGAGACTTAAGTAACAGAAAAAGAGATTTGGAAGGAACCTTGGAGGTCTTCTAGTCCAGAGATCCCCAACCTTTTGGGCACCAGGGACTGGTTCCACGCAGAGAGGTTTTTCCGCGGACTGGAGGGTGCATGGTTTCGTGTGCTGCCTGCATCTCGCAGATGGGGCTTTGTTTGTTTGTGCAGACTGGTTACTGGCATGTCGTGACCCGGTACCGGTCCACGGACCGGGGGTGGAGGACCCCTGTTCTAGTCCAACCCTTCGCTCAAGCAGAAGAATCTATACCAGAATCTATACAATTGTTGTCCAATCTCTTCTTAAAGACCTCTAATGACGGAGCACCCACAACTTCTGGAGGCAAATCGTTACCCTGATTAATTGTTCTCACCATCAGAAAATTTCTCCTTAGTTCTAAGTTGCTTCTCTCCTTGATTAGTTTCCAACTATGCCCCAAGACAGCCTCTATCTCCTGCCAAGGGTGTTCAACAGACCATGCTTTCTCTGGAAGAAAGCAAATGATTCTGTTGAAGATAAGCTGGGTCTGTTTGCAGTGGTCTTGTAATCATCCTCAGGAAATTTCCACAAAGCAGTTTAGGAGGTCATTAGCCAACCACATGGCTCTTTATGGAATATCAGTGAGGGCACACAGGCAAATTTTGAAAGGACAGACTGTTCTATCACAACTGTAAATTAGGGTTATCTTGGGTGTGTGTTGGATTACCTCAACAGATAGCTATGTCTCAAAAGTTCTTCTGATGTCCGGTTCAGATTCTTTTATTTAAGATGAAACGAGTCAGATATGTATTTTTTTTGCTTTTTTGCTTGTTTCATTTTGATGGCTGTAGATGGGGCTTCTCAGAGAAAATAAAGATGCTTAGGGAACAATGAAGAGGGGACAAAGACAGAAAAACTCCTTCATTTTACCATCAGGTTAAAGGGAGGAAACTGGGGAACAATACAACCCAGTTCAGCAAATGGCTTAAATTTTCATCTTCAATTTTTTTTCAATTCAGGCTAGCGATTTTAAGACCTTGCTGAAGGATACGCTCCATTATAACAGAAGAGACCGAGATTGCAACTCTTCTACCGCAAATGTTTCCACACCAGTTGAGTGTGTTTTTAGAAAGTTCACCAGCTTTTTCTTCACTTATCTTCACATCCCAGTCACCTTTTTCTGGTGGAGAGTTCCATAGTGACTCACTTGTCTTTGTTCTGCCATCTTGGCCAAATTTTGCAGAGACTTGCAACTAGACACCCCGGCCATAATATTCTGGTCTGGCTGGATTTCAGCTGTGCTTCCAAAGGGATTTCCCCTTCTAGAAGCAATTTTTGGAGTTTAACTCAGAGCAGCACCCACGATACAGAAAAAGGACTTTCCCTTTCAGTTTCAGATTAGGGATTAAATCCAGGAATGGGGAGGACCAACTGCAAAGCTTCATTCAGATGCTGGAACCTTTTGCAGAAAAGGATACTGACATTATAACCCCCCAAGAGCTACAGAAAACAAATTTCCTTTGATATGATCAAATTACCAAATAATTGAACTATAGCTGCCTTAATGTACTTTAGATTTGCCTTCCCTAGCTGTGTTTGATAAGCAGTGATTCATGGCATATTAAAGGAATCCAGTAGTTGGGATTTGCTCAACAAATCATAGCGTAAGCTCTCCAGAACCTCCCAAGCGATTTGCCAAGGCTGACCTTTCAACCTAGCTGGGATTCCCACGCCATTTCCCACCACGTTCTTTCTGCAACCTGTTGACCCGGAAAGCATAGAGAACTTCCCACATGTTCAGAAATTAAAAGGGACCCAGAGAATATTGTCTCTTGAAAAAAAAAAATTAAGAAAGAAAAAGAGTAGCAGGATATAGCTCTTTTTTTTTTTTAAATTGATCAAGTCGTTTACATAATGCGAAATTCACCCAAGCAACTAAATGGTCTCTCCAGAGAGGCAGTCAGATTGTGTGAACACAACAACGGCTCAGGAAGGGGACTGGAATGGGCAGCAGTATTGGACAAGGCACAGATCAGGAGCAAGCAGCAACCTCTTTACAAACAGAGCAGGCACTTCTGCTATTAAAACTATGCTTATCTTTTCCTCTCTCCAGCTCTCCCTCTAGGGCACTGTGGAATTACCTGCATGTGATAAAAAATTACAGACTGAATAACACCAGAAGGACGTTCTTCAGAGACGGGAGGAACAGACAAGGAAGAATATATTTTATTCTAACTTCTCTTAAATCCTCAAGTACAGATCAGGACGTGCAAAGCCTTAAGTCTTCAAAGGTAAAAACAGAGAACACTCTTTCTAGTCTGCAGATAAAAAGGACTGGATTAAACAACAAGGTACATCTCCCAACCTGCACCCAGGTAAATTCAGGAGGATGGTTTAGCATACCCTCCCCAGGCCTAGTAACCTTTAGAGAAGATAAACCTAAATCTTTCAGCTGTCCCAGGTGGGGCACTAGAAACCTTTAAAGCAGGGGTCCCCAAACATGGCAACTTTAAAGGCTTGTGGACTTCAACTCCCAGGCCAGCATGGCTGGTTGGGGAATTCTGGCAGTTGAAGTTCACAGGTCTTAAAAAATTGCCAAGTTTGGAGACCCTTACTTTAAACCATCACCTCTAATGGACTCCGGGATAGTGAAGGTCTGTTTAGAGCCTCTGTAATTTACAGGAAGCATTTACAAAAAGCATGGGTGTTATAAAAAGAACAGATCCCTCCTTGCATCTGGAAGCTTGCAGCCTATTTTATTTATGACGTTAACTCCAGTTATGTCTCTGGATCCAGCCTGCTGCTATTCACGGATTTTTCTTTTCTGACCTGAACAGAGCCTCCTCTGCATACACACCAGCACAGGCCTTCAGCACTGCCAGCATTAAGGCACTCAGTTTAGCAATTGGTCAATTCCCTCATTTTACCCCTCCAACTCCTAGAATCTTGCAGCCTTTCCCAAAATAAAAAGAACTCTCAGTTAGTTCTCTGCTAGAGTTAAGCACTGCTTTGACAATTTAATTCTAAGCTTTAAAATTAGATTAGAAAAACAAAACACAGAAGACTTTCAAGTAAAACAAAGTTAAAAACCAGCATAGACAATGGCTGGGGTTTTAATGTTTCCCCGGCTGTGGATGCAGATGAAAAATAAAACCGATTGCATCAATGAATAAAAATAGCTCCTCCTTTTGTTTTGAAAGAAGAGAACAAAATGTTGCAAGATTGGTCAAAGGACAGCAGAGGTCTAGGCTCTGATCCTCGCCCACCTGTAGCCAGGGAGACACAAACTGCAGCAAATTCTACTATATATAACATTCCTCTTGTAAACTGATGGTAAATCTTCTCAATAGAGATTTCTACCTTGAATTCGGATGGCACACACAATAGCCCTTAAAAACCTGCTGTTGAGAATGTTTACAGCTGACTTTGACATCCCAAACTAGCAGGATAGGAACTCTGGTTTTTCAATGCTGGAAAAATCTGATTTGTGCAAAGGGAAGTTTAGTGCCCTGAAGGCTTTGGACTGGAACTGCACAATCTCCAAAGACAGGTCAAACACCATCTCAAAGGAGAGCTGATAGGCATTACTCATGACGGACACTGAGCCCTGGGCCAGCCCGTTTTAGCAGCACCCAACTTTTCCAAGGGAGTCTCAGCCTTCTCAGCAAACCTTCTTGGAAAAAGAGACATTCTTAAAATCAGCAGGGTTTGGTAACAAACAAATATGCCACAGTCTCAAACACCTCCTCTGTGAAGGCTGCTGCAATTGAGCCTATTTGCATAGCTGGGATCCAGCCACTTTGCACTGCGGTTTCAACCAGGTTCCATTTAAAGGCTATCAATAATTCAGCCATTCCCAAAAAACGGAATAAAGTTCTTCGGGATTTCAGCCTCAAGATTTTTCTTTCCAATTTAAACATTAAAGAAAATAACTGATTCTACTAGGTGTGGGCACTTATCGCCTGCCCATTGGTACACTCAGGGCTGGCCTTCCAAGCAGTCCTGTGGATATTTAATGACTGCCTCTGAAAACAACAACATCTCTTCACCCAAGAGTCAAGCAAAGCACTGTAATCACAACTGCCTTCTTTCCTTGGAATTATCCTTACACGATTTACAACAGGGGCATCCCATCTTGGCAAATTGAAGACCTGTGGACTTCAACTCCCAGAATTCCCCAGCTAGCCATGCTTTCCACAGATCTTCATGTTACCAAAGTTGGACATCCCAATCTACAATGTCTCCTTAAAAGCCACAGCAATTCTGCTTTCCAGAATTAAATTATGACATCTAGAACATGTTCTAAAACCAGTTCAGACTAAGAATCATAAAAGCCTTTTCACTGGCCAAACCCATCAGTTTCACTTTTACCTTCCACTGCTGCTTATAAGAGCCATTTGCTAGCTAGCAGAGTGTAGTTGGTACTATTAGGTTCCCAAAATTATCCTCAAAAGAGGAAGGAAGAAGGGAATTTGAGTTGTGCAATAGAGTTGGAATGTACTATTTTGCATAGATAGATAATCTGTGAAAATTGCAAGCCCGTAGGTGGAATATGATCTTTCTTAATAAGCTAATCTATGAAGCATCTATGTGCTCTTCAATAAGAGCTAGAATCTAAGACAATAGTTGTACCTTGTGAAATTTTCCAATGCATGGCTGCATACTCTGGATAAAAAAACAGCCATTAGACTCTTTTAGTCTCGCATCTGAATATGGTGCATGATTTCACCACCACCTCTTACAACAGGAAAGTTTCCCAACCACCGGTATTTCTGTGATCAGCAATCAGGGTATGTTTCTTTTTTTTCCCCCCTTATGAAAGCAAGAAACCATAAAAACAGAAGTGCAAAGAAACAATTCATAGCATTTTTCAGGTTCCGCTAACTGCAATTACTGTCTCTGGAAATTAAAAAAAAAAGGGGGGGGTACTCAGTGTTGACACCAAGAGCCATTACCAGCTGTTACAGAGGTCCAAGGGCCAGAGACCTCTTGTGCTTTGGCAAAAAGCACGTGGGAAGGAGCTCAAGCTGCTTCTTCTGAAGCTCACAGGTAGACGTTGAGAGTCTGCAAGATCATCTGTCTGCACAGAGGGCAGTTCCGTTGGTAGATGGCCTGCTGCAGCAGGATCTCAGTGCATTCTTGGCACAGGCAAAGGTGACGGCAGGGCAGTAAAAGGACTGTCTTGGTTTGATCCTGGCAAATGACACATTTCTTCCGTTCTTCTTGTTCTTTAAGAAGCCGCCACGGGTCATTGTCTTCTTCCAAAGCATTTAGTTGCTCTTTTTTTGCTGTTTTGGTCTGGGATACACTTGGTCCTTCCCCCTGAGGCTGAAACTGTTGTGTGGCTGTTCCCAGATCATTGTCCATTCTGGTCTGGTCCCTGCTACCTCTTTGTCGGGGACGTATGATCACCGTTGGCCCTTGTCTTCGTGGATATGGTTCTTGTGGAGCCAGTCTCTGTCCCACAGCAGCTCCCCCTGCTCTTTCTTGGGGAGCTTCAAGCACCAGCTGCGGTTCTTGTTCTCCATGCTGGTTAGCTGCCCAGATGTTCCTGTTCCAACTGAGCACCTGAAGGCCCCAGTCTGCCAACCTATGCCAGGTCTGGGAGCTCAGCAGCATCTCCAGGGACAGGAGCATGATGTGATAAAGGCGTTGCATGTCTCTGAGCAAGCGATGGTAGGAAGGCATCGTGTTCAAATAGCCAGCCACTTGGTTTGCCAGGGTCCAAGTCAGCTGTGGGTTCAGGATAAAGATGCTGATGGCAAGTACCACAGAGACCAAAACCATGCCATACAGGTTGACAAAGAAGACGTTGATCAGCAGTTTGCTCACTGAGGCCAAGAGATCAACAGCCAGTTGACAGGGAGTCCACAGGAGAATGGCCGTAGCAATGGCACTGCTGGAGAGGCGTGCAAGGAAGGCAACCAGCAGGTCTGTGATCCTCAGAAAGGGGCCAACTATAGTATCCCACAGGGCCAGCCCTACTGCAAAAAGGTTCTGAGTTCCAATGAGGCAGATGTTGATTATGCTGTTCATGAAGTAAGCCACAAGGCTCATAGCTATGGCGCACACTTCACACATCTGTCTCAGAAGCGTCTGACCAGAGCCAATCAGGTTCCAGAAACCTCGGTGCACAATTTCTTTGCTCCTCAGGCCCAGGTGGGTGAAGAGGTGACCTAGCACTTTCAAACTCTCCATGCTGGAACAGAATCCTCTCAACAAGTTGACAACTGCGTGCACAGAGCCCAGAGTCAAGTAGTACAACGCCTCCAGGATGCATAGCACAAGGATCAAGATCCCATTCCAGAACTGGCTCAGACAGGCCACCGTGGCATTGGGCAGATTGTAAACAAAGGCGATAAGCCAGATCAAGGCTGAGAGGGTGGTGGAAACGAGGAAGAAGTTGATATCCAGCAGGATGACCAGCAGATCCAACACCATCCCCATGCCGTTGATCACCAGGAACACTAGATCCATAGCTGAGCTCTCGAAGAATCGGCCAAGACAAGAACCAGCTGAAGCCAACTGCACAGAGGGAGGGGGGCTTCGTAAAGGCAGCAGGAAGGAGAGGCGTGTGTGCGTTTTGCTCCCTAATTTTCTACATTAAAAGGGGGGGGGGAAATGCTTTGGCAACAAGGCAGAAAGTCCGGCAAAGTCTTTGCTCGCTGGGCATCAAGGGGCAAACGGGGCAGCCAATCCAAATTTGGGAGAAGCGCCGTTCATCGTAGTTAAGGCTCCCTTGGATGGACAATCAGACAATTCCTCTCCCCAAAGGGAAGCCCCTCTTGATTCTTTTCTGGAGCAGAGTCCTTGCCCCAAATCAAGGCAGTGGGGCTTGCAAATCACTAGGTCCCATCCAGGGAACCCTGGGCAAGAACCCCAATTGGGGGGGGGGATGCTTTTTCTCTCTCTTCTCCAGCCTCCCCTCGGGGGTCTTCCTGGCCCTTATGATTCAGGTCAGAGTCTGGGGCTCCTTTCGGGGAGGGGGGGGACAGGTCATGCCATGGGTCGAAACCAGGGGACCCTGCGAGGAAGGAGGGCCGCTAGGTGGGACAATGGGGGGGGGCGTCCCGAAAACACTGAGGCGGGGTCTAGGGTGGGGGAGGGGAGGGCCCACGGGAACTCCCTCCCCCCCTAGGGGGGCGGCCCCCCACGTCGTGAAGCGCGGAATCTCGGTCCCTCCGCGCGGAAGGCCGCAGCCTCGTCCTCGCCTCGCCAAGCGGGGCTGCCTCCGTGCCAACCGCGAGGGGCGCCAGCGACCACCGCCCCTTCAGGTACCTCGGCCGCCTCCCCACCAAGCGCTCTCCTCCCTTCTGCTGGGCGCCGCCATCTTGGGGGGAGCGGGCGCCCCGGCGGCCAATCAGCGAGGGCAAACGCGAGGGATGTTGAGTTTCCCTCTCGCCATTGGCCGCAGCGGCTGTTGTTTTCGCCCTTCCAGCGCCGCGATTGGTCCGTTTTGAAAGTCGCCTTCGGGCGGTTGACGTTGCTCCGAGCCGAGGGGGGAAGGAGGAGAGGGGCGTGGCTTCCCTAGAGGCGAGGCCTGGAGAAAGGCGGGAAGGAGTTGGTCACGGGATTTGAGGGACGGGGCGTTGCTCACTCTTTCCCCGCCTCCAAGGGGGCGGAGCTTTTTGCATCTTTGGGAGCCCAGAAATAACAGCAGAAATAATGCATTTTAAACATAGCGGTCGTTGTGAATCCTTTATTTATCTGGTGATACTTTATTCACCATCCATCAGGTCTTCTTCCAACCTTTCTTTCATCTGAGATAGCTTTTTATTTAAATAAATAATAAATTAATAAATCATTAATTTTAAAAAAAACGGGGGAAGGTTTTTTGCAAAAGCTAAGGCATATATTGAAGCAAAAACAATTGCAGATTTCATTTTTTCATCCTGTGGAGATTTCATTTTATTTTATTTTATTTGCCTTTCTGTGAAGGTAAAACCAGTTTCCCCAGTTGGGAGGGGGGGAAGCTCCAGAAGCGTTAAACTCAAATTCTTGCCGGGGTCCTCTAAATCTAAAGCCCCCTTTAAAAATATATATTATTTCCTGGTCTCCTTTCTGATCGTCTGAATTTTTCGCCTTTTAATATTTGACCTTTGCAACTTCGCAAGACACACATCTGAATTTAATTGATCCAGGATAAAGCCTTCCCTTTCTTAAATTCATATTGCAAGAAAAGTTTCTTTTTAGGATTCCCAGCCATGAGAAAAAACAGGATTTTTTTTTCCCAAACAAGAAGCTCTCAGAACCATAGATTAGCATAGTCCATCTTGGCTTCAGCTATTACAGCAAAGAAAGGAGGAGGGAAAATCAGTGCAAAAGGTGTAATTAACCAGTTTCCCTGTTTGCAGAGAACATCTGCAATCTGAGTTTGTTTGCCGTCTACTGGACAAGATGCCCAAAATTCGACCTCTTTAACCTCAAGGACCACAATGAAAAACAGGCCGATTTTCAAACATTTTGGATTGCCTATGAAAGGACAGACAGAAGAAGCTCCTCTTTTACAACTGACTGGCCGATGCCTCTTTCAGAACCAGGAAGAGAACTGTCTGAACTCTGGGAAACTGAGTAAAAGAGAGCTTGATATCCTCAATTTATGGACATTTGTTTATCAACTGTTCAAGTTACAACAGTGCTGGAAAAAGGGACAGGACCAATCCTTACGGTTGTGATCGTTGCAGCATTTCCATGATCACGGGATCAACATTCAAACAATAAACAACCAGCATGGATTTATGACAGTTGCAGAGTCGTAGAGTGATCCCCATTTGCAGTCTTTCCAGCTGGTTTCTGACAAAGTCAACAGGAAAAGTCGAATTCACATAATTACTGTAGCAAAAAAGCTCATAAAACTGGGCATAACTCTCTTAATTATCATATCACTTAGCAATGGAGGTTCCAGTCCAATTGTGATCATAAGTCGAAGACCTTGTCACTGTGTTGAGTTTTCCTAGCAAATTTGTTGGCAAAACAGAATTCAGAAGATCTCCAGCAAAACTGCAAAAAGGATGGAATATTCTCAGCTCAGTTTCCGCCACCTGGCTGATAGGCAGGAAGGCGCTACTGTTAATTTTAAGTCTTTCCTCCAATGCATGCCAAGAACGGAATAGACTTTTCAACTTGGCACGTTCGCAGACAGAGCATTGGAGCAGAATTGTTATTGGAACAGCATTTGCTCACACTGGAAGCACAGGGGATGCTGGCCTTTGGTGGCCCCCACAAGGGATGCCTCCCAAACTCAAAAATCTCCAGTGGACATGTGCCCAAGGAGGAAAGCTGAACTTACTGCTTTTGTTTGGTTTGAGCTGTAACGTGGAAGCATGCTCAGTTATTTTCCTGTGCTCGAGATACCGAGTTAAAATCTGAGACGAGTAGCACAAAACGTGTAAATACTTGGCTTTTGTTTTAAAATTAGCACCCAAATTAGCCTTTGCTGGACATCTAAAGGCTTTTAGGGCTAGCCAACTGTCCTCAGTTCTCTGTGAGATGCCTCTGGACAACTAGTAGACAAACAAAATGCTGTGAACGTGGTATACTTAGATTTCAGTAAGAGATTTAATAAAGTAGACCACAACCTACTCCTTGGTAAGCTTGAGAAAGGTGGAATAGTGGATCTGTAGCTGGCTGATAAACCGTACTCAATGAGTAGTCCTCAATGGCAGGACTACATCGACATGGAGAGAAGTAAGCAGTGAGGTACCACAAGGTTCCGTCTTAGGCCCAGTACTCTTCAATATCTTAATGAATGACTTAGATGAGGGAATTGAAGGGGAACTCATCAAATTTACAGATGACACCAAACTGACAGGAGTAGCCAACACCCCAGAAGACAAACTCAGGATCCAAAAAGATCTAGACAAACTTGAACAGTGGACCCTATCCAACAAAATATGTTTCAATGTGGAGAAAAGCAAAGTTTTACATTTAGGCAGGAAAAATCAAAAGTACAAGTATAGATTGGGCAAGACCTAGCTTAAAAACAGTAACTGAGAGGGACCTTGGAGTCCTAGTGGACGATCACTTGACTATGAGCCAGCAGTGTGCACAGCAACCAAAAAAGCTAATACAATCCTGGGTTGCATAAACAGGCATAAAATCAAGATCATGCAAAGTATTAGTACCGCTTTATAAAACCCTAGTAAGACCACACCTGGAATACTGCAGCCAATTTCGGTCACCATATCACAAAAAAAGATGTTGAGAGTTTGGAAAAAATTCAGAGAAAAGAAACTAAGATGATCAAAGGCCCGGAGACTAAAACATACAAAGAACGGCTGAAGGACTTGGGTTTGGCTAGTCTAAAGAAAAGAAGAAACAGGGGAGACATGATAGCAGTGTTCCAGTATCTGAGGGGCTGCCACAAAGAAGAGGAGGCCAGGTTGTTCACCAGAGCACCAAAGGGAAGGATGAGAAACAATGGTTGGAAATTGATCAAAGAGAGAAGCAACCTGTAATTAAGGAGAAACTTCCTGACAGAGAGGACAATCAACCAGTGGACAGCTTGCCACCAAAAATCGTGGGTGCTCCATCACTGGAGATTTTTAAGAAGAGACTAGACAATCACCTATCTGAGATGGTATAGGTTCTCCTGCTTGAGCAGGGGGCTGATCTAGAACAGGGCTTTTCAACCAGTGGTACGGGTACCACCTGTGGTATATTGGCACCTGGCAGGTGGTACGCGACCATCTTAGAAAAGTGGTAGCGGGGGAGGGGAATGAGCTGAACCAGTGGCAGCACTGCATAAGTCTGAGCGAGAGATGGCTGGAACTGCAGGGCTGTCAGGGCTCAGTGGAAGCACCAGGATCAGTGGCACTTTCCAGCTGAACGGCGCTTCTTTGGGGCTGTCGGGGCTCAGTGGAAGCACCAGGATCAGCACCAGACTTCAGCTGGAGCTCGGTGCTGATCCTGGTGCTTCTACTGAGCCCTGAAGAAGTATCAATCATCAGGAAAGAAGTACTGATCCTGGCGCTTCTGCTGAGCCCAGAAGAAGCGCCGATCAGCTGGAATGTTGCAGCATCTCCAGGGTCTTGTGATTTACATTCAGATGCTTGGCAACTGATTCATATTTATGACGGTCAGAATGTCCCAGGGTCATGTGAAGTGACCAAAACCTGCTGCAACCACCCAGCAGATGGGGGGAATAAAAACCACCACCCCCTCCCCACTTCCGCTCCCAATCCTCAACAGAAATGCTCACAACAATGAAAACCTCGGACAGGAGGAAGAGCGCCACTGGGTGGGCAGGCAGGTGTCTTGCTCAGCTGTGGCTTGGGACACACTTTTTTCAGTGCCATTGTAACTTTAAACAGTCACTAAGCGAAATGTTGTAAGTTGAGGACTACCTGTACTTTATCACTTTTTTTCTTTTTTGGGGGGGGGTCATCAAGTTTTTGACAGCTTGCTAGGTGACTGGTGGTACTCGGATATTGCCATATCCTAAAAGTGGTACAATGGGTAAAAAGGTTGAAAAGCCCTGGGCTAGAAGACCTCCAAGGTCCCTTCCAGCTCTAATCTATTCTTATAAATAGACCCCAGGTTACCACACTTACCTGAGCATAGGAAAAGGAGAGCAATGATATTCTGAGGCCGACAGCCTCAACTGTAATGGAATGTGTGGATGACCTTGAAGGATGGGGAGAAGAGATGCTGTCTAGCCAGAGAAGAGGGGCAGGAGCTGACAACTGCTTAATGGCTAGAGGAAGAAACTGAGAAAGGACCCACCCGAATGGATCAAGCACTTTAAAAATGGCGGTGGAAAGTTGTTGTTTTTTATTTTTAGATTTGCAAAATTCTGCTCATGTAACCTTGCAAAAAATGATTTAGCTCATCTAGTTGTGTTTCCAGTCTGTTTACCCTGAAAGGCCAACAAGACAGAGCAATATAATCCAGCATGTAACTTTTTAAAAGTTCTTCCAAAGATCTCAAGAGGACGCTTGTTGGTTTTTTTCCCTCTCCCTTCCTGGTGTTATCCTCGCTCTGTCAAGTGGCTTAAGCTATAATGATTTGACTAACCCATGTCAATGTTTGAGCTTTATAGAAGCACCCAAGATTATCTCATTCAACTACTAAGTTGCACTAAAGAATTTCTGGGGGGGGGGCTGTAAGCTTGCTTCCCCACATAATAACAGTCCACTCCATTCTTCAAAAAGATCGAAACTTGCTTTTCAAGTTCTGTACTCTGATCCTCAAAAGAGCCAATAACCTTCTTTCATGTGAAGGTTCTCTGAACAAGAGGTTATGTTCTGTGCTGATAAATATTCATGGACCTCCCATATATACTATACCTATTACTACCAGGTGGGAATAACTTAAGCCTGCAAGAGAAAACAAGCATTGTAGATGCCAACTTATCCAGAAAAAAAATCTGTTTCATCTCTTCATTCTTCAATAGCAAACTTTAAATCTGCAAGGCAGGAGAAATTGTCTGGTACATACAATGTTGGACAAAAATTAGAAGACCGAATTAGCTTCTGTTTAATAATTCAAGTTTCAGCCACCGAGAGCAATATATTTGAATAATATTCCTTGTGTTAGCATTGCATGCCCTTAAGCTAATTATAGCACACTTATCAACAAAAACATCCTCTATTAAGAAAAAGGAATTTAAGAAGGGAAGCTCTTTTGTGACCAGAATATAGTATTTTATTTCCCTGAAGGCCAACCAGGTGCCTCCTAGCCATAATACTCAAGGACACATCACCTCTAAATGTAGAATGCTATTTAGTAAATGTATGCAACAACCAACAGGCAAGAACTCTCAATGGAAAATATCTTTATCAGTGCATTTGTGTGACCTAAACACCTCCTCACCAGCAATCAACACCCAGCTGAGATGAGATTAATGCCAAGATTAACACTAGGCCAACTACCAAGTCACAAATAATAGCCCAATCAAGAAAACACTAAGTCTACTCCCACCAACGCTGACAGAGCAAATCACCAGTATGTAAAATGAGAGCAAACCCTACTCCTTCTAGCACTGATGACATTACCTAGTTTGGTAATGAACATCTACAGGAAAACCTCCAAGCTCAGAGAGCACCAGGAACCCTACAGTCATCCTCCTCCTCCTCAGAGGCAACCAAGCTCAGAGAGCACTAAGGACCTCACAGTTCAACCTTGAGTCAGAAACATCCTCTTCTATCAGTATTTTTGTGATCTACTTCAGTCTCTAAATTGTGAGATGCAATTCCTTTGCACTGTACTCATACAGAGTCATTTCATTCACTGTTTTAACAACAAATTGAATAGAGGGTGGCCTAAATCATGCCTGTCAAGGCTGCTAACAAAAGATGTTTTTGCTTTGACAACAGGTGGAGATGCAATCCTTTTCTTATGTTTTGCTCTTAGAGCTAGTGTTAGATAATGCTGGGGGGAGGAATGTGCATGAGAGTTTAGCTAGACATAACAATACTGGACCTAGTGTGTGAACCAAGGTTATTGAAATAAGAGATGATAAGAATTGGTGGGCTGGAGAACTGGAGGGAAAGCCTGCATTTCAAACTAATTGGAGAATTGTGCTTTGATACTATGTGCTCAGGGGAGGGGAATCCAGTTTTTGGCTTCGATTGTGTTAGTGCCGATGCTATGCTTCTCTAATAAAGATTCTTTAAGGTAAACAATGCCTTGAAGTTCTTTGAAGAGTTTCATCTGTCGGAACCATGACAATGCCATTCAATTCTAGGATTCCATAAGAACATTTCTTGAGAATACAGTTTTTGCTTAACAACCGAGTTGCTGGTCCCAACTGTCATTGCTAAATGTCATACTGATAGATCTTGACTTTCAACCATTCATTCAGTGAATATTCAAAGTCGCAATGGCATAAACGACTTACAACCGGTCTTCACACTCCCCAGTCACGTGATCAAAATTTAGGCACTTGGCAACTGGCATGTATTTATGGCAGCTGCAGTATCCTGGGATCAACTTTGCAACTTTCCCATCTGGCTTCCAACAAGCTAAGTCAACCAGGGAAAATTGGATTCACTTAACACCTGCATGATTCATTTAACAACTGCAGTGCTTCACTTGGCAAAAGCTATAAAATCAGGTATGACTCAATTAACAATTGCCCTGCTTAGCAATGGAAAATCTGGTCTTGATTGTGGTCATAAATTGAGGACTTCCTCTGTTTATGAAGACACGGAAAGGTGAACTGGAATAGAAAGCAGCAAAAAATATAGCTGGCTCCCTCTCCTGTGTTCCCTTTTTTGTTTTTCTCGTGCTCCAAGAGGCCATCTCTTCCATCTAAAAGTCAGATCTTTACCTGCTACTCCAACCCTTAAAATGAACTTTCAGAGCAATCTGCGACATACAATAAAAATGCTAAATAATGGATCAGACATTCACCACTGAAGCAGGTCATCTCCAAGGAGTATCTTAAGCCTTACCTGGCAAGCAAGTCAGAGATATGATGAACTATTTGCAAGAAATTAAAAATAGATTGTTTCAAAATAACTTTGACATGATGACTGCTTTCAGACATAGATATAGATATATATAGATATATATACACCATCCTGACACGGGATTGTTTTCTGAAAGAGCTGTGTTTAGAATTAACTGTAAAATTTCACTCCTCTCCCCAGCAGGCAGGAAATGTTTGCATTTCTTCAGAAAATAATTTACAAAAAGCGCCGTGCTGTACGCAGTGAAATAAAATATCTTGTCTAGAAAGCCTGTCTTTCTGTTGATCTGTTGCTAAGCATCATGCTATGTTGCTTCGCCGGTCAAATTTGTCTTCAATTCCTCTGGCCTTTGTAGAATGTACAAGTGATTTGTTCAGGAAATCCATATATACAAATATTCTGTTGTCGGCAGTAAAATACGGGGTTTTTTTTCCCTCCCTGATCTGCACCCCTTTTGCAGAAACATTAATTTTTGTGTTGGCTAAAACAGGTGGAAAAACTCTATGCTTGGGATACCAAAACTGGAAGATAATATTTTAAACAAAGGATGTAAATTGAATCATTATTTATTGCAAGGTTACAGGAAAAAAAATATTGGTTTTCTCTCACCCTGTAGCAGTGTTTCTCAACCTTGGTGCTTGAAGATGTGTGGACTTCAACTTCCAAAATTGGCTGGGGAATTCTGGGAGTTGAAATCCACACATCTGCAAGTTGCCAAGGTTGAGTAACACTGCTGTAATACCAACATTTTTTCTCAGTGATGTCCATAATAAATTTCTGCTCCCCTCCATTTTCATTTCCTCTGCCCACCGCCCTTCTCTTTGTTTGGATTTTTCCATTTTGCAAAGCCTGATGCTGTTTGCACAGGTGCCCCTACTCCCCAATCTTTACTCTTTGGGGGAGGAAAGATTAAATTGATTGAAAAGAATTGCATCCTATTTAAAGCCCACCACTTGAGCCTTAAAGGGGGAGCTGTGTATTTGCTCTCTAAACTGGCTTCAGAAAACCATTTGAGGCAGAGACTAAGAAACTGCTGGACGGAGAGATAAAAGATTGAGGGCTTAATAATCATGTAAGGGGATTTCGGTATGGTTTTCCAAGGCCTGGCTAGCTGATTTTATTGACGGGTTGATTGGCTTATAGGCTGCTCCAGTCTCAGTGCAGTTTTATCACTAGATTGTATACAAGCAGCTTCATCTACTCTATTTAGGGGAAAGGCATGAAATCCAATAAAATTGTATTTTAATGCTTTTTTAGACTTTTAATGATTTTTCATTGTTTTAAAATGTTTTTACGATTTTAATAGTGACATATGTTTCTGAATTGTGAGCCCCCAGACTCGTTTGTTCTGATGGGCAATGATAGAAATCAAATAAATAAATAAACAAACAAACAAATAAACAAACAAATAGCTTTTGAAATAAGGTATACAGATAGTCCTTGCTTAGCAACTGCCTCGTACAGCAACCGTTTGCAGTTGCAACGGCGATGCTCTTATGATCAATCTTCATATTTACAGGCCTGTAATCTCAGGTCTGTAAAACAAAGGGAAGGTGGAGTAAGACGGTAAGCACAGTCGAGGTTTCACTTAGTGACTGCTTTGCTTAGCGACTGAGTTGCTGGTCCCATTTGTGGTTGCTGAACGAGTACTATCTGTATATCTACGAAGATATAAACCGACTCATGTAGACATAAAAAAGCGAACTGGAATAGAAAGCAGCAAGAAGATCAGACGTCTGGTTCTCCCAATATGGCGCTTCCATTTGACTTGCAAATCAGGAAAGGCAATTGCCTGAGTTATCAAAAGAAGCTTCAAGGCAGACATGTGGCCCAGCGAGGCCTCAAAAATAGTTCTAGGGGAGACTTTGTGCAAATTGTGCTTAATCCAGTGTTTCTCAACCTTAACAATTTTAAGGCATGTGGACTTCAACTCCCAGAATTCCACAGCCAGCATTGCTGGCTGTGGAATTCTGGGAGTTGAAGTCCACATGCCTTAAAATTGTCAAGGTTGAGAAACACTGGATTAAGCACAATCTTTCATTAAAAAGTCAGCTCTGTGTTATGGTAACAAATTAAACTGTGAGGAAGATCAGGTAGGAATAGAGTGGGAGTGGGCTGGAGATGACCAAGGCCACAGAGGAGCATTAACATGGGTGCAATTGCTGAGCTCCAGAACCTGCTAAGATGTAAGCCAGTGGGATTTGCAGAATTTCATCAAGGATAGGTATAACTCAGTGCAGCTATCCTCACAACCATTTTATGGTTCATTTTCAACTTCTCTGTCTTATGGAGCATCTCTCTGTGTCCATGTCCTATGTCAAGATGCTGTAGAGTAGCATTTCTCAATATCAGCAATTTTAAGATGTGTGGACTTAAACTTCCAAAATTCTGAGAGTTGAAATCTACTCATCTTAAAGTTGCTGAGCTTGAGAAACATCCATTAGTTTCCAATGGATGGAAGCTAATTTAGGCGAGAACTAACATAGAAATAAGGAGAAATTTCCTGACAGTGAGAACAATTAACCAGTGGAACAGCTTCCCTCCAGAAGTTGTGGGTGCTCCATCACTAGAGGTTTCTGTGAAAAGCCTGGACAGCCATTTGTCCGGTATGATATAAGGCAGTGATGGCGAACCTTTTAGGGACCAAGTGCCCAAAACCCACCCTTGCCCTGCCCCCTGCCTGCTCTGTCCACCTCATTTGATAAGGCCCCACAAACGATAACCCCACTTAGACTGATTTGAAGATCCAGGTCCTGGACATGATCCTTGGCCTTTAGGTTAAGATCAAGGGTGGTCCCTAGGATTTAATCTACTCAGGGTTCAGTTCTTCCAAGGCACTTCCAAAACCTCATTTTTGTTGAGAGAATGGGCAGCATCAGGATTGCCAAGGTTAGGATCCCACCTGGATAAATTGCAAGTTGAAAGTCTCCACCCACAGGCATATTCCAAATCTGTATGTTAATTATCTGTATGCTATTCATGTTCTATAAAAACTAGTGTGTTATTGCAGATGGGAAACACTTGGCTTTGTTTCTTCTAGTTTGCCACAACATGGGTGGTCAAGCTGATGGAGATCCACAGATACATTAAATCTCCATGGTATTTCTCCTTCATTCCCGCCCTCTTCTTTGCACTCCTCTCTGCCCACTCACTGCCACGGAACAAGCATTCCTTGCAGAGAGAAAACTACAGCTTCCCTTGGTTTGGATTGCCTCATTTTTCTCCCAACCGCTGAGGAAAACTTGCACGCTCAAACCTCTGGTCCA
The DNA here is from genome assembly GCF_016545835.1 of Crotalus tigris. Taxonomy (NCBI): domain Eukaryota; kingdom Metazoa; phylum Chordata; class Lepidosauria; order Squamata; family Viperidae; genus Crotalus; species Crotalus tigris. The sequence goes on along the minus strand of NW_024096953.1, from coordinate 2,777,644 downwards.
AAATGATGAAGGCATCTAATGGTGTCATCGTATTTTTACCCGGGGAGTGCCCAGTTTGCAGCTGGCTTTGGAGAGGTTTATCCCTGGATAAAAGCAACCCAGGGAGAAGATTTTATTTTGCAGCCAAACAGCATTTAACAGCGAAAGGAGAGAAACTGTTGCGGCTCTTGAAACGAGACTCTCTGGTTGATATATTTTTCTTTCTCAAGATAGCATCGTGATTTTTATATGCCCAGCCTCGATCACTGTACTGATACTTGAAGTCAGCTTAGAATTACCAAAAACATACCAAAACACTGAAAAACCATCAGCCCCCACTTTCTGTACCAGCAGTATAAATCATTGGAGTGAATTCATCTTCCCACTTAAGGTCTCTTTGGTGGAATTCTCGAGCAAGAATGCCATTTTTCTCCTCTGATTTCATCCAGTTTCTTCCACCACCTCTCTCCCTCCCAACTCCACCCCAACAAACACAGACAGACAGACAGACAGACACACACACACATACACACACACACACACACACACACTGAGAGAAGATGCTTTCAGCATTTATGGTAATGTTTGACTTTCCCTTTTTTTTTTTTTTTTTAGGCCACTGTCTTGTTCATTCACAGTTTTATTTGGAAGCTCAGTAAAAGGCATTTAAGGACGTACCTTGATTTGCTGATGGCGTTTTTGGCTCAAGGCCCCTCTGCCTCTTTCCCTTCTCCCATTTCTGTAAAACAAATGCTTACTTGTATTGTTCTCTGGGCCACAACTTCTCCGGGTGCCTAGATGGTTCTCCCTTATCAAATACCAGCAACAAGCTCCCTGGGGCTTCACTTCCAAACTAGGAGAATGTGACAACATTCGGCTGCCTAAGGGTCTTTTCCTCATAAATCCTGATGTGCCAGGATGTGTCTCTCTGTGTGCATGTTTGTGTGTCTGTCTGTCTGTCTCTGTCTCTCTCTGTTTCTCTCTCTTCCCCCCTCCCCATTGCGTAGGGTCTCTGAGTCAGAGCAAAGCCTCTAACGTTTTCCTCTTTTGCTTGGTGATCCCACAGCCTGGCAGGGCTTTCTTCCCCAAAAATGTCACTTCAACAAAACAAAGAACATAAAACATAGAATAATAGGGTTGGAAGGGTCCTTGGAGGTCTTCTAGTCCAACCCCCTGCTCAAGCAGGAGATCCTATACCATTCCGGATTTTCTTTGGGCTTGATGGGATGGATACACGTAATCATAAAAAGAATAACAGAACAGAATAATAGAATTAGAAGGAACTCTCAAAATCCTCCAGTCCACACACCCCCCAACCCAAGTAGGAGACCTATGCCATTTCAGGCAAGTGGTTGTCCAGTCTCTTCTTAAAAATCTCCAGTGATGGAGCATCCACAACCTCTGAAAGCACATCACATGTCTGTTCACATCACAGCAGCAAGCGGGATGGCATTATCCTGCCCTGCCTGACTCGTTCATTTGTTTGCAAAGCTGCTGTTGGGTCAGACCTGCTGGAGGTGGCTGCACCTTCTTACTTGGGTAAAGAAAGGCATCATTTGCTTGTTAATTTGCTTTACAGCAAAGCTGTGGTTTGTTTTTCCACAAATAAACCACAAATGGCTGGGGTTAGTGCAAGGGATTAAGCCAGAGACAATGGTTTATAACCACAGTTGGCTGGGGCCTGACGTTATGCTAAGCCCAAATCAAACTAAGACCAGATCAAATTAAGAGAGTTAGTTTGGCATTGTGGTGAAGGCACCAAGCTAGAAACTGGGAGACTATGAATTCTAATCCCATCTCAGGCACAAAACCAGTTGGGTGACCTTGGACCAGCCGCAGGAATGGCAAGCCACTTCCAAACTAACTTGCCAAGAAAACTACAGGGACCAGTCCTGGCAGTTGCCAGGAGTCAACGCTGATTTGAAGGTACCAGAATAAAAGAGTAACAGAGCTGAAAGGGACCTTGGAGGTCTTCTAATCCAACCCCCTGCTTGAGCAGGAGACCCTACACCATTTCAGACAAATCTTGTCCAATCTCTTCTTAAAAACCTCCAGGGATGGAACACCCACAACCTCTGAAGGCAAGCCGTTCTCACGGATAGGAAATAGCTCCTTAGTTCTAGGCTGCTTCTCTCCTTGATGAGTTTCCATTTATTAAATCCACTATAGACACTGAGCAAGAAGAACTGAGGGCAGGTAGACCAAGGTAGTCATAGAATGGATTCCACTTCGTAAAAAGGATCCATGAAAGAGACCTCAAACAAGATGGATCAACAGCATCAGCAAGTATTGCAGACCCAACTGGCAAAGGAAAGCTGAAGACCGTATTGGTTGGAAAGATGCAGAAGAGGCCTTCATCCTGCAGTGGCTAGTCAATGGTCAGAATGGTGAGATGAACCCATACCTCAGTCTTCTTCTACCCAAGAGCATAGCCTCTTGATTCTTCTGGACTTGACTCTGATGCCTCCAAGGTGATTCTCCATTACTTCTGATTCCCTGCCCCCCCCCCAAAAATGGAACCAACTTCCCAGATCCGTCTCCTTATCACCTTGTGCAAAGAAACGGCTCTCACCTTCTTTACCTCATTTCTACTCATTTTCATGCAGGCAGAGTCCCAGAGGAGAACAGCTCTGGCAGTCGATGCCGTGACTCGCCAGAATTCCAGGCAGACAGCAGAAGCTGGGAAATTAAATGACCCAGCTGGCAACATCAGCAAGTCCTCCAGCCCAGAGAAAGTGTGATGATACAGGAGAAACCCTTCCCCATCAAATGCTTGCCTAGCTGGTCACAATGTGCAATATTTATGGGAGCTAAGAGGCCAGTCAGCAGTTCTGAGTCTGCAAGGCAGCATCCTCAAAATGACAGCATGGCAGGTAGTCAATAACCAGGGCCATCTCAAAGCACTCAGCTGCCCAAAGCAAAGCACAACTGTCCTGACAACACGGCATTATGTTTGGCCCCCTCCAGGTGGGAAGCTAGCATTTGAGGTTCAAAGCAAGCTGTGTTGCCCACAATTCCCTCCGCCAGACCTTTCTTGCTAATTTTCTAAGACAATTACTTAATGGTAGGGCCCAAACTGCCCTGCCAACAACTGAACATCATGATTTAGTGTCTTTGCGTTCAATAAGGCCAAGTTTGAAGATATAGTGATGCATTTTCCTGATGCAAAGTCATTTTTTTCTCCTAGCACTGAGGAAATCACTCAATTCCTCCAGGTCCTGCATTCATAGCTGTTATGAGGGTTGCGCAGAAGATGTTGGGCACTGCATATCCTCCCTATCCTGTACTGATTGCAAATGTGAAGCTCTGTTTTTATTTGACAAAAAGAAGGAGCATGGATCTTCAGTCCAACAGGCTACAATTCAATAAAATCAATAAAGTTCTCTGAAGGTTTTTGCTGATGTGTGTCTTTACTGCTTTTGAACACTCAGTGAAATAACAAGGGGATCAGAATTTCTGGAGAGAAAGGAACAAGTGTTTCTTCATTCACCATTCTCAGATTGACTCAAGCTATGAATGATGTGCAGGGCTGGGGAAACTGAAAAACTTAGTGACATTGGTGGAGAACAAGAAAGAGAACCAGCTGGTGGAAAACCACGATGTACATCTATTGTTGTTTGATCAGAAGCTAATGGGCTAGAAGAAAAAGCCACAGGCTAAAACTTTCAATGAGCCCCAGCGGATGACAAATTATTTCTTGCAGGAAATCCTACAATGCAACTTCGATGGTCACATGAGATTCTGGGTGTTCACTCTTAGGCCATGAATACTAATCTCCTGCTAAATGGAACCCAAATGACATCACCCTGACCGATGTCTGTCTAGCTCTGCTTCCACACATTCAACAAATGGAAGTCCACCCTCTCCTTAGATAAAGGATTCCACCTTGAATTGCCCTTATAGTTAAAAATGTCTTCTAAGATTTGGTCTACTCAAGAGTTTGATGAAAATCATCTCAAGGATGCTAAGTACAATGCTTTTCTGGTGGGTTATTTCTGTGTGACAACTGAAGTTGTAATATAACAGTTTCAGTCAACTTACTACTTGACTTTCCCCATGGACACCCATCACCAAGACAAAGATATTTCTAAGCTTCAGGGGAGCAAGAACCTAATGTTCATCAGAGTACCTGGTCTGTGGTTGTGAGCTCTTTGCCACAAAGGGAACTGTGTAAAGGACGGTTGGACTTCTGACTTCAGCTCAGCTCAACAACACAAGGATTCTGGTTGACTCTAAGGGTGCTGGAGTGATTCCAGAGGGAAGTATGGAAATGGGATGTGTGGGTGTCAGAGGAATGGGGGAATGAGGCTAGAAGAAAAAGGCAGAGGCTAAAACTTTCAATGAGCCCCAGCAGATGACAAATTATTTCTTTCAGGAAATGAAAGCTTTGTTCAATATTGTATACAAAAAAGCATTTCCCTTTATGGACTTCCCGAAGGATGTGAGTAATGATCTCAGTTGCTCATGTTTATGAGCATGACTTACAGGAGAACTCTCATGCCAGTGTGCCAGTTCTTAAGGGAGGCATTGACTCCCTCCCAACACAAAGATGTACCAGCCTAGGGAAGGATGGAGAAGGTAGATCGGGGAGGGGGAGCAAGGTCTGTGTCCATCAGTGAGACAATTGTCTTACTCATGGAACTCATGATGTGTGCATCAACCAATCCTCTTGGCAATGATCTTCTTTCTAGACATGGTCTCATGTTCTGAATTGTTCTTAAAAAACCCTCAGCTCCTCTTCTGCTTCTGGTTCAAAATGGCAACACTCTTGGTATACTTTACTGAGGAACTTCTCTCTACTTTCTTAAGCAGCCACAAGCAAGCTGATGGGTTTTGAACACACATCAAAAGCAGACAGAGCTTCAGGTGCATCCTCATGACCACCATCTAGGCCTTTTTGACGCTAACCCCCAGATACCCCTCAGCAGTTGTAGGGATGCTGTTGTTCATCCCATTTAGAGTCTCTTTTGCAGAAGGGACAGACAGACAGCATCCTAGACTTCTAGGATTTGGGGTATTCACCAATGGAACAACTATCCCATCTTGCTAGGGTGTCTCTAGTGAATGCATTTCTTGTCATGAAAAATTGAGATTGCTACAAAAACTAGTTTAGGAGCTTCAAAATAGAAAAAAGTGAATGCATCCAAATTAGTTTGATTCTCCAAGATGGGTGAGCAGAATGCAGTTCTTCATGTGTTGCTGGATTGCAATTCCCATCATCCTTTCCCTTGCCATGTCATGACGAGTGTTGGAGTTCACTATCACTGGAGAACTATAAATTAGCCCACTTGGTTCTAACCAGCTTCTTGGAACTGAAGTGGAAAACAATTTTAGCTATGAAAAATGATTTTGATTCACCTTTCATGATTACATCCGTCTATTATTATAACAAAGTCACACCCCAATCCTGTTTTTGATACACCACAATAGAAAAATGACATTACGATACTCTGTCATTTTGCTTTGTTGTTATTATTTGACAATTAAACTCATTATCTGGCAAAGACTTGGGATGCTATAATTATATACTGATGTAAAATCACCATTGTCAGCTGCATGCTGTCTAAAAAAGAAAATAAGGCATTTGTGTTCTCCCAGATGATCAGTAGGGGGTTAGATTGCTCTTAACCTTGGATTCTTGTCAAGAATTCCCATTCAATGTTGCTGAAAATGAAAGGCAGAACTGAGAATAAATAAACGGAATTAGTTCAGTTCAGTGGCAAGATAAATTTCCTAATAGAACAGACCATCTTAGAGGGTGATCATGATGTCTCCTACATGGACAACATTTACGAAGCAGAAGCTGAACATCCCTCAAGAATTTTGAAGCAGCTTCTTTGCACAACAGATCCCTACAGTAGTAGAAAGTGGGCTCCATTATCCCCAAGGTGAACATCCAAGATGATTCAGTTAAGCATACATTCTAGATAAAGGAGAACATTTTTGCATGGTAATTGACAGTAATTCTTCATCTTGCTCTGATTTGAAGGATGACTACATTGTGCCATTGTACCTTCAGAAAATGTAGTCATCACTTTCATGGGAACACTTTATCTAATCATTCTCAATAATGTTATTTCAAATACTGAGTGTCCTGTAGAACAGCAAGTTTGCAGGCTATGTAAAGAGAAATGGTTGCATCCCATAACAGAAAAGTTACTCTTGGATCACTGGGAAATCCAGAGGTTTCCAGATGTCCATTAATGCTTCTGTCCATGGTTTGATTTAATAATAATAACAGCCTTCATTCCTGAATGTCCATCACTTTGAAGAAGTCCTTGGCTTCAACAGAGGCTCTCCAGATGTGCAGAGACTGCTGCTCCCAATATCCCACCCAACCTTATCCTGTAGCTTGAAAGCTATGATGGTTGAAAATTCTGGGACTTCTGCTCCCTGCACATCTGCAGGTCACCAGGCTGGGGGAGGATATTTCAGTCTGAATGGAAAAAAGATTTGCAACCTGTGAAATATGCCTGCAATTTCTGAAGATAAGCTGTCCTGTCAACTTCACTCTTACACCACTGCCTTAGGCTGACAACCAGCAACCAGCAAATAGGTTTTGTGTTCATTCCTCTTTATAGCCCAAAGAGGATAGACTGTGTATTTCTGCTGTTTCCTGCTGAGTCAGAAGAGTGAAATAAAGCTACCCAAATAATCAAATTGTCCACTATTCTATCTCCTTTTATCCATTCTCCATGACAATTGGATTTCCCTCCTCTTAATATCGGTAGAGAGATCAAAGCTGGGACGTGTGAAAGCAGTACAAAAAATACCACAGGTTTAAAAATTGAGAATATGCATTCCATAATTCCTTTCAGGATAGGGCAAACCTGTCTGGAAGTCCAACCCACTGGAAGAGCAAGATTTGCAGCCCAGCATCCCCAACAATCTCTGTTTAAGCACAGCTGGCAATGGAGGCTCTGCTTTCCTGCTGAAGAATTAAAATGTTCCTGATACTGCAGTGAAAGCTGCTTCCTTGTAATTTAAAACAGGTATTTCTTGACTCGATGTCTGACAGTTCGGATTGATTTTGCCCCATCTTCTTCATGACAGCTCTTCAGACACCTGAAGACGTACCCTCTCTTCCCACAGCCTTCTTCAGGCTAAGTAGACCTCTAACTGCTCTGGGGGGTTTTTTTCTTCCGAGTCCCTTAACTTCTGTGTTGCTACCCTCTTGGCATGCTAAGTTCAACCATGTTCTTGTAAAGTGGCAGCATCTCAAACTAAGCAACTAAGATGATCAAAGGCCTGGAGGCTAAAACATACGAAGAACAGCTGCGGGACTTGGCTTTGGCTAGTCTAAGGAAAAGAAGAAATAGGGGAGATATGATAGCAGTGTTCCAGTATCTGAGGGGCTGCCACAAGGCAGAGGGGGACAGGTTGTTCGCCAGAGCACCAGAGGGAAGGACGAGAAACAATGGTTGGAAACTGACCAAAGAGAGGAGCAACCTGGAACTAAGGAGAAACTTCCTGACAGGGAGGACAATCAACCAGTGGACAGCTTACCCCCAGAAATCATGGGTGCTCCATCACTGGAGATTTTTAAGAGGAGACTGGACATTCACCTGTCTGAGATGGTATAGGGTCTCCTGCTTGAGCAGGGGGCTGGACTAGAAGACCTCCAAGGTCCCTTCCAGCTCTATTCTATTCAAATCAGACTTCAGCTTCTAGGATTCTTATGATTCTATGATTCCAGTTTCAACCAGGTCTTCCTTGCTGTCCGCTTTCCAGCATAACGGATGACGTGGGAACCCCAGAAGGGCAGAGAACTGTAAGAGCTGTGCCTGCTTGGCATCAACAATTCCTAAATTACCAAAACTGTCTCCAACTCGGAGCCCAGGGCAGGCTGTGAGGAGCCAGGGGTGAGGTTCTGGCACTGCCATCTTCCCAAACAGGGACCGAAATAACTCAGCTTGCCTGGCACTGCTTGGCTCTTCGCCATCGCTCAACCTCAGGAGACACTCTGCAAGAGGGAGGGAGGAGAAGAAGCAGAGAACAGCCTCTTCCTGGAAGGGAGAGGAGAATCTGCAAGAAAAAAAAGGAAAGGCAGAAGCCGACCAGCCTGGATGGAAATGGAACAGAGCTGTCCTTCCTTGTGCTTTGGGAGTATTTTAGCAGCAAATATTTAGTGGGCAACCTCTGACCCCTTGTTTGCATCTGCATAAGAGGGCGGAGATGGCCTTGAAGTAGACACACAGCAGCAGCAACTGTTAGCAAAACATGGTCATTTATTTTATTTATTAAACAAGTTAGATAGGAGAAAGATAGACATGGAATGATGTTTCCCACAAGGCAGGGGATCCTGTCAGAAAAGGTTTTCTCTTAGATCCCACCCAAGGAAACTCCATGGCTGATGGGACCCAGAGCATGCCTGATGGGACCTGATGGACAGGTAGATGTAACTGGGGAGAGGAAGTCCCTGAAATAACCCAGTCTCGAGTCATGTAAGGGTTGAAAGGTCATTACCACCACGTTTATTTATTTATTTATGAGACTTATATACCGCTTTAAGTGCAAGCACTCTCTAAGCGGTGTACACCAGTAAGCAATGTATATATATATTTACATTGCCCCCAACAATCTGGGTCCTCATTTTACCTACCCCGGAAGGATGGAAGGCTGAGTCAACCTTGAGCTGGTGAGATTTGAACCGCTGACCTGCTGAACATAGTCAGCTAAAGTAGCCTGCAGTACTGCACTCTAACTGCTGCGCCACCTCGGCACCCGGCACTTCTAAGTCCTTGAACCGGACTTAGAAGCAAACCAATGAAACAGCCTGAAGAACTGAAGAAGCTTCTTGGACGCGAAGCGAAATGTCTCCAAGCAAAAACCAAGCCCAGTTGCCTTTTGAAAAAGCACCTTTGGGACAACCAGGACCTGGAGGATTGAGAATCGGCAAAGTTGCCGCTTGTTTTGAGGTCCCTCCCAAAGGGAGAGCCTTGCTTTAAGACAAGTTGCCTAGTCTTTTCTAGACCGACTGGATTTCCTCTCAAGCGGAAACGGTGCTCCAGATCTTGGAGAGAAAGAGATCGTTTCCAACAAGGCCAGGAGGGAGCCAAAACAGGGCAGATCCTGAGACGCAGGCATACAAGCGTGTGCGCCGCCCTCCGTTATGCGGTTTCTCAAAGGGTGATTCCCAAGCAAATAGAGGCCCAAGCATAATGGAGAGCTGCTTAGGCCGGTGTTTCTCAACCTTAGCAGCTTGAAAATGTGTGGACTCCAACTCCCAGAATTTACTCAGCCAGCAGAGAGTTCGCGGCCTTGAAGTCTGCCTGTCCTGGCTGGGAATGCTGGGAGTCGAAGTCCGCCCATCTTCAAGCTGCCAAGGTTGAAAAGTCCTGCTTTAGCGAGGCTGTTCTTCAGAACTGCTTCTGCTGCCACATCTAGAGCAGCTGCAGAGGAGCTTCCACTCAGAAGCTGCAAAGACCCCTGGGGTTGTCCTGCTCATCTCCAGACAGCTGTTTGATCAGACCTTCTTCCATTGTGTTTAGCTCGGAGCTGCTGGTGGGGATTCCGCTCTTGGCAGGACCCCTGTGGAGGGTGAGGAGTCGACATTGCGCTCTCTCTCTCTCTCTCTCTCTCTCTCTCTCTCTCTCTCTCTCTCTCTCTCTCTCTCTTCCCTCCCCCTCCCCACTGGGATTTCCCATTCGGAAAATTAATTGCCTCCGCACACCCAAACAAAGCCCCTCTTGCACCCCCAAACCAATTCTCACAGCCTGCCACCTGAGCCTTCCTCGTCTTTAGCCCCCACCTGGCAGGGAAGCAAGCAGGCAGCTTTCTGTTAGGCGATTGTTGGTCTATTTACTGTGATTAATTAGTTCATTAGAACAGGAAGCTGGGATCAGCAGCTGCTGGCTTGCCGTTGCCCTCCGGGTCCTCCCACACCCTGCGCTGGGCTGGATGACCGCATCATCCCAGCCTTTGTGGGGAGGAGGGTCTCCTTGGCTCAGAAACAGTGGAGCCTTTGTGCCCTGCATGTACTAAAGGCCAGCTCGAAAAGGGAGTCCTGGGGGTGGGGGTGGGGGTGGTCCCAAAGAAGGGACGAAATGGCTTAAAAATAAGGGCAATGATGGAGAGAAGATGCTGCTTTAAGCAGGATAGAATAGAATAGAGTAGAGTAGAGTAGAGTAGAGTAGAGTAGAGTAGAGTAGAGTAGAGTAGAGTAGAGTAGAGTAGAGTAGAATAGAATAAATATTGGAATATAGAATAGAATAGAATAGAATAGAATAGAATAGAATAGAATAGAATAGAATAGAATAGAATAGAATAGAATAGAATAGAATAGATATTGGAATATAGAATAGAATAGAATAGAATAGAATAGAATAGAATAGAATAGAATAGAATAGAATAGAATAGAATAGAATAGAATAGAATAGAATAAATATTGGAATATAGAATAGAATAGAATAGAATAGAATAGAATAGAATAAATATTGGAATATAGAATAGAACAGAATAGAATAGAATAGAATAGAATAGAATAGAATAGAATAGAATAGAATAGAATAGAATAGAATAGAATAGAATAAATATTGGAATATAGAATAGAATAGAATAGAATAGAATAGAATAGAATAGAATAGAATAGAATAGAATAGAATAGAATAGAATAGAATAATCCAACCCCTTGCTTAAGCAGGAAACCCTATACCACTTCAGACAAATGGCTGTCCAATCTCTTCTTAAAAACCTCCAGTGTTGGAGCATTCAGAACTTCTGGAGGCAGGTTGCTCCACTGGTTAATTGTTTTCACTGTCAGGAAACCTCTTAATTCTGGATTGCTTCTCTCCTTGATGAGTTTCCATCCGTTGCTTCTTGTCCTGCCCCCAAGTGCTTTGGAGAATAGCTTGACTCCCTCTTCCTTGGGCAAGGGTCGGCCCTTCTCTGACGTGAGGGCTCCATACAGACACAAGCTGTAAAAGGAGCAGAGAATTAGGAGCCCAAGGCTCATTTTGAAGTCTCTGCACCCTTCTCCAGTGACTTGGAGATGGCCTTATTTACAGTAACTACCTGATCCAAATGTCCTTCTCTGCTATTTTTCTAATCTCTGGGTTGGGAATTTCATGGCACAGCTGGCTCTGCCTTTGGATAATGTTAGGGGTGGTTGGTTGCAAAGTCAGCCAGATGTTCAGATTGGATTTGGCATTTTTATCCCCCTACTGAGTCCTTCCCAAGACCCTGGGATGATAGGCAGAGGTTGATGCCTGAGGGCATTAAAGGTATCCTTATAGAATATAAATATTAGATAAATGGATGTAAGCCATTCCAAGGAAAGCTGCCTTTTGCAATTCACCGATTTTGTCAGCGTTGATGCAGGGGTGCTCCAGATGTTTGGGGATTGCACCCAAGGTACCTATCACCCTGGGTGCTATTAGTTTTGCTTTCTTTTGCCACAGTCATCCTATTTCTATTTTTATTTTGTGACTTTCTCCAGTTCTTTCTCTTTCTCTTCAATTACCATGCCGGCTGGGGAATTCTGGGAGTTGAAGTCCACTCCTTTTAAGATCGCCAAATTTGGGAAATAAACCCCGATCGAAAGGGTGAAGATTTCCAGGGCTGGAAGAACTGGCTGCGTAGCCTTTCCAAATATTTGAAAATATAGTTGACACTAAACACACACACACACACACCGTGACGGGAAATGGCTTACAAAGCTGCAGATTTTCTTCTCTCCGACCCGCTTTCCCTTCCCCAGGGAGACTGGGCTTTGTGAGATGGTTTTTAATCAGGAGGAAATGAATGACCGGCCGGGACGGTTTGTGTGAACAGATGTCCCCAGCTGCTCTAGAAACTCAACAACCTCTCTGCTGCATGTGGCTTTCAGCTCCTCCTGCCCAAAGTGGGACTTTTGCAAGCTGGAGATGGCATTTGGACTCAGCCTGCACCAGAGAGGTTTGGGCACTGATTTGAATAGAAAAGAGCTAGAAGGGATCTTGTAGGTCTTCTAGTCCAGCCCCCTGCTCAAGCAGGAGGACTTATATCATCTCAGACAAGTGACTGTCCAGTCTCTTCTTAAAAACCTCCAGTGACGGAGTGCCCACGGTTTCTAGAGGCAACTTCTGTTCCACCGGTTAATTGTCCTCACTGTCAGGAACGTAATTCCAGGTTGCTTCTCTCTTTGATCAGTTTCCAGCCATTCTTTCTCCTCCTTCCCTCTGGTGCTCTGGTGAACAACCTGGCCCCCTCTGCCTTGTGGCAGCCCCTCAGATACTGGAACACTGCTATCATGTCTCCCCTATTTCTTCTTTTCCTTAGACTAGCCAGACCCAAGTCCCGCAGCTGTTCTTTGTCTGTTTTAGCCTCCAGAGCAGTGGTTCTCAACCTTTCTAATGCCGCGACCCCATAATACAGTTCCCCATGTTGTGGTGACCCCCAACCACTTATACATCACCGGGTGCCAGGGGCGTGGCCAAAGAAAAGGGGGAAAAATGGCGGACAGCCTTGTTTGGCGACCCCGTGAAATGGTCGTTCGACCCCAAATGGGGTCCTGACCCACAGGTTGAGAACCACTGCTCCAGGGCTTGGATCATCTTAATTGCCCTTCTCTGAATTTCCTCCAAACTCTCAACATCTTTTTTGTGATATGGTGACCAAAATTGGCTGCAGTATTCCAGGGGTGGCCTCACTAGGATTTTATAAAGCGGTACTAATACCTCACGTGATCTTGATTCTATGCCTCTGTTTATATTTGGCGATGTTATATTTAGTGCATCAAACTGAGCCTCAGGCAATGAAGGCTAATTTGGACCAAATTGGTTATGGAACTCGACCATTTTCTGAGCTTGTGCAATGACATGAATTGCATGTGATCCTTGACTTAGGACCACAACTAAGCCCAACATTTCTGTTGCTAAGTGAGACATTTGTTAAATGAGTTTTGCTTCATTTTATGACCTTTCTCCCCACAGTGGTTAAGTTAAGGTCGCAAAAGGGGAACACATGATGCCCCGGGACGCTGCGACAGTCATAAATACGAGTTGGTTGCTAAAGCGTCCAAATTTTGATCACAAGGCACTGAGGATGCTGCAATGGTCGTAAGTGTGAAAAACGGTCGTAAGTCACTTTTTTCAGTGCCGTTGTAACTTCAATCACTGAACAAATTGTTGTAAGTCGAGGGCTACCTGTATAAACTAACAAAGTGGGCTGGATTCACACACCGCATTCAGCCGCCAGAAATCCAAGCCGGTGTAGAACGTTGTGTGAATGCAGCTGCGAGGGTCTTTCACAGAAATAGGGTTTGTAAATCTAAGCATAGTTTTAAATGAATTCCCCCTTCCCCGATCCCATGTTTTGCCTGCATCGGGAACAGCTGGTCGAAATGGGGGGGGGGAATCAAAATGTTTGCTTGCTGCAGAGTTAATCCAACCTGAAAAATCCAGCTGTGGTTTATTTGAAATTGGGCCCTGGATTCTGCACGTCCATTAGGTTCCCTTCTCAACTCACCCCCCCCCCGCCTCCCAAGCGTTATAAACAAGAATTTTGGTAGCCGTGGTTAATAATCTAAAATTCCATAAGGAAAAGTAAAAGCGATGGGGGCAAAAGAGAATCACACGTTTGTGGGGGAGTCGACATGCAACTATGCCAATTATTAGCAAAATAGGATTGATGCTTAATTAAATTAATGTCAGCGCTTGCCTTGCCAGCTTTTGCAAAGAGGGTTGGCAGCTGGCAAACACCGAAACAATGGATTTTGCTCCTTGGTCTTATTGAGGAGGTTATCCCAGCAGTAGAACTGTGATTTTGGATTTGAAAGGGAAGAGGGAATGGCCTTGAAGGGTGGAGGAAGAGCTGCTATCAAGGCAACTGTGAGATAAGCAGGGATTGAGCCCAGGCCAAGAAAGTAATGTGAGAAAACTTCTCAGCTAATTCCCTCCAAAGTTCACTATGGTTGTTAACTAAGAGGATCACATGATCCTGGGACACCCCGACCTCAGAGCCGAGGTGGCGCAGCAGTTAGAGTGCAGTACTGCAGGCCACTTTAGCTGACTGTGTTCAGCAGGTCAGCGGTTCAAATCTCACCGGCTCAAGTTGACTCAGCCTTCCATCCTTCCGGGGTAGGTAAAATGAGGACCCAGATTGTTGGGGGCAATGTAAATATATATATACATTGCTTACTGGTGTACACCGCTTAGAGAGTGCTTGCACTTAAAGCGGTATATAAGTCTCATAAATAAATAAATAAATAAATCATAAATATGAACCAGTTGCCAAACATCTGAATTTTGATTACGTGACCCTGGGGATGCTGCAAGGGTTGAAAGTGTGACAATCGGTCATAAGCCACATTTTCCAGTGCCATTGTAACTTTGAAATGAGGAGGTGATAAGCCGCCTGGGAAAGCCAAGGGAAATCATCAACACAATTAAAAAATGAAAATTAGAATATTTCGGACATGTGATGCGACACCCAGAAAAATACAGCGTACTCCATTTAATCCTCCAGGGAAAGATTGAAGGCAAATGAGGTTCAGGCAGAAGAAGAACATCATGGCTTCAAAATCTAAGGGACCGGTTTGGACAAAACTCTGCAGCACTTTTTTGTGCGGCTGCTGATAAAAACAGGATCGCCAACATGATCGCCAACATCCAATAATGGATATGGCACAAGAAGAAGTTGTAACTTTGAACGGTCACTAAATGAACTGTTGTAAGTTGAGGGCTATCTGTAGCCTTGATAGGCAGGAACCAGAACTGGAGGTGAGGAATGAAACTAAATCTCCGTTTCCCCATAGAAATCAATAGCAGCCAAATCGGTGTTTAAGATGGGTGGACTTTAGCTCCCAGAATTCCCTAGCCAGCATGGAATTCTGGGAGTTGAAGTCCGCCCATCTTAAAGTTCCCAAGTTTGAAAAACACGGATTTCAATGCTCACAAGATCATAGTTTTCTTTCTCTAAACTTTCTTTGCAGCCTGTTTTAGTCCTGGTTTATTTTCTTGCTGTTTTTACAAGCCAACTGGTGATGGAGGAACAGCAAAGAAACGCCTTGATTTTCAGCCTCTTTTTCCTACCATTATTTTCTAGCAGTTTGTGGTCTTTATTTTTCTGAGCTAGGGCGATAAAAATCTTCACCCAAACCTCCTACGAGTTTAGTTTAGCACAGATTATGAGCTTCATGTTTGATGTAAACTTGTGAAGTCCTCCTATAAATAAGGGTTATTTTTCAACAGAACTCAAGGAGGTTGGGAGCCTTTCTTAGCAATGTTTATAAAGATGTCAAAAGTCCAGCAGGCATATTTTGTTAACTCGAAGTATCAGCCAAGAAGGTTAACCCTTGACTGGGAAAAGGAACCGGGCAGGTTTCTAGCTCTCAAGGTTTGGGATGTGAGTTTTTCTTTTCTTTATTTTTTTTTAAACAATAAGTAACTTGGACATCACAGAAGTTTTATCAAGAACTTTGGAGGGAGTGAAAATTGGGGTTTTGTATTATCTTTGTTAATAATGTCAAGCTATTTCAGAATTTCTCAGGTGCTTCCTGCCTCAAAATGACAGGAAACGGTTTTGGGAAGCTGCTACCAAGTGCTTCCAGTTTCCTTTTATCTCCTCTCCTTAAAAGTTCATCTCTCCTGACGTCTTAATTACCTTCTTGTTGATCTGTGACTATTAGCATAGCAATAGTGGTTAGACTTCTATACCTGCTTCCCAGTGTTTTACAGCCCTCTCTAAGGCGTTTACAGAGTCAGCCTATTGCCCTCAATAATCTGGGTCCTCATTTTACCGACCTCAGAAGGACGGAAGGCTGAGTCAACCGTGAGCCGGTCCGGATCTTATCCTTATCCTTATTCAGTCGTGAGTTAAAATTTCTCAATTCAGCAACTTTTAAGTTATCTGGACTTCAACTCCCAGAATTCCCCAGCCAGCATAGGAAATGGACCTGGACCATCCTTCCCTTTAACCAGTGTTTCTCAACTCAGCAGCTTTTAAGACGTCTAGACTTCAACTCCCAGAATTCCCCAGGCTGGGGAATTCTGGGAGTTGAAGTCCAAGCATGCTGGCTGGAGAATTTCTGGAGCTCAACAAGTTGCTAAGGTTGAGAAACACTGATCTGGATGGTCTTAACTAGATTCTGGACCTGAACAGGCAGAAGGATTATCCCATTAACTTTGGGTGATCCAGATGGCTATTTGCAAAGAGAGGCTTCGAAATGATAAGTCCCAGCACAATAAACGCCTTTATTTATTAATCTGCTTGTTTATTGGCTCCTCTGCAACCTCCCTCCCAGACAGCTCAGCCTTGCCAAAACCACACACAGCCAGTTCCTTCAACAGCACACCTTCCTGATTCTTCTCATACCAGGCGATTGGCCCAGTCCACAAATGAAGGGCTGGTTTGAACTTTTGATCTCCAACTATTTGGACGGGAATAAAGCAAGCCGACCTTCAGTCTCTGATCTGCGGCTTGTTTGGACAGCAGCTCATAGAGATGAAGCCAAGACATCAGGAAAACAAAAGCAGCCACCAGATGAGCCAGTGGTACAACAGGAATCATAGACTCCTAGGGCTGGGAGGGACCTTGGAGGTCTTTTAGTCCAGCCCCCTGTTCAAGGCAGGAGGCCTTATTCCATCCCAGACAAAAGGTTGTCCAATTTCTTTTTGAAGACCTCCAGTGATGGAGCACCCACAACTCTGGAAGGCCAGCTATTCATCGATTGATCCTTCTCACTGTCAGGAAATTCCTCCTTTTTTCCAGGTTGAATCTCCCTCTGACTAGCTTCCATCCATTTCCTTCCTTCCCTTTCCCCTTCCTTCCTCTCTCCCTCCCTCCCTCCCTCCCTTTTCTCCCTACCTCCCTTCCTTCCTTCCTTTTCTTCCTCATTCCTTCCTTTCCTCCCTCCCTCTCTCTTCTTTCCTCCCTTTTCTTCCTTTCCCTTTCCCTTTCCTTCCTTCTTCTCCCTCCCTCCCTCCCTCCCTCCCTCTCTGCCTGCCTTCCTCCCTCCCTCCCTCCCTCCCTCCCTCCCTCCCTCCCTCCCTTCCTTCCTTCCTTCCTTCCTTCCTTCTAGAATCATAGGGCTGGAAAGGACCCTAGGGGGTCTCCTAGTCCACCCCCCTGACCAAGGGAGGAGTCTTTATTCCATCCTGGACAAATAATTGTCTAATCTCTTCTTGAAAACCTCCAGCGATGGGACACCCACAACTCCAGGAGGCAAGTCATCCCACCGATTAATCTTTTTCACTGTCAGGAAATCCCTCCTTATTTCCAGGCTGACTCTCCCTCTGGTTCCAGCTGGAAATCCTGGCACTCCCGGGATTGCCACTCCTATGACTCGTGCCCTGGTGTAGGAGCAGTCCGCAGCCTTGTCCAAGAGTCTTCAAAAACTGTATTGCAGCTAATAAATATATAAGCTTTGAAGCAGCACAGAGCTCTTTGCTCAAGGCAGCTACTCTCCGTGACGTGCAGATGCTGTGATCCCTCCCCAGAGCTTCAAAGGAGTCGTTGCCGTCTTGCTAATCATAATGAAGTAAAAAGCATATTAAATATGCAGGCAGGTCTCGATGAAACCATCTTGAAATAAACGATCGAATTAATTGGATGACATTTCAACTGCACTGAAATCTCATTAAAAGCCAATTTAGGCTTTGTCCCAGCCTGTTCAAATGGACCTTCGCAAACCACTCCGAAGGTTGCATGCTCTTCCCACTTAAACCCTGCTTAAACTGGGTCTGCTGGTGCCTTTGAAATGGCTTTCCATGACCTCAGGTAGTCCTGCTTTCCCTGATGCCTCCTCAGATCCAGTTGCCTTTCACGAGGGATCTTGAAGGACCTGAGGAAGTGTTTGCCTTGAAAAGATCCCAGAAACAGAAACAGAATAACAGGGTTGAAAGGGACCTTGGAGGTCTTCTAGTCCAACCCCCCTGCTCAGGCAGAAACCCTGTACCATTTCAGACAAGTGGCTGTCTAATCTCTTCTTAAAAACCTCCCACAATAATTGTCTAATCTCTTCTTGAAAACTTCCAGCGATGGAGCACCCACAATTTCTGGAAGCAAGTCTTTCCACCGAGTAATTGTTCTGTCAGGAAGTTTCTCCTTAGTTCTAGGTTGCTTCTTTCCTTGATTAGTTCCCATCCATTGTTTCGTGTCCTGCCTTCAGGCGCCTTGGAGAATAGCTTGACATACACACACCCTTCTTGTGCCAACCCCTGGGATGTTGGAACACTGCTATCCTGTCTCCCCTGGTCCATTCTTCATTAAACTAGACATACCCAATTCCAGCAGCTGCTCTTCATACATTTTAGCCTCCAGCGCCCTAATCACCTTTGTTGCTCTTCTCTGCACTCTTCTCTGTGCCCCCAGCTGCAATTCAAAGCTTCTTTTTGGTCCCCGATTCCACTCGCTGCCAGACTCGATCAGCCTTTTCCATAGTTTGCATCAGCCTCTCAGCCAAAGAACAGGCTGGCGCCTGGCATCTATCTTAGCCCAGTGAAGCCATTTCAAGCCTTTAATCTCATTTGGAAATGGGGGGGGGATGGAATTCATCTTTTCTGATGAATCATCTGAAGCTAAATCATTCTGAAAGGAGGGAGCAAAAAGCTTAGACTGTAAGGGCAGATCGGAAACTTCCTTCTGGAGAAGGTTTTGATGAAGACTCACGTTCCACCGGAACCTGATTCTTCTAAAGTGAGGCAAGGGTGGCTAAGATGACCTTTGCTCGCTGAACCTGGAGTGGCAGCTTCCTTTCAAGGGGCACGTAAAGTTGTCCCCATACGTGTAAATAGAGAGAGTATTAGCCCCTAAGAGTGCTAAGAAAGCTTAAAGATAATATACAAGGCTACAGATGTTTTGAACAGACCAGACCAGTTGAGTGTCTCCAAAACAGGGAAAGATTTGACCAACCCTCCAATTTAATAAAGCACGGAGGCTTAACAGTACAAACTGGTCTGTTATAAGTTAACCGGAAGGGCATTTCCAGTCAAAATGTTCTGTCTCCTACAGATCTTCTCGAGGTGCCCTAAAAACGATCACATATTATTTGCTGAGGTTACTCAGTTGCAGATTAGCCTGTTGGCTAATCTGCGTTGTGACTGACTTAAAGAATGAGTTTCCCTCTGTTAATCCAGGAGGAGCTTCCAGGGATGGTTGGAACTGATTTACATCTTGCAGTTCTCCTAAGGTCAAAAAGGAATCCCAGCCTGGTGGTCTGGCCTGGCGCACACCGGAGACTTCTTCTTTGCACATAAAATCTGGAGATGAATCAAGAGGTCGACTGTGTCCATTTGGGGACTCCTTCCTCCTGTTTCCCCCCCCCCTCTATTTTTCAGACCCCATGTTTCAAATTGTTAGCGGTCCCCTTCATCCCCTTTTCTTCCCACCGCAGCTGGCCCATCCGAGGCCAAGACAAAGAAGCCATCGGGCACTGAAGGAACAAAGCAGACGGCTCATTTCTCCAAGAAAAGGAGTTGAAGAGGAGAATCCATGACAAAATATGAAAGAAATATTCTCCCAGGCATTAGTGATCTGGTTGCTGGGGGAAGCACATCTGTTTTAAATCTCTCGGTGGTGATCTTGTTACAGATGTTAGTCTTGGAGAAGAGCGAGGTTGCAGGAGAGCAAAGATTTCCTTCCAAGTTAGCGCCTCTTTTCAAATTTGCTCTTGAGTTGGAAGGAAGAGCGATGCTTAGAAACACAGAGGGATTCCATCTTAGGTCTCCTTTTGGGGGGAAAAAAAGTCCAAACAGTTTGCACAGTGAATTTGGAAACCAGGTTGTTCCTCTAAAGACAGAGTCCTCCTCGAATTTGGGGGAAGGCCAGCTGGGTCTTGGCACCCGCCTTAAGATTGGTACATATTTTCTTTGACCTCTAGTCTTTCTGGATTGAAGGGGAGGAGCAAAGAAGGAAGGAGACCCAATCATGACAATATCACATGGGAACTCACTTGGCTGCAATAGTTGAACGTTCAACTCTCCCTTCAGTTGTGCTTCCCTAGTGAAATCTGCCTCCAGGCTGATGGGGGCCATCAGAGATGTCCCCCAGAGGCTACGTCATTACACTTAGATTATGGCCTTTAACTAGCTCTGGTTTATATCATCTTGTGAGTTGCTGGTAAAAGACACGGCTGACTCAACTTCTGCTTCAGGGTTTCCCAGAGGCCGGACAGTTGTGACCATCTAGATAGAAGATCAGCGATGGTGCTCAGCAACTTTAAGATGCCTGGACTTCACTTCCCAGTATTCTGGGTGCTGAATTCCACACAGTTGCTGGGGTTGGGAAACTTTGATGGAACTTTTGTTCCGGAGGGTCCACGAGGCGAGAGGAAACCATGTGAGACGTCATACACATTAAAAACAGGTGGCGCTTTGATTGTGGTATCGTCCCGGCTCTTATCTTGCCCTTGCAGACAACCCTGGATCACGCCTCCCATCTGTCGCTTAGTCGCTTGAATGGGTGCAAATAAATGGGAGGTTAAAGCAAGTCAGAAGGTTGTTTGTTTCAGGTTAACAGACTGGGGGAAACAGGCCCAGGGGACGATAATGATGTTTATGGATCCTGGTATTTTCCTGCTCAACAGAAATGTGTGTTTAACACAAACAAACCTCTTTGGGAACAGAAGGGGAGAAAGAAGGCAACAGGGGAAAGAGTCAGTGCTTTCAAAATTGCTAAATTCTGTAAAGACCAGAAATTTTTCTATACTTGTTTATAAGCCAGCTCTTCTGTACAGACCCTAGAAAAACCAGGCAGATTGTCTGCAAAAAGACAGAATTAAGGTTTCAAAGACCCATTTCCTTGCAAGTTACAATGAGGACTCGTTTTCTGCTGCTGGAGAAGGAACAGGATGGTGTCTTGCTAAGTGTGCATGCACTAGCAAGCCCGGCGGTGCTGCAGCATTGCATGTGGCTGAAGCATGAATGAGCAAAGCAGCCTTCCCCCTGAATCTCCCCTCCTGCCGTGAACTCTTAAATTTCTTTTCTGTTTTTCTGAGAATCTGTTTGGGGAGTGGAGCGGTGCATACCTGAACGCCATGTGTTTGTACTAACCTTGGAAGCTCTGGAAAAATCCCCACTGAACTGGAGAAAAACATCAGCCCAGACGGTGCAGAGAGAGGCGGAAAGAGTTGCATCAAACTCAGCTCCCAGGCATAGTTTTTTTCCAGCTTTCTTAGGAAATCATGAGGGTCTGCCGCAGAAAATCCCTTCTGCTCTTCGCTTTACTGAAGAAGGTCCACAAACTGCACCGGCTGCAGTCTGCTTAACCATAGTTCCTTGAACAGGTTACAAGGGGCTAGATTCGTGCACAGGTAGTCCTGGTGTTATGTGCTCCTGGCTACTTTCCTTTGTGACCAGAGGCAAGCTCGCCTGACCAATAACCAGCCAAGACACAGTGAAGGCCTTTTGTTTTATGTTTATTGCAATAAGGGGGAGAGAATCTTTCTAAGATTGGTTCTCTCCAAAGTTTTAACCCAAAATATCTCCTTCTTTTATTCATCCCTATCACCGGCCGCTACAGCCCTCCTCTTTCCCCAATGGCTGAGGTAGTATGAGGTTACACTCTTTCCGACCGCCTATACACATTTCCTGATAACATACTAAATCATATTCACATGTACAATAAGAATAAGAAAAAATATTTTCTTATGGTTATTTTAAACTCAGATATATTTATGTCTCCATTTTAGAATGTGCCTCTCTTCTTATCTTATTTGGCATGGTTTCCTGCTTTCCTATACTTTCTGGCTAGCCATTTCCTTAAAAAACAACTATTTATCTATTTTATTACTTCCCTCTTCCTTTCTCAGACCCAGCTATTTTTGCCTATATGGTTATCTTACTTCCTTAATGTTATCTCTTTCTGACTCTCACCATCTGTATTTTTAACTGACTGAAGATTTATCATATTGATGTATATTTATCACTGGTTTAGCAGCCATAGTCAGTATGAGCAAATTGGTCATCAAGTGAAGCAGTTGCTAAGTGAAATTGCAACTGTACTTGTGATTCAGCTTTCCTTAGTTTTACCGATCTGGGGAGATCGCCAATGCCAGGATTGGTCATCAAGGTCCTTTTTCAATGCTGTTGTAATTGCAATTGCTAAATGAGGCAGTCACTAAATGAGGACTACCTGTTTGAGCTCTGAATTCTAGATTGCAATTCACAGATTCAGAGGACACCTAAGCCAAAGTCAAAGCCAACTCCAGCCCACAGGGTTGGCGTAGAATAACTGAAAAGAAGATAGGACTAGGATGGATTCCATCTCTCTCTCTCTCTCTCTCTCTCTCTCTCTCTCTCTCTCTCTCTCTCTCAGAGAGAGAGGGAAGGAAGAAGAGAGAGGTTTTTAGCAAGAGAAAACATTTCAGAGGCTAACAGCAGCAGAGATGTTTGCTGAAACAGTATTGAAACTGCTTTTGTTCAATAGTGGAAATGGGGGCAGAACAGCAGCATCCCCAAAGAGAGTGGGGTTTTTCACCCCTTCCAAACTACAGCGGGATAGTAAACAGGGTAACCGGTCAGCCAGGACAAGGCTATCCTGGTTTCTCCCTCAGCTAGGATTCCCTGTAGCAATGGAGCAATTAGGAGGCCAAAAGGTCAGGCGGGCTGGTATTTCAGTCACCTCTGATCACTTGCAAGCCGGGAAGTGCTCAGTGCTCGGCATGGCTGGTGTGGCGCGGATTGTGGGAACCTGCTGGGGCTCCCCAAAGAATCCAGAAGAAACCCCACCCCCCAAGGACTGAAGGGAGGAACTGGAGGAAGGAGGAGAAGCTGGGAAGGAGACCCCAAATGAAGCACTGCCTTTGGGGACAATGCAAAGCTTTGGCTGGCCCACCTTTCTCGAACCCATGTCAACATGTCAGCTGTTGATTCTAAAACAGCTGGATCCCTCCTGCTTGGATCAGGAGATTCATGAGAAAGAATGGGACACTGCCAGCAACAAGGAGTCTCTCAGATCTTCCCTTTCAGCTAGCTATCTGTCTGTCTGTCATTTATCTACAGTATCTATCTATCTATCTATCTATCTATCTATCTATCTATCTATCTATCTATCTATCTATCTATCTATCTATCTATCTCCTATCATCTCTATCACCTATCACCTATTTATCCATTTATCTATCTATCTCCTATCTACCTCATTCATCTATCTATCTGTCTGTCTATCTCTCCTATCATCTATTTTCCTTTCTCTGTATCTGTCAATCACATTTAAGTACCGCCCTTCTTGCTCTCGGAGGGTCTGCACAGGTAAGTCATCGACTTACGGCCATTTGTTTAGTGACCATTCAAATATCATTGAAAAGAGTGACTTACAACCAGTCCTCACACTTATGACCATTGCAGCATCCCTTATGGTCACCCAATCAAAATTTGGGCACCTGGCAAAGGGCCCCTCTTGCTCACCTTGTGGGCAGGTGAGAAACTCCCCCGCAGAGAAGAGGCTACAAGGAGGACGCAGAGCCCTTCAAGTGCACATTCTGGGGGGGCACGTGCCGGAATATAAGGAAGGGGGGGGGAGAAAACCAGCCCCCTTTTCACAGGATACGACTTATTGGGGAGTTTCAGTTTTGATGGGATGTCCATTCAGTGAGAGAGGAGGCTGCAAAACGGGGCTCCCCAGGGATGTCAGGTCACGCACGGGCCCGGGACTGCTGATTTTTTGGGGGGGGGAACCCCTGCTTTTACCCCACCCAGGCCCCTGCACTGGCCCTATTGGGACCCCCGACGCTCCCTCGCCTTCCCTGTCCCAGGGGGAATTCTGGCTTTCCCCTTTTTTTTGTCCGGAAAAACTGAACCGGGCGCCCCGAGTGGCCCTCGGAGGCTCCGCTGCACGCATCTGCCAGGGAAGTCGGCCAGATGCGCCAGCATCTGCATCCCAGCAGCTGGGAAGCCTCGCGGCCTCGACCGCGACCTGCTCCCACCCGGCTGCTTTTCCGCGCCGGTGCAGCCCACCCTGGAGAGTGGGGGGGGGGCGGCGGCCGGGTTGCCCCCCTCGGAGCGGCCCCTCCCCTCGCCCGTGACGTCAGCCGCCGGGCTCCAGCTCCCCGGCTCCTGGCCGCAGTCGGAGTCCGGGCACGGCGCGGGCGACCATGAGCTGCGGACGGCTGGGATCCCTGGCGCTGGGCTGCCTCCTGCTCGCCAGCTACTGCGGCAGAGGTGAGTGGGGGCGTCCCCGGACCCCCGGCACGATGGAGCCCCCTGCCCCGGGCTTGCAACGAGCGAGGGCTGCCGGGGTCGCAGCGCGCGTTTTGCGCTCTCCAACCCCGGCGCGGCTCCTTTACCCCGGGGCTTAGTGGGGGCGGCTCCCGGACCCCCCTCCAGGTCCAGGCGAGCCCGGGAAGGTGCCTGCCCGGTCAGGAGGTGCCCTGCACGGAAGGTGCCTGCGTGGGAAGGAGGAGGGGGGGGGGTGCCCGGCTTGCCTGCCCGGGGAAGGCTTTTGGCTGGGCGGGGCGCGCGAATCCCACCCGGGGCCGAGAAGCGGGGCGCCTTTCGCGCTCTCCGGCGGCACGGTTGGAGAACACACCCACCTTTCTCCCTGCCTCCGCTTCTGCTCTACTCCCGGGTGCAGCAGCTGCTACAAGCGCTTTGCAACTGCTAGTGGAGGGAAAGGGGGCGGGGTGCGCTGTGGTGGAAGAAAGGAAGGACGGCATAAAGCCCCGGAGTTGGGGAGCCGAGGGCGTGGGGGGCAGTGGGGGAGGGGAGTGGGAGGGAGGTCAGGGCGCCTCCAAAGCGCAGCCCCTGCAAGACCCCCCCTCCTTCCGTCCCCCTCTGCTCCCTGCCCCGCTTTGATTTACGACCCCGCGGCTGGGCGAACTGGCCATCCGTCCGTCGGGCACCGCCTGTTCGGGTGGCGAAAAGGCGGGCGGGCGAGGGTGAAACGGATCCGCTTCCTCGCCCCCTCCCCGGGTATTAGGAAGGGGATTCCCTAGGACGCCCCTCTGGCCTCGCCCCCCCCCCCGCCCCGCTTCCCAGGCGCGGAGACTGAAGGGGGCGGGCCCGTCTTTGCTGCAGTCTCGGTCGGGGGGGAGTTTTGCAAAACCTGCTCTCCGGGACCCCTCCCACAAAAGAGGATTGCTCTTTCGACGCCCGCGACGGAACGGGCTGAGGATAATGAGCCTTGTAGTCCTGCCCGTCGGGCAGGGACCCAGCTGAGCTGGACGGGGCCCGGGCATCGCCCGCGACTCGCTTCTAACCGCCTTTGAGCCTCCGACCGACCCAGCCCTGGTTCTTTTGGGAGGGAGGGGGGTAAATGCCGCGTCCTTCCCGGGGCTTCGTGGGGGCTCAAGCCCCCTCCCCACGCCCCCTTGGCTCGCTGCAAATGCGGCTGCCTCGGAAAGGGAGGAGCCCAGCCCGGCACCAGCTGCTCCGCAAAAAAAAGATCTGGCTGGTAGCTGGAGGGCGGGGAAGCGGGGAAGACCCCCCCTCCCCAGCCTCTAGATTCTGCAACCTTTGTTCTACCTTGCCTGCAAAGAAGCTGAGCTAAACCCCCTTTATCGTCTCCGGAGAGCAGAACCCAGAAGACAAGCCCAGAGCTGGCTGGGCGGCTTAGAAGGACGGATTGTGGCTGGTGCAAGCGAGCGTCCCCACCCGGGACAGGTGGCTCTGCTTCCTCTCCTCCCCAGTCCCTCCCTGCCCATGGAGAGCAGGGCATTGAGGGAGGGGACTCCGGGCACATGCCACCCACCCACTTGGCATGCCTGAGCTTTCTCGCCAGGCTGAAACTCCAGGGAGGCAGATTTTTTGGCACTGGATGCTGGTGTCTTCTGTGACTGGTGCTCTCGGTGGATGAGGTGTCTTCTCTTCCAGAGAGGTGCCAGCTTCCTGGCTCCTCCATCTGCCTGTCCATCCTTAATTCAAGATGGCAGAAATCTCAAAATCCCAAGGGCGTGGTGCCTGCTGCTCAAAACAAGAGATCTGTAGGGCTGTGAGATTTTAAAAGAAGGAAGACACCTGATCCCTTGTATCTCAGCTCAGTCTCTTTCTTCCCCTGGCCAAGCCTTTGCAAGATTAGCCCGGCAATCTCCTTTGCGTTTCCAACTGCTGGGTCATGCTCTGCTCAGGGAACATGTGGATTTTTTTTTCTTTTTCATTTTTTCCCCCTCCTATCCTGGTTATGTATTCAGAAATATTTGTGATCAGGAAGATGTTAAATAAAAAGAAAACCAACACATGGAAAGGAAAAAAGGGCCATGTTTTTGCTCCTTTGCTAATTTCTCAGGGAAGTATTTATAACCAGGGAATGGTGCCAAAAAAATTCCAGGGCTGCACTCGGCCTGGGAACAAGCTGCACATTGAAATATGTAAAAGTTTTTAAAGAAAGAAAGAAAGGGATGGCGCGTGCTTCCAATCGGGGACGGGAAAAGAGGGATTCTCGTCCTGCGGGAAGCTTTGCTTTGCAAATCTTGCGGTTCTTTCATTTAACAAGCCTTGAAAAGTGAGAAAGGAACATGCCAGCTCCAGCATTATTCCTTTGTAAATCTTCTTAGAAAATAAAAATTGAGAGTGATTGTAGCCCTGTGCTTTGTCCGTTGCTCAGAAGGTAAAGCCGAAGGGAAAAGGTGACAGAGAATGTATTTGGGATTGAATAACCAACTTGCTTTCTGCATAAAACCATATTTTATGTCCGGCCACACCCTTCCTAACACCCAGTTTGTGAGACTGCTCACTGCAGGACAGCTGTGGGCTTTTATTTATGCAATTTCGATAAGAGGGGTTTGCAATGCTCCAGTTAAAAATCAAATCAATAGCTAGGGCAGATGTCATCAAATCCTAACATCGGATGCATAAATGCAGCCAGCTCTTGGGCATCCTTTCTTCAGGGACTGCGTTGAAGATCAAAATCCACGCCAACAAGATAAGATACCCTCTGTCTTCTTGATACCTTCTGAATAGCCTTCAAGGGCAGCCCCATGCCGAGCACATTGCAATAGTCTGTTTGTGGAGGTGGAACTGAGAGCAGTAACTGTCTCCGACCGATTGGCTCATACCTATTTCCAGGATCTTCTGTCATTGGTCATTAGGCCTTGAGGACACGTCTAATTCTAGCACAGTGTTTCTCAACTTGGCGACTTTCAGACACGTGGACTTCAACTCCCAGAATTCCCCAGCCAGCCTGGCTGGCTGGGGAATTCTGGGAGTTGAAGTCCACACCACCCTTGTCCTGTTGATGAGACTTCTCCTCCCAGCCCGCCTTCTGTTCTCTTTTCAGGAAATCATTTATGGGACTGTACCATGTATCTCTACAGGGTCTTAACCACCCAGGACACCAGGCAAAGTGTCCGTGGGGAATTTTTTCCGGCTTGGAAAAACGGCTGGGCATACAGTACCTTGGAGAAGGAACCTTTGTCTTCCATCTTTCTTCACTGTCCTTCTCAATTTCTTTCCTGGTTGGCTGTCGTAGGTTTGTCTGTGTCTTGGAGCGTCTGGCTGTCCCGTTTCTTTAGTGTTGTTCTAGTGCAGTGTCCGAACATTGCAAGAATTAACTGAATGGTTGCCCAGAACCTGGGCAGAGGGGACCACTGTTGTTAGCCACTCTTTAGAGATCTGAGTAGGGGCAGCTGAGGCCGGGTCTAAAGCACACGTTCAAAGATTGCCCTCCACCACAGCTTTACCGCTCACTTCTCACAACCTTGCACATGTTCCTTCTCTTAATCGCACCCGATAGGTATGGAAATAACCAGTTCTGAGACTGACTCACCCCTCCGGTTGGTTGTTTCCCTTGAATGAGAGCCAGTGAAAATCACCAGATAACAATTTTGGATGAGATCCAGAAGGCTTGATCTAAAATTCCACATCCGCTTTGGATTCCCCGCTTGTTGGCATTACCTCTGTGTGTTTGTGGAGGGTGGGGGAATATTTAAAAGCATTTAAAAACTCCTCCCTTGCAGGAGAGTCATCCAAATGAAAGTTAGAGAAGGAAGATTTTCAAATGCAAATAGTCCTTGACTTAACCATGGTCACTTGGTGACCTTTTGAAGATAGGGCCTACCTGGAATAAAGGGGGTTATAAAACCCAGTTCTGATTTTTCGTGCCACCATCATGGTCAGGGGACTGTAGTTCTGGCTCTCAAGAACACAATGACAGGTACAGCCACTTGCAGCATCCCGCAGTCACACGATTACATTTTTTTGACAGTGTTGCTGAAAACCGGAATTTGCTTCCATTGCGGGGCCAAACCATGCCATGGCGAACAATGGGTTCTCTTAATGACCACTGTGTTTGTTTAACGACCATTGTGTTTGCCTAATAATTGCTGCAAAAAAAGATCATAATGTCAGGTCGGGATTTATGACCATCCCATAAATAGACTGCATGACGGTCATAGGGCAAGGACTATCTATCATGCAATTCCTATAGTAAAATAGTCATTGAGTGGACCAACCTCTGGAGAAAAAAAATAGCCACCAGGATCAGCTGTTACTTGGTAGAGCCCATGAAGGTTCTAAAACCAGTTTAACACTTTGTTTTGAAGGACTGTTGGGAATTTGCATAGAATTTAGCACTACCTGGTACCCTTCAGATACTTTGAGCTTAACCTGGGTTTGGTGGTGCAGTGGTTAGAATGCAGTACTGCAGGCTACTTCTGCTGACTGCCGGCTGCCGGTAGTTCGATTCTCACCTGCTCAAGGTTGACTCAGCCTTCCATCCTTCCAAAGTCAATAAAATGAGGACCCAAATTGTTGGGGGCCATAGGCTGACTCTAAGCCACTTAGAGAGAGCTGTAAAGCACTGTGAAAGAGTATATAAGTCTAAGTGCTCTTGCTATTGCTCTTAACAGTGCAATGAAATCACAAGCTGGAGAGAATTGCTTTGAAAATGTGTCCATTGGTTGCAATGATTAACAACACACTCTCCCCTTTTTTTTACAACTTTGCGGAAGAGATGCAAATGGAGTCTTTGATTGCAGTTTCTGGTTGGACGGAGGGAAAAGACAGTTAAAGAAGGCAAAAGCTTTGGAGTCAGAGGAGGCTTATGATGGCAAACAAAAACTGGGAATGTTAGCTTTGGGGCAGCAAAACTTTGACTCTGAACTCTGCTCAACCTTTCTTGATCATTCTCCCTTCTGCTTTAAAGGTGGGAGGCATTCGGAACTCATAGAAAACGGTATACAAACAGCATTATATCCCTGTTCTTTCTCTCCAGAATTTCATTTTTTTAAAAAAACAAAAAACAAGATTGGGTCCAGGCTTGCAAGATTCTTTCTGAAAAAAAAATCAGAGATGAAACCTGCAACTTTGTGCTGCTACAGAGTTTGGAGTGAGTGCCCACCACAGCCCTTCCGTCTTCTGTCTTTCTTTGTTTCTCCCACTTCTTGCAGCAATGCTTAATCGCAATCTTTGCCTTCAAGAAGAGTGGTTTTTGGGTTTTTTTGTTTTTGGCTAGGAAATAAAGCCTTCACATTGCTGTATGCCGTCCTCTCTCTTTGGCATTTTCCTTCCTGTGTAGTACTGGTCCTTAAACCAAGAGGTTGTATGTTGCGAATTTCAAGAACCCCACACCCTTTTTGCCTCTTTCCCTCCCCAGTCTGAATCCATAAGCTGCCTACAACAGGGGACCTGCCAGCCTCCCTTAAAAAGCACCTTGCTTGGAGTGTGCAAAATGACAGCATAACAGCCACACTGAATGCAGCCCAAACCAGCAGCCTCTGATAAATAAAGATATCTGCCCTCTTTTCTACCCGTTTAATCAGGTCCATTGGGAGAAAAGCCAAGCCTTTCCTTCTAGGGAGAATTCCTCTCCAAGCAAACTTTCTTACACTTTCTTTTTTTATCCTCTCCAGATGCTATTTTTTCACCCTTCTGGCATGTCCGCAATTCTACCCCCACCCGGTAGCCTTGCCCCCACCTCTCCTTATTGACAGGCAATTAATTCTCAGATTAATTTCCCCCTGGGAACTGGACCTCCCTCCCCCCTCCCTTAGTTGCCTTCATTGCTCCTTCCTGCAGGCAGGAAAGACCCTCTCTGTCTAGCTTATGGCCCTTTAGCTTAGCCTTTCCATGCCCTCCCAGGATGGCTCAGAGAGCGGTCGGTGCTCCAGTGGGTTTGGCTGCTTGCGAGGTTTGTGTCCTGACAGTTCCCAAGCAGGCTAAATATGGTTAACTGGAGTCCCGGGAAACCTGCCCGGAGTGAGTCAGGCATCGGGCTTCTCTCACGAGCCCCCCCCCACCCCATCCTCATTCTGCCTCGGCAACTCACTGGAGAGACTGTGCATTGCAACTCATCCTGATGTTTGCTTGGGGAAAAGTGAAGTGGGGAGCTGAGCCAGCTTTGGCATCAGTTCCTGGGCTCCCTTGCTTCTCGTGTTCCCTGGGAACATGCCTAGGTTCACTGCTGGGGGTGGTAGAGATGGGGATCTTAATTTTGCACTTTTGGGGGGGAGGAACCTAGAAATATTTCACTGACATTTTCGCAGAGCAGCAAACCACATTTTGGGAAGTCTGAGAATCACAACCCTCACATAAATTGGGCCCCAAGGTGCCTCTAGCCCGGTGCTCCTTTCCCTAAAATATATCTGTAGTTGTTTTCTGTTTTTGCTCTCTGGCAAATGACACCCGATGATACAATCCTTCTGGGCATTTTGGGGCTGATAACCTTGCGCTCTGAGACTTGCTCCAATTCTCCTTTTAAAGCCGTTGCAAGGCACTTTGGCTTGGTTGAATCTTTGGCTGGGAGGACATGGATTTATGAACTGTAGAAAGAAATCCTGTCTTTTCTGCCTTTCATCTCCTTCCAAGCAGGGTGACCCAGGGTTGTCATGTTGTGAGAAACAAGACAACACTCTATCTCTGCTCCCTGTGTCAGGGAGAAGTTTAGATGTCTTGATCCTCTCCTTGTTTAAAGTCTTCTAGGCCTTGGCCAAGAGAACAGGAAGATCAAATTGTGGCTTTTTGACAACTTTGTGCCACTTTGTATTTTGTCTGGATTGTCCAAGCTTCCGTTACAGGATCTCTCTTGCAAGATTCTTGCTGGAAACAATCTAGAAATTGGTTTTGCTTTTTCTGTTCATTTCTGTTTCCGGTCTAACCTTTTCGGCCTAGAATACAAGTGATATTTTAAAAACCCACATTAATTTAATGTTTTGGCCAACTAGCTGTTGCTTTCCAATAATGGTTGCTTTTTTAAGTGTGGTCCATGTTCTCCAGATCATCTCGACAGTCACCTCTACCTACGCACCTTCTCAAAGAAGGTTTCACCTTCTCAAAAGAATCTAGCCTAAACTTTCTTGACATTGGCAAGGTCTTCTCGGTCGAATCTTGACTGATGCATGCTTGAAGAGGCTGTTCCAAGCTTTGCAGAGATTTCTAGAAAGGGTGGGCTGTGTTCAGATGTGATCACTCTTGTTCCCAAGGAGGGGGTTGGTCTTCTTCCTTTTTCCACTCTTCTCACTTTCTTTGCTCGGGCAATTCTGGGTGGGCGTTTGGAATGGGGAGAAGTTTTGGCAGAGAACGGACCCTCTATTCCCGGCTTCTCTTCTCTGCAGTCTTTGAGACGTTTAGAAAGTCTTCCCGGGATCCTTGGGGCCTTCTTGCCTTCAATCAAGCCATTGTGTTGGGGGGGCTGCCCCTATCTTCCCGCAGGGAGGGAGAAATTTGCTTCTGAACTTCGCTCGGGGCTCCAGCCCTGATGGGAAATGCCGAAGGGCTCATTCCGTAAGAAGGAAGTGGGGCTTCCAAAACAGAAATCCATCCAGCAGCAAAGCCCCTTTTGTCTGTGGGTCCGCCCTCCCTTGCTTGGCCTGGCTGCCCCTCCATTTGGTGAACCATCCCTTCTCTCCTCTGGACACCCCCTGCTTTCGTAAGAGTGTTGGCAGCAGCTGCTCTGACGTGCCAGCCACCAGCCTTTGTGCCAGCTTTGGGACAGCAGAGGAACAAAAGACCTGCTCTCCAACTAGTATTCAGTGGCACATGGTAGACATTCCTGACGCATGAGTTGGTTGTGCAGGCGGAAGTCATCCAGCAGGCCAGCCTGGAGAATGAGAGGACACAGTCAAGCTTGGTCCTCCAACAGCAAGCTCTTAGTCTTTCTGTCTGTTCTCCCAACCCACCATTTAAAACCAGATTATTCAGCCTTTCCCAACTCTGGTTTGGTCTTGAGAATAACCAGCGTTGGTTCCTAGTTTTATAGCATGGAGCCACCATAATTTTCAAGCTGAGAGAGCTCTGCCTGTGAAGGACTTTGCAGTGCTGGATAGTTCATGAACTGAATTTGCTGCTTGAAATGGATCGACTTTCATTCATTCCAGCCCCAGAAGCACTGCAGATTGGAGTAGACCAAGCAACGGGAAAGAGGGGGTGCAACTAGGAACCGGTCGCCCCAAAAATGCAGGTGTCCCTAGGTGGCTATGCACAGCCTTCAGTCCTTGTAAGGATTTAACAGGTGGATTCTAGAAACCTTAAACTTCCAGATCCTATAAGGCAGGGGTTCTCAACCTTGGCAACTTTAAGACTTGTGGACTTCACCTCCCAGCTTTGCTGGCTGAGGAATTCTGGGAGGTGAAGTCCACAAGTCTTAAAGTTGCCAAGGTTGAGAACCCCTGCTATAAGGTGTGATATTTTTTTTCCTGAGCCTGACAGATTCTCTGACCTTGTTAGTGGAAGAACTTTTATGATGGCAACTCTAACCATCTTGAGCTTAGATCAGTGATGGCGAACCTCTTAGAGACCGAGTGCCCAAACTGCAACCCAAAACCCACTTATGCATCGTTGGGTGCTGGGTGGGTGTAGCCCATTGGCTGGGTGTGGCCAATTGAGTAGGTGTGGCCCATTGGCTGGGTGTGGCTGCGGTGGTAACGGCAGACTGGGTGGGACTAAAAAATTCAATCAATCAATTCCAACTTTGCAAGATCTTTTTTTTCCCCACAAGAAGTTGAAATTGACTGATTAAACCTTTTTTTTTTTTTTTGCACATGGCAGTGGAGGCCTAAAGCGAAAAGGTTTTATAAAACCCAGCTGAAGGCCTAGGACTGGGGTGACGGCACGTGTGCCCACAGAGAGGGCTCTGAGTGCCGCCTCTGGCACCCGTGCCATAGGTTCGTCACCACTGGCTTAGATGCTGTGAATATGGATCACCTGTATAGCGGTCAGATATTGAAAATGTTCAGAAAGACATAAATTCTGCTTCTTATCTTGCTTGTAGGTCATTACTTCATTGGGTTGAGGCACACACATCATTTTTCTCAAATGTAGCTTCCTACCTTTTCTAGCCCTGTGGATAATTAGGCTTCACCTGCATTGTGGGCTAATCTGTAGCTCATTTCATTGATACACATCGTAGCTACCTTTATAGGGATATAGAAAGAAGCACCAGCTAATTCAATTTGAATCAAGATTGTTGGTTCTGGTTGGTAAGGTCTTCTTCTGAGATTTGTCCTCTCTTTTTCACCTTCCTGTTCTTTCTTCAGCATGGAAACAGGTACTCTGTGGCTTTGCTAAGAACCTTTTCCGACTTCACATTCCTCTTTTTCAGCACCATCTCTTGTGGCTTGGAAGCCATTCTTTGGAGACAGATAGTTGGACCTGGAGAAGAGTTGGCTTAGAGTTGGTGTTCCTTTTCAAGGACCTCAATGTCAAGAGATAAAAAACAGAAAGTTACAAAAAAGAAAAATAGGAATTGTTCTTTCTTATTCCATAGGACAGGGAATGAGTCTCTTCAGTGATGGTCTGTTAGGATGGTCTTCTAGTAGGAAGAGTGGTGGAATCAGAGAGCTTTGCTGGAGATGTTCAATGGAGGTGGAAGAGCTAGCCTTCGGGGACACTGATATTTGGATTCCTGTGCTGAGCAGGGAGGCTGGATTTCATGGCCATGTCCAACTGTGATTCTCTCTTTGTGAGTGTGGCTTGTAAATTCACTGCAATACCCTGATGGAAGTCCTGTGTGGCCAATGGAAGCAGATTATTGAGTTCGTCAACAAGCAGGTGGGGACTATTGGTTTGAATTGCAGTGGTAAGAGTGATACGTTGGCTCATTCTGGGTAGAATCCTACAAGAATTTCCCCCACCTCTTCAAATTTGGGCAGAATGGTTTTCTCAATATCAGCTCAGTGTCAACTTCTGCAGCACCAACTTGATGCCTCCATCTGTCTTTTGCCAGTCTCCTGAAGGTGGTTTCTCTCCACTCTGCTGACTGATCCTGAATCCAGCACATCAGGCTTTCCTTGATTATTCCAACCATCAGATCTGGAATGAGAGCAAGCCATTTAGATGATTCTCTTGGAGTTACCATCCATCCTTTTGGCTGAGCTGCAGAACTTGTGACACCTTCATTGTCTGGAGTGAACTGGAGCTCACAAGCGCCAAGAACCTTCTCCCAGAGATCCGAGAGTTGTTGTTTTATAGACTGAAGCTTGTTTTCTTCCTCATGACCAAGACTTATCAGCCTCCCCCAAGGCCCTGCCCTAGCACTGGATCAATTGAAGCTGATTGCTTTCCCCTGGACTGCGGCCAGCACTTCCATTACTTGCCTGGGGCTGGAAACAATCTCAGCTACCGAACCATCAGCGAGCAGCCCTTGCTTCACCCATGGAGATCTTTTGAGGACTCATCAAATGGGGTGGATGGAGGAGAAGTCACCTAGATGTCTACCTGGATTGTTCACGCAGCTCCTTTTTCTTTCCTACTGGTGTCCAGTCCCATCCACACCTCTTAATGAGTGGTGCTCTCTCTCTCTCTCTCTCTCTCTCTCTCTCTCTCTCTCTCTCTCTCTCTCCCTCCCTCTCTCTCTCTCTCTCTCTCTCTCTCTCTCTCTCTCTTTCTCTGTCTCTCTCCTTACAGCCTTCAGGCCCAGAGTCTCTACAGAGGAACAGCACACAAACCAGAGCAAATAAGTAAACAGAACAAACTGTTGAAGCTTGTCCAATTCAATGAGCCGGGCTTTGTAGGCTGGTTGCATGGAAACATCACGCCTCATCATGTTTCACATTTGCTTAGTGCTGAAGGTCATCTGTGCTCACTCTGGGGTTGTCTCTGGTGATGTTCAGC
Source organism: Crotalus tigris (assembly GCF_016545835.1). NCBI lineage: Eukaryota > Metazoa > Chordata > Lepidosauria > Squamata > Viperidae > Crotalus > Crotalus tigris. The sequence continues at coordinate 2,742,767 of NW_024096953.1, read as the reverse complement.
TGGGCAAGAATGTTGATTTTATTTGGGAAGAGACAAAGCTTTGTTCTGGGCTACCAGAAAAGAGGCTGTTTAAGGAGCCACTAAACCATTGCATGTGCCCCCCCCCCAATTCTTTGCCACCAAGCCAGTTTCCACCCATGGGAGGATGAAAGAAAAAATGAAGATGGTGGCCATGTGGTCACAGCAAAGAAGAATCAACTTTAGAGCTTGTGTTCATGGCTGGTTCTTGTTCTACTTTTTTTTATGACTGCCCATCTGTGCTGTAATGGGTATATGCTAATTAAGGCTTAAAAACAAAGCAAAGGCCAAGATGGCTTATTGCAACAGTCCAGGACAATTTTAGAAGACATACATTCAAAAAGCAATCAGTAGAAGTGTCCTCAGACGTGTCTGTCTGGGACAAGGTCATCTTTAGCTGTGTTTTTCCTCATGACGAGCTACTCAAGCTACATCCATGTTTTAGGATGTGGGAAGCTGAGAGTTCCAGTGGTCAAATGGTGGTTTTTATTGGGCCTGTTGGCCTGCCAAAGTGATTATCCAAAGACAAAAGGAATGGAGCAGAGTGCACTTACCCCATCCTTCCAACACTGAGTTTTGAAGGAGGAACCCACTTGTACTGCCCTGGTTTAGTCAAGTTAAGTGGTTGCCATGTTTATTGACACTTGGAATAAGCTTCTTTGAATTCACCTTGATTCCTGGTGACTTTCTGGACACACCCATGTAACTTTCCTGGCAGCGATATGGAAGCGGTTTGCCATTCCTTACCTTCTCCAGATGTTTTATCTCATGCAACTCCCAATCCGACCAACACCTGTGAGACTTCCTGCTAGTTTCCCCTCAAAGACTAACTATATGTGGCTTCATTTGGCTTTTTCTAGATCAGCCAAGGACGTGAAGATCCGCCATCTTCTGCATTGATTCAGGTGCTCCAGGCTACCTAGTTGGTGGTCCAACCTGACCAGCTGGTCATATTCGTCTTGCAACCCAGAGAATTCTCCACTTCTGCCTAATTCAGGGCTTGGTCCTCATTCATGGGAATCTCATTATGAGCTTGCCAGTCCTTCATGGCTGCTCTTTTTGGAGTGAGGTGAGGTGGTAGATGGGATTCCCAATCCTCTCCTTGCTGCAGAAGTTCATCTTCGGGGGAGGAATATTTAAGAATTAATGCCTGCCCTTTATCCTTACGTCAGGCCTGATGGCAACTCCCTAGTGAATCATCAGCTCTATCAATAGCTGTTATTTAATCTAGCTAAATAAAACCTCCATATTTAGAAGATTTGGATGTCTAATGCAGCTTATTATGAGGGCTGTGGCTTCTTGGGGATTGAGAACACAATGATGCAAGAAGGTCACTGACCCTTCGGATTTTTCTCTCAGTCTCCCTTGCTTCTTGGCTTCCTTGTTCAGAGAAGTTGGATTCTTGCTATATGACAGCCTGGGTATCGTCAGGAATAATTTGAGATCCCCTTCTGTGAAGCAAGAGGAAGAACTGAATCCCCACCTGCTAAGTGCAGCAATCGCGCCCATTTGGTGGATGCCTGGAAACCCAACAGATGTTCAGCCAATGCGTGGGTTCCTCTCCAAAGGGGAGGGGGGAAGGATTGTGGGCCACGCAAAAGAGCTGGGCAGAGCAAACAGAGCTGCCAAGGAGAGGCCTCTCTCAAACAAGAATTGTTTTGTGCAGGATATTCATCCTGCAGCTTTGCACCTGCTCCCTTGCAAAGAGTTCTGGGAAGTTTGCTGGTTTTGAAGTTGATGGGAATGACCTTCTCAGGGCTGGTCTGCAAAGAAATTCAACCGCTACCCCCACTTAAAAAAAAGACAGAGCGAAAGAAGGTTACATTTTGGAGAAAGTTTGGTGATCAAACTCAGGACCAATGAAAAGAGATTTCCCAAGGGGTATATGGGAGAAAAAAAACCACCGCCATCCCGTCGGGATGATTCTTTGGTGGGATCTTCAGAAGAAGCTTTGGAGTTAACTGTCTATTGCATGCAGTGGGGTGGGGGAAGGGGGCAGAAACCTCCAACCTTCCTTCAAGCTGGGGCATTGAAGATGAGAACTATAGGATTTGGTCCGATTCACTGGAAGGCCTACAGATTGAAGGCAAGAAAACGTGATGTATCATTTTGGTAGAAAGGTTACTTCAAGGGCTTGAATTCATCCTGCAGAAAGGGGTAAACCTTCTAATTGTGGTCCTAAGTCATGGTGTGTAGGAGAAGAAGAGGCTGAGCTGGAAGGCGGGGTTAAGTGTGTCATCAGTTTGAAGTCATTGCGTCGTCACAAAAGACCTAGGTCCAGCCCCCTGTGAATTCATTGATCCTTATCTAGTGCCAATTTAGCTTTGATTGTTAGTTGACTAGATCCTTGTATTAGAGGTAGCAACAATAAACTCTTCTGTGCTTTGAATTCAGTGAACGCCCCTGGTTACTTGTGCCTGACATGGTGGCCATTAAGTGGTTGACTACAGGACTCTGCAAATGCCAAGTGCCCAAAATGGGATCGTGTGAATATGGAAAAGGGAAGTGGCCATCAGAACCTTTGAAACCGGGCCTTAAGTACCTCTGGGGAGTATAGAATCAAACACAGGATGCAAAAATAAAACCAATAATCAAGACTCATTTCAGTTTTTGCAGTAAGCAGTGGACAGCCACCTGTCTGAAATGGTCTAGGGCAGGGTTCTTCAAACTTGGCCCTTTTATGACTTGTGGACTTCAACTCCCAGAATTCCTCAGCCAGACTGCCTGGCTGAGGAATTCTGGGAGTTGAAGTCCACAAGTCATAAAAGGGCCATGTTTGAAGACCCCTGGTCTAGGGTCTCCTTTCTGAGCAGGGGGCTGGACCAGGAGAGCTCCAAGGTCTCTTCCAGCTCTATTCTGATTGATTGATTGATTGATTATTCAATGAGCCCTGGAGGAATTTGCTTCTAGAAAATTGAGAGGGATTCCTTCATACTTTTCAGGAAAGGAGGAGAAAGTGATAATCACAGATCGGCAAAGATAACAGATGATAGAAGCATCCTAATAGTTCTAATTAGCAAACCTCGTTATTCTCCTGCCCATCTACTGTTGCTATCCACAAGAAAGAGTCATTCTCTTGAAAAGGAACGTGTCAGTTGTATTGCCATAGCAGTTCTGATAAAATGGACTGAGAATTGAAGATGTCAAGGTTGTGCCAATTAGCATGTAGTCCTTCTATATTTATATCTTCCTAACATGCTTTCACTCCTCCCAAAAGATGGTTTTTCCTCACAGGAGGTCTGTTATAAATTCACACAGTCACTAAGTGACTATCATAAGTCAAGGACTACCTAATGATCTACCTGTAGAATTGATTTTCCTAATAGGGTGGACATAGAGCCAAAAGATTGTTTTTCCTCACAGGATGTCTGTTATAAATTCACACGGTCACTAAGCCACCGTCATAAGTCAAGGATTACCTACCTACTAATCTACCTGTAGAATTGATTTTCCTAATAGGGTGGACTTAGAGCCAAAACTGGGGGCAGTCCTATGGAAGCTAGATAGGTATGACTGTAGCCCTTAATTCTGTTTTTTTTTTTTTCCTCCTCCAGGAGATGCAGAAGCAAATGTAGAAGTTTCCATGCCAGATGTGGTAGAAGCTGAAATTGGGGAAACAGCTGTTATTAACTGTGAGTTCTCTCTCCCAGAGAACAGCAGCTACGCTTACATCAACTGGTTCTCTGTAAGTCAAAAAAATCAGCTTTTTGGGGTGGGGAGGTGGAAGAAATGTTGGTTTCCATGAAGTACCACCAAGGGTGGAAATGTATGGAAGCTTTTGAAGAACAAAGAGCTCTAGGGCAGCCATGCTGTCTCATTTCTGCCTCCTGTTCCTGTAGGTTTATCTTTTTGTGATCATGACACTCAGTTTTCCCTTCATCATTTTTGAAATGCTAACTTTGGCAAATCTTCCTGGAGTGTAAAATGTTGTTAGCACCGCATTTGATGGTTCCAGGAATAAAAGAGGTTTGGGTTGTTTCAAAGTTTTAATCTTCTTTTATCTCTGGTTTTTATTGATTTTATTGTCATTTCTTTGATGGTCGTGAGCTGCCCAGAGTCCTTCAGACTCAGACAGCATGCAAGTTTAAAAAATACGATTGCTGATAATAATAATTCTGGGAACGGCAAGCAGGGGAATAAAAAAGGATGACTTCTTACCTGTTCTAAAGGGTTGATTTTAAAAAATAGCTTTAAAATAGATAATTTTTAAAGATAGGTTGGTTTTTGTGTAAAACAGGACTAACTAAGCATGTCTCTTGCATCAAGAAGTTCAACACTGCCCCCATTCGACAATTTATTTTATAATTTACTCTGAAGGAAAATTCTTAGTCTTACTTTTATGGAAGTTTCAGTAATGCTCAGTTGGATTTGTTGGAATGTGGCTGCCTTCCAAAAAAGGTCAAAATGAATATGTTGGGTTTTTTTAAAAATAGAATTGCTCTGGGTTATAGTGCAGTTTTCGGATTACGATTAGCACAATTGGATCTAGAACAGTGATTCTCAACGTTTGTGTGACGGCGACCCCCGTCACACAAACGTGCTGCGCCCCCTATGCGCGGCGCGTATGCGCGGCGGCGCCCCCTATGTGTGGCGCGCATGCGTGGCGGCGCTCCCATGCACGGCGCACATGCACGGCGGCGCCCCCTGAGGGGGGGAAATGGCGGATCGCCTTGTTCGGCGACCCCCGAGAAATGGTCGATCGACCCCAAATGGGGTCGCGACCCATAGGTTGAGAACCGCTGATCTAGAATGTGGGTTGCTTGTTAAGTGAATCACATCCAATTTTACAACTTTTTTTTGCCACTGTTGTTAAGTGAATCACTTTGTGACTTGGCTTGTCAGAAGGTTGCAAATGGTGAACACAAGACCCTGGGATGCTGCAGTCCTTGTAAATACATACCTGTTGCTAAGCACCTGAATTTTGATCCCACGACTGTGAGGATAATGTGAGGGTCATACGCGCAAGGACCATTGTAAGTCCCTTTTTCCATGCCCTTGTGACTTCAAACAGTTGCTAAACAAATGGTTGAAGGTCAAGGATTACCTAGAGGCGTACTTGAAAACCCTGGGTCAGTTTCCCAATAATCTGGCTTTGCTTGGAAAAATGCAACAAATTCATCTTGGGGTGGCCCCTATCTCCAACCATACAGCATTCCAGGGTCTTGTGTTCACCATTTGCAATTCACTTAATAATGGTGGCAAAAAAAAGTTGTAAAATTGGAAATGATTCACTTAACAAGCAACCCAAATTCTAGATCCAGTTGTGCTAATCCTAATCCTAAAACTGCACTATAACTCAGAGTAATTCTATTAAAAAAACAACAAAACAGCATATTCATTTTGATGCTCTCACATCTTCTCAGTCCTTCAATCTTGGCTTGGACGTAACAGTGTAATTCTTCCCAGCCGTCACTTGGTGGATTTCAGATCAACCCCCACTGCATTGTCTGGAGGTCTTGATTCTGGGCTGCAGGTGGAGAAGACAGTCCCCCAGGAGGAGTTGGCCTCAAATGGCCCACCTTTAGGGGGATCTACACAAGGTATGATCCAGATGCAGCAGCCATTGTTGGAACCCATAAAAACCAGACTGAGCTTCAGATTTCCCATGGTGGTGGGTATCTTGACTTTTTTTTGCCCATCCTCTGTGGACCCTCTGCAAGTCATCTCTGTTCCTCTCTGTCCTGACCCCTCTCCCATTTCTCTTGCTCGCCCCCTTTCTTGGACTTTTCAGGGGGAAAACATGGCACGGAAGAGAATCATCTCCTTGATCCAAGACAAGGAAAACTGGGCAGAAGACCAGTACAGAGACCGTCTGAACATTGCCAAGAATTTCTCCCTCACCATCAAGAAGGTCACTCCACAAGATGCCAAGCTCTACTTCTGCCAAGTGGGGCTCGGCAGCCTCGGTGTCAGCGAGAACCGGACCAAGCTACAGGTCTCAAGTGAGTGGTCCACCTCCACTTAACCCAGTGTTTCCCAAACTTGACAATTTTAAGGCATGAGGACTTCAACTCCCAGAATTCCACAGCCAGCAACGCTGGCTGTGGAATTCTGGGAGTTGAAGTCCTCATGCCTTAAAATTGTCAAGTTTGGGAAACACTGACTTAACCTATATCTCAGGTTTTGGGGGATTTGCAAGGAAGGTCCAAGCGGTGGAAAGCCCCTTCCTTCTGCCACACAGCCTGACCTCTGTCTTGATCCTTTTCTCTTCCAGAAGCCCCAGAAGCCCCCGAGTTTCAGCTGGCGAAAGATGGATGGCGAGCTTCTGAACCCACACTTCAAGAGGTAGGGATCACTCTGTGTTGCCTGGATGTTACATTTAGCATATCTGCAGGGGACTTCACCCCAAGATTTGGACCTCTGTCTGGTCCATCCCCTGCTCTGAAGGCATCCAGCTTCTCCTGGAAAGGTCCAAGTGGAGCAGGGAGAAGTCAGGGAAATGAAGGTGACAATTGTGCAAAGGCCCACTTTTTAATTTCAATTTTTTGTAATGTGCTTGCACAGCTGCTATTTCCTGACATTCTGTCTTTTTTACTTCTCACCTCTGAGAGCTACAGAATAGATCATGCGATTTTCTTTTCCTCCAATATAAAAAAGTTTGAATATAATATCAAAACTGGCAAGAACTAGCATTTGGAATGGAAAAAGAAAGAAGAGAGAAGAAAAGAGCAAAAACAAAAGGCAGAAATCAAAGGGGGAAAAAAAGAAATGACCACCAATTTTCTTTTACAGAAGTTTTAAGAATAAATCTAAGTTCCCCTCTGACTCTAGCACTGCTTTCATTTATAATCTATTATTTTAATTTTAATTCTCAAAAGCAGGTGTCGTAACTTCCTTGTTTTCTGTTTCCCACAAACAGTCAGTAAGGGGTTTTAAATCATGCCCTTTTTTGTGTGGTCTCTTTTTTATTTTAATTCATAGATTGGGATAAATTTGGGGCATACACATATATTTGGGGACAAGTAGAGAAAAGTATTAATTTAATCTCTACAAGTCCTTGGAACAGAGGAGGTAGGCACAGAATAATGGGGTTGATATAATCTGCATAAGCTGTATAGAAATCAAATCCCTTAGATAAGGTGTGTCCACCCTTGGCAACTTTAAGACTTGTGGACTTCATCTCCCAGAATTCCCCAGCCAGCCATGCTGGCTGGGGAATTCTGGGAGATGAAGTCCATAAGTCTTAAAGTTAGCAAGGTTGGACATCTCTGCCTTAGATGATGGTTGCCAAGGGCGGATTTCCCCTTTAGCTCTGTGAAAAGCATTTCTACCTCCAAATTGGAATTTGAACCCTGAACCCATGTTAATATCTGAGCTGTTCACTCCTAAAGAGCTGCCAGGCCTGATCTTGTCAGTGTTTCTCTTCTTCAGATAGCCACCTGTACTGCCCGCAATGGCTTCCCGCTTCCAAGCATCGTGTGGTACAAGAACAGGGAAGCCCTTCACCCCAAGGATGAAGGTACGTCTTGTTGAGGTTCTCCAAAGCTCACCCTAGACATGGAGCCAGAAAAGGGCTCACAAGGTCATCCAGAAAAAGGAAGGGCCCTGTTCTAAGGTTGGCATCTTGTGATCCAGGAAAATCTGATTATCTTCTTCTATTCCCTGTCCTGTGGGTGAGAACGATGCCATCTGATTCTGGGTCCAGGAGAGACTTGTTTCCCCAGCAATAAGTGTTTAGTTCTTTGGGGTGGCATGTGAAGATGATGGCTTTGAGGACCCCTCTGGGCTGAAAAGCAAAGAGGTTAAAGATGAAGCAGGAGAAGATGGGATGGAAATCTTTTGACTTGAGAGCAGGAAAGACCAGTGTTTCAACCTTCAGACTCTACCCTATGGGGATGATGGCTTAATAGTAGGCAAGACTTCCGAATATGACAGATTTGGCTAAAACAGAGGCGTCTAACCTTGGCAATTTTTTAAAAAGTTTTTTATTTATAGTACAGTTAAAAACAAAGATGGACATAATGTGACATTCCAAAATAAATATTCCTAACAATTTGTTCCTCTTGATATATGTAATTAATACATAGTTCTTGATCTCTATATAAACATATTCTTCTATACAATACAGTTATATATACAGTTATATATAATTCTATCTGAACTCTAATTTAAAACCCGAGCAGTTCTCCTTGATTCACACCAGTGATAAAATTTGTCCCAGATCTCGAAATAGTCTGATCTGTCTTATCCTTCATTTCCATTATGAGCCTATCCGTTTCAGCACACGATAAAATTTTATATATAATCTCTTCTTCTGTTGGAATTCCTTTATTCCTCCAGTTTTGAGCATACACCAATCTAGCAGCTGTGAGAATGTGTAACATCAAATAAAACACTCCTTTGTTGAAGAATTTTCCTGGGCTTCAATTCCCCTCTCTCGTCTAGGATATTTTTATATGTTATAATCTTTCCCAGTTGGATAAACTTTGGGTGTACATGCATTTCTAACGATGAGATCTAACTGGGAACTTGGGTATAATTTGGTTGCCAGATTTTAACCTATACATCAATTAAAGCTTGTCTGATATAGTGCCTTCGGAAATATTTATTTGTCTTATATTTATGATCCCACAGCATAGCGTGCCAACCTATTTGTAGGTCATGACCTTCCAAACATAATAGTCTTCTATTCTTTAATAATATTAACCTTGGCAATTTTTGAAGACTTGTAGACTTCAACTTCCAATATTCCCCAGCCAGTATGGGGAATGGGGGGATTCTGGGAGTTGAAGTCCACAAGTCTTCAAGTTGCCGAGGTTGGACACTCCTGGACTAAAACATGATTACACAACTGAAGGAACTTCTCCTCTGAATGTACGATGCCGTCCTTGATCCGCTATCTCAAAAACAAAATCGATTCAATGTGACTGATCAAACGGATGAGCGTTCCTGGGTTACCACAATTGTTTTTGCTACACTTTGAACCTGACCTGTTCCTCTCCAGGTTAGTTATTTGGAACAAGGCTGACCTCATTGCTTTCGTCTTTTTTCTCCACCAGAAATAGGGATCTACCCGACCGTCATCACGGAATCCAGCGGCCTGATCACCGTCCGCAGCATGCTTTCGTCCCGTGTCACCAAAGAGGATCGCGAGGCTGAGTTTCACTGCCAAGTCAATTATACCCTGATGGGGACAAACAAGACTGCTGTGTCAGAGAGCTTCAAAATTAACGTTTTTTGTAAGTCTGGACTCAGCACTTGGGTTGGGTGGGGTCCATAGGAGGCGGGGCTTGGTAAAGCTGGCAACTGACGTAGGTAATCCTCAACTTATGATTACAATAAGGACCGGAATTTCAGTCACAAGTCATTGCGGTCGTAAGCTGAGTCACCTGTCTCTGGAACTGATTGGATGACCGTTTTTATCACAGTCCTAAGTTGAGTCTCCCCAATTGTAGGTCAAGTCATGTGATCATAAGTCAAGTTGTGCATGCAAATCCAGCTTCCCCATGGTGTTTTCCATCAGAAACTGGCAAAAATAAATCCCATGAATTGTGATCACAGGACCACACAACGCTGCAACCAGTTATAAATGTGAACCAGTGCTGCCACCTGCTGAATTATAGAGATTATTAATTGGTTTTCATGCACACACAAAATATTGTTTGTATGACAACCAATCAATACTGATTATATTTATATATGTATATATGCAAACAATGAAAACAAACATTTGTTTATTTCTATCCAGTTTTCAAGATAATGATTTCCCAAGGCAGCTTTCACTGCATGTAAAATTCAACGAAGATCCCCCCCCCCAAAAAAAAGTTACCTAAAATCTTTCCCAGGGGACATTCAATGGGGCACCTGAAATAAATCATAGGAGGAGACTGGGGTCCAGAATGAAAACTAGTCAGGGAAATCTGAATATTTTTACTAAACTTCCCATCCCCAGCCTTGCTAAGGAAGCCAAGGTGGACCTCAAACCCCATAATCCATGGCAGCTTATTGCAGAAGACGGATGGTTTTGCTCTGCTTTTCTCGTAGATGCCACCAAGAACCTCAGTTTTATACTGGACCAACCTAACCAAGAGTTGAAGGAAGGAGACAACGTGACCTTGGTCTGTGAAGGTGATGGGAATCCACCTCCTGAATACACTTTATTCAAGACAGAGGTGAGCTTCTTATCCCAGACCCCACTCCAACTTTGCCACACATCTTGCTAAACCATGGAATGACTAACTATAAGCAAATCAGGTAAGATTGTACGAATGCAGCCTTCCCAGTTTGACGGAGCTGCTTATACATGTCAGACACACCCTGTTGAATGAAACCTTTTCATGGAGATCTAGCTCTGCTCCTACCCTTTCTCTCTCTCCTTTTATTTATTTTGTTTATTTATTATATCTGGGCAAAATACTGTCATCAAATTGTGACTGCAAGGTCGAAAAACAAAGGATCCAACATATGGAATCAGAGGGCCACAATAGAGCCCATAATGGAAATTTTTCTGATTTCCTGGCTGTGACAAAGAAAGCGAAAAATTGTATTTGCAATCTAGACATACATTTCTAATATTATAGGTTTTATGTTTCATATTTTGTATTTTTTATCTCTTGGGTTTTTATCAAAATGTGATGTAGGTAGGTAGGTAGGTAGGTAGGTAGGTAGGTAAGTAGATAGATAGATAGATAGATAGATAGATAGATAGATAGATAGATAGATAGATAGATAGATAGATAGATTTATATGCTATTCATCTCCCTGTCAAACAACTCTGAGTGCTTTAAAAATGTCGTAAAAACAGAGCTACAGACATTAAAACATTAAGGAATAAACAGTATTTAATTAAGTTAAAAACCAGAATGCTGAGGGAGGGAGGTGGGGGTCTCCTTCCTAGTCCACTAACCACCTCTTTTGCCCTAAACAGGACACACAATACTTGTCCCCAGATGGGAAGCTGTCATTTCCCAGCGTCATGAGAAACGACAGTGGTCTCTACTGGTGCAAAGCCCTGGATCTGCACACTTTTGACGAATTAATCGCTTCGGTGGATCTCATGGTAAACTGTGAGTAGCTCTCCCCTCCCAGTGGTCATTTCTGATTTCAAAGGACAGGGACAAGGCTGGCTTCTTACTGGGAATTTATAGTTCTAATCCCAAATTATGTCCCTTTCTTTCGATCAGAGATATACACTGCTGGAATTCCAGGAAGGTTTCTAGATTGTTGTAGGCACTTCGAAAGTCTGTCCCTTTTGAGGCTAAGTAAAGATTAGGCTCAGGGTTAAGCCTGTTTCTCTCCTCCAGACCTCGATGTGCCCACCATCTTCCCAGCTGGAACCCAGGAACCAGTGGAAGGAGAAGACCTGGTCCTAACTTGCTCCACCACAGGATCTGGACCCTTGAAATTCCAGTGGCAGAAGGTAATGCTGTTGGTGGTGGTGGTACCCAGTGGGGTGGCTAGGTGGCTTTGGGGCAAAGGTGGGCTGTACTTGACAATTATGGAGGGAAAGGTGGTGGTGAGCAGGGCATGGATGCAAGATGGGTGGGGTTCACTTTCATTTTGTGAAAGATGGGAGGAAGTTGTGAGCTGGAAAAGGAGAGGGAAAGAGACAAAATTCTCAGGAGGAAAGGAATAAAAAAAATCTAAGGAAAGGGGACCACAGGGTGATTTTTTTTCATTCTAGAAAGGGAAGCTCATTGCAGACGGTGCCGTCCTGAACTTGACTTCCATCACCTACGAGAAAATGGGCAATTATACCTGTGTGGTGACAATGCCAGACTTCTCCGATTGGGTGCGCTCCCGGCACATTTTTGTTGCTGTTCGAGGTAGGACCATAGGGCACCCAGTAGCTCCCAGCCCCTTTTCCCTTGGGCACTTCTTGGACCATAAGGCAGTGCCCAGCATCTGCCCTTTCTCCCCTTTCAGCAAAGCCCCAAAAGGTGCTTCTGAAGCAGAATCTGAGCGTGCGGGAAGGGGAGGTGGTGGATCTAACCTGCAGCTTCTACTCGGTGCCTCGAATGAACATCTCCTGGAGTACAAGTAACGGCACGGTAAATGGGTCCCTCTGGCCTCCCGCCTTGGCCAAGTTCATTCACAGAGGGATATTTCTCTCTTACCGACACACATACACAGAGAGAATTCTGCTTTCCAAAACATTTGTTTCTCCTGCCCACACTGGCTAAGATTATGTCAGCCGTAGACCAACCTTTATCCTCATTTTCTTTCATTTCTTTATTTCTCTTCTTTGCAGTTCTCTAGAATGGGGTAAAACAGCATTTCCAAATCTCGGCAGCTTTAAGATGTATGGACTTTAATTCCCAGAATCCCCTAGCTGGCTGGGGGATTCTAGGAATTGAAATCCACACCTCTTAAAGCTGCCAAGATTGGGGGATTATATTGTCTGTTAGCCGGATAATTCTTCCAAAACAGACCCAAACTGGAGTAGGGGTGTAAAGAGAATCCAAAAAAGAAAAATTGGCTTCAAAATTGGAATGGATCTAGCTTGGACTCTTGAGAAAAATATTCCAGTGTGCAAATAATACCCCCTGGTCATTGGTGTCCCAAGTGAGAATTTTGAGCTGGTTTGTTGATAATCCCTTCACTTGTTTTCTTGGCGGTCCCCGGTATTCTCAGCAGTCCTCAAAGACAATAATTGAAAAGAGCAGGGGAATAAATACTGCTAGTTTCAGAGGCATCACCTATACAAGTACTCCTTGATTTACAACCACAATTGAGCCGGAAATTATGGCCATAAGTCATGATACTTGTAACCAGGCTTGGGTTTTTTTTGTGTCATTCCCTGAGTGAACGCTGCAGTCATTAAGCGAATCCATTGTTTTCTCCGGACTGGGTTTGGCCAGAAAATTGGAAATAAATACCAATTTCTGACAAAAACATAAATTCTAGTCAAGTGATTGTGGGGCGCTGCAAGTGACCCTAAATACAGTATGATTGCTGAGCATCCAAAATGCAGTCACATGACCATGAGGGGAGAGGAATGACATCAGAATTTTGAAACTGGGTTGCAAGTCTGTCGAAATTTCGACTGGTCGCTAAGTGACTGATCATAAACCAAGGACTATCTTTAAGGCTCCATTTCCTGGGACTGCTGGTCATAATTTCTCGCCTTCTTTCTATTTAATAATAACAACTAACCCACTGTTGAATTCCCTTCAACAAAATAGGAACTGTTCCATCTTTTTTTAAAGGTGCACACATCCAGACGGAAATACCACCACAATAGCACTCTCTCCGTGTTGGTCACCAAGGAAATCCTCAAATCAGGCCTCAACTGCAGTGGTGAAAATGAGTGGGGGTCAGAGAATCAGCACTTCCCACTCCGTAAGTGGTTCCCCCTCCCCTTGGAGCGTCCCCTCTGCAAGAAAAAGGTCTTGATGGCTCAAAGAGTTTACTCAGTGTGTCTCTTCTTCCTTTCAAGGGCTGAAAACCAAAGACCATCCTGACAAAACGGGTAAGTGCTTCTCCGTTAGACACTATCCAAAAAGCATTGCAGCAGGAACTCCACTGCAGCTGTGTTCTTGGCTTTGGGGGGCACCTTCCCTGCAGACGCCCCATTTGTAACTCACAAAAGAGGCTTTGGTGAAGAGTTTTGCGTGCCAGCTGGGGAATTCTGGGAGTTGAAGTTCGCATATCTTAAAAGTTCCGTCATAAGTCGTGCCAATTGTAAAAGGAAGGTCAGGCATGTGATCAACCTGATTTTTGAGGTCATTAAGCAAATACTGCGGTCGTAAAGTGGCTGCAGTGGTGCCACAATTGCTGTTTTGGGCTGGTTTTGTCAAAAACGAGAAACGAACGCCAGTTTTCAACAAGTCTATTGTAAGACACAGTCACGCGATTGTGGGACGCTGCAAACGGCTATAAATGCAGCCATTGTTGGGTGCCCGACATTTGGTCACATGATCACGAGATGGGTCATCTGTTGGAACTTTGAGACCAGGTCATAAGTACCCCCAGGAAGGTCCAGCATAAGTTTGAATGGTCACTAAGTGAGCAGTCATTAAGACAAAGATTACCTGTACTCTATACACGAAAGCTTGATCCCTTCTTGACCAGGCTGAACTTGATCCATGCCTGTGTTGCATTTGACACAACTCTCAAGCAGTGCCACTGGCAAGGATCCCACCTGGACGCTTGTTTTAGGGGGATCTCCAGCCTACCCTGGGACATCTGATATGGCTTTTCCTTCTGCCGAGCCCCCCCAAACGGAGGCTAGTGCAGGAGACCTGAGCAAGGCTCCTTTCCCAAACGCTGCCCCTTGTTCATGCGTCAAGTGGAACCCCGCCAAGATCAGATGTTCCATTCCATGTCTGCCTCCTTTCCTTTCAAGAGACCATAACGCAGGACAGCAAAGGAGTGATCATCGTGGCAGTCATCGTCTTCCTGCTGGTCTTCGCCATCCTGGGTGCCGTCCTTTACTTCCTGCACAAGAAAGGCAAGCTGGCTTGCGGACGGTCCGGCAAACAAGAAATGTAAGTCGGGAACATTTCCTGGGAAATTCCCCTTTGGCTGTCCGAGGCCACATGCTTCCTGATCTCATCTCACCCAGCAACAGCTGGCTTCTGAATGCAGGGGAGAGGGGTGGGCGGGTGGCTTGATTGGCTTCTGCTCCCTTGCCCCCCCTCCCACATCAGCAATGGGGAACCTCCACATTCCCCCTAATCCCTAATGGTCTGTGAGGACAGCCTTGGTACAGGAAGGAAAGTCAAAGCCTGGACAACTCTTGTCCAACAGCTATCTCAGTGGGAACCGTGGGAAGCATTAACCAGAGGGAAACAGGAAAGTAGAGGAATACTTTCAGACTTACAAGATTGACAACAGCCCTTCAGAGTTGTCTAGAGAAGGAGCACCAACCACATGTACAACCTTTATTGTAAGCTTACCACAACAGAATAGCAATAGCAATATGAGCTGAGGTGGCGCAGCAGTTAGAGTGCAGTACTGCAGGCCACTTTAGCTGACTGTGTTCAGCAGGTCAGCGGTTCAAATCTCACCAGCTCAAGGTTGACTCAGCCTTCCATCCTTCCGGGGTAGGTAAAATGAGGACCCAGATTGTTGGGGGCAATGTAAATATATATATATACACATTGCTTACTGGTGCACACCGCTTAGAGAGTGCTTGCACTTAAAAGCGGTATATAAGTCTCATAAATAAATAAATAAATAAATAGCACTTATATACCACTTCACAGCACTCTCTAAGCAGTTTACAGAGGCAGCACATTGACCCAACAATCTGGGCTCTCATTTTACTGACCTCAGAAGGATGGAAGGCTGAGTCAAGCTTGGAGAATCTTGCAAGTTTGGAAGCACTTTTCCCCTCCGATAGTTTTAATTTTGCCAAAACTAGGGAGGATCCCTTCTGAAATGCTTCCTGCCCGTTTCTCCTTCTGTGGACCAAGATGCCTTTTGTTGAGTCTGCGATTCTTCCTCCTTCCATCTCCTGAGGTCGTTCCCACAGGCCTTTACATTAACCAAGTGTCCAAACTGAGCAAAAGTGCCTCTTGTGGGTCTTTTCACCTGGATTAAGCAACTCTGCCCTGCCCCTCCCCCTCTGACCTGCAGCATGCCCCCTCCCCTAACAACCCCCTTCCCCAGAGCCCCATCTGGATCTGTCTCAACACTATCACACTCCTTCCTCCTCCTCCTCCTCCTCTTCAGCACGAGGCCCGAAGCACATAAAGACGAGATTGTAGTTGAAGTAAAATCAGATAAACTTCCTGAAGAGGCGGGTCTTCTGCAGGGTGCCAACGGTGAGAAGAGATCGCCAGGTGACCAGGTAGGCAGCTCCTGCAACTGAAAAGGTGGGGGGTTGCTTTCCTTCAGGGCCCTCCATCGGTGTATCCTGGGGGGGGAGCAACTTTCATCCATCGTCCCCCTCCAGATCGTTGCTACCATTTGGGGTGCAGATGGGCTGTCAGCAAACAGTTCCTTCTTAGTGGACTGAATCCCCTTTTCTCATTATTATTAAATTTATTTGCTGCCCATCTCGCTACAACACAACTCTGGGCAGCTTACAGGATTAAAAAAAAAGATTAAAATCCTCAACAATACGTATTCCTAATCCAATAAAATGATAACACTGACAATACCGTCAATACTTGCTCCAATGATCAGAAACCCAAACACTCATTCCTCCTTTGCAATTCACTTCAGTTGCATCGTGGCTTGGATGCTACTGGGCAATTTAATATGTAGTCCTCGGCTTACACCAGAATTGGAACAGGAATGCCTGTTGCTAAGCAAAGGCAGTCATGCCCAATTTTAGAACCCTTTTTTTTTTGCCATGGTGGATAAGCAAATCACTGCCATCATGCAGCCATTAAGTGACTTTGCTTGTTGGAAGCCAGCTGCGAAGGTCAGAGGTGACCTCAGGATGCTGCAACTGTTGTAAATACATGCCGCTTGCCGTGCCTGAATTTTTATCACAACTGTGGGGGTGCTGTGGTGGTTGTGAGCGCAAAGACTGATGGTAAGTCACTTGTTTCGGCACCATTGCAACTTCAGATGCTAAACAAATGGCTGTGGACTACCGACAGAGCGCAAAGCACAAAGCACTTTCCTCTGTGAGCTGCTAGCCCAGGGCTTCTCAACTTCAACTTTTAAGAAGGTGTGTGGATTTCAACTCCCGGAATTCCCTGGCCAGCATTCTGGAGAATTCTGCGAGTTGAAGCCCACACATCTTAAAAAGTCACCCAAGTTGAGAAATACTGTTCTTCCCATCTCTGTTTGGGACTGCAGTTCTCCTTTGCACCCACAAAGGTGGGCCTTTGCCCTGAAGCCCTATCTTTCTGCAGTCACCTCACCCTGGCACCCACTCTGGCTGGGATCATGGAACAGGTTGGAGAAAAACTAGCTGGCCTTTTTGCCCAGCGCGGCGGGTTTTCTTTAGGGCTGTGCCGTGGGAATCCAGGCAGTTTGGTTTCTTTACCCCACAGGGTGCAAATGCAGGTTTGACGTTAGAGCAGGAAACAGGTTGAGCCCATTCCGCAGACGTGCCTCGCTTCAGCATCTCCCTGGACTGCAGCTTCACTGCTTCTTTTGAACCCAGAGCCAGCTTGGCAACCTTCTGTCCTCTCCTTTCCAGTGAAGGAAGAGTGGGTCGTTTGCAAGAGTCCCAAAAAATAGCCAGCATGTGCTTTTTTTTGCCGTCTTGAAACTTGTCACTTGCTCTCGTTCACACAACTGCTCCCTGTGCTAGCAAGAAATCACTCTGGGTGAATTGGGATCTTTAAAAAAAAAAAAAGGCATGCTTTTCTGGATCCTAATGCAAGATCTTCCTCTCTTGGCTCTCAAAGGGAGAGAAATACATCGATCTGAGGAACTGAAGAGAGCAGGCCGTTTTCTTCAAATTTTCTCCTGCCCGCTCTAAAACATTCACCCCACCCCGTCATTCAGAAACGAAGTAACCAACAACGCACAGATGGACCCAGTACAGGATATTCTGCAATCTTGCCTTCTGTCTTTTCAAGGAGGATGTGATTTTTTTTTCAAAGAAGACAATAAGGAAAGGTGGTTTGATCCATTGTAATTTCAGAGCATTTGTGTTAAGAGGGTGGGCAGATCTGTGCTGTTCTGTTGTATGTTATGTGTTTGCATTCCGGGTTTTAGAAAAGAAGGGAACAAAAGGTTTAAGTAGGCACAATTTAATACTGGACAAGCCAGTCAGTTCAGAATTAGAACGGTTACACCATTAACACCCAATTTGTAAAGCTGGAGCACAGGATAATGGGTAAGCGGCTTTGTTTCCGGTAAGGAGGTAAATCGCAATGTTCATTTAAAAAGCATATCCAAGATGGAGAATGGCTGAAGTTGAACAGAAGACGCGAGTCTCAAAAGTGAAAAAGGAAGAAGCACATCTGAAGTTTTTGTTTAAGGACACTCACCGGGGGAATTTGTTCGGTTAATAAGTGAAATGTTCTTTCCGTGGTTCTTACTTAGGATAGGAACAAGGCAATGCTTTTCAAACTTGGCAACTTTTAAGAATCCTGAAAGTTGAAATTGCCAAGTTTGAAAAGCACTAGAAGAGGAATTTTGTGTGTGTGTGTAAAAACTGTAGTCACATCTTATCAGAGATCTCCAGCTAGTCCCCTCTTCCCTCCAGTTCCAAAGAAATCCCTGCTCAAGTTCACAGCCACTGCCGTAATTTTTGCTAAGACCCTCAGCAGCGCCCACTTCTCCCTCGGCTGCAACAAGAGAAAAACGGGGATTGGAGACGCGGTTCTTGGGTTTCTGTCCAGCTGAGATCCTTGAAGGAAGAGGCAGCTGCCACCGCCAGAGACCAAATACAGAAGATGTGTTTGGCTGCTCTGGAGGGTTGATGGTCTTGAATGTTTTAGAACCTATCCTTGCTTGGAATGGACAAGATCCCTATGTGGAAATCAACTCATACCTCCTCCTTTTCCTTTCCCTCCTCTCCTTTCCTTCTCCTGGGATCTTCCTGGCTGCAGTTTCCTATTTTCACCTTTATAAAATTTGAAGCGGGGAGGAAAGACCTTATATAGCAGGGGTGTCCAACTAAGACTTGTGGACTTCAACTCTCAAGAATTCCCCCGTCAGCATGGCTGGCTGGGGAATAGCAATAGCACTTACACTTACATACCGCTTCACAGTGTTTTACAGCCCTCTCTAAGCGGTTTACAGCAGTGTTTCCCAAACTTGACAATTTTAAGGCATGAGGACTTCAACTCCCAGAATTCCACAGCCAGCGTTGCTGGCTGTGGAATTCTGGGAGTTGAAGTCCTCATGCCTTAAAATTGTCAAGTTTGGGAAACACTGGTTTACAGGATCAGCATATTGTCCTCCCTCAACAATCTGGGTCCTCATTTCACTGACCTCAGAAGGATGGAAGGCTGAGTCAACTTTCTGGGAATTGGAAGTCCACAGGTCTTAAGAGCTGTCAAGGGTGGACAACTCTACCATATAGTAAATATCTCGCTAGAAAACATATCTGGTTAAATGGGTTACCAAAACAGTGAGGGGCCGCTGTGCTTTACATGCAAGTCAGGAGATGCCAGAATGGAAAGCTTTTGTTGGAGATATACATATATTTTTTGTTGACGTGTGTAAATTTAAGAGTGTCTGAGTTCAGGGTTTTATATATATATACATATATATATAAATGAAAAATAAAGAAGCTAAAGAAGTAGTCAAGAATGGCCTCTTGTGTACATGGAGACTGGAAAAAGGAATGGGGAATGGCTTCGGTTATTTTAAATCAGCTGTGTTAAGAGGAGGGAGAGAGAGGTCTCCCGGTGCAAGTGTGTCTGTTCACTAGAAGGGGGCCTCACCCATTATCAAACAATGCACAATAGACAAAAGCTTGGCCTTTGTGTGCGGCCATCAAGTCTACAAGCAAAGTCTAGACAGGGTTGTTCAACCTCAGGAACTTTAAGGTGCTTGGACTTCAACTCCCAGTGTTCCCCAAGCCAGCATGGTTGACTCAAGAAATTCTGGGAGCTGAAGTCCACAAGTCTTAAAAAGTTGACAAATTTGGAGTGCTCTTGTCTAGAGTCATGGGTCTAATTTTCACTGATGCGAAACTGCTGGAAAAATCATTCTCAGGGAACCCCTACAACTGGGGTGCCCCTGAACCTCAGCCTGGTGGAAGGGGTTCCCTATCACAAGAACTGACATTGACATCAAACAAGCCATGTGCTACAACAAAGAAATTTATTTAAAAATAAAACTTTTCCTTTTGTTTCTCTTTTTATCGACACACATGAAATTCCCTAAAGGCCCCCACCCCTCCCACCAAGCTCTTCAGTGGGCCCCTTACCAGAATGAAAAATAAAAAATAAATAACATTAGTATAACCTCTAAAACATTAACAATGCATCTGCAAAATAAAACAAAAACCCGAGGACTTTAGCCCAAATGAATCTTAAAGCTCGGCTATTCTGTAAGAATATTTACCTTCTGTTCTTACTCTTTACATGTCTGAAAGGATTAAATACTGCTAATATATTTTTTTATATTAATGATATTATAACTTTTAAAATAGTCAGTGAAAATCTGATTCTTTTTTTTTTTCTTAGACACCAATATTACATTGGTTCTCGACCTTCAGGAGAAATAAAGCTACTTATTATTAACCACTCTTTTCTACCCAGCAAAGATAACTTATAGTTTAGTGTAACCTCTTCCCGGATCGCAGTTTCAGTCCAAAAAAGAAAAAGGGGGGAAGTCTTGATCATTGGGTGGGAATGTCATCCAAGATTAATTCCACTATTCCAAAATCTGCTCCAAGCTACCGATAATGTCCCTCAATGCAACTGCATGCCTGGAATGTAGGAGGCCACATTTTTAAGGAAAGAGATCCATTGTGAACCAAACAGGCACTGAACATTTAATCCACAGGAAACTCCTTGTCCAGACAGACAGACAGACACACACACACACACACGAGAAATGGGAACGTCCAAGCAGTGCTCAAGAAGCAATGCTAGTAGACCATTTCTGCCCCTTCAGTGGCCAAAAGCAAAAAAAAAATGCCCCCCAAATTGGCCCAAGGCAGGCTCTGGGCCAAGGATTGACAACTTTGGCAACTTGAAGACTTGTGGACTTCAATTCCCAGAATTCCCCAGCCAGCTGTGCTGGCTGGGGAATTCT
The DNA here is from genome assembly GCF_016545835.1 of Crotalus tigris. Classification (NCBI taxonomy): domain Eukaryota; kingdom Metazoa; phylum Chordata; class Lepidosauria; order Squamata; family Viperidae; genus Crotalus; species Crotalus tigris. Next base: position 2,722,181 of record NW_024096953.1, on the reverse strand, counting down.
GGGAGTTGAAGTCCACAGGTCTTCAAGTTGCCAAGGTTGGACACTGCTGCTTTAGACACACCTTGAAAGAGCCAACTGGATTTTGCTTCCGGACCAGTAGACTCCGTTTCAAGAAGGAAACCAACAATGGAGGAGTTGGGGGTCCCCATAGCTACGTTAAAGTTGTCCAGCAGCACTCCCATCACCTTCAAGTACAGCTTTGGGCAGGAAACACCAGCCTTTCGTTGGTAGTAATGAAGAAGCTAACAAGGGAGAGCTAGTTGTGGCTGTTGCTCATGCCAGCGGGTGGCCAACCGCTGGCTCCTTCCTTCCTTCCTTCCAAACTACGATACCCCAGGAGAAGCTGCAGGGCTCTGCAGTCAAGTTTCAAACTATGATACCCCAGGAGAAGCTGCAGGGCTCTGCAGTCAAGTTTCAAACCTAGTTTCAGGTTCGTCCTTGGGGAGAACAGCGTTTTCCCTATTGAAAAGGCACTCTATATTTGGCTTTCGGTAAAATAAATCAACACTTTCCCCCCCCCCCAAAAAAAAAGAGATGGGGGAAGGAGGGAGGTGGGGTGGAGGAAAGTCAGATGTAAAAGCAGCAGGGGACATTCCCTCCCCCCAAAGAAGTGTTTTGGCCTGTACTTCCCTAGTGTTTGCTGGACTATGACATTCATGGGAAGATGCCTGAAAAAAAAAATGTCCTAGTGAAATTTAAGATGTGAAAAGGAAATGAAGGAACACATGGAGAGGAATCCGGTCGGCTAGGCGGCAATGGCAGTGCTGGCTCTGCTCTGTCTAATCCACGGCACGGCACCCGCCGGAAAACAAAGGCCTGTCCTTGTGAGGATGTGGGCTGATACAATGCGTGCATCTCACTTCCAGCAAGGAGTGTCAACAATTCCCCCGGGATCACACCAAAAGCTTCTTCGGGGTTTTGCAAAGAACTCGAGAAACTGACTCCTGAACTGACCCAGATTTAACCACCATCCTGGAGAGAAACAGAAAAAGGTTCCACTAATTTTTAGGCTGGGGGGGGGGAGGGAGGGAGAGAGAAAAACAAACAAACAAAGCCACTGCAATTTTAAAAAATAAAAGTTCTCCTTGCAGCAGGGATGTAGAATTCCCCTGCTTCTAGGCGCCATCCCCATCTCCTTTGCACCCAGCCAGAGTCCCCTCCAGGAGGCCTTCAAGCTCAACAATTTTATCCTGAGTCACCAGCAGGCAGGAAGACTGGACTGGCACCGCCAACTTCCAAGGAGACTTGGAGATCCCCGTAAGGTCTTGGCCATCTTGATAGTGCCTCCCGCTACCCAGAGAAGACCTTCTTATACCTCCTGAGCAGAAAGCATCATTCCACAGAAACCCTCTTCTCCGGCCTCTTAGAATGAAAGCATCCTTGATTAGGGAGGAGGAATTAATGCTATTTAAACATGGAAGCCAATCATGCAGGGGACCTTGAGATGTCCGCTTTCATGCCAGGGTACATGCTCTCGCCCTGCAGGTGGTAAGAAAACTTGGGAAATAGATGAGGAAGGGTGGGGGGGAAGGGGGAGGACGCTTGCTGACTTTTCCCTAAACCAAAACAGCTTCCTCGTATCTCTTCCCTGAGAACCCAGGAAAAGTAACACCAAGAGCTTAAACCAGGGCACCGGAAAGTCAGTGTTTTATGGACATTGGTCTTCCAACAGACTTTCTTTTGTTCCTGATATAACAAGCCAGGAAAAAGAGTCTTTTAGGCTGTTCCATAGATGCCCGACACAAAATGGTTGCATTTTTACTACTGAGCAGGTAAGAGATTCCAGGGGGTGCTACATACACTTTTTTCTGCAAGTGTCTAAGGGACCATGCTTGTGGTTAACTTTTCATTAGAGTTTTATAGGCAAATGAGGGGATCTGGAAGAGCCGTAAGGCATCTAAAGGCTGCTAAGATGGGCAGCTCTGTTGACCGACCATAACATCAGGAACGTCCCGACAGCTGCTGTGGCCCAACCCAGCCCGGATCACCTCAACGCAGAAAAGATCGGGGGCTGCAAAGTAGGGAGCTTCGACTCCCCACCCGCCCAAACACCTTCCCCAATCCAACACGCGAGAGCTGTCAACATCCATCACGCCGTGGAGTCCAGTGTGCGGCAGGTAAAGTCGGCATCGGGAAGAGGTTGACTTCCAAAGGAGGACTGAACGTGACGGAGGAGACAGGGAAGAGGAGGGTGGGAAAACGGAAGGCGCTGAAACCTCCGGCTTCATCAAGAATCTGTACCCGACAGCAGAGGGTTCGAAAAGCCTGAGCCAAAACATACAGCAGCAAAGAGGCCCGCAGGGGGTACCCCAAACCACCAGGGATGTGGGGGTACCTTCAGCATCTGGGCCTCTGGTTGGGATTCACAGCACGAGACAAGTTGACCAAGCAGCCCTTCCCCGTATTCTAACGGCAAAGGAAACCGGCATCCAAAGTTTAGCAGGTCTGTTCTCTCCAATCAGAAAAGTGCAAGGAGGGGGGCGTTGGATGGGTGGGCAGAGAGAGAGAACCCAAACAGGGACAGGAGATTGTGGGAAGGACACACCTATCTGCTCCGCTTCACGCCGCTCAAACACCTGGACTTGCACAAAACCCTGATGACCGAATCTCAGCAGAGGCAGGCCCGGCTTTGCAGGGAAGTCCCTCAAGGAGCCGGTGCTCAACGCCAGGCCGATGCAGGCAAGAGACTGCCCAGGCAGGTGGACGCATGGGAGGAAGGCTCCAGGTAGGGCCGAAAGAGGTGCTATGTGGCCACGTGCGTGGGGGAAGAAATGGAGACAAATTCCCGGAGAATATTCTTGGCCATGTCAATGTTGTTGTGGGCGATGAGCAGGGCTTTCTGGATGTCCTGATAGGAGTAACCTTGGCTCATGAGATTCTCGATCTCGGAGGAGAGCTGCGGGGAGGCCGCGGGGACCGGTCCTGCTCCGCTGGCCTGCAGGCAGCTGCCCGCCTTCCGTTCAGAGTTTATTCTCCGAGGCAAAGGCTTCGGGGGCCTCTCGGGAACCTGGGAGACGTCCGAGGAGGCATCTGCAAGAGAAAGCAGCACGGGGCTGAGAGGAAGGGATTTTGGATCGGCAGCTTTCCTGCTCTCTTCTGGCGGCTCCTTTCTGGCCATTAACCTTCAGAGTTTCCAAAGCAGGAGAGAGCAGGGCAAGGAACAACGGAGGGGAAACTCATCAAGGAGAGAAGCAACCTGGAATTCAACCCGGAATTAAGGAGAAATGTCCTAACAGTGAGAATAAATGACCAGTGGAAGAGATTGCCTTCAGAAGTTGTGGAAGCTCTTGAGAAGAGACTAGACAGACCCTTATCTCAAGTGGTATAGGGCTTCCTGCTTGAGCAGGGGGTTGGACTAGAAGACCTCCAAGGTCCCTTCCAGCTCTAGTCTGATTGATTAATTAATTAGATTGAACAACTGATAGCTCGGGGCCTCTAGTCTGGCCTCGCTTGAAGGGCTGACATTGCGGCACTCGGGAGCTTATTGCTGCAACAGGCCTTCTGAGCAGTGCCTGAGGAAGAGCAAGGAAACGAAACAGCTCAACATTATAGGGCCTGCCAATCCCTCCCCTTTCTGAAAGTCAGGAAAAATGTGGGAGGACTTGAAAAAGGGGGGGAGGGGAGTCAGTGGTCATTATCACCCAGCTCCAGGGATTTGAATGCTGGGGGTTCCCAATCAAAATCCAGGTATTTTGCTTGAGCTTTTGTCCAGGATAGATAATCAGCTCTGCCCCTCTCTTGTTCCCAACCTTTTATGTCCTGTCCAATATAGGGCTGTTTCCTAGAGGCCTCGGCCACCCGCCAGCCTGCCCAGGAACAGGCGTAAGCACCTGCTAGAAGTTCTCCATCCAGAGAGGCGTGGCTGAAGGAGGTGGCTGCGTTGGAGAAATCGGACAGTGTGCGACGAGTGGTGGCTGGCTGGACGGATGGGCGGGGAACGTCATAGCCGTCTTCCTCGTTCCCCGGCTCCTCGGGACCATTGGTGGCCTCTTCATCAGCTACCATGTCCCCTCCCTCTGAAAAAGGATTAAGCCTTTTCAGCACCCCTTTAGGCCTCCAGCCTGCAGGCGCATCAGGAGAGCGCTTCCAAGAGGAGCACGGAGAGCCTAAACCTCAACGCTGATCCAAAATGCACAGAAATGTTTAAAAAGAGTAATGTGGAGCACACAGAAAAGCCGTTTTGCCATCCCGAGATGGGTGGGGAACCTCGGCTCTTTTATGACTTGTGGGCTTCGACTCCCAGAATTCCTGAGCCAGCCAGTTGAAGTCCGCAAGTCATAAAAGAGCCGAGGTTCCCCACCCCTGGCCTAGACATTGGTATTTGAACATAGATCTTTTTGACGTTTATATTTTATTGTGTTTTATGAACCTAGGTGAAGTGTTTATATTGCTAGTCCACGTAGGATATGCCGCACGCTAAATAAATGGAAATCTGAAAGTATGGCAGTTGCAGATTCTTTCATTCCACAGAAAGCAAAGACTTCAGAGAGTGAAAGAGCAATCTGGTGGAAGAGTTAGCCTGTAATTTTTGCTCCCTGCTATAAATTGCCAGAGTGAACGGTCACAGTCAACGTAGGATGGTAGCTATTGTGTAAATAATGCCCAGTGCAAGTGGGCTTATATTCTCAAGGAGGAACTGCTCATCCAAGGGGCAGGAGAAGGAAAATGAGGTGTTAATGGCTCTGGATGAGACATACAGACAAACACAGAGAGATAATGAAAGCAGAGGCACTGGCTGGAACGCTTGGGTGCCTTTCTTAGCAAAGAGAGACTGTGTTTCCTTCATTTTGGCTTCTTGCAATATAAATCTAGCTTAAACGTGATTTCATTTCCCAGGAAACTTACCAGGCATGCTGGCAGTTTCAGAGGAACACGGTGCTGGCTGGGACTGAATATTGAACATTGCTTCGTAAGTCGTTCCCTCCATCTCCTGCTCACACTCCAATACGCTGAAGAGAGAGAAAGAGAAGGCATTGGATTCAACTCCTACAACACGAAGAGACGCTGTGCTCAAAACTTCAGCATAGATCTACAAGCTGTGCCATTTTGAGCCTGTAAGCATCCTTGGCCATTACACAAAGCAGAAGAGCATCCTTCTGATCAGGTTGTTTTCAACTCCATGCCAAGTTTCAAACAATTCTAGCTTACAATATTGCAGGGAATTCAAAGGCCAGCCGATTTCAAGCACCAGCAATAGCACTTAGACTTACATACCACTTCATAGCGCTTTACAGCCCTGTCTAAGCAGTTTACAGAGTCAGCCTATTGCCCCCAACAATTTGGGTCCTCATTTTAACGAGGCTGAGTCAGCCTTGAACTGCTGGCAGTGGGCAGAATTAGCCTGCAACGCTGCATTCTAACCACTGCGCCACCACAGCTCTACCCCTTTCCACTCAGAGCCTCTAAAATTCAATCGCAATCACAAACACGGGGGGGGGGGGGGAATCAAAGGACTCCCTCACCGTGAACCTGTATTCATTTCCAAAGGCAGTTTGGCATCAGGCTTTTGTCCAGCACAGCCAGGGGGCACCAGGGGCAAGGAGGAAGGGGACATGTACTCAGAGTCTTCGTCATTCCCAGAGGCCTCTCCAGAGAGCAGTTTTGGGGTAACCAATGACCTGGGGGGAGAAGAAGACAATACAAGTTTTCAATCTGTGATAAAAGGCAGCCAGCTGCTCTCTGCTGATGAAACGTTGAAAGCAAAAGTTTAGAAGGCTTTTGGTCCATGTGTCAAATCTTTCAAAAGCTTAGCTTTGTGACTCAAGATGCCCAGCCTTGCATCACAAATGACACTTCTGGCAATACAGTTTTACACACACACACACACACACACCCCAGGCCACAAAGCCTCACATTCTCTCAAGAGAGAGGTGCCTCCTACATTAAGTTACTCAGCTGAGGAGATCCAATTTAATCCTATTTTAGTTTCATGATGTTGAACTCAACGTTCATGTGGTTTCTCCCGAGCACAATCACCCCAAAGCCATCCTATGGAACCTCCCCAAACGAAACAAAAACTCCAGCAAGATTTAACTAAGCAGCTTAACCTAAAATCACCCGCTCCATTTTGTGCATCCCAGCTTCCCAGAAAGCAAGGCCCTCACTGCAGAGGATCAGAAACCAGTGAAGAATCAGATGCCAACCAGAAACTCTCCCCAGAGTTTCGACATGAGTTTCTAACTATGGTTTACCGATTGTGCAATTCAACTCTCTAACTGATGTTGAAACATCCTTAAAATTTTCAGTGGCTGAACTTCCTTGAGGACACAGCTTACCTTATAGCAAGAGAATAGATGGCATTGGCAGAAGAAGATGGTTTTATTTTAGAATGTTCGCTGTCTAAGCCAGCAGGAAGACCGAGTTGATTCTGCAAGAAAACATTGCGTCAGACGCCATCACCAGCGTACAGTTAGAGACCAAAAGAGGTATATTTATTAAGCCTGTTGTGAACATTTTTGTAGTTATAAAAAATGCACTTAGACATGTAGCCAGGGCATTAGCTCCTTTTCTCAAGGAAGATAACACCACCACACGGGCCCAACTATTTTGCCACCTCTTGAACAGCCTGAGGAAATATCACAGATCTTGTCCATTTCCTCAGGTGTTATCGGATCAAACTCATCCCAAGTAACCAACAAGGGCCATGTCTCCCCTGACTTAATGGTCCAGATCCAAGCAACTTTGTCCACTAGAAATAATTTTGCTATGCCCACCGTTGCCTTTGTGTAGGAGAAGGAGAGGCAGAATCTGCAGCAGGAGTCAAAAGAGGGATCAGCCAAGAATCCCTACGTAGCCACAAGCAAAATCAGTCCAACCTTCCTTGAATTCTCTTGACCCTTATCTAACTCTGCCAATTGTGAGGTGAATAGTCCTGTGCGTAACCATGAGTAGTAATAAATCAGTCTAATTGGATCTTATGGGTTGACTTGCTCTTTTGCGCCTGACATTTTTGTAGCTTTACCAATTTCATAAATAAGCCGTAAGAAGGGGCAGAAGACTCGTGCTGCAGACCCCGTTTGGTCAAGGAATTCCGACTGGCAGGGTCCAGGAGAAGAGCCTTTTCCGCTGTGGCTCCCATCCACTGGAACACCAGGCCCCTGAGGTGAGGCCCACATGCACCCGTTGGCTTTCTGAAAGAGCCTGAAGACCTGGCCTTCCCAATTGGCCTGTTGCCCCAACAGGGGCATGTCATACCGACAATGGTTAATGGGCTAAGATAAGACGCCACTCCTCCTCGTGGGAAGCCTGGCACACACACTCACCACCACTGGAGTGTCCAAGCTCAGAGTACTGCCCAGTCTGTGAGGCTCCACTCTGGCATCCATCTGAGAAGGCAGCGAGAAGGGGAGGGAATGACGGTTCTTCAGCTCCCGACTGGCCCAGGCTTCCGTGGGCGCCTTCAACATCGGCCGCGATGGCCAGAGCTCCCCCTGACGGTTACAGGGCACGGGGGGCAACTTGTCCCTGGAAGGACAGTCTCCTGGAGTGCAAGGCAAGGGTCGTCTCTGGGACCGACTCTCTGTCCCAACGGCGTGGGGCCTGTCTGGAGGCGGGGGCGGAGGAAGATCTCGGTGAGTCGGTGGGATCGGCAGAGGTTTGTCTTTGTGGAGAGAACCAGGTGCAGCCTGTAAAACAATGGAAAGCTTTCCAAGTACAATTGTATTTTAACCTTTCTCTCTGAAGCAGTTTTTTTCTCTACCTTGGTGGCTTTAAGATGCATGGACTACGACTCTCAGAATCCCCCAGCCAGCCATGGAATTCCAGGAGTTGCAGTCCACACATCTTAGAAGTCACCGAGGTTGGAGAAGCAGTAAAGTTAAATCATAATATCCTTCTTCCTATAATCCTGTATAATTATCAAAGCCGTGCACCACCTGGTCATGTTTTTATTTTATTCTTATTCAAAAAGCCGATCAGATGTTTCCAGCCACCAATAAAACAACAATTAAATTATAACAGGCAAGTTATAGAGGAAAGGTAACTCTGAGGCGAGTACCACACAGCCCAGAGTGTGTAAGGATCCACAACATGCTGAACACGGGCAGGAAGAAGTGGGCTCTGGCTGAAAAATCAGTCAATCAAGGCTGTGAATGGAGTCATTCAACTCAACAAATGCAATAGCTGGATGATGAATTGTCAAGAAGAGGGAAAGTAGAACAGTCTACATTGCCATTGAAGAAAATCAATCAAGCCCAACACATTTCAGACAGTGTGGGATCCTTGGAGCCCTCTGAGCTTGGGAGTTGTCTCACAGACGTTTCATTACTCAGCTAGGGAACACAAAGCGCCAGCTGACATCATCTTTGAAGAGGTTACCTAGTTGGGTAATGAAACATCTTCAAGAAAGAGAGCACCAAGGATCCCGCCGTTCAACCCTCAACTACAAATATTCTCTTCCCTTGGTGCATTTCAGATAGACGTCTTTTGAAGGACCCCTGTTCAGTCTACAAGTTCTGGTACCTTGGAAGTGGTTCCTGGGCTTGATGCTCCAGGTGGGGTGGACACACGCTGCTGCTGCTGCAGAAGGTCCAACCGTGGAGGTACTGGGGGAAGTGCCGCCTGCGGAGTCATTGAAAATGGAGAAGGGGGACGCTCTACCTGAAGAGATACCAAGAGGACATCAGTGAAAACATTTTTAAAAATCCAACCCAATAATCAGGTTACCACTAGCTTGGCATTTCAAGTCACCTTCTCTTCAACCCAAGGGAGAGACCTGCTATTCATCTCTACCCAACAAATATAGGCAGGTCCTCTTCCTTCCTGTTAATTCCAGCATTTCAGCAATCACAAGGCCTGTTCTGTCACTGATTAATCTGCCTACTACTCTTGAACTGGACTTGCAGTGGGCATAGTTTTTGAAACCAATAGATGCTTCATCTTAAGGACAGCCACCAGCTGAGGTGCAACGTGGGCACAGGCCTGGCTGGAACTGGTCTCTGTTGGGACCGAGCAATCCCAGAAATCATTAACAGGTTCCAAGAGAGCAGAAGACAAAATGGGTCCATATATTATGTAAATAAAATGTGCTACATCAACAGGCAAACAATGGCAGCTTCAGCAAAGGCTAAATTTTCTAAGTTGGTAGTGAATTCAGTACTCAAGTAGAGACTCATAGAGATGCATCGCTAACCAGCACACCTCAAGCACAAGGAGACATTATCGACAAGCTCAGCTGTAGGTGTAAAGGACTGCAAAATCCAAGAAAACACACACACACACGAGCACCCCTTGCTAATCTGAGCTTTGCTCAAATTGCTGGGAGGAAACATACCAGGATAGAGTGCAGGCAGAATGGACAAGGCTACTCACTGCAATATTTTACTGCAGAACTCCCAGGTGACTGCCAATTACAGACATTAATATTGACAATACAGACATTTAATTAAAGTGGAATGCTGACAACCGTCTGAAACCAAATACTAGAAAACGTATCCAAACTTGGTTCATGTGATTCAAAGGGGTCAAACTGAAGGTTCAGGGTCTGTACAGAATATCATTCTGAAGACCTAGTGGCTACCTCTGTCTGTCTGTCTGTCCATCCCATCCCATCCCATCCCAGTTTATATTACTTTCATAGAGGAGACCAACAGTCCAGTCTTACTTTGGCACCAGCCAGCTCTTTCATCATGAACAGTGAATCATCCGTTCTGTCGTCGTCATCGTCGTAATTTGGAGAAGGGGCTCCTTCTGCCCCTTGCCTCAGAAGCCCTCCCCCTCCTCGGGGATCAAAAGGGTCCACCACAATGGGCTCAGTGCCTTTAATTTCACACCGGCAGAACGGGCATCCCTGCCCCTCCGATTCCTGCAGGTAGAGAGCAAGGAGGGACATAAGGACCAGGGGATTCACTCAGGGCCACCTCATGGAACGTGGCAGCAGGGTTAGTTTGGCACACAGGCGGGAGGGAGGGAGGGAGGGAGGGAGGCAAGAAAGAAAGGGTGGAACTTACAACTTGCTATTGCAGTAGGAAATTAACTAGCCTGAATGGATGACTAGAGGCCTTATGGGAATAGCCAAAGAAAGAGGAAGAAAAATCAAATGGTGCATCTCTCTCTCTCTCTCTCTCTCTCTCTCACACACACACACACACACACACACACACACACACACACACACACACACCATTGTCTCCTTCAAGGTAGCTGCACAAGTCAGCCACTCCATATTCATAACACTCATTTTCGCTGCATAAACACACTGGAGCACAACTCCATGATAGCTGACACAGCCTAGCAAAAAACAGGCATTCCAGGTGCCTTTTGCAAAACTGGGGATAGCTGTGATACTGACACACATGCCCAGCCAGGCAAACCGGCCGGCTGCCACTTTCTGCCCAGGCTGCAGCAGGCTGTGTTCCAAGAAATGAGGCTCTCACAAGGGCCAACTGCCATACCTGCCATGACGTGAGACAAGAGGTACACATGAGGTGACCGCAGGGTTCAATCTTCACATCTTTGTCATTTTCGGCACAGATTTTACAGAGCTGGAAGGTGGAGCCCATCTCGCAGTACAGTTCGTATTGCTCCTGAGGGTAAGAATCCAGAAAGGGACAGATGTAAAAACACCTTTCTGGAAAGGGCCACGGAGAGGTTAAAGCTTGCAATGCATTTTTTTTAAAAAAAAAAAAATTCATTGACGGCCACTTATTTCAAAAGGTAAGGAGTATCATGAGTGGAACAGGGTGCGATTCTTAAATTGTGGCTGCAAGGACTTCAAACTGCAGGCATTGCAAGAGATGGAAAATCTGATAAAAGAAAATGCTCTCTAACCCATATTCCTCACTACTCCATTCAGTACCCTTTTCTCCAAATATAGACTCCACACATCCCTTTGTGCACTTTCTGTATTTTTTTTTAAGCTTAAGAAGTCTACATGATGGGGTCTCCAACCTTGGCAACTTTTAAGACTTGTGGACTTCGACTCCCAGAATTCCTCAGCCACCATTCTGCAAATGGAAGTCCACAAGTCTTAAAAGTTGCCAAGGTTGGAGAGCCCTGGACTAGATGGAAGGAATGGAGAAGAATGAGTGATCTCCGTTCACCTGGGTGACTTTAATGTGGTCCTGCGGTGTGGGCTCACACAGGCCGGTCAGGTCAGGATTCTGGTTTCTTCCATCGGGATACAAGTAACTACAGGAGAGATACAAAGTTTATTTATTTTAACAGAAAGATATAGCCGGACGGAGCAAAGTCTCAGACAAGTGGGAGAGATGACATTCTTGCAGAGAGCTGAATTAGAAGATACACTTAATTATGAAAAGGAGGTTTTTTTTTTTTAAAAGAGACCTCACAAGGCCCCAAATGTGGGAAAATAAATTTTGACTTGTGATTCCCCTATTGATTAAAACGGAACAGGTCTCTTTGCTTCGAGCTGCTCAGAGCCAAACCTGTTGCAGTGCTTTAGCCAATCAAAGGTCTGCTGTTTTAAGGAAGCTTGCACTGATTTGCTCTTGTAGGCCTGGGAATGATGCCACATGCGTCGTGACGTCACCATGCAAATAAGGCAACACACCTATTGGCATCTGGGATCATCATGCAAGTTCATAACTGCCTCTTTTGCACAATGAGGCTCTGACACACCTGCCATCTTTTTGATGTTGCTGTGCTTTGCGACTGATGCCTACATGACAAAGCTCACAGGGCTGGAAAGAGAAACTCAAATCTGTTGCGTATCTAAGGACTGTACACAACCTTGAATTCAGATGCCTGATAAGGCAGGGCAAGCACGAGAGCCAGGTTGGGTTTCAGAGAGAGAGCTAAGAAGTTTCAGATGCTCTTCAGCTTCTCTAGGACAGAACAGACTGAATTCCTATTCTGTTTTTCAATTACAGGGAGTCCTCCATTTACAACCAATTGCTTAACAAGCATCTGAAGTTATGATGGACTCAAAAAAACTTATTTATGGCTCATCCTCAATGTTATGCTTGCTGCCCACCACCACCACCACCCCACCCCCGTGGTCATGCAATTGCATTTTGAGGGTTTCTGCCCTTTTTATGGGGAAAAAATGCTTACTGGCTCATAGGATTGTGACTTACAAGTATGTGTGATTTGCTTAAAGACTGCAGTGACTCGGTTAACAACCATCGTAAAATCAAGCCCAGCACATGGTGATTTGACTTATGATCACAATGACTTACAACCAAAATCCTGGGCTCAACTGTGTTCATAAATCAAGGATTGCCTGTACAGAAACCTCAACTGAAAAAACAATAAACCAGAGTTAGGACAGGACACAAAAACAAGTCACTTACAAGCCTTCCCTGAAGCCATCAATCAGTGCTTGAAAAAGAGGTTTGTTGTGGGGAATCGTCTGGAGGATGTTTCCATCTGCAGTGACATAGCCAATTGCCCACTGACCAAGTCGGGTACAACTCAGACGAAAAATGTAACTAAAACAACCCAAAAAACAGAAATATGTTGACAGCTGAACGAACATGTAGCTGAATTTGAACTTCCTACATATAAAGTCTTTTTTGAATAACAGGTCAGTAGAAAATCTCTTTTCCCCCATCCTAGCAATCATAATTATCTGAATGCTTCTTTCAATGGGCATTTTAATGATCGTGGCAAGGATGTCCCACATTTCTTGGATACTCTAAGTTGGCTTGATCACCCTAGAACAGTGATTCTCAACCTTTTTAATGCCGCGACCCCCAACTGGTCGTAAGTCGAGGACTACTCAACCGGTCATAAGTCGAGGACTACTCAACTGGTACAGCACCGTTTGCAGAATGGGACTTTTGGCGGGCTCAGCAGGGCAGAGACAGCCTGGACAATTCCTATTGGCTTTTGAAAGCCAATAGAATTAGACTCTATTCAAGAGAGTCTATTCTATTGGCTTTCAAAAGCCAATAGAATAAAAGGGAGTAGCACAGCTAAGGAAAAGGGGGGAAAAATGGCGGACTGCGTTGTTTGGCGACTCCCATGAAATGGTCGTTCGACCCCAAATGGGGTCCCGACCCACAGGTTGAGAACCGCTGCCCTAGAGGGGCATTCCGTACTGAGCAATGTCTGAGTTTGGAGGAAATTTATGATTTTGTAAACCACCCAGAGTCTATCAGTCAGTGAGATGGACGGTATCTAAATTTGATTACCAAATTAATAATCAATATGCCTACAACTGCAATTTATGGTACTTTAAATTTAGGACATCCCTGCTATCAACTATTTTTTTTATAGAAAATGCTTAACCAGAACATGATTTGACAGCAGAAAGGCTGCTTTGAAGCACTCACCTTCCAGGTTTGTGAATGAACTTCTGAAGCCGGGCTTTGACCTCATCATAGGTCAGGAATGCCATATAGCCAGGATGAGTCACCGCAAGGCTATTCCAGTTTCGGAGCAAAGAAGACCAGGGCTGAGGAGGGTGGGAAGATGGGCAGTTATTTTAACAAGAAAATAGCCCTTCCATTTGTAGTTCATTCCACTTCCCATGCAGTCACATCCCCCTCAATGAACTTAGCAATGTTCAACCTCAATTGTTACATTTAAAATAGCAGCAGAGAATTTAACTGCATTCCAATGGGGCATGGCAATACATCTCTTCAAAGCTACCCCTCGTGCCAGGGTATCAATCCTCCTGATCCCAGAAATCCAAACTGACAGCAGAAAGCAGAGAGATTTGGGAAGCAAGGAAACCAACAGATGGAGAGAAGGAACACTTGAAGGTTGCAGCTGTACGTCAGGGAGAAGAGGATCAGCAATTTTGATAGAACAGTGTTTCCCAAACTTGACAATTTTAAGGCATGTGGACTTTAACTCCCAGAATTCCACAGCCAGCAACGCTGGCTGTGGAATTCTGGGAGTTGAATTCCACATGCCTTAAAATTGTCAAGTTTGGGAAACACTGTGATAGAAGAATGAGAAAGCTGTTTCAGGGGTGAACCAATATCAGTATTTAGGAAAATCATGGCTTAATAATAATAATTTTAAAAAAACTTACCTGAAACAGACGGGTAAAAATATCAAATTCAAACACTGAAATGTAATCGTTGCATGTCAGGTCAATGGTTGATTTCAATGCCATGGCTTCCAGGCCGGAACTGATAGGGTGAACTTCATGTAGGGCTTGACGAAAGGTTTTCCACGGGACAATGGTCCTAGCAGTGGGATCAAAAAATATTGGAATGGGTTCCTTTGCATCATAAGGACTTAAAATATCTGCTAAATCAAACAAAAGACTTCCTTCCACCCAGGGTTGTCTTTCCTAGAGGAGCCAATCAGATTCATTTAGGACACTGTTTCCCAACCTTTGACAAATTAAGATGTGTGGACTTCAACTCCCAGAATACCCCAGCCAGCCGGGATTGATTCTATCGCTCCACGAGAATGGCTGGCTGAGGTCTTTAATCCACACATCTTAAAATGGCTATGGTTGGGAAACATTGCTCTAGAAGTCCCTGAACAAGACAGAAGCTCAACAGCTCTGTCCCACTCATGCTTCTTAGCTATAAACATTCAAGCACACATCACTTCTGATACTGGACATTATGGTGTCCCCCATAAATTGGTGTTAAAACCATCCAAGTTAATGGGCACTCTGTCCACGCATAAAGATTCACAAGCAAAAGAACTGAAGTAGACAAATGCAGGTACATTTGTTCCAAAAATGAACTGCTTTAAGAGAAACAATGTACAATTACTGAAAGCAAAAAGCATCGGCTATAATCCTTAATTTGTCCAATAACTGGTTAAAGCAGCTATTGACGTAATAGCAGTATAAAGGAATGTCACATAACTGCATCTAAACAAGATCTCTGACATCTAAGTAACTGTACTGAGATAGTAAATGAAGGAAGTAATGAAGGAAAACCAACAGCTTGCAGGCAAGGTTATGAGTGCACATATTTCATAAGTCTTAATTTTCAGATATGTCGTGCATATTTCATATGGGAAAAACATGAATCTGGAATGTGATCACAATTAATCTCTAGAGATAAACATCTAAAGTTCTGGCAGTCTAGCCTCTTGAAACCAAGTGAAACATCAATTCCTCAACAAATCAACCATGAACAATTTTTCTCCCCAAAGTCAACCCTTCTATATCAAGGAAAGGGTAAGGCTGAAGATTATCATGAAGCTTTGTGTAAGTGTGTATGTGTGTGTGTGGGGGGGGGAGGATGCTTTAACCCTTTACGGGTCGGGGCTACAGTCAGATATTTTCAAAGAAGTACTTGAATGGCTTCACCCAGCCTTGATAGTCTAGCAGCTTTGGGATTCCATTTCACATATGTTGGATGTGGCAAAAGCACAAGACACAAACCACTCCAGTTATGAGTTGCCTAGAGAACTGCCGGAGGCCTAGAAGCTTATTTTGAGAATTGTACTTACTTCTCTTCGAAGGCTTTTCTCCAAAACTCCGCTGCGTCTGCTTTAGTGATTCGGAAAGTGTCTCCTTGGAAGAGTCCGTTTGGAAATATGCCTTTCAGTTCTGCCAGCATGTGGCTGAAGATCAGAGACAATTTGGTCAGGTTGCGCCTGTAAGTACAGAAAAACACATCTTTGTAACTGTGAGCACCCCCAGAGTTACTCTGGATAGCGAGACGAGTAGCACATAAATTAAATAAACAAATTATTCTGCTGTGAAAAGGGAAAGAAGCACCCAGAAAATGAGAGGAGAAACCGGAACTTTAATTTTTCAAGTCACATTCCAAATTGATTTTCCTAGCATTGAGGCCAATGGGAATGGATTCTAATTCACAGCAGTTTGGAAATTTAGCTTTACAGTACTTTATCTTTTCAGGTGTCTTATTTGATTACCCAGAGGGTGCAATAGAAAGACTGCCAACATGCTTTGAAAGTATGGCAGAAAAATGAAGAGCCAGCTAGGAGTTACAAGTCCTTCAATCAGTGTTATATAGTAACCATCTGCCCAGACCACATTTCATTCAAAAGAATTCCAATCATAATTTAAGTATAGGTTATTAAGCAAATTAAGGCTTGGATAATTGAGTGCACAAGAGCAGTCACCTTCTGCATATGCACTCTCAAGTTTCTCAACAAAGAAAAGGGCAAATTTAAGGGTACGAAGGGGACTGCTTCTGTAAGAAAATTATCAGCCACAATGGCCAGCAAAAGGGAGGCTGTCTAATCAACAGTGCCAGATGACAACCAAATTCAAAGGATAAGATTCTTCTTTCACTCTTATTGCTCTTGGGCTTTAAGTTAATGTCAAGAAGTGGGAGCAGTTCCTTGGGGTGCTTTTACATCCACGAGGAATACAAGGGAAGTTAACACCACATACAACTTATTTTACTCACACGTGGAAAGTCGGGGTATGACCCTCAAACCTACAGATTCCTAAAGCCCCTCGCTTTCTCTGACCAAGGGTGATCTCTTCTGCTAGCCTCCTCACATTATTTGCTCGCCTTAAAGCAATATTATCCCTGGATTAATTAACGAGAGTCTGACTGATATGACATCTTTTGTTCCAGAAAAAAAGGAAGGAACAAGCATCAAGTACTTTTTGGAAAGTCGTGACCACGTTGGGTTTGACCATTTTATTTATGCAAAATTATTTTTTAAGTGTCAAATGGGAAAAGCCTCTGGAAGGAGCACTAGGCAGCACACATTACCCGTGATGTGTGTTCTACTTACAGGCCTTTATGAAGCACCAGTGATATGTCAGGAACTTGCTAGACCTACGCCCAGAAGGAGCAGGCATTTACACAAGAGCAGCAGTAAAAGGGAGCCTTTTTATCTGTTGAGTCGACTGTAACTGTGACGGGATTCCTCTGTTTTAATTTTCAGGCAGTTAGCTGTGAGAGTGTTTATTCCGGATTATTATTTTCCTTATCAACCACTGTTCTGGCACCATTCTCGCTTTCTAATTAATATACTTTCTCAAGGAGGACCTCCCAGAGAACCAAATATGCCTGTAGCTCGGAAAGAAGTGAGGAAAGCTAATGCTTCTAGGTAGTCGATCACTCTGCACTGTCTAAAACAGTGGTTCTCAACCTGTGGGTTGGGACCCCATTTGGGGTCGAACGACCATTTCACGGGGGTCGCCAAACAACGCAGTCCGCCATTTTTTTCCCCCTTTTCCTTAGCTGTGCCACTCCCTTTTATTCTATTGGCTTTTGAAAGCCAATAGAATAGACTCTCTTGAATAGAGTCTAATTCTATTGGCTTTCCAAAGCCAATAGGAATTGTCCAGGCTGTCTCTGCCCTGCTGAGCCCGCCAAAAGTCCCATTCTGCACCCGTTGAGTAGTCCTCGACTTACGACTGGTTGAGTAGTCTTCGACTTACGACCGGTTGGGGGTCGCGGCATTAAAAAGGTTGAGAACCACTGTTCTAGGTAGTCAATCACTCTGCACTGTCTAAAAATATGATGCCAGGGCAGCTGGTGAGATGATACAAGTCTTGACTCTGGGCCAGAGTGGTGAGGTAGAGTTGAGACTTTGCGCACCAACTCCTGAAGACGACAGAATTAAAAATTAACACCACATCAAAGCAAAGGATGTTCTGTTTTTCACTTCTCTCTGCTTGGCGGTCCTCTTCAGTTCTTCATTACTGTTTGGCTCCAGATATTTTGCAAAAAGGCAAGAGGTCAAACAAGCACTCAGCCCCACTGCAGCCTTTAACAGGGCCTTGTTTTCCTGAGTTCAGCTTTCTGCTGCCTTTGCCTCTGACCTGAAGCAGACTGTTCTTTTCCGGCTTCCTGTTTGCTGGATGAAAAACATTCTACCAGGATAACAGCTTGTCCTGCAGAAGTCGCTGGGATGTCAACCCGTTCTACCCTTCTTTGCACCCATAAATCTTCAACACCATCCTTTCACACATCCAACTAGCTCCTCCAGAACTTCCCAGAAGTTCTTCTGAAGAACAGTTTTTAGTCCATTAACTGAGCTATTACGGGATGTTCAGCAGAAAAGCTGCCCTTAATCTCTGTTGATGCCTCTGCAGAAAACATCTCTGCTTTGCATCACTTTTCCTGAAATTATACATCAAGACAACCATTACAAATCCAGGTTAAGCAAGTTTTTCAAATTGGGGGGTGGGGGGGGGGACTAGATATCCTAACTCTCTGGAATACAAGGCAACCAAGTAGAAAAACACCAGGAAATCTCTCAGCAATTACTACCATATACTGCTAATTCCACTCATATGACTAGCAGAAACTAAATTAAGGAAGGGAAGACATGCATGATAATCTGCATTGATACAGCCTATAAACACTTCACAGAATTTCTCTCTTTTGGGTATAACATTTTTAAAAAATATGTAGCAGCTACAATACATTGCAGACTAAATCTATGTGGCATACCATTTATATTTTATGGCACCAAGTAAGGTTCGTGATCTTCTACAATATTCTCTAAGGAATTTGCTAGAAGTATTATATACTTCCTTAAGAGTGAATATAGTCGGCTAATTTAAAAGCGGCTCTAGCAGAGAGCATGAGCAATTTTCAAACTAACATTAAACATGCCGTTACTATTTCAACCTTAGCCCTAAAAATATACGTGTACTTACACTATCTTACAATTAGAATAAAATTCTTTGCAAAATCAAACTGCTAACGTAAGTAAACAAATGGCGTTGTGACAAAATGATTGCCTGTTTCAAAAGGCAGGTTACAAGTTGAATTGGATAAACAAAACAAAGCAAAACAACAGAAGTGTTTTGAGTTCTTAATAAATACAAATGTTATGAATGGGCTTAAAAGAATGAGATATCTCTGAAACATATAAATATCCTGTCTAAAAATAACAAGGATGCTTCCTTATTTATGTTTGCTGAGGAAAACGGAGTATGTACCTGGGGACAGCTTGTGTAAGCAAATCTGATTCTGCAATCACTGTTTATTCAAAATGTCCAAACTCAAGATGGAAGAGAGGAAACAAGACTGCTACCCCCCCCCCCCCCCGCAGAAAGGTAATGCATGTTATTTCTACTAATCTGCTCTGTTATTAGCTTTAAACACACACCAGTTTTTTTTTTTTCCTCAGGGAAGCCAGATGTGCTGTCTCAGGGGCGGAAAGGTTCAATTCACAGACTGATAAAGATGCAAGTTGTTTATAAGGAAAAGCCCAGTCTCTCCAATCAGGGGCAGGGTGCACATTTGACTTCATGCCAATAAAGTAAACAAGGGTCTGAAAGATCAATACAAAGGGGTCCCTTCTTCCTGGCTAGTTTGGGTTCCTAGCTGATTGGGGTCCAGAACACGATTTTGCAGATTGATGGAAGCTGATTGGAAAAACTGCATGTGTGTATAGCGGAATATGAGTTATGTGTCTCAGGGATGACAAAGCATGGTGTGATTTTTTTTAGACCATAATGTTAAAACCTTATCTACAGTTTCCTTCTGAAAAGCGAAAGAACACAGGTCTGCCAAATGTCCAGATCCAATCTTTTAGAAACCGTATCTCAATACAATTTGACAGAGCAGGCATACTGATATTGCTAAAGAAGCAACGGGTGTTCAGAGTCTCCCTCCTTATTCTCCAGCTCGGTCTTCCTCTCAATGCTGAAATTTTCCTTGACTTCATTGAGTCTAACCAAATGGAAACATTTAATGACAGCATTTTCAAATAGTTTAGAAGTTTGTGAAGGAAAGCAGCGTGTGCCTCTCTGGGCCGGGGAGATGAGACAAACATCCTAGCTTGACTTCCTCCTATCCTTTCTATCACTCAGAGGAAGTGAGAGAGCAAAGCCACCAGCCTCTGGGGAGGTTTCTATTCAGCCCAGGGTTATCCTACCACACGTAGAGAGGGCAACGGCCACCACAATGGAAGGCATCTGGCTGAATTCTTCCATCTCAAGCTTGGAGTTGCTACATCTGGAAAAGACTCAATAATTGTGCACGCAATGCCAACCTGTGATGTTATCTCAGCATCCTGCGCCTGCTTGCTGCAATAGCAACTTGAGTCAGGTAAAATAATCTTAACTGCCTGTCTCCCGTAGGCAGTTAGCTATGCAGGAAAATTAGGTTATATGGGCACTGGACCTCATGAGAAAAAGTGTTGGAAGAATTCATTTAGTGGGCTTTTCTTGACCAATTAGAAGGTTGTCTGATCGTCCCCAAACCTTGGTCTGTGGACCGGGACCGGTCTGCGGCCCAACAGGAACCAGGCCGAAGAAGCGAGCGAAGCTTCATCTGTGCATGTGCGGGATCTAGGTAGCACGTAAAACTACCCCCCCACCTGGTCCACGGAACAATTGTTTTCCACAGAACCGGTCCCTGGTGCCCAAAAGGTTGGAGACCACTGGCCTAATCAGTGCCAGTAGAGCAGTGGTTCTCCACCTGTGGGTCAGGACTCCATTTGGGGTCGAACAACCATTTCACGGGGGTCGCCAAACAACGCAGTCTGCCATTTTTCCCCCCTTTTCCTTAGCTGTGCTACTCCTTTTTATTCTATTGGCTTTTGAAAGCCAATAGAATAGACTCTCTTGAATAGAGTCTAATTCTATTGGCTTTCAAAAGCCAATAGGAATTGTCCAGGCTGTCTCTGCCCTGCTGAGCCCACCAAAAGTCCCATTCTGCAAACGGTGCTGCGCCAGTTGAGTAGTCCTCAACTTACGACCGGTTGAGTAGTCCTCGACTTACGACTGGTTGGGGGTAGCAGCATTAAAAAGGTTGAGAACCACTGCAGTAGAGGAAAGTAAACAATATGTTTCAGCAGCTCAGTTGTCTCTACATCTGGAGAACATTTTTTTTTTACCTCAAAAGGATTCAACATGGCCAACAGTTCCCTTTTTACTTTGAAAGGAAGGACAGTAATGTTTCAGCCACATTTGGTAAGTGGAATGAAGTAGCCATAAATATGTGGAGTGCGTGGAAAGTAACTAGTTGGAGCTTGTAATTTTACCATAAACGTTTACTGAAACTTTAACTTTGGAACTCTGCCCCATCGCAAGTCCTTCAGGTTGGCTTTCACAATGCATCCAATATGGAGACAATGCATTTCTTAAAAACTCAGGCCTCCCCCGAATGTTGCCACCACCGGTGAGCCAGGTGCTTTTTCATCTCTGATCCAACTAACAGATTCCACCAAGGTAGTTAAATTGGTGAATGGCCTTCCAATAACAGAATATTGCATGAAAGCTACAACTATCCTGCTGTTGTGAATTCACCCCTCGTGAGTGGTGAGTAGTCCTATTTAAAAATCATACGATGACATTTAGACACTTCCTGCTGTCATGGTCTGAGTGTGAGAGGAGATGGGCTCCTTCATCGTCGCTCTCACCTTCAGAGTCTGTTTCCCATAGTAATCAACTTTGTAAAAAAATAAACGCACAACTACTTTCAATTTGGCTTTTCAACACGCAATTTGAAGTTTTACTTTGCTCCAATTAGCAGCATACAGTATATTGCTTTCTAGAGAAGTATGGAAAACTAAGCAGAACATATACATCTCAAATGCAAGTATGTCATCATCAAGTGCCTATATAAAGAACTATCCAGCATTACTCTGATTTCATGAACTAATTCCCCAATGCTCTGGCATAAAATTCAGAGCAGGCACATGAATCAAGATCAAAATAAAAGCTTAACCATGGAACTTTCTTTAACATTAAAAACCAACAATATATTTGTTTCTAATCCTCCATTCCACCTTGGTACCTAACACAGCACTTCCATTTCCTGACCTCCCAACTTGGTGTCCTCCAGACTACACAACCAATAGCCACGGTTAGCTTGAGCTTATGGGAACTGAAGTCCCATTCATCAGGAAGTTACCTGTTTGGGAAAGACTGATGGATCATTAATAAATGCCCCCCCCCCTCTTTTTATTCATGAGCATGTTTAAACTCTTTGCAAGCGAGGTGTTTGCCCCTTTGTCTCTTGAGTACTACAGACCAACACTGAAATATATTTTCTTCATTCCAGTAGATCTCTTTAGACAGCAAACAGTTCACGTTCCTATGTGGCAATCTGGCAAGTAAAATGTCTTATTTTTCTATGGGCAGCTTTTGAACTTAGTCTCTAAGAAGCGCTAATTGAAATGCAGAAGTGGGTTGTACAAGTTTCCTACATTCTGAAGTGCCTGGTTAATTTGAAGGGACAGGCTTTTTTTTTTTTTACAGCAGCAGCAGCAGCAAGCAGCAGATTTGGATAGGCTGCCTCAACAATGCCTTATTGTGTTTTTCTGATCCAGCTCCTCACATTAAGAAACAAAATGATTAGTGGCGAATTTGCTTCCGAATGGTGGTGATAGCCAGGCATATTTCAAAACTGCTTTTTAAAAAAGAAGCCGGAAGAAGATCAGCTTCCTTCATACATGGAGCTGCACACATTTCATACATATAAAGACACTTGGTATATCTGCAGCGTTTTTCTGTATGGATTTGTTCCTCTTCCTATAGCTAAAGACAAGCATGACATCTTGACAAGACAGCCAAACCCCGTCTCACGACAGGACGAGACAAGGACTCAATACATTGGCTATTGGCTTTAAATGCCCATCACCCCTTACTATGTCAAATTAAGTTTTCATTAAAAAGGGAAGGGGGAGATTTACAAATCCTGGGAAACCATTTTTTTTAGAACTGGACATTCTTTTAACATACCATCCTCCATGTTACAGTGAAATCATATCATCAACATCTGAAACCTTGACCTCCGAGCAATGACTGAGGCATTAATTTTTATGACTCATGTTCAAAATCAAGTAGTAACCTCTAGGCGATTTGGATTCAGGCAAATCCTCTGCAGACCTCTCTGAGGATAAGACTGGCTGTTAAAAACAAGCCCTGATCTATCTTTACTACTAGCAATGTACCAACAAGATATTTTTCTCTGATCTCTTGCTTCTCATCCTTGAGAGCAACAGGGAAGGCTGAAGTCTTAGGAACAAATCCCATTCCAGTTGCAAATGTACACAATAAATGACTCATAATAATGATCCAAGAGCCTCTCCCCCCCTAACCATAACTACTTCATCTGTACTGTTCACTGACACTGTTCAAGGTAACCAATGGTCTATTGAATTCCTGGCATCTTACCCAGAGATAGTAACTGACTTACATACCACAAAAAAAGACTAACTATGGCTTCCAAATAATGATGAGAGAGAGAGAGAGAGAGAGAGAGAGAGAGAGAGAGAGAGAGAGAGAGAGAGAGAGAGAGAGAGAATAGATATAAATAGATAGATATACATGAAAATGACATTTGACAGCTTTCCAAGGCGTTGAAGACACCAAACTCTCCACATAAACTAGCCCACCTTCCCAGCAATTTACCGACATCAGCTTTTGTACTTCATGTAGCAGGAAGTGCTACTGGCCTAAAGTGAAACTAAGCTCCAAGAACAGAGGACAGAACCAGCTCTATTTATGGCTCTAACCACAAGGCTTGATGCTTTCTTAATTTTAAAGGTAGGCCACGCAGAAGTGGAAAATATTGCTTGTGCTGTGGTAACAATGAAGCCCCAGGCTTGTTTAAATTGCTGCAAACAGAGTTTTAAAGATGCTCAATTTATAAAATATTATTCGACAGAAAATTGCCTCAGTACTCTATTCGGAACTGGGAGACAGCGGATTCTACATCAATATTAAGAGATGGCTTTTGTGAACGCAGCCTGGCCAACAATCTTTTCCATGTGTCTTCCAGCATCAATCCACATTCAGAGGCAGCTCCTCCATCTCAAAACTCCTATTGTCAACTTGAAGCTTAATCCCTAATTTAAAAACTGTGATCATCATGGATGAAAACAGCCACCTGCCAACTCTTCAAAGCAGCCTGGAAATTGCCTGTTCCTCCTGCAAAGTAAAAACAGGCAGAGGCCTGCGTTTCTTTAATAGTGCTCTCTCTGAGGAGACTACAGAGAAAGGTGACTTATAAAGATAAATAGGTGGAAAGCTTCTGGATATTGAATGCATCTCCAAATTACCTAGCAAAAACAATAGGGCAAGTTTTAGCCTAAAATTAAAACATACATTCTTCTCTGACCTCACTTCATTGTCTCTATCTGTGATGGCGAACCTATAGCACGTGTGCCACAGGTGGCACGCGGAGCCCTCTCTGTGGGCACGCGCACCGTCACCCCAGTCCTAGGCCTTCAGCTGGGTTTTATAAAACCTTTTTGCTTTAGGCCTCCGCTGTTGTGTGCAAAAAAAAAAAAAAAAAAAGTTTCAATCAGTTTCAACTTCTTGCGGGAAAAAAAGATCTCGCAAAGTTGGAATTGATTGAACTTTTGAGTCCCATCCAGTCTGCCGTTATCACGGCCACGCCCACCCAATTGGCCACACCCACCCGGCACCCGATGATACATAAGTGGGTTTTGGGTTGCCATTTGGGCACTCGGTCTCTAAAAGGTTCGCCATCACTGGTCTATACCCAAAGATGCTTTTTCAAAATGCAACTGGAGCTGCGTTGTTTTTGCTTGAAGACATGTCACTTCTCATCCAAGACGCTTCTTCTGACTGAATGGTGGAGCTGAATGGAACTGAAGAAGGTTCTTGCGTGAGATGTGAAACATTTTCAAGCAAAACAAAGGAACTCCAATTGCCTTTTGAAAAAGCACCTTTGGGACAACCGTGACCTGGATGACTGAAAACCTCCATAGACATTCACTGTCTGTACTTGCTTAATGTGATTTAATTGTATTGGTTGACACTCTATTTGGACCATCCTATTTTCACTGGGCACTACACGGGCACATCAGCATTTCGATAAAGGAGAATATTTGCAGCTCAGGGTTGAAATGAGGAGTCCTCAGTGCTCCTCATTTGTTTTCTGATGAAAACAGCACTGTTGACGTTACCCAGTTTGGGTAATGAAACATCTACAAGAAAACGACCAAGATCAGAGAGGATCCAGGACCTCACATTAGCATTTCTATACAACTTTTACACAGCATTAGTAAAATGCTTTTTTTTAATCAGCCAAACTCATTTTTGCACATAAATCTATCTTGCAAATCCCAGCACCTTCAAGAGGTGGATGACTTCAAGTTAAAGCAGTGGTTCTCCACCTGTGGGTCGGGACCCCATTTGGGGTCAAACGACCATTTCACGGGGGTCGCCAAACAACGCAGTCCGCCATTTTTTTCCCTTTTCCCTAGCTGTCCTACTCCCTCTTATTGGTGGCCACACCCACTTGGGGGTCACCACAACATGGGGAACTGTTTTATGGGGTCACGGCATTAGAAAGGTTGAGAACCACTGAGTTAAAGCATGGACATGGAGATTTCAGTGAAAGTGGACGAGCAGAGCAGCACCTCCAACTCTTACTGACGAACTGCCAGAGAAGTATAAAATTCAGGGAAAAACCAAAAGTCTACATGAAGAAAAAGCACACTGAAATAAGGAATTTTGAAAGAAGCAAGAGGACTTCCCCAGATCCAGGCGTGCTCTAGAACACCTCAGATAAATTCCAGCACAGACCAGCGTTACCTAGGCTGGGAATTCTCTTCATACATTCTTTCTTTTCCTTCTTTAAAGAGGCTGATGGTTTGTTTTGTCTTCTTCATCAGGTTTTCCATGAACACCCGGAAGTATTCGTTTTCCCCCAGGGTCTCCATCTTTCCCTCGTAGCAGGACAGGACGGTTCGCAGGTGCTGGTAGGTGTCGGGAAGCAGGTCGAGAATGTAGGGAGGACTGTTCTTGAGTGCCAGCTTGGGGTTCTGACATAAACGCACAACCTAAGAAGTGTAAGAGCAAACACAATCAAATGTAAAAATACCTTCCGTAGGGCCAGCACCGTTCTGAAATTTAAGAATGCATTCTCACAATAACAGCATACTTTAATGAATTCTCAAAAACATGACGATTCAGAGGTCGAACCTATCAGTCACGGACTCTGATTCACAAATTTTAAACCTACAAAGTTCAGTTCAGACCACACCACACACTAATCTCCAAACTTCAGGTAGCCTACCTGCTATCACATAAACTTCTCCCACAAAGACTAAGACTAATAAGCCATTTAAAAGTTGTCAAAGTTACTCCTATTCCATCACCAGTTTTTTCAGTGTGCACAAAGCACCAAAATAGTGACACAAGAAAAAGTTTTCACTTAAGAAAAATTTACTAGCTTCTTGACTTTCTATGTCCACTCAAGCGTGGTGTCTTAGCAAAGTTGGATTTCTAACCAAATTATCAGTGGAGCAATTTGGTGGGTGACAGACATGGCCCAGAATCATTTGAGCTTAGAAAAGGAGGAAGAGGTTACAGGTTACACTTGCCCAAGTATCTGCTAGCCTACATTTGGCATTGTTATAACTCTACAAACTTCAACAGTTTATACAGCAACACTTGAAACAGGAGATGAAGGAAGAGCCAAGGACTGCAGATGAGCAGAGGGCGTGTGATCATGGAATATTCTGCAAAGCTCATCTTAGGGCGAACCGTTCTTTGATATGTAATATTGAAACTTTTCTATCTCAAGAAGTTAAAAAAAAAAGACCTGATTAAACAATTTTATTTACTGCAAGAGACCACATTTTGCTATTTGACACA
Source organism: Crotalus tigris (assembly GCF_016545835.1). Lineage (NCBI taxonomy): Eukaryota > Metazoa > Chordata > Lepidosauria > Squamata > Viperidae > Crotalus > Crotalus tigris. The sequence continues at coordinate 2,695,777 of NW_024096953.1, read as the reverse complement.
ATGTACTAAGTCTGGGATAGGGGAAGAAGGAGCTACTGTATGTAGACTACTGCTAAATTGCAAATATTAGAAGACTTATGAGGATAATCTTAAAGCGCAGATAGCACTTGGCACCTAAACTATCAAAAAGGAAATGGGCTATGAAACAGCTAATCAGTTATTTTTATCAGCTATAACTTTAGCTGACCAGTAAGTTCATGTTGTTCTGTTTAGTACAAGCAAGGGTATAAAGCATCCAAAATGTCACATTATTCTGTTCTAATTCTACAAATCCTTCCTTAGGAACTATGTAAAACAGTGTTTCTCAACTATAGCAGTTTTAGATGCGTAGACTTCAGAATTCTCCAGCCACCTTTCCTAACTAAAAGAATAATCTGCCTGGAAGATTCTCAAATAATAAGGTGTAGTCTGCATTTTTCTTTTTAAAAATATGCATATTATGACTAAAATTCAAATAACTGTAAGCCACTGCACAACTCCATGCAATCCAATGTGACTCTGGATTTGTTATAAATTGCAGAATAACAACTTGTATATAGTTTAAAAATCTAGAATTCAAAATATAAAGGACAAAGTGCTCCAAGATACTATTACATAAATTTTCCCTAAATAGGCTAACAAAGAAAGGGCACAATGGAATCAAAATAACTATGGATTATTCTTCAGCTTGAGTTTGATCATACTTTCATTAAAAAGCCTCTAAAACCATGAAAACATGTTCTAAAGTATAGAACAAAAATGCTTTTTATTTTTTGTAAAGCCATTTTATGTTCTGAATAGCTCAAAGTGAAGATGATTCACTGACAGCAGCATTATCCCGGAAATCAAAAGCACAGAAAAATCATGTTCCTGCATCAGAAATAATGGGAAATAGAAAATGGCACAAACTACTATCTACGCCATAAATCTAATTACTATATACATCATACATGCATTCTCATGACTTCTAGGAAAACAATACCAAAAATAACCATCTCCTATGAAAAGTTAACAGGTCAGAAAAGCAAGGGCATATTATACTTCATTAGTATTAGTTAATATTTAGTTCAATTAGTTACTTCCAAAGGACAGAATATAAAATCCAACTTTCTCTTAAAGCAATGAAGCTGTACAGTATCATTCCCAGGAGCTAATGAGAATAGTTATTTTAGTATACTATATTAAAGTATACTTTTGTCACAGAACTTCAGCAACCCTAATGATTCCTAACCCAAAACTGTATGATTAAATGGAAGCCAAGTATAAATGCTGTATAGTTACAGATATGCAGCAGTAAGACTTTAAAGAAGAATATCAAAGTTATTTCAAATATTAGAACAGCTATATAGTTAAGATGTTTGATTGTTGATATATCATTCCAGTCTTGATCAATAAAATAAATAATTCATTCTCAAATTTAATTTCAACTGAAAACCGTTATTGAACAACATTCCTATATGGAATTGTGCCACATCCAAAATAAGGGTATTAGAGTTTATATTCTATCTCTGTGAATGATTTATAGTAGTGTACTAATTTAATGCATTATTCACTATCCATAGTTTCTCTTAGTTATTTGCACTAGATTAACCAAGCATCTCTAGTTTAAGATTTAATAGAGACACTTTTATTTTGATTTGAAAATGAATATGAAATATTTTATTAATCATACTTATATGGCCACCCATCCCCCAAGAAGTGACTCTAGGTGGCTAAATTATAGCACATACCAGTGTTTCTCAACCTTGGAGACTTCAACTCCCAGAGCTGTGCTGGCTGGGGAATTCTGGGAGTTGAAGTCCGCAGATCTTAAAAACACTGGCACATATGCTATATTCATTCTCCTTCCTCAGTTTTAACAGACAATTCCTTTAACCACAAAAAACAAGAGGCTCTTCACCAAGTATTAATGTCATAGTAATAATCATATTATAGGCAAGTATTTTCCGATCACATCAAAATGTCTATCATAATCACTGGGATAAAATTAAAAGAGATCCTTAATCATTCAAAATAAAGCTAGAGGAAGGGAAGATGGTTTGGTTGGGCTGCATTCACATTGTGTAGGGACCTAGTACAAGACAGGATAATATCATTATATGAATTACAAGTTTATTAATGACATCATGGCACCCAGAACATCATTTGACTCCTGGCTGTGCAAAAAGATGCTGATAGCTAGCAGCCTTACATTTAAAAATGAAAACATTTTGCACTGACATTGTGTGATTTTGTGAAAAGTGCACCTTCTCAAAAACTCTCCCAGTTTAAACTCTTATTTTTAGGGAGGCGAGGAGCAAAGCGTAAACTTTTAAGTTGTTGCTCAATATTTTAAAGAAAGGAAAAAGAGGAAACTTGGCAAAAACAATTTTATTGCAAATCACATGAACTGGTGAGCTCCCTTCAACAGTCTGATTGACCTAACCATACTTCACCTCTCATTTCTAGTTTAGCTGCAACATTCTTGCTTCAATTCATGCATACGAAATAGGTTATTAGCTAATTATTATTATTACACTAGCTAATTATTTGCTCATTAGGTCCTTGATTATTTTATTTTTAAATGCACTCCATTAGATTTTTTTTAAAAAGCACATTTTAACCAGCATGCCATTTTGCTATTGGCCCCTCAACTTCCACTCAATTTTTAAAAACAAAACTATCCAGCATGATGTTGTAATGATACTTAAAACATTGACCTAAAAGCTTGCCAATGTTCTGTTCAAATTCAGAAATCATTCTTTAGCTTATAACGTGATGATTACATCTTCTATCCTTAGAAAATTTTCTAATTTTGCTGGACCCAATCCCTCAAAATATTTAGGTGGCTTCTTGTTATTTTTAGAATTCTCATTTCAACTGCTACTTTAGTATATTATCTACAGCAGTGGTTCTCAACCTGTGGGTCGGGACCCCATTTGGGGTCGAACGACCATTTCACAGGGGTTGCCAAACAACGCAGTCCGCCATTTTTTTCCCCTTTTCCTTAGCTGTGCTACTCCCTTTTATTCTATTGGCTTTTGAAAGCCAATAGAATAGACTCTTGAATAGAGTCTAATTCTATTGGCTTTCAAAAGCCAATAGGAATTGTCCAGGCTGTCTCTGCCCTGCTGAGCCCGCCAAAAGTCCCATTCTGCAAACGGTGCTGCACCAGTTGAATAGTCCTCGACTTACGACCGGTTAAGTAGTCCTCGACTTACGACCAGTTGGGGGTCATAGCATTAAAAAGGTTGAGAACCACTGATCTACAGCTTTAATACTGAAATAACATTCTAGGCTAATGAATGAGCCAACAATATACAGTATTACTGTCCAAAATATGATATTTGCAACTCTTAGGCATATAATAGTCTAATGCATAAATAGAACCAAGCAACATAAAATAGAAAAAAAAGTTCCATCCATATTATCTAGCTAAAATATATAGAGTAGCTGGCTATAAAGAAGAACAACTGATTTTTCCTCCCATGCCATCCAGCAAGTGAGCAAGCAACTTCAGAGGCATGAGCAGAATCTCCACCAGGAGCAGCTTGATCCACCAGCAAGACTAATTGCATATGTTTAAAAACTGTATAACAATATACAGAAACAGATGTGTAGAAACCATATCCATAAACATTGAAGCTTGCATTCTCCTCAATAATATTGTGCCATCCTAAGAAAGTCCCTGGCTTCTAAAACTTACAGTTGAAAAAAAATTATCTTAACAATCTACAATTTCAATACAAGTGAAAAAGTATTGGCAAATTCCATGTGGGAACTCCTATTTGATTAGGGCGGCTTATAAATATGATAAATAAATTTCCAGGCCACATCATTAGTCCAAGCCCTTTAATGCAGATGCTTATCAAACCTTTCATGGCATCTAAAGTTTGATCTGTAGCCAAATTTCCAGTTCCCTAATAACCCAACTTCCCAGAACCCAACCTACAACTATTTCCTTCTTTCCAGATAAAACAGCAGCCTTCTCCTCGGGATATTCATTCAGCCAAAGAATAAAACAGAATGTAACTGCTTTTGCCTGCACTGATTTCATGTTCCTTTTGCTCTTCCTCACTTCCTTCCCTCGCCTTCTAAATTAAGATCAGCTCCTCAGGACAGGAACCCATTTGCGATTAGCAGCAGTTGCAAAATAACCAATGCAGCCTGCAGTTTTGTATCAATCCCACTACCAGAAGAACTTGAGTTTAGGTTCATATTGAAACCCTAATATTATGACATCCCAGCCAGCCAGCCTATCTAACTTACTGTTTTTCCTACTACTGTACTGTACTTTCTCCTGCAAACTCAACCCAGTATCTCCATTTCTAACAGAATAGCCATGGCTCAAGGTTGAACTGTGGGATTCTCAGATCTCAGAAAGCATTCAGAGCTCCCAAGCCCCCACATCTCCATTACTTACCACCTAATCTGCAGACCTGACCTTTGCAGGCACATGGGATCTCATATCCCTTCCAGTAAGTTTTTTATTACTATGATTGGTTGCACAATCAGCCAGATGTTTAGACTGGATTTGGCATTTTTGTCTACCTATCAAGTCTTTCCCAAGGACCTGAGACAGGTAGTTGCTGTTGCTTAATGATGCAGTGCAGAAGGTCAGTTATTCCAAATCAAGCTGCCTTTTGCAATTGACTGATTGCAACTGTGTCAATGCCACCGATGATGTGCAAGTGGTGCTCCAGATGTTTTGGGGTTGCACCCAAGGCACCTATCACTATTGGTACTCTCTCTACTGTCTTTTGCTTATTATGACAGCCAGTCGCAGTCAGCCAGATGTTCAGGTTGGATTTGGCATATTTATCCACTTATGAGTCCTTCCCAAGGACCCAGGACAGGCAGATATTGTGGTTGGTTGGTGCTAAAGGTATTCTCACAGGATGTCAGCTGTTCCAAGCAAAGCTGCCATTATGCAATTGACTGATAGGGACAGTCGGTCTCACAGTCAGCCAGATGTTCAGGTTGGATTTGGCCCTTTTATCCACCTGAGTCCTTCCCAATATTGGCAGATATTGTCGTTCGATGATATTAAAGGTATGGAGGCAAGTGGTAAGCTGCTCCAAGCAAAGCTGCCTTTTGCAATTGATTGTATTTACTATTATTATTATTCAATGCCTTCCCTACCTCCAAAACTGACAGGAGTCTCTGAAAACCCAGTGAAGCTCCAGAACTGCACCCAAAACCCCCCACACACACGACGTTGCTTCCCTGGCAAGAATTCCCACCATCCCCCTCCGGGGGAGATGGACAGTCCTTCGGTTGCTTGCCCCCTCCTCCACCCCCGGACGCTGCCCTCGCCCCCCCCCGCCTGGCAGCCTTTCCGGGACCACCCCCTGCCAGGGCCCGAGCCTGGCGGGGGGCGAAGGGCGACCCCCCCCAGGCTGCCTCCCCCGCCCCTCCCTCACCTTGTCCATCAGCTTCCAGCACTTCTCCACCATCTTCTTATCCACGGTGCCGGGCTGGTGCGGGCCGAGGTGGTGGTGGTGCGGCTGGAAGGCGTCCTTCATGAGGCCGATGAGGCCCCCGGGGCCCTTTTTCAGCGGGGCCGCCATGGGGTGGGGCAGGAGGCGGCGCCCCCGCCGGGCCCCGCGAACGGGCTGAGGGAGCGCGGGCGGCTGAGGAGGGGGGGGGGGTCCCTTGCCGCGGCGCCCCGGCTCGGGCAGCGGCCGGACTGAGAGGCGAAGCGGCTCCACGAGCGCCGCGGACGCGCCCGACTGACGAAGAAAAGGGAAGTGGGGAGGGGGAGTAAGGGCAGGAAGAGCTGTGGCGCATGCGCGCCAGCGCGAGCCTCTCCGGGCGGAGTCTCCTGATTGGCTGGGCGGAGGGAGAGGAGCGGGGGGGGGAAATAGGGAGGCGAAGGGAGGAGAGCCGAGTGAGGAAGAAAGCGGGAGCTGCGCTAGCCTCCTCGAGGGGCGGCGCGTTGCCATTGGCCGCCCACAACGCCCCCTCCGGCGGGAAAGCCGGTTCTGATTGGTCAAAGGTTTCGAGAACGGCCCTCCCCTCAGAAAAGCCATTCTCTGATTGGTCTGCGCAAGGTAGGGGGCGGGGCGCCCGACCTTTCTCTTCACGTAAGATCGGCGCTGGCTCGCGAGCGGGAGGAAGCTGGGTTTAAATGGCTTGAATCCGGTTATGCTGGCCTTCTCTTTCCTTTTCGAAGGATACCCGAGAATTCAACCCTCCCATTCCAGGCAGGACAAGCGCATCAAGCCTCGCTCTGTCCACGCCCACCCGGCGTCGGATTAGCATAGTCACGCCTCGCCGTGTTTCTTTAAATGTCTTTGGTGCGCCATATAGCCGATCGCGCATGCTCTTTGAGAGCGGACACGGGGGCATGCGTAGTACTGCGAAATGATGCTCGCAGTGCCATGATGAGGTTGGGCAGCCCGGCTTCTGTATCAGAGACTGCAGGGTTGAGCAATCAGTATAGAAAAGTGCAGTTCTGCAACTTACTGGCCTAATGCAGAGCTTCTTCCCTGCGACTCTTATGAAAAATTTATAATGGCAGAAATCAAATTTCTTCTTGTGTTTTAATTCTGAACCAGCTAGCTGGTAACTGGAAGGCACAGCCAAGGACAGAGCAGATGCAATGTGACTTGGTTTTCCTTTCTTAAGATCAGCCTCCTACCCCTTGTTTCTCCAGACTGACTCCCATCATCCCCAGCCAGTGTGGCTTTTGGGCTCCAGATTGGGGAGAGCTGCCTTAAACTCAAATTCTTTGCAAATGTATGGAAATCTGGAGCGTCATGGTGCCTTCTGACAGGGGAGCAGAAAACTGCATGGAAAGCATGAAAGTGGCTGAGAAAACGGAAGTAGAGCAGCAAAAAAGAGAAATGAAGGCATTGGGAGAGGTTTTGGGTGACAAAATATCTTCATTGGCCTTCCTTCGGACAACAAAGAGGAAGTGATCCAAGAGCCAGTTGGGTTTAGAGGCTGTCCTGGGTGAAGAAAATGGAGAAAGATCTGGGCAAAAGAGAGAACTGATCCCACCACTCAAAGGCTCAAGACTTCATTTTTCTCCTGAAGTCCTTCTCAAGATTCTGTATCAGAACAAGGAAGTGAGATGAACGTTTGCGAACTTCGTTGATGAAGGGGCTTGTGACACTGGTGAAAAAGCACCTTATGCAACGGCTTCTCCAGACTGGGACCCCTTTGAGGGACTCCTTTTGGGCAATGCAGCCCTGTGGTGTCTATTCAACCATTCAAAGCATTCAAGAACCCCATTAGATGGCCAATGGAGCAGAGTTTCTCAACCTCAGCAACTTTAAGAAAGGGTGGACTTCAACTCCCAGAATGCTGCAGCCACCAAAATAGCCAATGCAATCCTAGGCTGTAGTAAGAGAGGGATAGAATCAAGATCACATGAAGTGTTTAGTACCTACCACAGCATGAGGCCTTGGTAAGACCATACCTGGAATACTGCATCCAGTTTTGGTCGCCATGATGCAGAAAAGATGTTGAGACTGGAAAGAATGCAGAGAAGAGCAACAAAGACGATTAGGGGACTGGAGGCTAAAATATGTGAAAAACAGTTGCAGGAATTGGATATGTCTAGATAAAGAGAAGGGGTGACACTTTAGCAGTCTTCCAATATCTAAGGGACTGCCACAAAAAAGAGGGGGTCAACCTATTCTCCAAAGCACACGAAGGCAGGACAAGAAGCAAAGGACGGAAACTAATCAAGGAGAGAACCAACCTAGAATTAAGGAGAAACTTCCTAACAGTGAGGACTATTAACCAGTGGAACAGCTTGCCTTCCGAGGTTGTGTGTACTCCATCACTGGAGGTTTTTAAGAAGGGACTAGACAGCCACTTGTTTGAAATGGTATCGGGTCTCCTGCTTGAGCAGAGGGCTGGACTAGAAAACCTTCAGGGTCCCTTCCAACTCTGTTATTCTGTTATCAGGTAACTGAATATGTCATAAGTGAAATCTCCGAGTTCAACCAGGGCATTTCAACCATTTCTTGGTTAAAAAAAACAACCCTGAATTTCTCTGCTTAGTTTATAACTTGAGGATTTCCTGGTGCTCTTCAAGTCTTCCAGATCTGCTGTGGAGAGGACCTTCGGTAGAACCAACACAATGGCCCAAATTATGTGCAGATCTTCAACACTCAGGGCAGAAAATTGGAACAAGCAGAGGGTAAGGAAGTGAATTTTAAAAAATAGGCTAAGGGCTTCAGCCAAGAAGACGGAATCTGGTTCTGCTGTCTTAATTTAATTTGTTGCTTTTTTTCCTCCCCTCCCTGCAAAAAAGGGGAAAAGAAATATTCAAACAAAACATTTGGCCCGAATCTCAAAATCTTTTATTTGCTGATCAGTTCAATGCTACTGTGCACTGAACTCTTTTTTTTTTTGCTAAGCTTTCCTTAGTCACCATGGCAGCCAAGGAGGGCTGTTGCCATGCAACAGAGAAAAAACACAACTCAGATTTCAGGGAGGGACGTGCTAAAATCCTGTCGCTTTTTCAGGCCCTTTGCACATTGGATGCGTCTGCTGTCGCTACAGCAAATGTTTGCAATTTTATGGTGGAAAAAAACTGTTGCCACCTGAAAAGACACCCTCGTTTTTTCTACAAGGTGTGAGACACACATCTGAATTGCTAAACCGGTTGAACTACCAAGGAGTGCAGAGTGTGAATTTCTGCCAAAAATTGGGAGTGTTGCACAGGCTTAGTCTTCCCGAGGATGCCTCTTCCGAAGAAAGGAAAAGTGAAAGAAAGAAAGAAGCAAAAGTCAGCAGCTCTAGGTAAAGTTCGGTGCAGGCAGTTTTTCCTTTATATTCCTTCCATGGAAAGTATTATACAAGAATACAAACCAAACTTCTGCAGAGGGTAGGAGGAAATTAAATCAAAACCAACACGAAACAATTACTTATTTTGTACACTTGGGAGCAAGACTGTTAAAATTTGAAAATCCAACACAAACTGTATACAAAAACACCTAGCTTAGCTTAAAATTATTTTTTCATCATGTGTCACTGAGAAAAAATGGGCTGCATTAATTATACTTAAATTTGTCATTTTCACTTTAAAGGAAGAAAAAATAACATTACAGAAGTTATTAATGTGACTTGTTAAAATATTTTTCTATGTCCAATGTCTTATTCTTCCCATAATGTTGAGCACTGAAATAATAATGCGTAACTCAAAGGAAATGGAATAATATTAACAGTTTTTCCTGCATCCCATCCCTCGTAGTTTGTTAGAAGTTCCCTGGTACTTCAGGCTCCTGTTACTATATGTTTGACTGATGCTGTGATTCTACGAAATGCCTTCTTGGATATGCTGTGTAAGGCTTGTAAGGTTGACTTTTAACTAAATACCAAATATGAGGAATTTCATCCTTCATATTTCTTCAGGATTTGTTCTCATTCTTCCCTTGTTTCCTTCCAGGTGAGGAGAGACACAAAAAGGCATCGCTGGAGGCCGACGCACTTAAGCAGCACTTGGGTGAGGAGAGCATGATAGTTGTGCAAGGATGTGGAAAACCGAGTGAGCAATCGAGGTTGCGTAGCTTTGGGAGGGGAGTAGGATGTGTGGAACTGCATTGCTTTCTGTAATATTCTAAGATCCCCCCTCCCCCGCCATTTGAAAGCCACTTAGGTATACAGGTGTTCCTTGACTTCCCACCATAACTGAGCCTGGAATTGTGGTCATGCCAGTTGTTCAACCCAGCAAGTAAGATGGTCATTAAGTGACTCCATTGTTAATGAATCCATTGTCCCAATAGAGGTTTGTTGGCAGAAATCAGAAGGAAAAAGCAAAACAAATACGGAAACTGCGGTCATATGACTATGAGACGCAGCGAATGGCTGTAAAATGCAAGCTGGTTACTAAACGCCCAAAATGTGATTGTGTGACCTCAAATGAGGGTGACTGTCAGAACTTCAAATCCAGGTCATAAGTAGTAATAAGCAGAAGTCCCTGATAACTTTGAACAGTCACTAAACTACCAATCATAACTCAGGGATGATCTGTAGTGGCGAAGGCATCCAGCTAGAAACGGGGAGATTGCGAATTCTATAGTAGTCTTGCTTTGGGCACAAAGCCAGCTGGATGACCTTGAGCCAGTCGCTTTCTCTCAGCCCTAGGAAGGAGGCAATGGCAAACCACTTCTGAAAAACCTTGCCAAGAAAACAGCAGGGATCTGGCCAGGTAGTCTCTAAGAATTGGACATGGAAAAAAAAGGCACAATAACAAAGCATTTGCAAGAATCCGCCAGTATATACCCCTTAATTTTAATGCATCATGCCAATAGAGGATTCATCATTTTTATTAAGAAACCAGAGACAGAAGATTTTAAGAAAAGAATATATATATATATTTGTCCAGATGTCCCCTACAAAAAATTGAAATCAAGAAGGAGCTTTTTAGATTGCGACTGAAGAGATGGTTACTCCACCTCAAAATGGAACGATTAAAACATCTTCATAATTGGACAGAATTCCCTGAGGAACTGCCTGCAGGTTCGGAAGAAGAGTGGACAGTCTGGAGATGTTTAAACAGACTGCGCACTGGCCTGGCTAAAACTAGAGACCACATGGAAAAATGGGGGTGGGTTTCCTCCCTGAGGACAAAGATATTTACTGTGAATGTGGCACTATTCCAATAACTATCCATCTTTTCCAGTGGAACCGAGATGCACACAGAACAATTTGCTGCTCAGAAATATCTCTGCCATTAATGTGGCCTGGTACTGGATTATAAGTGTACAGATCTATAGTTTATTAAAGCTGTTATTTAAATTTTTTGTAATAATTTCCCCCTTTCTAGTTCCTGAGTTTCAGACATGAGACGGCACCGAATAGTGAAATGGCTGCTTTGTCCTTTTGCCTTGCAGTTCTCCAGAGAGACATGGCCAAACAAGCTATGATTGACAGGGAAGAATTCAGGCAGAGGCTGACAGAACTGGAGAGAGACCTGGAGGAAGCCCAGAAAGACAAAAAGGATATTTATGAAGGTTATTTGGGGGAGGTGGGCGAGACTGCTGCCTTGATCATTGCTTGCAGAAACCAATTCTTTCCTTTCCCAGAAATGGAACTAGCAGTTGGATGGAAGATGCCTTGACAGCTTAGCTCTTTAATTCTTCTGGGGGATCCACTTGATCAAAATGTTTAGGGAAACTTTCCTAAGAAAGCACATCTCCTAAAAGAACATCAAGAAATATATGAAGATTTTTCTGACAATGACTGTTCTAAGAAGTGTCAGTAATATTCTTTAAGGTTGCACAGACTTGGGATTTATTCATTATTACGAAGAAGCCATAACTCATTCTCCACAGTCTAGCTATTGATGTGCATCTTTTCCATTTGTGCCCTCTTTAACTTTTTAGTTAGTCTCAGCTGTGGCAACTTTAAGATGTTTGGAGTTCTGGAACTCCCAGTATCCCCCAGCCAGCAATTCTGGGAGTTGAAGTCCACCCATCTTAAAGTTGCTGTGGTTGAAAAACACTGGTTAAGGGATTAGATTTATGCCCTGCTATACCTCAGTTTCTGTGAATAGACATCAATCATGATCCTGCCCATGAAGCTCATGTTCTAGGACAGGGGTTCTCAACCTTGGCAACTTTAAGACTTGAAGTTGAAGTCCACAAGTTGAAGTCCACAAGTCTTAAAGTTGCCAAGGTTGAGAGCCCCTGTTCTAGGAAAACCTTCAGCTTGGTACATTTCAAAGAGGGGGGGGGATATATTTGCAAGCCACTCATTCCTACTAGTTAGAGGATAGATTTTTGCTGATGGATTTGTGATGTAGAAAATCAATTTATCTTGAGAAGACTCCAAGTCTCTTCTCCCTACATGTCATCACCCAAAAAGAGCTAGAGAAGATAAAACTCAATCAAAATTTCCTTCTGTAGGATGCTTGGCTCTTCTTTGAGACCCCGCTTTGCCTTCAACCCAACCTCTCTGTCTTGTGATCGGAAGGGACCTATCCATTTAGGTTACTGTACACTCAAGCATCACACTTGGGTGCTACCAAAATAGCCTCTAGGAGTCTAGGGGTGACTAAGGGTTTAATCCTCCCCCTGATGCCACTTCCATTTCTTCCCTCCGTTTCAGAGATGATTCGTCAATATCAGCAGTTTCAGCGCCAGACTGACACCCAGATACAGCGTTTGGAAGCTGAAAAGCAGAACCTGCAAGAACAACTTGGTATTTACACAAATGTTTGCCTTACAGAAGGTGACACAGAAGGGCTGTGGCCGTTCAAGGCTGCTGTTTAAAGACTAGGAAGGAATAAAGGAAATAGCTGTACCCACTTTCTTGCATCTTTTAAACATTATTAGCAGTTGGAATAGGAATCTGGAGTTTCTCCCCCGGGATTGTTCTATGTAAACTCTTAGAATATTGACCCTAGCCAAACAAAACTGCAGTTGCAAAATGTTTCCTTTCTGCAGAATTCAGAGCTTCTTCAGGCAGAGCGTCTGTGGGTTTTTTTCTTCTGCTCAGAACAAGATAACAAAAGAGGCCTCCCAATGCACTTTTGTTCAGGGAGAAGGCAGCAGAGATAATAATGTGTGTCCTTCCCAGCTAGTATTAAAGAAGATATTCTGAACCTATTAAAAAAAACAAAAAAAAATTAATAATAATTTGAGGTGAGTGCATCAGATTAGGATATCACCTATAGCAATAAAGTCCAGGTTTTGCCCCATTTGAAAAATAAACCATGCTATTTTTTTTAAATGTACATATTTGAGTTGCACCTGTCAAATTTTCTTAGCAACATTAGGAAAATGATTTATCACTGTTGTTAACTGCAAAAACTTTGAAGGTGCCCAATCTTGGGATAACTTTGGAGTTTCATCTCCGAGTACTGAAGGCAGTGTTTCTCAGCCTTCGCTACTTTAAGTTGTGTGGACTTCAACTCCCAGAATTCCCCAGTCAGTCATATCCTGAGAACCTGCTCCAACATTTGATCCCAGTGTGGACACCATCTAGATGCATGGAGTTGACTAGAACAATGTGTCTCAACCTTAAGCAACTTTTAAGACGTGTGGACTTCAGCTCCCAGAATTCCTCAGCTCTCTTCCACTCTCCCTCACCTTGTTCTCTATTCCCATCCACCTCATTTGTCCTCGGCAGCTGCCTGCCAAAAAAAACTGCAGCGGAGTGAAGAGGACCGAGCAAAGATCTCAGAGGAGAAGGACAAAGCTGTGGCCGAGATGCAGCAGAAGGCCAAGGAGATGGAGAAGGAATGTGAAAGAACCCTGCACGTGAGTCGGGGATGGGAAGGACATGGATTCTGGCCCAGCCAAGAACATAGGGGAGGAGACAATATGTTCAGCCTTGCTCATTACCAAAGTTTCAGGAAAGAGAGAGGGGGGGGAGAGAGAGGTGACTATTCCCACGATTGCTCATGTTAAACTATGCTTGACAGAGTATGTGCTTCTGTGGGTTATAGGTTCCTCTTCAACATGACGACAGTCAAAATTATTGGGCAACGTTCTTCGTCTCATCATCCTATTGAAGCAGAAAAATTGATTTGTTGGTTTGCATTCCCCCCCCCCTTTAAATCCTTATGCCTGAAAAAGCATTCAGTACCACTGAGATCTTTCAGAGTTCTCAGATAACATGAATGCAAACAACCCAGCACGTCCCTCTCTCTCTCTCTCTCTCTCTCTCTCTCTCTCTCTCTCTCTCTCTCTCTCTCTCTCTCTCTCTCTCTCTCTCTCTCTCTCTCTCTCTCTCTTCCTTCTGCCCTTTGGACGTTCCGTCAGAGACCACATCCTGTTTCAGTGCTCTAATCCCTTGACCTGATGCCTTCCCTGTTCTTACTTCCTTTCAATAGGATAGTTTGGATCAGGTGCTTTCCAAGCTACAAACCGCCAAACTGGGCTGGGAGACCGAGGCTGCCCTCATCCATACAGAATATAAGAATATGCTAAAAGAGTTTGGACTGAACCCGCTGGAGATCTGAAGCAGCGTTCAAGCAGAGCTAAGGTCTCTCTCCTTATCCTCCCTGGGGTCTCATATTGCCACAGACATTAAAATGTACTTGTCAAGGTTCTGGCTGACAAATATAACTGAGCAAGCACCATTGTGACCATCCAATCTGTTAATGCAAAACTTTATTGAGTACATCATTTCGGCACAGATGAAAGCAAAAGCAGCTCTGGTTATTTCCCGCTATAATTAAAGTATATATATACCACTATAATTAAAGTATAGAATTCTTCCTCCCCCTATTAGTGCAGATCACATGGTCCAATCAAGTGTCAAAATATTGTAATGAGAAAGTGTCTTCTGTGGGTTTGCAAACACCTGCTGAAACGTCCTTGGTTCACATGGGCTGACTTCATGTCATCTGGAGCCTGCATTCCACTTTCCCCTCTCCTCCCCCCTGGCAAATTGAGAAGCAGTAATTGTGGCAACATCGTATTCGTTCTTTGAGCTTGACAGTACGGTTAGAAGGGAATATTTGTAGCTCAAGGTTGAACTGTGGGGTGCTTGGTGCTCTCTGAGCTTGGTGACGTTTTCTTGCCAATCAGCCATCAGCAGACGCATGGATAAACACTTCTCCATACCAATCAAAAAACCAAAAAGGAAACAAAAAGATCTAAACTCCTCCTCACCAGCAACCAATACCCAGATAAAAAGAGATTAACATCAAGGTTAACATAGACCAACAACCAAGCCACAAACACCCCGATTAAGGAAATTAATTGAATTAGTTTAATAAAGAGAAGGACAAGGGGGGACATGATAGCAGTGTTCCAATATCTCAGGGACTGCCCTAAAGAAGAGGGAGTCAAGCTATTCTCCAAAGCCCCTAAAGGCAGGACAAGAAGCAACGGATGGAAACTGATCAAGGAGAGAAGCAACCTAGAACTAAGGAGAAACTTCCTGACAGTTAGAACAATTAACCAATTGGAACAACCTGTCTCCAGAAGCAGTGAATGCTCCAACACTGGAAGTTTTTAAGAAGAGACTGGACGGCCATTTGTCTGAAATGGTATAGGGTTTCCTGCCTGAGCAGGGGGTTGGACTAGATGACCTCCAAGGTCCCTTCCAACTTTATTTATTATTATTATTATTATTATGAGCTACCAACTCAGATAAACAAGCTAACAGGAAACAGCAGCCTAATCAAGGAACCACCAAGACCAGTCCTACCAATACCGACAGGGCAAGCCACCTGTGTATAAGCAGAAAGCAGACCCCTCTCCCTTCTAGCACTGATGATGTTCCCTAGTTGGGTCATGAAAAGTCTGCAAGAAAACAGCCACGGTTCAGAGTGCACCAAGAACCCCACAGAATAAAATACGGAGTTATTAATCAACGTTGCTCAGCAGCTAACCCACCACATGAAAACACAGTGTGTTTTATTTGAGTTGGTTTAGTGTCCTGTGTGAAGTTGCTCTCTGTGCCTTGCAACAGACCACTCTTAGAGGAAACTATGGTTTAGTGTGGTGGGTGAATCCAAACAATCCAGTCTTCAGGGGTGTGAAAAGTACTTTCCATCACTGACGAACTCCTTTCTTAGGTAGCTCAAATGAAGGAAGGAAGTAAATTCCAGATCAGGCAGTCTGTTGCCTCCTTCAGTTTTCTGTTTCAGAACACATTTGTTCCCGTTGAACAGGGCTGAGCTTGTAATCATGTACTCTTCAGGGTGTACCCCAAGAACAGGAGGTGCTGTGCATCTCCACGTGGAAAAAGTCCCTTCCCTTATGCCAACATTCACAGTCTGTTTTACGCAAAATCGATGGGTTGATTGTCAGAAAAAGAAGAAAATAAGTCCAGTATTTGATTTTATTGGTTCCAGTAGAGCAGGGACCTCCAGCCTTGGCAACCTGAAGACTTGTGGACTTCAACTTCCAGAATTCCCCAGCCAGCATGGCTGGCTGGGGAATTCTGGGAGTTGCAGTCCACAAGTCTTAAAAGTCGCCAAGATTGGAGACCCCTACAACAGAGGGAATATTTTGATGGAGGGAGATAGGGTCAGAGGGAAGTAGTCAATGTTCTTCATTCACATTACATTGGTAGAAATCATGTAGAGATGCCGTCACATCCAGATAGGACGTCCACATTAGCTTCTCTTCCACAAAAAGCAATGAACGAGGGCTATTCTCAAACTGCAATTATTTACCGCACCTTCATTTTTTTAAAAAAAATCTTGCCCAAAAGAACTCCCCCACTATGGCCCTGACTCACATATTCCATCTCTCTGACCATGGTCTGATCTGAATCTTCGTCCCATTTGCCAAGTTCTGCAGGAGTCATTTTGAGTGCCAAGACAGATTGACACGGAAGGCAGAAGAAGGCCTGGAAAAGTTGTCTTGGGGAGCTGAGATCAATTTGTGATGCTGGAAGGGGAGGCAAAGGTGCTCATTTTTTCCATAGAGAGCAAGGAACCATCTTTAGAAGGCCTGGCTGAACCCATCATGGTCCTGTGTGGAACAAGGAGAAGCTAGGTCATGTTTCCACAGACAATCCCAGAAAAAGAAACGTAACACCGAACAAATCCCACTTTGGTGGTCTATGCTTAAAATGTAAGAGGTGATGTTAGGCTGGAGAAAGTCAGGTCACCGACTTCATAGAAAATTGAAACATATGAAGAATGGTTGCAGGAACTGGGTATGTCTAGTTTAATGGAAAGAAGGACCGTGTGTGTGTGTGTGTGTGTGTGTGTGTGTGTGTGTGTGTGTGTGTGACATGATAGCAGTGTTCCAATATCTAAGGGGTGCCACAAAAAAGGGGGGTCAATCTAGGTGGCGCAGCAGTTAGAGTGCAGTACTGCAGGCCACTTTAGCTGACTGTGTTCAGCAGGTCAGCGGTTCAAATCTCACCGGCTCAAGGTTGACTCAGCCTTCCATCCTTCCGGGGTAGGTAAAATGAGGACCCAGATTGTTGGGGGCAATGTAAATATATATATACACATTGCTTACTGGTGTACACCGCTTAGGGAGTGCTTGCACTTAAAGCGGTATATAAGTCTCATAAATAAATAAATAAATTTTCCAAAGCACCTAAAGGAAGGACGAGAAATTTCCTGACAGTGAGAACAATTAATCAGTGGAACTCCTTGCCTCCAGAAGATGTGGGTGCTCCATCGCTGGAGGCTTTTAAGAAGAGATTGGACAAGGATTTGTCTGACCATGGTATAAGGTTTCCTGCTTGAATAAGGGGTTGGATTAGAAGACCTGCAAGGTCTCTTCCAATTCTGTTATTATGTTCCGTTAAGACTTGCTAGGACTTCTTACCTCTCTGGTGAAGGTCCATGGGGTAGGGTCAGGTTGCCCAGGTGGGCCTATATGGCTAGAAATTTGACTGTGACATGGTATCAAAGTGGGCCAGCTTTGTTCCTGAAGGGTGCCTGGAGAAGTAGAACCACAGGTGATCAGAAAGCTTGATGGGAAGTCTTCATCATCATAGAAGACTAAAGGAGATACTCCAACCTGGAATGTAGACCCAAGTCAAGAATTGGTGCACTGTCAACAAATCAATCAGTCAATTCCTAAAACCAGCTTTTAAAAATTCTTATTATCTCATGGGGTGGAGTCAAGTCTAGTCCATCTTAAGTACCCCACACGTTCATAAACACACTGTCCACGTGCATCATTTTTACACCAGGTGACATGTTTGCCTGGAGAATCCTACTGAATTGTAGGTTAATGGAGAATGATGGGATTTCTTTGCTTTCCCAGTCTGAGTGTACAACTTCATGGAGAAATTCAATTTACAACTCTTTGTATAATGTCCATTCAAAATGGGAAAAAATGACTTACTACAATCTGTGCAGCATCTCCCCCCCCGTCACATGATCAAAATATGGTATAGGGTCTCCTGCTTGAGCAGGGGGTTGGACTAGAATATCTCCAAGGCCCCTTCCAGCTCTATTCTGAATTGAAATTGAAAATTTGGATTACTTGGTAACCAGTATGTATTTACCAACTGGGGTCATACATTTCCATCGGTGGTCTTCCTTAGAGGCTTCTGACAAGCAAAAGTTAAGGATTGCCTGATTCATTTAACAACTGCAATAATTCGCTTAAGAACCCTGGCAGAAAAGGTCATAAAGTCAGGCACCGCTCACTTAACAACCAGTTTGGTTAGCCAAAGAAATTGTCCCAACTGTGATACAAGTCAAGGACTCCCTAGATTAGTGGTTCTCAACCTGTGGGTCGGGACCCCATTTCACGGGGGTCGCCAAACAACGCAGTCCGCCATTTTTTTCCCCTTTTCCTTAGCTGTGCTACTCCCTTTTATTCTATTGGCTTTTGAAAGCCAATAGAATAGACTCTCTTGAATAGAGTCCAATTCTATTGGCTTTCAAAAGCCAATAGGAATTGTCCAGGCTGTCTCTGCCCTGCTGAGCCCGCCAAAAGTCCCATTCTGCAAACGGTGCTGCACCCGTTGAGTAGTCCTCGACTTACGACTGGTTGAGTAGTCCTCGACTTACGACCGGTTGGGGGGTCGTGGCATTAAAAAGATAGATAGAAGTATATGGTACATAGATTATATCTGCATAAAGACTCCCCAAGTGATTTCTGTGTATTATTATCTCCATGTTTCTGGGAAGAGAAATAATCTTGACTTGGGTACCGTATTGTAGAACTTGCTTCCTTCTGAGTCGATGACCAGGAGAGTCACCCGCTGGTTGTCAGAACGGATCCTCGACACCACCTCCTGGTGGTCAAGCTCTTCGACAACCTCGCCATTCACCGCCAGCAGACAGTCGCCTTCTCTCATCCCTGCCTTTTCAGCTGGGAGCCCAGCGTCCAGGTCTCTCAAAAATTGAGCTGCAAGTCAAAGAGAGGAAAGACAGGACAGGCCGTGCATGAAATTTTGCCAACAGATAATAGCTAAGAACTTCCAGACACCAGATTCCAAATTTTCTCCAATATATAAACTTCTGATCCTCTTTTCCACATCAGTTTATGATTGGGCCCTGAGCACTTCTACCTAGACCAGTGTTTGTCAACCTTGGGAACTTGAAGATGGGTGGACTTCAACTCCCAGAATTCCCCAGCCAGCCATGCCAGCCAATTTCCCATGCTGGCTGGGGAATTCTAGGAGTTGAAGTCCACCCATCTTCAAGTTGCCACAGTTGAGAAACACTGGCCTAGAAGCTAGCTGAAATGTTTTTCTCCATCCCCATCTGACGGGCATGCTTTTTCTCACAAAACAGCCCAACCTACTTGGAAGGAAAACTGGAGATCTGCTAAAGGAATGGGATCCAGCTTCCTCTGCCATTGATCTATTCTAAATCTGGCTTTCCTAATCTGGTAGATCTGCTGGATACAGCTCCCAACTCCTAGCCTGTATGGCGGGGTTGTCAGGAGTAACCCAAGATAGCTGTAATCTTGTAGCCTGTAATCCTTCCACCAACTGTGAGCGGAAGTTGGCTTGACTCCCACTTCCTGGGAAGCTGGAAGACAAAGCTTCAGACTGGAAGAAGCAGAAAGAAGAAGGGTTGAGCATCTTCTCTACCGTGCCCCAGAGTCACTTGATTTATATTTTTAGGAGAAGCTATACAGGTAGTCCCTGACCTACGACCACAATTAGGACTAGAATTTCCTTGGCTAAGCAAGGTTGTTAAGAGAACCTCATCCAATTTTAAGACCTTCTTTGCCCTGGTTGTTAAGCGAATTACTGCAGTTGTTAGCCGTTAAGTGAATCGAGCTTTCCCCATTGATTTTGCTGGTTGGAAGGTGGCTGAGAAGGTGGCAAATGGCGATCATATGACCCCGGGATGCTGCAATGGTCATAAATACATGCTGATTGCCAAGGCAACAGATTTCGATCATGTGACACGGGGATGCGGTGATGTCACAAATACAAGGACTGGTCCTAAGTCCCGTTTTTCAAAGTTGTAATTTCGACTGGACACTAAACGTACGGTGGTAAGTCGAGGACTAGCTTTAATGGAGCCTGCAATGGAGGTGCCTCACCCCTCTTCCCCGAGCTAGATTTTTCTTCTTTCATCAAGAAGCCATATCCGTCTTCTCCTCGCTTCATCTGAAGCTTCCTCACTTGGAACGGAACCCAAGAGGCATCAGCCAGGCTGGCTGTAACCTTAACACCACATTGTCGGTACGCCGCTTCCGACCGGCTGTCCATCACCAGGAGCCCCATGGGGCTGCTGCTCTGTTTGATCTGAATCCAAATCGGAGCGAGAGAGAGAGAAAAGAGAACACTGATCAAATGTCCTCTTGAGGACTAGTTCTAGACAGGGTTGGGAAATTATTTGGCCACGAAAGGAGAAGGGGCTGCATAAAAACACCCAGAGGTTGGCCAGGGTAAAGTTTTGGGAGGAAAAGAGCTCTCTTTAATCTAGAATCATTGACTTTATCCAGTCAAAACCCAGGAAAGAATTACTCACTCCTTCCTCTGTTGCAGAGAAAACCAAACGGGAAAGTTTTATGGAGTGGGAAGTGGGAAGATCTTCCATGACCAGATATGGAGGCCATGTGGCCCACAATACGTACAGCATGATCTCCACCAAAAGAAGGTGGAAAGTTCTAACCTCCATCCTAGAGGTAGGGTGGAATGGAACGTAAGAGACTGGCACTTAATAAATCTCAAAGTACATTGCGTTGGTAGAACCTTTTGGTTGAGTTGTGCAGTCGTCCAGTTCTTCACACTGACGCCGTTGAGTTCCACCAGCCAGGAACCATGCGGCACCCCTACTTTCTGAGCTGGCCCATCCTGCAGCACGGAGAGTTGGAATATGCCAGTCACACCTGCCCAGAAGGACCACAACATCAAGAGAAAGCCTTGTGAAGGAAGAGAACTTGCGCCCTTGAAAACAACCAGCTTTCCTAGGTAGCTTCTTCCCTCTACCAGCAAACCTGCCCTCAGCCACCTTCCTCTTTCTCCGGTACTCATTTTTTTAGCGGAGTAGAAGAACAAGTAACAGAAATTAAACAAAGGCCTCTGGGTGTCCATATTGTGACTGCGATAATGCTGTAGTTTGTGTGAACTCTTGGTTTACCCAAGCTTGCTTTCTTGAGCAAACTACAATTGGATGGATTTACTCAACATAGTGAGACAAATAAATCATGTTTTGTATGCTACAAAGACTGGTCTTTATTGCTGATTCCCCACTATGCTGTTCAATATATCGTAAACATATATTACGTTGTTTATAGAGAGAGATGATAATATCTAACTATATATTATATGCTGTAATATATAATACAATATGGTATACATACTGTAATGCAATATACTATATTGTTCAATATAATGTAACCATATATATATATACTGTATACACACACACACACACACACACACACACACAATATATATATAACCAGATACATGGTTTTATGCTTTTTGCTGTAAATGACCGAGTGTCACTCTGAGATGGTATGGGCAGAACCTAAATTAGATAGATAGAAAGTTGAGAGACAGAGATGATAGATAGATAGATAGATAGATAGATAGATAGATAGATAGATAGATAGATAGATAGATGGATGGATGGATGGATGGATGGATGGATGGATGGATGGATGGATGGATGGATGGATGGACGGACGGACGGACGGACGGACGGACAGACAGACAGACAGACAGACAGACAGACATTCAAGAGAGCTAATATAAGCAAACTAGGCCTGTTGTGCCTTAGCATAAAAAAAACCAATTATAGCATTAAGATTAGATTAAAAGTCCTTCCTGTTTTTAAGAGCATTTAAAGATTTTAGAGGACTTTTTGTGGATTTTTTTAATCCTGAGGCATCTCTAATGGAGAACTACCAGGAATGTTGACCAACTACAGCGTCGGAGATTCTGGCAGAGGGAAGCTGTGACTGATTAATTATTTATCTGCAAGATTGTCCTTTTCAGGCCCAAAGTAAAGGACATAAACCTCTCTCCTTTCATGGAAAAAAAGCTGGCTGGGCATCAGCTGACCCTTCCATCAGCATCAGTTTGGATCCCATATCAGTTGAGCTTGGGGGCAGAACCGGTCATCCCAAGGGAGAGGAAGGCCAGGCCAGACCTTGTCTCAGCACGTCTCCTTGGAGATGTCTCATCCTGCCACGTATGATCCATTGCTTATTCTTTGGCTGCAACGCCTCCATTCTCTTTCCATTCCTCTTGCTGATCCTGCCCCTTGCATGATATGCATGTCAAATGTGAATCTAGCAGCAGAAACCAGATGCATAAATAACCCAACTCAGAACAAGAGAGCTGACTTCTCCCAAGGCAGAATCTTTCAAGTTAACAGTGCAAAACCGTGAGCACAAACGGAGATAAGCAGAAACAACTCCTGCTGCTACCTTCTGGAGCTGACACGCTGAAGCCAAAGCCACTTGAGCCTTTGGAAACACAGCACAGGCGTGGCCTGCCGTAATTGGACAAAAGCTGGTTGAGATCTCGGTTCAGGGCTTTGGCTACCTCGTAGGTGTTCCCTTCCAGGACAGTGAGCAAGACCTGCTTTGAGCTACTCTTGATCTTCCAGATCACCTGGAAACGAGACAAGACAGAGAGCGAGAGAGAGAGAGACATCTGGAAAGGGAAAATCAAATGTCAGAAGCTGACAATCTGCTCCAACATTTGATCCCAGTGTAGTCCCCATCTAGATCAGGGTTTCCCAACATGGACAACTTTTAAGATGTGTGGATTTCAACTCCCAAAATTCCCCTGCCAGCATGTTCCGGTACAGACACCATCTAGATCAGGGATCTCCAAACTTGGCAACTTTAACACTTGTGGGCTTCGACTCCCAGAATTCCTCAGTGGGGAATTCTGGGAGTTGAAGCCCACAAGACTTGGCCATGTTTGGAGAGCCCTGATCTAGATGGATGAAGTTGACCACAGTTGTGTTTCTCAACCTTAAGTAACCTTAAAGATATGGACTTCAACTCCCAGAGTTCCCCAGCCAGCACTGCAGTCCGCATGCCTTAAAAGTTGCCAAGGTTGTGAAGCTGTTCATTTGTGAGACTTGTTTAATTTTGAACATTTGTGCCCGGAGGCAGGGGCACCCAATATACCCAGATCAAAGCAAGAGAGGCATCAAAACCTTACCCGAAGATATCCCATGCCTTCAACGTTAACTCCGTTGACCTCAAGGATTCGGTCTCCATCCCGGAGGCCTCTACGGTAGGCCAGCCCTCCCGGTGTCACCTTCCGCACGATGGGGCACAACCCTCCAGCCTCCTGACACAACGAGAAGCCCAGGCTCTCAGCACCAGCTTTCCTCAGTAAACAGAAGCGTAGCTGGGAAGCGCCTTCTGGTTCTGAGGGAGACAAAAGGGGCGTCTCTTTTCAAAATGGCTTGGCTGAGGAGGGTGGACCTTTGTATTGGGAAGACTGAAAATGGAGGAAAAGGATAGGCTGAGTGAAAGGACTCCGAGTTCTTTATATCAAGGGTCCCCAATCTTGGCAACTTTAAGACCTATGGACTTCAACTCCCAGAATTCCCCAGCCAGCAGACACATGCAGAACCACCACTATGCAGTCCTTGGTGGTCTTTCAGCCTGATTGGTTTTTTGCAGATCTTTCACGGCCCACCTAGGGAACTTCATCAATGCTAACGTTGATGATGAGAGCACGGATGATGTTCCCGAGTTGGATCATGAAGCATCTGCAAGAAAATAACTAAGATCAATAACATAGTCATCTCCCCTCTCCCCCTCCCTTCTAGCACTGATGAGGTTATCTAGTCAGGTCATGAAATGTCTGCAAGAAAAACACCAAGCTCACAGAGCACCAAGGACCCACAGTTCTCCTCCTCTCCTCCATTCCACAAACCCCCTTCCCTTCTAGCACTGATGATGTTACCTAGTCAGGTCATGAAATGTCTGCAAGAAAAGCATCAAGCTCACAGAGCACCAAGGACCCCGCAATCCTCCTCCTCCTCCTCCTCCTCCTCCTCCTCCTCCTCCTCCTCCTCCTCCTCCTCCTATCCTTCATTCCACAAACCCCCTTCCCTTCTAGCACTGATGATGTTACCTAGTCAAGTCATGAAACATCTGCAAAAAACCCACTAAACTCAGCACCATCCTGAGCTACAGCGATTCTATTACAATCCCTTATGAGAACCTTCCTTGGTAGATGGGCTCTCTTGAATACAGGAGGCGGCTGAACCCTTGAACCCACCTCCCATCACACGCTAACAATTCCTTGTCTTGAGTCCTGTCTAGTAGAACACTCAAACTTGGCCGTGACGTTTGCAAAGAACTTGGAAGGGAGCTCAGTTGAACGCTGGCTGAGAGGGAACCCAGGGAGAAGGAAGAAGCATCAGCTTGCAGACGAAGCAACCCACTTGCCAAACAGCCTCAGGAAAACACCAGCCCTTCCTTTCCCACCCACAAGCGGCCACCGCCAGTCCTCTTGTTACCGGAATCCTCTGCCAGAGATAAGGCGGGATTATCAATTCCTTCTTTCGGGTTAAATTCAAATTTCCTGCAAGAGAGGAAGAAGAAGGAGCATTTCAAAGGTTGAGAAGCAGGTGTTCACAGGATAGGGTCCAAAAACTCGAGATTGGGGCCACAGCAATGCCGTCAAAGCTCTATCTGTGGGCCAAGCCACAAACAAGCAGATTTGGTCACGTCCCCATGGCCCCCATCTCAACATTTTCTCATCACAGGTAGCAGACACCCTGGCTGAAAAGCCACCAAAATGGAAATATTTTCTTATTTCTTTGATGGTTAGTGTTCCTTAATTCTGGAGCTTATCGTCAGAAGAAAGGAATAGAATAGAATATAGAATGGAATGGAATGGAATTCTTTATTGGCCAAATATGATTGGACACACAATTAATTGGTCTCCATTGCATATGCTCACAGTGTACATATAAACAGCAACTAACAGGTCATTGATCAGACCCACTAGACAGCATTTCTCTGAGGCTGCCATCCACAGTGCCATCTTTAATGGATGGCTTTAAGCTTAGCCAACCATCAACCCATCCCATCAACTTGTTTGTGCAAACTGGCCTGCGTGCACAGTTGGAATGTGTGGAATTGCACATGGTGGGGAGGGAGGGGGGAGAAAGAAAAGTTGGTAGGTCTGCCAGTTTTGCTTGTGCCTTCCCCCCCCCCCCCAGTGTGGCACTTACATGGTTGACTCCGTGGTGTCCTGGAGCCCTGTAAAAGCAAGGCCTAAGCATGAGCCAAGCAGCCAAATACTGAACAAGATTCTTCTCCACTGGATAGATTCAAAAACCCAAAGTGTTTTTGAAGCGCACTTGTTGTAGTTCACTGTTAAAAGATTATCGATGTAGCAAGATCATTAACGCTGGCCAGATAATCATCTCTTCCTCCACCCTGTTAAGCAAAGCAAAACTAGGTGGAGAAGGTTGGACTGAGAGCAGGACATTTATTCCTGGATTTAATTGATGCAAAGGTGGTTATGTTGACAACAGCAGCATAACAAGGAGGGGAGAGCGAGGGAGAACCTATGGCCCAATTTAGCTTGGCTTGGGGGTTCAATGGAGGCGGATCGTTCCAGGGATTAAACTTCTACCTTCTTGCAACCTCTGGGGTCCTGCTGGGAGCAACACATTGGCAGATTCTCCTTCTGAATTTCGACAGCTTCAGATTTAAAGTTCCCTTAGAAGAAGGGGCGATTTTTAAGACTTGTTCAACAACAGGTTACAAAGAACAGAGATGGTTATGAATGCCTTCAAACAGCAGGGCTATTTGCTATTTTCAGTTGGGTGTCAAACCCAGAAACACGCTCAGACACAGAAAACAAACAAGCGAGAGAAAGACTGGCATTCCCAGGAACCTCTGGAGAGGTTGATGGTGGTTAGTCACGGTCACCACTTGGTAACCCTCCATTCCTCTAGGTCCCTCACCCTCTAAGTAAGAAACCCAACCCTGTAGTTTAGGGGTGCTCTCAGCCCCAGACCACTTACCCTTTTTCTGCTTCATGTCTGCTCCCACTCTGAAGTCCAAGGTCCGGGGCGAGGTGGCGGCTTAGCCTGACACGTTTAATATTTAAACAGCACAAGAATCTTTTTCTCAATGTTGCTTCCTTCTTCCCTGAAGTCAAGCGGAATGTAAAAAATAGCTTTTTCATTCCTGCAAGGGACGTTCAGCTGGATTCGGCAGCTGGGGGTTCTGAGATCCGGAGGTGATGGGACAGGCGAGGGGTTTGCACGCCAAGCGAGCAGCGAAAGTGTGAATTGCACATCCCGAAAAGGCTCTGCTCAGGTCTGTTTGCATTATGCATCTGTCATCTGGACGTCACCAGGTTTGTGTGTGAATGTTTTTCATTTTTTTCAGAGAAGTGATGAATGAGGGTGATAAATAAAACCGATGAATAATATTCTCAAGCCGAGTCTTTGACGCAGGAAAAAAATTATTTTAAGACCAACTTCTTTTGCTCTTTGGCAAATGTTCAGGTTTCTTTTCAGAGGAACGTGGTTTGTCCTTCTATTTAGGTTTTTTGTTTTGTTTTCCTTTTGTGTTTTTTGGAACAATCGGCAAGGAGGTATTATGAATCAGCGGTGCGTTTAAATAATGCAACAAGCAGGAAATTATAATGTAAAACATTAGCTGGAAGTTTATTTTAATGCCTTTGTTACAACCGGGAAATATATATTCTTGGCTACTCCTCCGGAGTCCAGCAGTTGTGAGCGCACTTGTGTTTATGAGAGCAATTGGAACCAAAGTGAAAGTGTTCACGACAAACCCACCTTGTCTGTCCCTGGTAGTTGGCATTTCAAGATAGACTGCCCCTCGACTGGCAGGCTCTGTGCAAACATCAGAGCTCAGAGACGTCCATCTTCTCAAAAAAATGTTTGCCGAACCTGCTTCCGCTCAGCAGAACAATGTTAATTTATTCTGTATGAAACAGTCCTTCCAATTCTCACCTTGTGGTAGCTGGTCTCCAATTGCGCACTTAATATCCAATGCATATTTGTTTATTTTTTTCTGGCTATAGAAACAGGACGTATAAGCCCTGGGTGTATAGCTAGGCCTCGATTTAACGATCGTTCGATTAGTGACTATTCAAAGTTATGACGGTGATGGCATTTATGACCATCACAGCATCCCTGAGGTCATGTGATCAAAATCAGGGCAGTTCGCAACAGGCAAAGTCAGGAAGGGAGAGCTGCACTCACTTAACAACCTTGCGATTTGCTTAGCGACATGGCAAAAAAAGTCATAACGTTGCCTTTGACTCCCTTAGCACCTGCTTCGCTTAGTGAAAGAAGTTCCAATCCCAAACGGGTCGTACAACAAGGACAAGCTTTGAGTTTTCTCAAGGCACAAAGGCAAACAATTCCACCCCAGCGACGAGTCAACCCTTTTTTAAATCCCTGATTTGGTCCATGTTGTTGGGATCTTAAACCCAGTCTAGAAATCTGGCTGAGATGAACAACAAGATCGTATCACATGTTGTAACACATTACTGCCTCCTTTCTCTGCATTTCTGCAAAAGAATCCAGCCAATCACCCGTTATTTGGAGTGTTGTACCGACGGAAGGAGTGAGAGAGAAAGGATGCAATGGGAGGGATAGAGAGAATAACCACTTCTGTTTGTATTGCAGACATGGGGAAACGCTGAGTCAGCTTCAACTCTTCTCGTCAACCCCATCAAAGCAAGCATTTAAAAAAAAAATCTGCATTCTTGCTAGCACATTCGGCTAAATATCACCTAACCTGGGGGTAGGCAACCTTGGCTCTTTTATGACTCGTGGACTTCAACTCCCAGAATTCCTGAGTCAGCCATGCTGAGGGAAAAGGGAGAGGAATTCTGGGAGTTGAAGTCCACGAGTCATAAAAGAGCCAAAGTTGCCTACCCCTGACCAACCGGTAAGATCCCTTTTACAAGTGATCCTCGATTTACAACATTTCATTTAGTGACCGTTTAAAGTTACAACAGCACTGGAAAAAGCGACTTTTGACCGTTTTGCACATTTACGACCCCATGGTCACATGATCAAAATTCAAACCCTTGGCGACTGACTCATATTTATGACGGTTGCCATGCCCTAGGATCACGGGATCCCCTTTTGCAACCATCTGACAAGCAAAGTCAAGGGGGGGGCGCATTCAATTTAACTGCAGTGATTTACTTAATAATGGTTGCAAGAAAATGGGGGCAGAAATCACTTTTTAATAACTGTCTCGCTTAGCAACAGAAATGTTGCACTCAATTATCGTAAATTGAGGACTAAATGTATAATCGAGCATCCATTGCAACTACCATCCTTTCCTCCCCCGGAATAAACTATGGGGGAGAAAATCACCACTGAGTTTGCCACAAGGATGCACAGCACCAAATGACAAAGGGATCTTGCCAACAGTTTCTGTGTTGTTTGTAATTTTTTTTAAAAAGAAAATGCACACCATGTTCTGCAAAAGCACGAACGTCTTGTATGAATCCTCCTTCTCCAACTTACTGTTCTCCGGATGTATCAGTCTGGGCCCAGGGCAGTCTGGAAGTGATGGGCAGTGTAGTCCAACCTGCCTGGAAGGCAACAGGTGGCAAAAGCTAATTTTAATCAGCAAATATAGAGATGAGATTAAGGCAGGAATCCTCCACCTGGTAATGTGAGATGGATATATTAATCCGTCTTTCCTTGGCAGATGTTTCTACAAAGAGGTAACTTTAAGACTTGTGGACTTCAACTCCAGAATTCCCCAGCCAGCACAGCCCTTCCCCAACTGATTGGAGAATTCTGGGAGTTGAAGCCCACAAGTCTTAAAGTTGTCAAGATTGAATTACCTCTAGTCTACGGTACCTGCCAACTTAGTTTCCTAACAACATGAGAAGAGCCCTGAAGGGCCAACTTAGCCAACCCCGTCCAATAATCATGGTAGCCAAGTAGATTCACTGTGGCATCTGAATCAACCGGTGTTTCAATGCCTGGTAGGAAGCCTGCGTTGTCAGTGGTCCTGGAACCAAGGGTCAAAGGGTGCCTCTCTGCATGTGACCCAGCATCCTCTTGACCTCCCCTTCCACTCTCATGAACTTGAGTTTCTTCCAGGGGTTGACTGTCTGTCGGCGGCTGCACTGAAGATCTTCCAGGAGCAGCCCCAGATGTTGCTGCACCCGGTCCCGGTCCCAAATGGGCAGGTTCTTCTGGACCACGTTCAGGATGATGGCCCAGTAGTCGGACACATCTGCTCCTATGGTCAGGTAAATGAGCACGCGGAGGCCGTCCTGGTTCTTGCGCAATTCGTGCAGGGCTTGCTTGCCTTCTTCACTGATCTCGTTGAAGTACAAGCTGGGGAGGAGGAAGAGGAAGAAGAGAAGGAAAGCTTTAGGAGCTAGAAGCAGGACAGGTCCACATGAACTGACCAGCCAGCTCCAACGGGCACCCTTGGCTGCCAATTCCAGAGACAGCAATTCTGGAAGTCATCCCCAACAGATCTGAAAGGGTCAGGTTGGAGAACATCACGATAAAATGGCATTTTTATTTACCCATTTGTATCCCACCTTTTATTATTTTTACAAATAATTCCAGGCGGCAAACATATCCTATACGCTTTCCTTGTCCTGTTTTCCCCATAACACAACAACCCTGTGAGGTGGGTTGAGCTAAGAGAGAATGCCTGGCCCAAAGTCAGCCAGCCAGCTTTCATGGCTAAGGCGGGACTAGAACTCGCCGTCTCCTGGTTTCTAACCTGGTGCCTTAATCATTTACTCATCACTTCTGGCTCTCCAGAAATGATAGTTGCCTTGAATTTGAATTGAATTGAATCCAGAAATCATAGTCTCCTTGAATGAGACTTTTTTTTTAGTTTTTTAAAAACTTCATAAAATGACCAGCATCCCACAATGGCAAAAAACACCCACCCATTTAATTGTTCTGCTTCATCCTGCTTTGCATCCCAACACAGTCCAAGCTAGCTTGGTAGGATACATCTGAAAAGTAAGGAGATGAGATTTTTATGGGCTCTCTTGCACTTCCCATTTAAACTGTCACACACCCCTATTCCAAGCCCGCCATCCAGTGTTGTATTTTCTGCTTTATGGACACTCAGATCAAAAATTCTCAGTTCTATTGACTAATTACCAGTGAAACCCCTTCGTCAAAGTAAACTATAAATAGACTTTTGGCAAAGAAGTTTCCATAATTCCATGATGTGCTCCTGAGGTTCTACAGAGGACCAAAAGGTGAGGGTACAGAATTTTGAGTTCCTCAGTGATGGACTTCTTTCAAAAGCCAGCCCAGTCTTCCAAGGCTTTCAGTTGTCTCCTGTTCCCTTCCCTTCTGCTGTGAAAGTCAAACTAGATCATGGGGGTTTCCTTCTCTCTGCCCATGATCTTGGGACCATCAAGGAGACACCCTCTGCCAAAATTTATTTATTTATTTATGAGACTTATATTCCGCTTTAAGTGCAAGCACTCTCTAAGCGGTATACAACAGTAAGCAATGTATATATATATATATATATTTACATTGCCCCCAACAATCTGGGTCCTCATTTTACCTACCCCGGAAGGATGGAAGGCTGAGTCAACCCTGAGCCGGTGAGATTTGAACCGCTGACCTGCTGAACACAGTCAGCTAAAGTGGCCTGCAGGACTGCACTCTAACTGCTGCGCCACCTCGGCTCTTATTAAAAATTAAAAATTCTCAGTGACCCAAAGGCGTAAGAGAACTCCAGACACACATGCCTTGGATGTTCAACTAAGAAGTGGCATGGGAAACTCACTGCACTTTTTCCAGCGTTGCGTGTCTCTTGGCCTCCTCGACCAGGGCCAACGCAGCTTCGTCAGTCAGCGAATTGTAGGCCACATCAAGCTCCTGTAGGTGCTGGTTCTGAGCCAGGTGCTGGGTGATCACCTTCACGCCCTGATTCCCCAGGGAGGTGTGAAGGAGTGAGAGATTTCTCAATGAGCTGTTGCCAGCCAGGCCTTCAGCTAGATAGAGAGCCCCCTCCTCAGTCAATGGATTATCCGCAAGTCTGAGGAGGACACAGTAAACATCAACACAGGAGACGTCATCACCTTTTCCACTGCCCAACCTCCTTTAATCAGATGTCTTCTAGATGGGCTGACCCATAGATTCCATCATTCCTGCAATCCCAAGAATCTTTTGCCTGATATGTTTGATGTTTGTTGAGAAGATCAGTAGTAGAAAAAGAAAGCATCTCCTTCCACAATTCTGCTATCTTCTCTCATTGTTGTGCCCTTGGTGCCATCCAGAACTTTGTATATATATGGTCAAATTTTGTACTGGCCAATCAAGAGTGGTATCTTGCTGCTTTGGCAAACATTACTTGCGTGTTTTGTCTACAGGGTGCATGCTACACTCATAGGTATGCTCCAAGAACATCAATCCAACAAAACAGAAGGGCTGGACTATCCTGCATCCCACGTACCCATCCAAGGCCGATTACAAATTCACCCATCCCAACCTGCTGTTCTCCAGAAAAGTGGAAGGCGCTGAAGACCTGGTTCTGCCAGCGGGCCTGGGGAACTCAGAGTGGGATAGAGCCCAGCAAATGGCTAGTTTAATGTGTGTTGCCACTGGGCCAGAGGGCTGGGGGATTATTATATTATTTTATTTTTCCTCTTGTTATTTTATTTTTATAGGGTGTTTTTTTACTGATGTAAGCCACCTTGAGTCTCCATGTGTGAGTAGGCGGCGATGCATATTTTCTAAATAAGAAATAAATAAAAAATATTCCTCAACAGTAGAGTTGCAAGCAAAGCTTCTCTGGAGAGCAACAGGTCAGAGAGAGAGAAGGGAGAAATTTGTTTAGATGGAACATCACAACCAAGTCAGAGAGCTGACTGGGTCTAGAGAGACCAGCTTCAAACCAGCTTTGATGTCTCTCACCCGTTCTTTTCACTTTCTGCTTTGAGCTAAGAGTTTGGTTTCGACCTATAAGTCATCAGAAATATAGCTCTCCTTGTCTGCCTCGCCAAGGTGGAAGCCATCCTCCCACCCAGCCTTCACACTCACCGCAAGGTGTCGAGCACACATTTGTCATGCAGAAGCAGATTCCGGATCTCCTTGCACGCCTCTGGACCCAGACTGTTGAGCTGCAAACTGGAGGAGACAACAGAACAATGTTGGAGTTGCAAGTCCAGCATCCTAGGTCAGCTTCCTTGATGTATCGGGCTGGGCTCCCTTTGACCAGGCTGGCAAGGATGATGGGATATGTAGTACCCCAAAGCTGGTGGAAGGCTGCCCTAGGAAGCTTCTCGGCTCTCAGACTCATCTTCAGTTTCAACCATAAAATGACTTTCTAACTTTCTATCTGATTTTGCCACCTCTGGTCAAAGTCAAGATTGCAATTTTTTAGCCCTTATAAAATAACGGCATTGGAACTGATTTACCAAATGACTACCGAATTTCCTAGGCATTTTCTGCAAATAATCTATTTTCAAAGGGTTGGGAGGAGGGGTGGTACAGGATGTTCTCTTCAATTTGCTGGAAACATCTGTATTTTCTGCTCAATCCTTTAAATTCAGCATTAACTTCCCTTCAAATAAATACGGTAAACGTGCCAGAAAAGCAGGATGTCTTAAGAACGGCACCTTGGTATGTCTAAGGAACCAAATGAATTCACTTTCTTAAAAAAACAAAAACATGAATTAAAAAAAGATGTGGGTTAAACGCACATCGTTATGTAAAAAGGGAGGTTGAAACTTTGCTGCACTCTAGGAAGTTCCTTAGATTTATTTGCATATAATAATTGAAGCTTCACCCCGATGTGAATTGTGTGGATCATGCTCAGTTATAGCACTGTAACTCACTGGAGTTTCTTGCATCGTAGCAAAATAGGGAAGAGGGTCTTCAGGCTGCCGACATCGAGATGGCAAGAGGCAAGATTTAGCTCCTCGACGCTGTGGCTCGTGGTGCCCACCACTGAAGCCAGGACTGCACATTTGAGAGGGGTCATCTTGACCGAAGAAAGGTTGATGGTCCTCAAGGACTGGATAGCCTCCGCTGTGAAACGTTCGTTCTGGAACTCGTGTAAAAAGAAGAGATAGTCCATCAGCTCGGATGGCGGCAAGCCCTTACGGCTATTCCGGATGACCGTTTTCTTCATGGCCTTGGCAATCTCAAAAGCAGCCAGATTCTTGATAGGACAGCCCAGTTGATCCAAGATGGCCCGGTTACGCCGTGACAGCAACCCACCCATGAAGATGGGGAAAAGTTCAAAGACCTCATCGTCGGAAGCTTCATCTGGGTGGCGCATGGGGCCTTCCACCCCAAGAATGCTGAAGTTGATCTGGTCCAGGACATCGTCATTGAAGTAGTCCTCCTCTTTGAACATCTCCACTGCCATAGTGCGAGCAATGGTATCACGGTCCTTGGTACTAAACCGGCTGAAGTAGCGGGGGAAGATCTTGATGAGGTTGAAGAGAAGGGGCAGGATGCGCAACGGCAAGAATTTGGAGACCACGCTGAGCACCAGGGCCACATCTTCGCCGACTTTTCCAATAATTTCAGAGACTTCCTTGCCCACCCGTTGCACCAGGGTCTTCTTCTCCCCCAAGACCACGTAAAGAGCTGCCAGGTACTCTTGCATGGCGGGGATAGTGAAGACAAAAGTGTGTTCCTTGCCTGATTGAACACAGGGGGTCAAGAAGAAGCGGAGAACGTCGCTCCGGAAGGTGTTCAGGAGGTTAAGCTCACTCTCCGTCTTCATCTCTACCTCAAAACAGCGGCGGAGATCCTTCTCAGTAAAGCAAGTCTGTCGAGACATCACCCCTTCATAGGCCAACTTGCCCACCGTCTTGGCCACATACTTCATCATGGAGATGTTGGAGGGATCGGTGCTGTCCAGCACTTCCCCACTAAAGTTGAGCCGTAGGAAACTGGTGTAGATCCCCGTCAGAGTTTGAGTTGGAGGAACCGTCTTGGTAAAATAAAGGAAGTGCAAGGTAGTGCACACCAACCAGCAATAAGAAGGAAGGAAGCAGGCAGCCATAATCTGGTTGTGCCGCTCCAGATTCCTTGACAGCATCTCCAGAAGGTTGTCCTGCTCATTTGCCTGCTCTGCCGTGGGGGGACCAGCGATTCTGACACACTCCGGCTGCCTTAGGCGCATCTGGAAGTAAAGCTTCTGGAGGTTGAGGTCCGAGAAGCCACAGACTTCAACGTAGCGTCCCACAAACTTGCTGGGGATTCGACGTGCCGCCGAAGGGCGAGTAGTGACAATGATGCTGGCCTGGAGGAACGGAAATCAACTGGAGTTAATCACAAGTCACAGACCCACTGGTGTTTAAATGGCATTCATGGTGGAAAACAGCAGGAGAAGGGCGAGATATGAAATTATGAGTCCTCATTATGGGACTCCTCAGTACAGAACCGGTGCAATTTAGTTTCTTCACCACTCATCATTATCATCTGTAGTGGTTAGTAACCAATAAAAGAGAATCTTTGTAGCTCAGGGTTGAAATGAGGAGTCCTTAGTGCTCTCTGAGCTTGGTTGTTTTCTTGCATGACCCAACTAGGTAGTATCATCAGTGCTAGAAGGGAGCGGGTGTAAGGACCCACCCCACTTTGCATCTTAAGAAGACAGAACTCTTGGAATAATTCTTCCAACAGGAATCCTTTATTAAGAGAAAATGGTTGCAGGCATACTAGACAGGACTTGGGGTCCAAGCTCTCCCATTCAAGGTTTTAAGGGGTTCCCCAGTAGTCCCACCCAATCAACCCCCCTTCCAGTGATAGTTTCAAGTATCACAATTCCACTCCCTTTCTTCTTTCTTCCGTCTGGATGGAGACTTCAGATAACTACATGAAAGGCAACTTCCCTCCTTTGGTATGTTAACGCTTCGAGGTTACAATAAACACACATTCAGCATTCAGCTCTTTGAAGTGTAAAGAAGGAAGTGAGGGCCATAAAGCCCCTTTGTTCTCCCCCTTCTCTCCCTCTTATGGCAGAATCCAGAGAAGGCAGAATTGGGAGTTTCTATATTTGATAATTTAAAGATGAAATATAATTGGATTCTGACAGCGGGGTTTTGCTCTCTGAAGCCCACTCCCTTCTAGCACTGATGATGTTACCTAGTTTGGGTAATGAAACGTCTGCAAGAAAACCACCAAGCTCAAAGAGAACCAAGGGCCCCACAGTCCTCTTCCTCCTCCGCCACCTCCTCTCCTCAAATCCCACTTCCTTCTAGCACTGACTGTGTTACCTAGTTTGGGTGATGAAACGTCTGTAAACCCACCCCCCCAAACTCAGAGAGCACTAAGGACCCCTCATAGTGGTTAATGTTCATTCCGTTTCTATCCCACTTGTCTTCCAATTAGTTCAAAGCAGATTAAGTAAGGGATGGATAGGCAAAGATCATCCAATAAAATATATTTTAAGCATTTGCCCTAAGCAAATAAAAGATGATTGATTTCCACTACTTCATAAAAACTAATCCCATCCAAAGCAACTCTAATTTGCAAATCTCAAGGCTACCCATCTGAGCTGCCTCCTTGGTGCAAGCAGGGAGAAAGAAAACACAAGAGGGAGGGCACAGGGTGGTTATCTGCCAATCCCTCCCCACAAACCTCAGGCATCATGTACTTCCTGAGCAGGTTGACGACAATAGCAGCTGGCAAGGTGGGTTCATTGGGGTCACCACAAAGCTCAGTGCGGGCCAAGCGAAAGTCCAGATTGAGGCGGTCAAGGCCATTGAGGATGAAGAGCACCTTGAGGTTGCTGGAGCCAAGCAGTGGAGCCACATCCCGGAGGTGGAGGTATTTCTTGGTCACTAGACGGCGCAAAGACACGGGGCTGTTGCCCTGCGAAAGGTCTTCACAGGAGAAGGGAAGGAGCAGCTCAAAATGAGGAAGGTGCCCATGACACCAGTCCATCACCATCTTCTTGATGAGGGTGCTTTTTCCAGTGCCCACCGTTCCATAGAGGACCACATTCTTCACTTCTTGCCCACAGGGATCCTCGTCAAAAAGGTTCTGGAGACCAATGGTATGACAGCAAGAAGCCTGGAGTTGGTTCTGGATTGTCAGATCCGTGGATGGTTTCAGGATTTCCTCCAGGGAACTTTCCCGGATCACTGGATCAATGTGGGTAGCATCCAGAGCAAAGGAAGGCCCAAACTGCCTCTCCTCATTGGGCTGCCGGCAAAACCAATCCGCCAGGCTTTTCTTGTGTTTTTGGATGGCTTCTGGGGAGGAACAAGAAAAGGAAAGGTGAGAAGGAGATTAAGTCCCTTGTTATTGCTTTCAAAAACGTATCCCTAGACATCGGGATACATGGGTTGTATCTGATGGACTTTCATAACCCATCAATCCTCAGAGGAAGGAGGTCCACAGGTTTACCAGAAGTTGCTACGTTCTTCGGCACTCGCTGGTTTGACTTGGGGGAAGCAGGCCGAGATGTTGCCTCTTGTGACATTCCCTGGTAATGGGTGAAGTTCCTGTGGAGGAACAAAAGTGTTAGAAGAATGATGTAACTCTGATGCCAAGATTTGTGGGCAATACTACCAAGTGGGCCCAGAAAAAAAAAATAAGCTGAAATGAAATCACATTTCATTATCTCTTTACTCTCTTATATTTCATTACTCCATTCTCTCATCATATTCAAAACTACATTACAAAGGCAATTTTTGGAGGAGCTCTGGAGGCTACAGATGTTCTTGGGAATCAACAAGAGTGTAAGTGTAGGCCACAATCCTGCAGTAGATAATGGCCATAGCTTTGCAGAAAAAAACCTGTTTCCAAGCAGAAGACTATGGCTCCAATCCCTGAATATTAAGGTAAAAGAGGGAGTGGTAGATGGAAAAGACCCTTTTCTTCTTAAGAGTCCTCAAAACTCATGTTAGATGGAGTAGGTAAACCAACAGACTGCTCTGGAACAAAACGGATCCTTGGTGCTGCTATTAAATATTAGAACTTTCTAGAGTTGGCTTCTTGTAACCCCTGGAATGAATTCCAGAAGGCTGCTGAGGAAAGGTTTTTCGACGCCCCAAGATGGCAGAACTCAGAAGCTTTTCCAAGATGGAATAAGAGCAGGGGAGCTTGCATGATCCTTCAGTCAAGGTTGAACCACAATTCCCAACCTTCTCAGGTGGCCTGGAGAATAGCAAAGAATGCTGAGAGCACAACATCTGGAAGGTCATCAATTCATCTTCTTGGCATGCTCTGAAGCTTTGCCTCGGCCTATGGGATGACTACTCTCAATGCTGAATCCCTCACCCGCCCACCCAGGAGCCAACGTCTTCCTTAGAAGAAACATCCTGTCCACCTGGAGCTGAGACCTCAGAGGTGTGCTCTTACCTGAGTGGAGATGCCAAGGAGCACCGAATCTGATCTAGGTAAAATATTCTTTTGAGGAGTTGGCTTCTCCCTGTATCACAGATCAAAGAAGACCAAAAAGAAAAAAAGAAAGCAATTATGAAGCTATCCATTTGTTTCAGACAATTTACATGTTATACTTTAGCAATTTATGAAGCAGGGGGATGGCGTTCTGCTTAGCCCACTTTGAGGAAAGATGTTGCACATTTTTGCATCCCATGACAGGACTCCACTGAAGTCCACAGTGAGGCATGACTAAGCCAGAACATGTAGGGAGCCTGTGAAACATCAGAACTTGACATGATTGATGAAATAGCTGCGGGAAGTGTTATCACTCCCACAGGGTGTGGTGAAAGGATTCTGTCTAATCCTAACCCTCCCTTAATCCCAGTTGTTGAGTCACAAGCAGAACAGAAGCAAATTAATAGATAGGGGGAAGGCTGAAGAACAATTAACTCAGAAGTGGTCTTGAAGGCAGGAAAGAATGGAACAGAATCTTCCCTGTTTGCAAGGAGGAGAAGAGTTGGTCCAGAATTTTTTAAATTTGCAATCGCTGCAAATTTAAGATGTGTGGACTTCAACTTTCAGAATTCCCCAGAAGTTCACATATCTTAAATTTGCTGAGTTGAGAAACTGTGGTCCAGAAGCTTTATGATTGAGCGAAAGAGAAGAAACCCACTTCATTTTGAAAAAGTAGGATGGTTGTAGGTGAAGGCTAGTTTTCTTTCTTTCTTTCTTTCTTTCTTTCTTTCTTTTTCTTTCTTTCTTTCTTTCTTTCTTTCTTTCTTTCTTTCTTTCTCTCATTCATTTCCAACTTCAATGGATTCTGGAGCAAGAGGCTCAAACCCTTGGAAGTCTTGCTTACAAAGATCCTCCCAAAGTTGGAGACAAGTCTTCCTCTCCCTTCTTCAGACTTTAATTGGCCCAATGGGAGCAGAAACATCCAAATTAACACCCCCCCCCCGACTCGGAAAAGAAAGGAAAAATAACATGTCCCGAAGCTCCCTTGCCATTCCAACCCTTTCTAACCCAGAACCCATCCTTGCTTACCCAACATGAGATCCAGGTGTCTTGCCAGCGATGCAGCCCCCCTGCTTCTCCCTCTAGGGGTTCTGGCCTTCACTCGACTGTACTGGACCCCCATCTGGGGAAGCCAGTGCCTGAAAGGCATGACGCCAAAGTCCTGTCCTTCAACTGAAAAAGACATCAAGAGTCAGAGGTCTTGTGGCAAGGACTCTCCTGGTGCATCCTAGCCCAGCATGCTCAAAGACTGATTTACGGAATTTGCCCTGGGTTGCTGGCACAATCTCCCCTTTTAAAACCAAAGGACAGATCATAACAGGATCCAGGGAGAAATTATCACCCACGAGTTGAATGCTACTCAAGTAGAGTCTCACCTTGTGGGTCTTTCTACCTCTTACATCAATTGTTCTGATTTCAATCTAGTGGAATCTTCATAAGCTCTTTCTGGTCCAGTTTGCAACAGACACATTTTGCACAAAGTAGAACATAACTGTCCTGGATAATTCCCATCCCTTGGTGTCTCTTGTCCTGCTTAAATTCCAATGGTCATTGTTCTGGAAGAATCCTTTCCTAAAAGCACCTTCAGGATGAAAATGACTTGTTGCTTGCCAGGACCTCAACTTAGAAAGGAAAATAAACTGGCCTATTTGAGCTCAGCAAAAAGCGGTTTAGACGGCGACCCACCACACACGTTCGCCCAAGATCAAGACCTCCAAGGCTCACTTTGGAGTCAACTCAGCCACCCGTGTGGATCGTTGTGTTTCCTAAAAGAGTTTTACCCTCTGCCACGCTGGGATGGCTACCAGATGTCACTTACCAAGCCATGCACCAAGCAAACACAACAGCAAAACATAAAACTCACAGTCCTCACCAAGAAAACTCAAATCCTTGCGGTGGGTGAAAAGAGAGGATTGATAGCAGGAAGCCAGGAAAGAGAGAAAGAAGAACTGGAATATATCTGAGGATCTGCAGAACAAGTTGCTTTAGAAAAGCAGGTTTTTTTTTTTTAAGGAACTTTCTGTCAAAGGCACACCTTCTGATCTACAGCTTTCTCTAGGAACAACTCTTGAGATCCAGAATCTGAAGGGCAGACCGGTTTGTTTTCTCCTATCAAATGCCAGGCTGATTCTCTCTGCCAGTTCTCCTCCTCTGGCCCTTTGCCTCTTAAAGTCACAGGACAGAGAAGGTTTCTGAGCAACTCAGAAGAACACCTTGTGGTTACAGCAACTTCGATAGCCGCAGCTTCCTTGAAGAGCCAAGCCAGATGAACAGAAGACAAGCTAGGAAGCCATCACAGTTTCTTAACTCTGCTAATTAAAGGAGGATGAAAGTACACATGGAATGCTAAACTTTGCCACTCCCATTTCTTGGGCAAAATTGTGCTCCTTTGGCAGAGGTTTGGAGGCAGAAAATTCCTTGCCGGCAAGAAGAATTTTCTTCGTTGCCCCCTCTTGCTGAATAAACCAAGCACAAAATTTTATATTGTTTCTGCAAAAAATTCATGTTGAAACTTTGAGGTCACTCCAGAAAAAGGAGAGGCAAAACTGTCTCTCTACTCAGGACTTTGAGGGGCCTGATCCAAAGGTTTCCTGACTCTTAGCTACAAGACTGAGATCCTGAATAAGAAAAAAAAAAGCCTCTTTTGCCTGGAGCTTGTTTGACTTGTAGGTAGCGACTGCAATGTAAAAGTGATTTACCCTTCTGCATTTGTTTAATTTTGGTTGTAACTTCCCAGTTTAGGCTACAGCGCTGGGATTTCCTGCCAGTACTTACCCGGCACAATGGGTTCAGCCAAAATCAAGGCAATGGTGCCACCTACTGCAGTGAGAAAGTTGCACAAGTCTCCCAAAAACCCACACGTTCATTCAGCCATTTTTGGATTTATTTGTACTTTTTGGTCCTTAGGCCTCAGTTACTCCGGAAGGAGCAAGGACGCAAGAATCCATTTTTGGCTTCCCTGCCCCCTCAGCATCACTCCTCGCCCCCCCCCCACACACACACCCCACACCGGCCCGACACGCACAGCTGCGGCTCCAGCTGCGCTCTCCTCTGGCTGCGAACGAATGCGGAAAGTCTCCGGTTCGCCCCCTCCCCCAAATCGCGCTGACCTTCACAGCTTGAAGCGCATCGACCCTTCCCCAAATCAAAAGGCGGCCAGCACCCCCTGATGCTGGGAAGAGGTCCGCTCCGCTGCTGCCCCCCCCAAAGACCCCGAACGAAGATCCCCCCCCCCGGGAGCCTTTGGAGTCACCTGAGACGAAGAGGGTCTCCGGCGGGTGGTCGCAGCCGCGGCGCGTCCGGCTTCATGGGGGACGGGCCAGGCTGGCTCTCCCGGGGAGCTTTGGGGGTTCGCTTGGGATGGGAGAGGCAGGCAAGGCGGTCCCCTCGCCCGGGCCAGCCCTCCTTCCCTCCGCGGCTGCTCTCGGCCGGCGCGGTTTCCTGCACCGCCCGGGCACTTCCCGCTGGCTGGGCCTGCCTTCCCTCGCCGCGACGGGTTCGGCTTCCCAAAAGCAGCCGGCCGGGAGGGGCGGTGGCTGCTGGAAGCCATCCCGGCGCCTGCAGGGTGTCTCCCTGGCCCCGCGGGGCTGCTCGGGCCCGGAGGCGAAGCGCGGCCGGCAGCGGTGCCAGGGAGACGCGGGGGCGGCCGAGGGCTTCCCAGGAGGGCTGGCGGCGATCTCGAGCCCTCGCCCGGACCGACTGGCCGATCTCCGTGGGGCGCGGGCTGTCCGGGAGAAGGGCATAAGAGGAGCCGACTTGGTCAGCCTAGTCAAGGAACTGCCGAGAAGAAATCCAGCCTCCTACACGCAGGGCCAAGCCCCCGTAGGTAAGCAGAACCCTCTCCCTCCTGGGGTACTGCTGATGTTCCCTAGTTGGGTCATGAAACGTCTGCAAGAAAACCGCCAAGCTCAGAGACCACCAAGGACCCCTCAGTCCTTTTCCTCCTCCTCCTCCCCTCTTCCTCCTCCTCCTCCTTCTTCTCCATACTATTCCTTTGTAGCACTGATGATGTTACCTAGCTTGGTAATGAAACATCTACAAGAAAACCACCAAGCTCAGAAAGCACTAAGGACCTTGCAGTCCTTCTCCTCCTCCACAACTCCCACTTCTAGCACTGATGATGTTACCTAGTAGGGTCATGAAACATCTCCAATAAAACTGCCAAGCTCAGAGACCACCAAGGACCTCACAGTTTTCCTCCTCCTCCTCCTCCTCTTTAGCACTGATGATGTTAACTAGTTGGGTAATGTCTGCAAGAAAACAACCAGCCCCACTCTCTTCTGGCACTAATGATGTTGCCTGGTTGGGTAATGAAACGTCTGCAAAAAAAACAGCAAGCTCAGGGAGCACCAAGGATCCTCCCCCACCCCCTCCTCCCAATCCCCTTTGCCTCTTCTCTGCATACTCCATCCCCTTCCAGCACTGATGACAACCCCTAGTTGGGTCCTGAAACATCTGCATGAAAACAACCAAGCTCAGAGAGCACCAAGGAACCCCACGGTCCTCCTCCCCCTCACTTCCCCTTCTTCTCCTCCACCCCCCTTCTAGCACTGATGATGCTATCTAGTTAGGTCCTGAAACGCCTGCAAGAAAACCATCAAGCTCAGAGAGCACCAAGGACCCCATAGCTAATTAAAGAGTCAGGTTCTCTCTGGAAGATGGGGGGGGGGGGAGGATGCAGACTTTTGAAACATACAAAGTCTCCCATCAACTAGACTAGAGAGGCAGCATTCAGAGCAATAGAAGTCTAGGTTTTATTAATGTGTGAAATAATGTGTGTAAACGTCCAAGATGAACAGCAAAGTTCATCTTTACCAAAAACCGTCTTCCTGCTTTCGAAAGGACCCTTTGCATCTCCGACTGATGCTTCATAGTCCAGTTAGATACAGCCTGCCTCTCTTTTTCAAGCAATGTTCTCTGAGTTCAAAACCTGGATCCCCCTCCTCATTTTCTGGATTTTGTTTGGGTGGGTCTTTCAGGAGCCCCAGGAAATCTGGAGGGATGTAGGCTAGACTGGTAAATTGGTAATATCCTAAGCAGCCCAAAGGAAAGGGCCAGTCAAGGAATTCCATCTGTGCCAAGTAGAGCAGACATGTCAAACACAAGGCCCGGGGGCCGGATGCAGCCCGCGAAGCCATCCTGGAAACAGTGAGGGAACGGCCCCCGCTGCCTTGGCCCTGGGCCCTGGCCCAGACTGGCCAGGAGCCAATGTACAATTTTGTGGTGGCCATCTATGCTGAAACGCATTCAGTTTTAGCTCCACAAGGCTGTCTGGAAACAGCGAGGAACCAGCCCCTGCCATGTCAGCCCCACCCCCTGGGTGCATGCTGGGGAGGTGTCACCCTTTGTGAGGAATGAAGAAATGCACCATCACCTGGAAGTGGCCAGCAAATGGCCCTGGCCTACTTCACATATCTGGCTTGATGGGCTCCAGGGGAGGGGTTTTGGCAGGCAGCAGGGCGCTCTCACAGCGCCGAGAGGCTGAGTCGAGTGGCGCAAATCTGTTGAGAAGTGCAATGCTGCCTAGCCCCCAGCCTGCCCAGTTTCAGCAGGCAGCAAGGTGCAAAGCTGGCAAGCTTCGCACCGCCTGGCTCAACCTCTCGGCACTGTGAGGAGAGTGCCCTACTGCCTGCTGAAACCGGGTAGGCTGGGGGCTGGGCGGCATTGCGCAGGTAACGTTGACTCTCATGTTGCTCATGGTATCCCCTCCCCAAGAGCCCACCAAGCCAGATATGTGAAGTAGGTGAGGGCCATGTGCTGGCCACTTCCAGGCGATGGTGCATTTCTTCATTCCTCAGGAAGGGTGACATCTCCCCAGCTGCGTTTCTTGCCTGTTTTTCTCCCTCCCTCATCTCATATTTTCCCACCACTCTGTACTTAGGAAAGAAGGAAAGAAAGAAGGAAAGAAGGAGAGGGAGAGTCTGAGGCAAGTCCCGCCTTAGTCCTGCCCTGCTGTCCTTTCACCATCCCCTTGCCCCCTCCTCCTGGCCTATCCCGGGGTCTCCCATCCTATTGCTAAGGAAGCTTTGGATACAAAGTCGGGTCTCCTTCCATGGAGGGGGAATGGGCTTCCCTCTGACTTTGCCCTGGTACCCATCATGAGCAACCTGGGTAAGGAGAGCAAGCACAGCAGCAGCAGCCTTGAGGAGGAGGTAAGTGCAGCTGGGGACCCCCTTGGGGAAGTGGGGCTGGGCTTGGTGCCGTGGATGCTCGAGGGCCAGGCTGGGCATTTGACCTCTGCTGCCCAGGGCTCCGGGCAACCCGCACCACCATCCAGCCCCCCCCCATGGTCTGAGAGGAACAGTGAGGCTCCTCCAGTGGACCATGCCTTGGCACTTGCCCTGGTCCCACCCCCTTCTACCAGAGACCCTCAGATCTGTCCCACTCCTGCCAAGGCCCCAACAGGCCCCCTTGATGCAAACGATGTAGAGCTGGCCATGCCCACCCAATAGGCCATATCCACTCCATCCTCACCCACCCAGTAGGCTGCACCCACCCTGTCCACCCCCCCCCCCCAGGGCAACCGCAATGCTGATGTGGCCCTCAATGAAGTAGAGAATTGTGGAGGGAAAAAAAAATAGGAATTAAGAAGTGATTTTAAGCAAACTTAGGTGGAAATCAGCCCTTTTGAAATGGTGGAAATGTTCCTTTTTTTAATCTCTAGAATTGTGTCACAGGGTAAATTCCAAGTGTATTCACTTGGGCCTGAATAAGAATGTGTAAAAAAAATAAACCCTGTTATTATTGTAGCGCTTGCTTTTATCACGAGCTTCATTTTTTTTTTTTTGCTAGCACTGAGCTGCTCAAAAGAATTATAACTTGCTTTGAAAGCCCCAAAGCTGCACATGTACAATGTTTCCAAAGGATGGAATCCACCAAAGAAAAACCAAGAACAGAGAAGCACAAGGAAAAGCAGAAATTGGCTATTGTTTATTCCTAAACATTTGCAACTAGTGAAGGTCATCAGGCTTAGAGCTGTTAAGATTTGAGGGAAGATATCCCACCCACCTTTCAGAAAATAACAGGGGAGAGAGAGAGAGAGAGAGAGAGAGAGAGAGAGAGAGAGAGAGAGAGAGATTTTATTCTTGCCTGAGTTTGGGGTAGGAGCAATGGATGGCCAACTGAAATAATAGCACCAACAAAAACTCCTTCAGAAAAGAGCTGCAAAGTGAACAGTATCACCATCAATAGATCAGACCAGTTTCTGCAACTTGTAGATGTGTGGAGATTAGTTTTCCAACTTTCCAGTTGGCAGCCGTGCAAATTGCTATCCCAACACATCTGGAAGTGCCAAGTGAGCATTGCTTGGGGGAAAATGTCTATGGAGATTCCCCGTCCTCCAGGTCACAGTTGTTCCAGAGGTGCTTTTTTCAAGAGGCAACTTAGACTTCCTTTGTTTTTCCTTGAAGACGTTTCGCTTCTCATCCAAGGAGCTTCTTCAGCTCTGACTATCCGAATTTCAGTCGGAACTGAAGAAGCTTCTTGGAAGAGAAGCGAAACGTCTTCATGGGAAAACAAAGGCAGTCCAACTTGCCTCTTGCAAAAGCACCTCTGGGGTTGCTTGGGGTACGTGCCTCCTGCCTTTGTGTTTTGAAATTAAGGTAGTCCTCAGCTTTATGACCGCAAAGTGTGGGCTGGAATTTCTGTCGCTAAGCAATAAGGTGGTTAAAGGAGCTGCCTCTGATTTTACGACCTTTTTGCCACAATGGTTAAGCGAATCACTGCGGTTATTAAATGAATCATGCAGTTGTTAAGGGAAGCCAGCTTCCCCCACTGGCTTTGCTGGTTGGAAGCTGGCTGGGAAGATTGCAAATAGCGAGATCGGGTGGCCCTGGGACAGTGGTTCTCAACCT
Source organism: Crotalus tigris (assembly GCF_016545835.1). Classification (NCBI taxonomy): domain Eukaryota; kingdom Metazoa; phylum Chordata; class Lepidosauria; order Squamata; family Viperidae; genus Crotalus; species Crotalus tigris. The sequence goes on along the minus strand of NW_024096953.1, from coordinate 2,650,804 downwards.
TTTTAATGCCGCGACCCCCAACTGATCATAAGTCGAGGACTACTCAACCGGTCGTAAGTCGAGGACTACTCAACTGGTGCAGCACCGTTTGCAGAATGGGACTTTTGGTGGGCTCAGCAGGGCAGAGACAGCCCGGACAATTCCTATTGGCTTTTGAAAGCCAATAGAATTAGACTCTATTCAAGAGAGTCTATTCTATTGGCTTTCAAAAGCCAATAGAATAAAAGGGAGTAGCCTAGCTAAGGAAAAGGGGGAAAAAATGGCAGACTGCGTTGTTTGGTGACCCCCGTGAAATGGTCGTTCGACCCCAAATGGGGTCCCGACCCACAGGTTGAGAACCACTGCCCTGGGGGATGCTGCGACCGATGTAAATTGGCTGCCATCTACCCACATTTTGATTATGTGACGTGGGGATGTTTCAAGGGCCATAACTGCAAGGACTGGTTGTAAGTGACCTTTTCAGCACCATCGTAATTTTGAGCAGCCATTAAACAAATGGTCATAAGTTGAGGACTGCTTGTCAGTATTTTCTTAATCATCCCAAGCAAATTTCAGATGAGTAAGAGTCCCTCACAAAAACATCTGATGGCCACAAGATGTTTGAAGAGTTTTCCCTCCCTGCCTTTCAGCACGGTGGGAATTTCCTGTTCTTCCCTGCTACATTTTTGCTCCCTGGCCTTCAAGGTCCCGTCCTTGATATTTTTCAATTCCTGCTGGCCCTCTGGAAGGATAAAGGCCTCTTTCATTCCTGAGAAGATGCCCACAAAGGAGGGGGGTGAAATCTGGCTTTAAATTCATTCATTCATTCGGGGCAAAGAGCCCCCCCCAGGGGCACCTGCTACCCTGGCCCCCCAGCTAGAAACGGGGTGCAAAGATCGCAGCAAAGAGGCTCCTGGAAGCCAAGGCAACACAGGAAGAACAGGAAGAAAAGGAAGAGAGGTTATTGCTGCAGCAGAGAGAGGTTTTCTGGATGGAGAAGGGCCAAGAAGGGGGGGGGGGTCCTCAGGATGAGTTCCCTTGATGGGCCAAAAAAGGGGGGGGAGGGAAGGAAGGAAAGGAAGGAAGGACAAAGAAAAAGAAAGACGAAAAGGAAGTGTGAGAAATGAAAGAAAGGAATAAAGAGAGAGACCAAGACAGAAAGAAAGTACGTTTGTGAGTGTGAGAGAAAGGAAGGAAGGAAGGAAAAGAAAAAGAAAGAAAAAGAAAAAATCTGCCTACAGAGTTTTTAAAAAATCATACATTGGTCATTTCAGATTTTTCAAAGAAAAGCTATGACAAGACAAGCCAAATAATGCCAGGCACGGTCCATCATACAGGCTGGAGCTAAAGCTCCATCATCCTCAGCCTCTAATGCAGCGGTTCTCAACCTGTGGGTCGCGACCCTATTTGGGGTCGAACGACCATTTCACGGGGGTCGCCAAACAACGCGATCCGCCATTTTTTTTGTCAGCCGGCGCAGGGGGCGCCGCCTTGCATGCGTGCTACGCAGGGGGCGCCGCCGTGCATGCGCACCATGCAGGGGGCGGTGCATGGGGGCGGTGCCGCGCATGCACGCCGCACAGGGGGCGCCGCCGCGCATGCACGCCGCCTGCTTATGTCCGGGGTCGCCGTATAAAAAGGTTGAGAACCACTGCTCTAATGGCTTCAGGGCACTCACAAGTACACCATTAATCCCCCTCCCTGTGAATTTGGCAGCCGCCCTTGATTGTGCACGTCCCCTTCGTCCCCTCCAGAGCTTCGCTTTTAGAAACAGATGGTATCAGGGGCAGAGGAAGCTGATGGTCGGGCCACAATAGCCCCCCATCATCCCTGCCACTTACTCTGCCCTCTCATTTGTCCTCAGCTCTATCTGTCAAGAGCCAAGGGATCATCAGGATCCAAAGTGCAAAATATCAGGGTGGGGGGTGGGAGGAGATACGCTGGGGAGAAGAAGCGATTTGGGGATCTTCCCCCATCGAGACAAAGCTCTGCTCAGACCATCAACAAGGTCAGTGAGCAGCAGTCTGGCCACTGCCACCAAACCCTTGTGGGATTGCGGGGGGAAACATTTCCCGGCCTCCATTCTTTGGTCTGGAAGGTGGGGAGAACCTGCTTCTTCTACAAAGGATCCTTCCCCCCCCTTTCCCCCCTCCCCCCAGGTCAAATTGTCTGGTACTTCTTCAAATTCTCAAAGGCCGGAGAGATGGTCAAACAAGCAGCATGGAGAGGAAGCTAGGAAGCAGCTTGGAGGGACCCACAATTGATTGTCTCAGAATTTTTTTTAAAAAAAAGGAAGAAAAAAGATTGCATCCCAGAAAGAAAACCCAGAAGGACCCCCCCAGCGATGGAGATCCGAGAAGGTTGGGGAAACCCCCCAGGTCTCAAATGGCACTTTCCCCCACGCAGCTGCAGAGAGATACATAGACAGATGTTTTCCCAGCAGACTGAACGTGTTAAAGTGGGGAAATTGCCATTCCAGGCGAGCTCTACTTAATTATAATCTCCTGTAATTTCATTGAGTCCAAGGGTGGGGAACCTGGGCTCTTTTATGACTCGTGGATTTCAACTCCCAACATTCTTGAGCCAGCATGGCTCAGCTTGGAAACCTCTCCCTTTCCCCACAGCGTGGCTGGCTCAGGAATTCTGGGAGTTGAAGTCTACGAGTCATAAAAGAGCCGAGGTTCCCCCCCTCCCAGTCTAGTTAATCAGGCCAAGCAGGTTTCATATATTGTTTCCTAAATCCACAATCTCTGATTCACCAGACCCGAAACGGAAGTGAGCTTTTCCTGGTCTCTGCGACACCGACGTCAATTCTCCGTACAGGTAAAGTCCTCAGTTTACGACTACGGCTGAGCCCAAAATTTCCGTTGTTAAGCGAGACATTGGTGAAGCAACTTTCCCCCATTCTACGACTTCTACTTGCCATGCTGCAGTTCACAAGTCAGTAACCCGGCTGTTAAGCGAATCCGCCTTCCCCTTCTTGACTTTGCCTGTCAGAAGATCGCAAAAGGGGATCACGGGACCCACCCACCCACCCCTGGGACGCCGCTACCGTCGTAAATATGAGTCAGTGGCTAACGCATCCGAAGTCTGATCACATGGCCAGTGGGGATGCTGCAAAGGTCGTAAGTGTGAAAGACGGTCCTAAGTTACTTTTGTCCACGCCGTTGTAAGTTTGAACCGTCAATAAAGGAATTGTTGTAAGCCAAGGGCCACCTTTGTTTTGTTTTTTTCAATTGATTCATGCAACAAGGTTTTATGCCATCCGTGGCGGCCGCCTTTGTTTCTCCAGAATCGGTCAGCTGCCCACAACCTGCTCTCCCCCCCCCCCCAAGGAGCAGGTTTTCAAAATGCCACTCAAGGCGGGGGGGCCCCCCTGCCCTGCAGTGGGCGAGACAGGCGGATCCCATGGGCTGAAGCTCCTTCCGGTGTCTGCTGCAGGTCTTGCAAAAGAAGCTGGGTAGATATTTGGTGGTGGTTGTTTTTTTGTAAAGGACTCAGGAAAGAAGGGATCTGGGAAAGGATGCCAATCGGGGACTGGGAGGAAGGGAAGATATAAAAACCGTCCCATTGCCAGGCGTGGGGTGCTGGTGTCAAGTTCTATGCAGCCCACACTCCTATTAAGCCTTCCAAAGTCTTGAGACTGATCCACATGCTATAGTTCCTGCAAGCGAAGCGAGTCAAAAAAAATGAGACTAAAGCGACAGCGCTAAGGACTGTGCTTGACGGAGGGCCTCCCTGCCCCTCCCTGCACAGCTCCCCCTGGGCCCTGCCAGAAGCAGTTCTAGCATCTCCCCCCTCCAGCTGCCCCCCCCATCTGGGGCTCCCTCCCCAGCCTCCCTTTGTGGCATGGCAAAGAACTTTCCTTGGGCGGACGAGAGCTTGGACATAGTCCAGAAATATATAGGAGACAGGAAGAGGGAGGGAGGGAGGGAGGAAGAGATGCAAGGGAAGGAAAGGAAGGAAGGAAAGAAATTGGAAGGAGAGGGAGGGAGGGAAGAAGGATGGACGGAATGAGAGGGAAGGAAGGAAAGGAAAAGAAAGGAAAGAAGGAAGGAAGGAAGGAAGGAAGGAAGGAGATCGGGGAGGGAAGGAAGAAGCCTTGTTTGTCATGAAGAATTTAGGTTAAAACAGCTCTGAGATTCTTCATCAGTCCTTGGCCCAGCTGACGGTGGGTGGTCATCAGCTCTCCAGCGTTTCCCTCTTTGGCCTGGAGCCTGCAGAGGCTCTTTGGGGGCCTGGGGGCAGCGGGAGGAAGGGCATTGCCCGGCTGACTGCATTCGTCCCACAGCATCAGGAGCTGGGTCCAGGTCCCCTCTTATCTTTCTGCCTTCACCTTGTACTTGAGGGTGAAGTAAGCCAGGAGGCGGATGATGAAAAAGAAAACCCCTAAGATTGCAAAATCCAGGTACAGCTTGGCTTCTTCCACATCCAGCTCCTTCAAGATCTTGGCTGGCTCCTTGAAGGGGCAATCGATCTCTTTGCACTCCAGATTTCCACGGTCCATGGAGTAGATGGTGAGGATGATGCCTTCAAAGCCGTACCTGAGCCAGAGCAAAGGAGGGAGGGCAGTCAGAGTGACGGGATAAGTGGAGCTGTCCTTCAAAACGTTGACTGGAATGTGTAGCATAATTCAGTATGACATGAGATAGATAGGGAGAGAGAGAGAGAGAGAGAGAGAGAGAGAGGATAGATAGAGATGATAGAGATAGATGAAGAGAGAGAGAGGTAGGGAGAGAGAGAGAGAGAGAGAGAGGTAGGGAGAGAGAGAGAGAGCACATTTGCTGATACCAGGAAGAAATTCTGTTTTCCATGATGGGCTGAAGAACAGCTGTAGTCTCCAAATTACAAAAGCCATGTTATTTGCATGATCACGTGTGGTCGTCACCATCATCATTATCACCACCACCAGCAGCAGCATCATGGCTTCTGCTGGATGTCTCCCACCATAGCCTGAAGCTCTCTGGACCTCAACTTGAGCTATAGGTAGCTCGTTGCAGAAGGCCCCACCCAGAGAGAGGCTCCAGGCGCTTCTCTTTGGCAAAACCCCTTACCTGACATAGGAGACGTAGGTGCTCCACCGAAGGTAGGTAGGGATGGTCTTGAAACTGACAAAGAAGCCAGAAAGGAGAAGGACTGGAATGGCTGAAACAGGACCCACAAAAGTAGCCACCTGGGAGGAACATGGTGGGGGAAAAGGTACATGTAAGATGCTTGGAAGGGGAACCAGAGGGATACTGAAAAATCAGGATTTCAAATCTGGATAGGTAAACCAGCCTTCCATAGACTGGCGCCCTCCACCATCCCAAGCCAGACAGATGTTGTGATTCTGTTTGTCCCATGAGACCAGGTGAAGAAAGCAGATCAAAGTAGATGCTTCTGTTTTATCACCTTAGTTATGAGGTCCAGGACTTTGTCTAGCATCGTTTGAATGTTGATGTGAGAATCCAATTATATTTCCTCTCTAGTTATCAACTATGGAAAACCCCATTTCTGCCCTCTCTGGATTCTGTCATATGATGAAGGGGAAGGGGGGTGAACAAAGGGGCTTTATGGCCCTCACTTCCTTCGGTACAACTTCAAAGGGACTGAATGTGGATACCACCAAAAGGACTTGACATAACAATGGGGCCATCAGCTTTCATCTACTCCCCTCTGAAGTTTCCCTTCCACCGGCAGTGAGGAAAAGGGGATATAAATGTAACACCTGGGATTGTCACTGGAAGGATGGTGGGGTGGGGTGGGGTTACTGGGAACCCCTTAAAACCTTGAACCATAGGGCTTGGCCCCCAAGTCCTGTCTAGAACGCCTGCAACCATTTTCTCTTAATAAAGGATGCCTGTTGGAAGAAATATTCCAAGAGTTCTGTCTTCTTAAGATGCAAAGTGGGGTGGGTCCTTATATTAGACAGGACCTGCAGAATTAGTCCACCTGGAAGGGAGAACCTTGCCAGGGGACTTTGCAAAAATTATCATGTCAGACGGCGGAGCAAGGAAGGGAGAAAACTCCCCGGAAAGGGAGTCGCTGCCCAACTGAAACCCTGCCAGATGTCGGGATCTGAGAGGTCAGACTCCTCAGGAGAAGAGGTAGTGGAGACACGGGACCACAAACCTCGGTGGTCAATGGGCGTTGGAAAGAAAGTAAGTGGGAAAAGAAATCAAGAAATGTGACCCTGAGACAGGGTGCCAACCAGCCAGAATGGAAGCAGGAGATGGAGAAATCCCTGCATGCAAGTGAAGAGGAAGGGAGCTGGGCACCGTACTCAGGCTGGATCCTAGAGAAAGCTATCGACCTGATGAAGAGAACTCTCAGCTTCCTAGGAGAGAATTCTGAGCCCTATGGACGCCCCAGCTCCTGGAGCCACAAAGGGAGAGAAACCGAGGGGGAAGTTGAACCTGCAGCCCTGGGAACATCTGCTGATCCAGTAGATCCCAATCCCAGTTGACACACAGATGGTGATCTGGATGGAAGACACTACCACTGACAATGAAGGCACCGGTCCATTCAAAGATTCCCACCGCTGGACGTGAAATTCAAGGGCGAGCCAACACGCTTGGGAGCCGCTCACTGCCTGAGTTGACACGCAAACCAGTGAAACGATCAGCTACAGCCAAGAAGCAAATGGGGTGTTTCAAGTGCGGAAGAGAAGGGCATTGGGCTGTAGAATGCCACTCAAAAACCCCCCAGTACAACCCAGACAGATCACTGGCCAGCAAATCCAGAAAGTCTCCAGCTAAGCCAAAAGAACCTGCCATGAGAATGATGGAGGCTGTGGAATCCCCCATCTCTGCTCATCAGGGGAAAGAACTCCAGCCTACACCGCAGGGCCGGTGGATGCCTCAGACGACAGCTCAGAGGGCGAACCCCTGGTAAGTGGACACATCACACCCATCCTCAAGACAGTAACTATATTAATTCCCCCCATGCCCAAAGCCGTGAAGGTGAAAGCCTTAATAGACTCTGGCTGCACCCGCTGCCTCATTAGCCCGATGCTAGTGGGGAATCTGGGCATTCCGTCGAGGAGACTGGAACAACCAATCTCCTTTGGCCAGTTAGATGGGTCCATAGCAGGGGGGGTGCCAGCTACCCTAGCCACTTTACCAATACACCTCTCCCTGGGCAAACATAAGGACATAACGTTTGTGGTGACCCCAGGCATGGAATGCCCAATGATCCTAGGGATGGAATGGTTAAAAAATGGAACCCCTGGGTGAATTGGAGGACGACAGAAATCAAATTCCCGAAGGGGGACCCTATGGACTTAAAATCCCAAGGGGGGCTACCAGAATCAAGAACAGAAAAAGCATCCATGGGAGAGGAAAAAGGACTACCAGAAATACCAGAGGAATACAGAGACCTTGCTGAGGTTTTCAGTGAGAAGAAGGCGGATAAGCTCCCACCACCACCAACCCACGGACTGTGCCATTGAATTCAAGCCTGGGGCAAAACTCCCGAAGTCCAGATTGTACTCCATGAGCCCAAAGGAGAAGGAGGAAATGGAAAGATTCATAAAGAAAAACCTAGAAAGGGGGTTCATTGAGCCAGCCAAGCCTAAAGTGGCTGCCCCGGTCCTCTTTAGAAAGAAGAAGGACGGCTCTTTACGCTTATGTGTGGATTATAGGGCCCTGAATACAATCAGTGAAAGCAACCTATACCCTCTGCCCCTCATGAAAGACATGTTGTCACACCTCTCGAAAGGGAATTTTTTTTTCTAAACTAGACCTAAGAGAAGCTTACTATCGTGTGAGAATTAAGGAAGGGGATGAATGGAAGACCGCATTTAACTGCCCCATGGGGTGCTACCAGTTCAAAGTCTTGCCATTTGGATTACAAGGGGGCCCTGCAGTCTTTATGCAATTAATCAATGACGTTCTAAGGGAGCACCTATTTAAGGGGGTCCTTGTTTACTTAGACGACATTCTTATCTTCACTGAATCAAAAGAGGAACATGTCAACCTAGTCAGAGTGCTCCTAAAGAAACTGCAAGCCACCCACCTATATGCCAAACTCTCGAAATGCGAATTCCACTAGGAAAGGATAGACTACCTAGGTTATCTCATATCCCCACAGGGCATTGAAATGGACCCAGAGAAGGTCAGAGCAGTACTAGAATGGGCACCACCCCGCACAAGAAAGCAACTGCAAAGTTTCCTTAGCTTTGCAAACTTTTACCGCCAATTCATCCCCTCATTTGCCCAGATAGCCCTGCCCCTCACGAACTTACTGAAAACGAAGGGAGCATCCTCAGTAAAACCTAGCCAGCCACTAACATGGACAATGGAGTGCCAAGCAGTGTTTGAGAGACTAAAGAGACTTTTCTCTGCCGAACCTGTACTGAGGCACCCTGACATGGATAAGCCTTTCGTAATACAGCGGATGCAAGTAATGTGGCAGTGGGGGCTGTAAAACAATGAAGGGGTATTGCAACCCTGTGCATATACATCCAAGAAACTCACGGAAACAGAACAGTGCTTGCCCGTATGGGAGAAAGAGGCATATGGGATACGTTGGTCATTACTCACGTGGCGCCAGTTCCTTGAAGGCAACAAAATCCCCTTCCAGGTGTGGACTGACCACAAAAATTTGGAAGCCCTGAAAACACTCAGGAAGCTCAACCCCAAGCAAGCCCGCTGGTCCCAGCATTTTCACCAGTTCCAATTTACGCTCAAGCATTTGCCGGGGGGGAAAGAACTTCCTGGTAGATGCACTATCTCGCATGCCCCAATATAACAGCATGCGAGCCACAGACTCTAAACCGATGATGGCAGAATCACAACTAGCAGCGCCAGTAACCACCAGAGCCCAAGCTAAATTAAAACCACAGCTGGGCAGCTAAACCAGAATTGAATTCCGAAAAGTTTGGAAACAGATGAATGGTTCCAGAAAAACAAAAATGTGTGCACAATGAGAGATGGGCTGCTTTGGGTGGGGGAAACGTTATATATACTAACGACCCAAAGAGTCACATTCATGCAGCTTTGCCACGACACAAAATCAGCAGGGGATTTTGGATTTGTAAAAACATTACACTTAATTAAACGGCAATTTTGGTGGCCATCCATAAAAAAGGACATAGAAAGTTACGTGGCCAGCTACCCAAAGTGTGCAACTGCAAAGAGGTTGCAAGGGAAATTGCCCGGATTGTTACAAACAGTGGCAAATCCCTCAGCCCCCCGGAGGGAAATAGCCATGGATTTTATAGTGGAATTACCAGAAAGCAATGGGAATACTGTTGTCTGGACGGTCACAGACTTGTTTTCCAAACAGCTGCACTTTATCCCTTGCCAAAAGATTCCCACCGCAAAAGCCTTAGCAAAACTTTTCGTTCAGCACATTTACAGATTGCATGGAGCACCCCAACGCATCATCTCTGATAGGGGAGTGCAATTTATGTCTGCATTTTGGAAGGAATTTTTATCCCTCTTAGGGACCACTCAGGGACTGACATCTAGCCATCATCCACAAGGGGATGGACAATCAGAACACTGTCACTCAGTACTTGAGCAATATTTAAAATGCTTTATTAATTTTCAGCAAACAAATTGGACGGACTTACTCCCTTTCGCAGAAGTTGCCTACAATAATGCAGTCCACTCCAGCACAGGTTACATTCCTTTTCAAATAGCCACTGGTCAAAGTTTCAACCCCATGCCAGAATTAACCCCAAACGAACCGGCGATCCCATCACTGAAAGAATGGATGGAACAATTACAAAACACCTGGCCAATAGTTAGAAAAGCACTAGATGAAGCTAGGCAGGCATACAAAGCACAAGCCAATAAAAAAAGGATTGAGCTTACACCATTCATTATAGGAGAAATGGTGTACTTATCTACAAAATACCTAAAGTCCCTACAACCCTGTAAAAAACTTGGACCAAAATATATAGGGCCTTTTCCAATTAAAAGAATCATAAACCCAGTAACAGTAGAATTAGAATTACCAAAAAATCTCAGGCAAATACACCCAATTTTTCATTGCAGCTTGCTGAAAAGAGAGCATCAGTCATCGTTACGGCCAAAAATCCCCTCACCACCACCTCCAATCATGGTGGAGGGTGAACAACACTTTGAAATAAAGGAAATCCTAGACTCTAGGAGATATCATGGAGCGACTCAGTACCTAGTTGCATGGAAACACCTCCCTGCCTCACAAAACGAGTGGGTCCATAAACGTCATGTCAGAGCCCCGAAGCTATTAAAGAAGTTTCACACAGAGTATCCTAACAAGCCTGACTAACTTGTATACCTGTTTTGTTTCTTTCAGGTGGATCTATCTTATTTTTAAGGGGGCAGGATGTCAGAATCCAATTATATTTCATCTCTAGTTATCAACTATGGAAAACACCATTTCTGCCCTCTCTGGATTCTGTCATATGATGAAGGGGAAGGGGGGTGAACAAAGGGGTTTTATGGCCCTCACTTCCTTCGGTACAACTTCAAAAGGGACTGAATGTGGATACCACCAAAAGGACTAACCATAACAAAGGGGCCATCAGCTTTCATCTACTCCCCTCCGAAGTCTCCTTTCTGCCGGCAGTGAGGAAAAAGGGGGTGGAAATGTAACGCCTGGGATTGTCGCTGGAAAGATGGTGGGGTGGGGCTCCTGGGGACCCCTTAAAACCTTGAACCGTAGGGCTTGGGCCCTAGGTCCTGTCTAGAACGCCTGTAACCATTTTCTCTTAATAAAGGATGCCTGTTGGAAGAAATATTCCAAGAGTTCTGTCTTCTTAATATGCAAAGTGGGGTGGGTCCTTACAGTTGATGCCACCTCTTTCCCTTTGAATTCTATGTTGTTTTTGTGGGTTTTTTTTAAATTGCAATGCTTGTGAAGACCCTGTTTGGAGCTGGATGTTTTTCACCAAGCACGGAGAGATGAACTTGGAAGGATTATGGAGAGAGGCTGAGGAACTAACAGTGAGGTAATTTTTGCATCCAGGACCAGCCCTAGGAATTTTGGAACCCCTTTGCATGTTTGTGTTTATTCCTCTCCCCACAAATTTTCAGGTCTGGGGCCATTTTTGGTTGAGATGCCTCAAAAGCCTTTCAAGAAATAAGAAGACTCTTGTTACAACAAGAGATTGCCCCTTGGCACGGTCTTCTACCTCAAAAGAGTGTGTGTGTGTGTTTGTATCTGTGTGTGCATAGGTCCATACGTGTGAAGTCACTTGCTTTAAAAAAACATTTTAAGAAGGATCTTGATTAGATATCACACTTTCTCTCCCTCTCTTTTGGTCCTTGATTCCTTTTCAAGTGGGATCCTGTTAAATTCTGGGTTGGCAACTTTGAGGTCCCCTCCCCCTCAGGAGGGGCTCCTGAGCCACTCTGGACCATCGTGCAGACTCACTTGCGGGGAGCTGGAGGCTGCTCCGATGAAGAGACCCACAGATTGGGCCACCAAGGCCGTGCAGGTGGCCAGGGCTGAGAAGAGCAGGAAGCGGGTGGCTTCCGGAGGCTGCCCCGTCATCCAGTAGACGATGCTGCAGTAGATGATGGGGTAGATGATCTGCAGAGGAAGCGGGGGGCAAATCAATCAGGATCTGTCCCTCAGAATAAAGTAGGAGTTGAAATGGTTCTCCGTTAAGGGGAGGCCAACACCCTCCACCCATGGAAGTAACCAACCCTTGGCTCTCCCACTGCAAGTGTGCTTGACCCATGACCATTTGTTTAATGGCCAAAGTTATGATGGCACTGAAAAAAGTGATCAGTTGTCTCCTGACCATCGCAGTGCCCTGCAGCCACGCAATCAAAATCCAGATGCTTGGCAACTAACATGTATTTATGACAGTTGCACCATCCCAGGGTCCTGGGATGGGCATTTGGGTCCTTCCCAGGAGGCTTCCGACAAGCACGGTCAAGATTGGCTTAATGACTAGGGGAAAGAAAGGTCTGACTGAACAGCCACATCGCTTAGTGTTGATGGACGTTTTGATCCCGATGGGGGTCGTAGGTGGTGGACTACCTCTTATGTCCAGCTATACCTGTTGAACCCTGGACTGCTATAAAGGTGTGAAAAGCAGGGGGGCTCCCTATGGGAGAAATGGGGGGTCAGGATGAATTGCTCACCTGAAAAGGAACGTCTGCCACGGTTTTGGCCAGAAAGTAGGCTTTTAGGCTGTACCAGTAGTTGAGATGTTCTCGCAGAAAGACGGACATCTCCAGAGGGACTGCAAAGAGAAAGAGAGTAAGAGAGTAAGAGAGAGAGAGAAAAAGAAAGTGAAAGAGTAAGAGAGAAAGAGAAAGAGAAAAGAGTGAGAGAAAAAGAGAAAGAGATAGAGAGAAAAAAAGACAGAGAAAGAGAAAGAGAAAAGACAGAAAAAGAGAGAGAGAGAAAGAAAGAAGAGAGAGAGAGAGAGAGAGAGAGAGTAATGAGTTGAGAAGTACAATATACCCAGGCAGGGAGGAACAGGAATTGGCAGATTCACATGGAAAAGAGCCCAGATGTGGGAGGGGGGCATAAGACTTTGGTGCCCAAATCCTGGAGAACGTCTATCTTGAAGCAAAGCTCTGGGTGACTCAAGCAAATATCCCCATGTTCTAGCCCTCTGTTCTGGGCCCCATTTGGTCGCTGTGCAGCACGGAGTCTGTCCCACAGCCACAGAGAGATCACAAATCCCTCACTGTTGTGCCACAGGAAAAAAAAAAAAAGACACAAACCAACCGCCACCAGCCCCTTCAACAAAAGAAGACTGCAGATGTGCCTTCTCCAGCTGCTTATCCCATCATCTCCATTCACAAGGCCTCATTTGCAGCAGTGCAATTCCAGCCCTTCCCCCCAGCTCAGCAATCCAATGTTGGTTTGTGTGTTAAGCTTTTTTTTCAATAGCTTAGTTAGTGCGTCCATTTGATTGCTTTCCTTAAAAAAGGAAGATTAAAAAACAGTTGGATTAACAGAATGCCCTGAATTTATTTCAACCCTCCCTCTCATGGATCAAGCACCTCAAACCGTTAACCCCTCTCTTCTCCAGTCACATCATTACCTTGCCAGCAAGGCTTGGGGGGGGGGGGCAAAAATAGATTTAAAAAATGTGGCCCCCAGCCAGAAGAAATCTTGTCCTTCTGGAAGACAATGGAGCCACAAAGACCTAACTCACTTCTGCTGCAATTCTCCCATCCTCTCTAAGCCTCTCTAAGCTTCAGGCCAACATCTGGAAATTTCTAAATTGTCCGCCTTCCTTGGGGGAACCAATGCATCTCACCCAGAATCGTCCTAAAGATGCCAGGCCGTTCTGCAAAGGGGCCCCAACTCACAAGTCAGAATTGTGGGCATCAGAGCGGCAAACATGAGGAACAGCATGGAGAAGAACAGGAAGCCGGTGTTGTTGAAGACCTTGGTGGCATCGTTGCCGATGTGTAGGTAGAGCAGGCCGATCAACACCCCCGTGCAGATGTGGGACATGAACCTCAGGTGGGTGAGGAGCTGTACGGAACAAGAAGGTCCTCAAGTCACCTGGAGCAGGATTTTCCTGCAGAAAGCCCTTTCATCTCGTTTGCAAAACATTGGACCGTCTTAAGAAAAAGCCACAAAGCTACAATGGCTGCCTTCACACAACACGGCTCAGTTGAAATCCAGTTGGCCACTGGTGTTGAAGGAAACTCCCCTCTCCCCCAGCGGGTGAGACACACCCTCAGCTCTGGAATCTTCTCACGTTTTCAAAAGTAGATGGATGTAACTTTTTTTTATTTTTCTGCTCTTGATCACAGCGGGAAAATGGCATTTTTGTAGGCTGCTCAGGGTTCATAAAACCTCTGAACAAAGTAAAAATAAAGAGGATTTGTGCCTCTCTCAACCGCATGCGGCACAAAATACTCATGATTACTTGTTAAATGCAAACCCATCAGAAATCCATCTAGGAGGAAAGCCAGCCAGAATCTTTGGCTGGGCCAGGAGTTAATGTTGTGATCATTAAAAACAAATCGATAACGATTTGGCTGGGAAGGAATAAAACAATGATTATCAAGCTCTGGATCTTGGGTCCCTCAGAGGGGAATCAGCCTGGTTGGAAACACAAAGAACAATTTGACCTTAGGAGAGTTCATGGTGTGTGTGTGTGTGTATGTATGTGTTAACAAAGGTCACGCTGGTGGCCATAACACCTATAAACAATGGGTGAGGTTCAGTTCTATGGCCATCAGCTTGACTTTTTCACCCCTCCCCCCAGACCCTCCTTGCTTTGCATTCTGAAGGCTCCAAAGATGTTCCAGATTTTGCCACAGCAACTGAAGTCAGAAAGTATCAGTGATGCAGAATACCGAGACATATCTCCCTCCCTCCCTCCCTCCTTCCTTCCTTTCTCCATCCCTCTTCCATTTCTGTCTCCTGCCTCCCTCCTTTCTTTCCTTTTTCCTTTCTCCATCCCTCCTCCATTTCTGTCTCCTCCCTCTTCCTCCTTCCCTCCCTCTCTTCCTTCCTCCCTCCCTCCCTTTCTTCCCTTTTCCTTTCTCCATCACTCCTCCATTTCTGTCTCCTCCCTCCCTCCCTTCCTGCTTCCTTCCTCCCTTCCTTCGTTCCCTTCTTCCTCCCTTTCTTTCTTCCTTTTTCCTTTCTCCATCCCTCCTCCATTTCTCTCCTCTCTCCCTCCCTCCCCCCTCCCTCCCTCCCCCCTTCATTCCTTCCTTCCTTCCTCCCTTCCTTCCTGCTTCCTTCCTTCCCTCCCTCCCTCCCACCCTCCTTCCTTCCTTCCTTCCTTCCTTCCTTCCTTCCTTCCTTCCTTCGTTCCTTCCTTCCTTCCTTCCTTCCTTCCCCTTTCTCCACCCTCCCTGACCTTTACCGTGTCTCTTAGGATGCAAATATAGCTCCTCTGGAAAAGAATGCAAAATTGAGTCAGGGTACTAGTAGCAAAGGTGTGACTCTCGATGTGATCCAAATCCTGTGGTTGAACCAAGGAGAAAAGAGAGAAAGAGAGAGAATAAGAGAAAATGAGATTGGGTGATTAATAAAATCTCCAACAGCTCTAGCGGTCAACAAGAAAGACTTTACGGCACCTTTTCCAACGCAACACACCAGGTGGGGCACTTCAATAGTAAACAAAATGAGAGGCTGAATGCCAAGAGCAGAGCTGCCCTCACCCAGCCTAGCCTGGTCCTGATGTCCTGGTAGAGCGCCAGCTGTCAAATAACCTCCCTCCGCCCCCACAGATCACTCACCGCCACGCAAGGTCCTGGCACCAAGGAATCCATCTTCTCTGGACCGCTCTTCTTCTCCTCTTCCATGGTGCACAGTCCGTTCTGGACGGCTTGGAAGAGGAGTGGGTTGAGATCGCCATACTCCCCTGAGGCCACCTCAATGACTACGGAGGGGAAGATGGAGGGAGGCAACTGAGGGACTGGCTTCTGCCAAGAGACGCCCATCTCTACTCCCCCTTCCCATGCTAAGAATCATTTTTCATTTTCATGAATCACTGATAACGTTTAGCATTCCCGTTCAGGATCCTAGCAAACACTACGACTGCAATTTAAGGTAAGCTGTTCTTCCATTGTTGTGGGAAAACATAAAGCTCAGGGATTGTCAGAAACAACTTAAAACAGGAGTAGCCACGATGGCCGGACAGTCAAGTGGAACGGAAGTTGTCTCCAGAAGTTGTGGCTGCTCCATCACTGGAGATTTTTAAGAAGAGTCTGGACAGCCACTTGTCTGAAATTCTATAGGGTCGAGCAGTGGGTTGGACTAGAACAGGGTTTTTCAATCAGTGGTACGGGTACCACCTGTGGTCCATTGGCACCTGGCAGGTGGTACGCGACCATCCTAGAAAAGTGGTAGCGGGGGAGGGGAATGAGCTGAACCGGTGGCAGCACCACACAAGCCTGAGCAAGAGATGGCTGGAGCTGCAGAGCTCTCAGGGCTCAGCAGAAGTGCCAAGATCAGCGCCAGGATCCAGCTGGAGCTCAGAGCTGATCCTGGCATTTCCGCTGAGCCCAGAAGAAGCGCCAATCAGCTGGAATGTTGCAGCCTCTCCAGGGTCTGGTGATTTACATTCAGATGTGTGGCAACTGATTCATATTTATGACGGTCACAGTGTCCCAGGGTCATGTGAAGTGACCAAAACCTGCTGCAACCACCTAGCAGACGGGGGGAATAAACACCCCCCACCCCACCCCACTGCCAATCCTCAACAGAAATGCTCACAACCATGAAAACCTCGGACAGGAGGAAGAGCACCGCCGGGCGGGCAGGCAGGCTTCTTGCTCGGCTGTGGCTCGGGGGGCTCTTTTTTCAGTGCCATTGTAACTTTGAACAGTCACTAAGCGAACTACCTGTACATTATCACTTTTTTCCTTTTTTTTTTGTCATCAAGTTTTTGACACCTTGCTAGGCATCTGGTGGTAATCGGATGTTGCCCTATCCTAAAAGTGGTACAATGGGTGAAAAGGTTAAAAAGCCCTGGACTAGAAGACTTCCAAGGTGCTTTCCAACTCTGTTATTCTAATTCTGAAGGGGAAATTTTGAATCCTGAACTTCTGAGCTGCTCCCATACAGCTATTTCATTCCCCACTGCAAGACACCATCGCATGGAAGGTCCTAGGAAAGGGGTGTTAATTTTCACCTTCTCTGTTGTTTTTCAGAAGTGGACCAAGTCACCAGATCCCCCTGCTGACCTAACCATTGATGAGAAATCTGGGAATCAAAGTGGGCACCAAGAATCAGAAAATGCTATTTCAGAGGAACTCTGGTGGGCTAGATCAAAAAGGCTTCCTAGTCCAATAGTGTATCTTGTTTTCTATCAGGGATCACCCAGATAGGCTCCTGACAGGGAACCCACAAAGAAATTCCTGAAAGTCATCCTTAGATCCAGGGCTGGTTCCCATGTGGTTGACAACTTCATTTCAAGCCATCATCTAAGTAGTCAGATGTTCAGGAGATCCTTAAACAAAGTACTCAGCATGTCCTGTCAGAGTTGGTGAACATCTACCTGAAACCCTGGAGAGATACCTCCTGTTAGGGGGTGACAGTCTGGATCAGATGGAGCAAAAGCCTGACCTACGACTGCAGGCTCCTAAAAAAAAAAGACCATGTCCTGCATCTCCTAACTCTTGTAGATGAAAAAGCCATCTCTGGCCAACACGACTTACTGAAATCAGCTGGGTTATGGTAGGTGGGGCAATGCAAGCCAAGCCCTTTTAGATATGGGATGAGGTTGGACACAGCTCCCTTGAAGATACATTGTCCTTGGCTGAGGATGTAGAGCTGGAAAGAAGGCAGAGGAGAGGAGAAAGGCATTGAGTGCAAATTCTGAGGGCAGTAAGAGATGGGTCACACGCGATGCTCAAATCAAAGAGGTCTAAAATGGTGAATTCCTGCCCCGCATAGTCTCAGCCCTGCAGGCATCCTTCTGCTAAAGCAGTGGTTCTCAACCTGTGGGTCGGGACCCCATTTGGGGTCGAACGACCATTTCACGGGGGTCGCCAAACAAGGCTGTCCGCCATTTTCCCCCTCTTTTCTTTGGCCACGCTCCTGGCACCCGGTGATGTATAAGTGGTTGGGGGTCACCACAACATGGGGAACTGTATTATGGGGTCGCGGCATTAGAAAGGTTGAGAACCACTGTGCTAAAGGCCTCACCTTGTCAAACTTTTCGAAGAGCTTAGCGCTGGGCTGGTGGATGGTGCAGATGATGGTGCGGCCCCCTTGGGCCAAGGATTTCAGGAGGGAGACCACCTGGAAGCAGGACATGCTATCCAGTCCACTGGAGAGGCAGAGAAAGAGAGGACAAAGCTGCTGTGGGCCACGGGCACAAGGACAGGGGCTGTCTTCTATTTTGGGGTGGGGCCGAGCTCTAGACTGGGGGTGCATTTGCAAGGCAAGAAACAGGATGCAGACCTTTGTGTTTCCGTTGTGCATTGTGTAACAGTCATTTTTCTTTCTCCCCTGACACTGAATTCAAAGCATTCGTGGTTTCTTCTACAGATTCTTTTCTACCTTTTGCTCTGGTCCAGCCTCCACTTCCCATCAATTTCTTGTGGGATTCCCATCAATGTTCTGCAAGACCAAACGAGGCCCAGGGACGAGGGGAGAGGATCTTGGTCCTCTCCTACATAAGGCAGGGACCGGGGGAGGGAGGCTGTTGCTCACCTGGTGGGCTCATCAAAAAACATGACTGGAGGATTGTTGACCAACTCAAGAGCGATGGCAAGTCGCTTGCGTTGTCCTCCAGAGAGAGAGGAGGTGCGGGTGTGGGCACATTCCAGGAGTCCCAAGGCAGTCAAGATCTCGTTCACCTATAGATGGAAGATGGATCGTAATATGGGCTTGCTTAGAGAAGATGAAAACCTTTTTAAACAAGTAAAAGACCAAAGGCGAACTCATATTAAGAGAATTTACGGGGTGCTAGTAGAACTGGATTCAGAACCAGAACTAATTAAAGAATGTATGATCAAATGGGCACAAAATTTTGGTGAACCAGTTCTACTAGATACTTGGGAAACCATCTGGGTGAGGAATGTTAAATTTACACAAGCCCAGAACTTAAGGGAGAATTTTTACAAAATGTTTTATAGATGGCACCTTGATCCACAAAAAATGTCTCGTATGTATCCTGACTTACAGCCTAAATGTTGGAGATATGGTTGTTTGGATGCTACTTATTATCATATTTGGTGGTCGTGTAAAAATATAAAAGCCTTTTGGATTAAGATATGGTGAAATATTCAAAGAATTTTTAGAAGGAGGGTAAAATTTACCCCACAATTGTTTTTGTTAGGTATTGTTACTGATTGTGATGCTAAGGAGGTTATATTGATGTTAAATTTAATCACAGCCGCAAGGTTGTTAGTAGGGCAATACTGGAAGAAGGAATCTTTGCCTACCTTGCAAGAGTGGTTTTTTAAAGTTTCTTATTTGGCGGAAATGGCAAAGATTTCAGCTTTCTTAAAGGATCAATCGCAAGAGAAGTTTTTTGCGGTATGGGAAAAATGGATAGATTTTATACAACATAAATTGGATATAAAAATATTACTTAGTTTTTCAATAACTTATATATAAATCTTAATATTTTATAGATTGTATCCCTTTTTTTCTTCTCTTTCCTTATATTTTTTATTTTTATTTTTTTTATATATCTTTTTTCTTCTTTCTTTTCTTTTTTATTCTTTTTCTTTTTAAGCATTTTTATTTTTTAATATTTATGCTTTTTTACATATATATTATTGTTAATCATTTTATAAGTTGTTTATGTAATGTATTTAGATATACTTATGGTTTATACTTTTTTAATCTTTTTTAAGATTTTTAGAAATTCTAATTAAGCCTATATTCAGCTCTGGGAAGGTTGGGGGGATGGAGTGGGAGGGTTGGGGTGGGTTGGGTAGGGTTGTTTTTTGTTTTTTGTTTTTTTCTTCTCTATTTGTAAAAATTTTAAAAATTTTCAAAAAAAAAAAAAAGATCTCGTTCACCTGATTGCAGGAAAAGAATTGCCATGGGAAATGGCCATGGACCATCCTTCCCTTAGGCCAGTGTTTCCCAAACTTGACAATTTTAAGGCATGTGGACTTCAACTCCCAGAATTCCACAGCCAGCGTTGCTGGCTGTGGAATTCTGGGAGTTGAAGTCGTCATGCCTTAAAATTGTCAAGTTTGGGAAACACTGCCTTAGGCCAAGGTTTCTCTGTAACTTTAAGAACTGTGGATTTCCAGAATTCCCCAGCCAGCATGAGGCAACCCATCCATCTTAAGGACATCAATCCACTGGATCTGTGGATTTCTGGAGTTGACGTCCACCCATCTTAAAGACACTGATCCACTGGATCTGTGGACTTCTGGGCGTTGATGTCCATTCATCCTGAAGTTGATCAATTTGAGAAATACAGTTTCACGAAGTGCATCTCAACTGAAGTAAACAAATTCAGGTCAAACTCCAGTCCACTACTGAGTGATGTCCATGTCAGCCTCCTTATTTTCTCTCTTAGACAGAAAGCCACGGAGGACCCCTGACTCAACCCAGACCCCCTAAGCAGATGCTACATTTACCACCTTGGGAAGAGCCCGGCTTGCCAATGACGTTCTTAACCTAGACTTTGCAAGGCATTGGTTGCAAAGGGAGCCCTTCTCAGATGAGGAAGCGGAAGAGGTGGAAGAGCATCCACCAGTCCATTTGCTAGGAATCCAAACCAGCTAGGAATGGTTTCCTTGCATGGTTGAAGGTCCACCTCTGCTTCTTGAGCTTTTGAAGACAACCGAGAATGCCAACTTACCAGCTCTTTCTTCACTTCTTGCTTCTCGTTCAGTTTCAGGTTGGCTGAACCCTTAATGGAGAAAAGGAAGGGATCTCATTCTTTGCTTCTAGCAGACTTACTGGGGCAATTGGTTTTGAAAGCTCTGGGATCACCACCCTTTCCTCCAGAGGTGAGCCAGGCACTTTTTCTGCCCCTGAATGGAGTTCTGATGGGGATTTTAGATTCTGCATCCCAAGGCTTGCAAGTCTGTATTGCAAGTCTGTATTGCAAGTCTGTTGCAACCTCCCCTCTCCCCACTCACCATCATGGCTTCCCTCACGGTGAGAAGGGGCATCAGCATGTCATCCTGCATAATGTAGCATGACATCTTACGAAAAGTGCGCAGCTCCCTTGGGTGTCCGTTCACAAGAATTTGGCCTTTCATGCCTGTTTCCCTGAAAGTAAGAAATACCAAAGGTCTTTACAGGTTTGAAGATCTGTTGCCCCTGATTGGAAGTGGGGTGTCCAACCTTGGCAACTTGAAGATTTGCGGACTTCAGCCCACAGAATTACCCCAGCCAGCCAATCCTGGAAGTTGAAGTCCACAAGTCTTAACATTGCCAAGGTTGGACGCCCCTGCCTTAGAAAGTTCTTAAACCGGAACTGCCTTGAATCTAGGGCAGGGTTTCCTAAATTTGGCAATTTCCAGGTATATGGACTTCAACGCCCAGAATTCCACAGCTGCATAGCCATTACTGAGAATTTGGGAATTGAAGTCCCCTCGCCTTTAATTTGTGAAGGTTGGGGAACATTGATTTTAGGAGAGGCTAAACTTTTTGCTCCCTTTTTCATTCACTGGCTAGTTTTATTTTGTGAGGGTCGCAAGAAGAGGGGTGCTGATTAGAGAGACAAGGGATCTCTCCCCCCCTTCACTAATGTCTGGAAGGTTTTAACTCAGAATTTGAATTGAGAAGTTCTCCAATTTATTTCACTGTTACTCTGAGCAATGTGGCACCCAAGGATTGTGCAATGTAAATCAATCTGAAGATGTTGGAAGAAAATCAGCCGGTCATTTGTCAGGATACAGGCCCAAATCCTTCCATTAAAAATCAAGTTCTTTTAGAGCAGACATGTCAAACACAAGGCCCGGGGGCCAGATGCGGCCCGCGAAGTGGTTTCATGTGGCCCGTGAAGCCATCCTGGAAACAGCCAGGAGCCAATGTACAATTTGGTGGTGGCCATCTTGGCACTTGCCCCAGTGGACCATGCCTTGGCACTTGCCCCGGTCCCACCCCCTTCTGCCAGAGACCCTCAGATCTGTCCCACTCCTGTCCAGGCCCCCATAGGCACCCTTGACACGAATGATGTAGAACTGGCTACGCCCACCCAGTAGGCCACACCCATTCTATCCACACACAGTAGGCTGCACCCACTCTGGCCACACCCCCCCCCCCCCCAGGGCAACCGCAATGCTGATGCGGCCCTCAGTGAAATTAAGTTTGACAACCCTGTTTTAGAGAAAGGATGTGTTTTCTCACCGGTAACCAGCCAAGAGGTTCATCAAGGTAGATTTCCCAGCTCCAGAAGGTCCCATAATACCAATCAGTTCCCGGGGGCAAAATTTTCCAGAGAGGCATTTCAGCAGCGTCTTATATCCTGGAAAAGAGATGGGAAGATAAAGGGACTCTAGTGGTCCTGGTGAGCAAAGGGGATGGACTTTTTTTAATTAATTGATCATAACTTTCAGCCAGCTAGTGGGACCCAGAAGAACGGCCTTCTCCCCATGGAATGTCATCTCTGCAGAAAGAAGACTGGAAATAAGATGTTATAGGTCTCCTCTCTTAAGAAAGTCCATCTGGTGGGACCAAGAAGGGCCTTCTCCGTGGTGGCTCCATCCCTGTGGAACATCATCCTTGTGGGAGTAAGCTTATTTCCCACTCTGACGCTCTTTCGAAAGGCGCTAAAGCCATGATTTTTCCAGTGTTAGCCTGGGGACCCCAGAGTGATACAGAACCCATCAAGGGGTTGCTTTGATTATTGTCATCAGAGGGGTGGGGGCTTATGGGATTGTCCTGGTTCCGACAGATGAAACTCTTCAAAGAACTTCGAGGCATTGTTTACCTGAAAAAATCTTTATTTTGAGTCTACATAGCACCAGCACTGCATAATCAGAGCCAAAAACTGAATTCCACTCCCCTGAGCACATAATATCAAACACAATTCCCTTTAATTAACAGACATAAATCACATTCCCCCATTAGCTTAAAGCGAGGGCTTCTTCTCCAGCCCGCCAATTCCTTGTCAGCTTTGGTTACAATAACCTTGTTTCTCAACCTAGGTTTAGTGTTGTTATGTCTAGCTGAACTCTCATTCACATCCCCCCTCCCAGCATCATCTAGCTCTAAAAGCAAAAGGTAAAAGATGGCTGCATTTCCATCTGTTTTCAATGCAAAACTATCCAATGTTAGCAATGTTGACAGGGATTTTGTATTGGGGTTTTATTTCTATGGAGAAATAAAATAGGATCATAGGATCACCAAGAGTAGGACATGACTGAATGGATAACATTGTATCATCATTTATTTCCGTAAGCTGCCTAGAATCACCATGAGTGACTTGGGAGGCTGTGTCCATTTTCTCAATAAATAAAATCTAGCAGTCAAGGTTTAAGAAGGGGCAGTGGTGCTGAACACAACCGTTTGGCACTTGGGACTGCCTGAGTTTTACCATTGGCTGGTAAGAAGGCGCAGATGGGTGCATAAAACCCAGAGACTTCCTGCTTACCACAGGCAGTCCTCGACTCCCAATGGTTCACTTAGTGACTGCTCAAAGTTACAACGGCACTAAAAAAAGTGACCTGGGACCATATTCCACACTTACAACCATTGTAGCATTTCCCATCCCCTGATCAAAATTCAGATGATTGGCAGCTGACTCATATTTATGACGGTTGCAGCATCCCCGGGATCACAGGATCTCCTTTTGTGACCTTCTGACAGTCAATGGGGAAGCCAGCTTCCCTTAACAACTATGCGACTGACTTAACAGCTGCAGTGATTCGCTGAACAATCCCAGCAAGGAAGTCCATAAAATGGGGCCAAACCCACTTAACAAATGTCTCACTTAAACGACAGAAACGTGGGGCTCAATTTTGGTCGTAAGTAATAGGGAGGTTGTTCTGTTCTCTCTCTCAACCAAGAGGGATGAAATGCCATGAGGTTCTTTCCTAGGGAGAAGTCTTCAAAAGTTCCATCAAGGTTTTTGTTCAACTGGTCTGGCCTCCGCTGGCCATCAACCCCATCTGACTCACTGCTGCCTTACCAGAGAGTAGAAGGCAAGACCCAGATCCCATCACCCAAACCCAGAAGGAGATAAAAACAGAGTGCATTGGGAAAGCAAGCTGGAAAAGACCACAGAAGGCCCTGTCCCCTCCCCAAAAAATATCTTTCTTCCGATGTAAGGCAGATGTGTTCCAAAACATTCACTGAAGACCACAAGATGTTCATCCAACACACAACCGAGTGCTTAATAAATCATTATTGCCATCGTAAATGCCAAAAGGAGCATTGGCGGAAACTAAATGCATGAAATCAGAAATGGAAAATCCGTATTTTTTTTTTTTTTTTGCTACCTGGGTTTGGCTAAAGGGCTTTGCTGCACCAGAAGTGCTGGAAAAGGAAAGGGACCCTTTGAGTGCTTTCTCTGTCCTTCGGTTTGATGCCCGCTTTATCCATGATCCATTCTCAAAGTGGTCATGGGCCATCACTGGGGTCTCCTCCCACATAACAAAAGTGGGAATTTGGCCACTTCAAGCGAGTGGAAGGCTGGCTTAAATGGACTCGGGAGAGCAACTGCTAGGTTTGCATCTGTTGTCACTCAAGGATTCAAGCTTGAGCACCTCCCAGCAATCAATCTAGTCCTGAATAAATTAGCAAATTGGCCATCTGAAGCAAGTCTCGGGTACCACCACTAGAGGGGACCAAAGCATCAACATTCCCTTGGCTGATTCAGGAGAAGACCTGGACCATCCAGAAGTCACTTTGCAAAGGGATGGAGTCCTACCACCTTTTATGGCAGTCCCAGACCAGAACTGTGATGGTCTGGCTGGGAAATTATGGACATGGTTGGCTGGGGAATTCTGGGAGTTGAAGTCCACCCATCTTAAACTTGTTGAGGTTGAGAAATACTGCTCTAAATACAGGAACTGGAACATCTCAGGTTCAACTTGATGTCTATGCTGTGGGTGTCAAAAGACCTAAAAAGGATTATTTAATTTATAAAACTATCCTCCAGCAAGCAAACTACGGGCTTACGTATGCATCAGACTCCATTCCTAGGGTTCCAATTCTGTCCAACACTACCCTAACTCCTGAAGTCTTCAAGCTTCATACATATCTAAGAGATTTCTTATAAAGACCCATAAAGTTTCTGTCCCCATTTTGCCTCTTCCATTCAGGTCAATCAATGCAATCGGGATTTATTAATTGCCCTTTAATTATTTCATTGCCCTTCTAGAAAGAGAGACAGGGAGATTCTGAGAAAGAGAGAGAGACAGTTGGGAAATCAAATGTTATTTTCTGCTTCTCCCCTTTTCTAGTTCCAAACTCACTAAAGAGATAAAAACACCAGCGTTAAGGTAAAAGAGACCTTCATTTTAGGGGCTTCAGAAGGATAAAATGCTGAGCTGGAACATTCACGGTATATTTAAGAAAGAAGGCATAAATTAAGAATGCAGTTCTGGTAAGGAACTTTTAAATTTTGTATGCTGTTTTTATGCTTTTAATATTTTATTGGACACTTCCCAGAGTCTCTCAGCGCTGGACGGTTCTTAAATATGAAAAAAATAAAATAAATATTTAGCGTGGAAAAATAGCACCTGGTCACTTATGGGTTCTGCTTCTTATGCCATGCTCAGAAGTGACCTCTCTAGCAGGCTGGAGAACATTCTAGACTGGAGCAGAGGGGCCGGAAATGGGGGGTGGAGAGAGGGGGGTGTTGAGCCTGTTTGAGATTAAGTTTCATCCAGACTAAGCATGCAGCACGCATGCAGCATGCAGCAAACGCCTCCTTCGGGCTTCTCGGATGGCAGCCGCAGTGGGTTTTGCGAAGCACTCAGCCTGTTCTGCAGTCAGCATGGAGGATGCTTGGAGACACCACCTCCCCTCCCACACACACACACATGCACACACCTTGTGCATACTCTCGTCCCGGGACTTGTCGCAGCCCGCAAGGCTGCTGCAGCACCTGCCACTCAGCTCGGAGGAGGCGGGCAGCTACTCGAGTTCATTGACTGGCAGTAACCTCGTCTCGCTGGCTGGCAGCTGCAAATCCTGCTCAGCACAGAGCCCAGGCTTTTCTGCAAAATTGGATTTCATTTCATTTTTGAGCCCCGGCCAGAGAGCTGCTCAAAGGCCTTTGGTTCCCAGCTCCTGATGTGAAGAAATGGCTTCCTGCACAAGAGAGGAGCGGGGCCAGATGCCCCGAGGGCTGGGGCATTCCAAACCAGGTTCCCACGGGACTCGAACAGACCCTTAGCCAGGGGTCTCTCTCTCTCTTTCTCTCTCCTGACCTGCCAGGGTTAGCACACCAGATGTTAGTGCACTGCTGCGCATGTCAGCAGAGCCGTAGAAGGGGCCAGTGGGATCTGCCAAGCGGCATTCGGGAATTCTCAGTCAAAGAGCTGAGAATCCAGAAAGGAAAATGTGCTTTACACATTTGAAAGACACACATGTATGCACACAGGTGATCCTTCGGTAGCCCCCCCTTGCCTGCTCTCCAGCCTTACCCAACCTGACATCTAAACTACAACTCCCACCCTGCATCCAGATTATAATTCCACCTGATCCAGCTTCTATGGAGATTCTCAGTCATCCATATCAGGCAGGACAAGAAGCAATGGATAGAAACTAATTAAGGAGAGAAGCAACCTGGAGTTAAGGAGAAACTTCCTGACAGTGAGGACGATTAGCCAGCGGAACATCTTGCCTCCAGAAGTTGTAGGTGCTCCATCACTGGAGATTTTTAAGAAGAGACTGGACAGCTGCTTGTCTGAAATGGTATAGGGTCTTCTGCTTGAGTAGGGGATTGGACTAGGAGAC
The DNA here is from genome assembly GCF_016545835.1 of Crotalus tigris. Classification (NCBI taxonomy): domain Eukaryota; kingdom Metazoa; phylum Chordata; class Lepidosauria; order Squamata; family Viperidae; genus Crotalus; species Crotalus tigris. Next base: position 2,624,581 of record NW_024096953.1, on the reverse strand, counting down.
CTCCAAGATCCCTTCCAGCTCTAGATGGATGGATGGATGGATGGATGGATGGATGGATGGATGGATGGATGGATGAATGGATGGATGGATGGATGGATGGATTATTCCACGTCATGATTGTCCCAAAGGTGCTTTTTCCCAAAGGCAACTAGACTTCGTTTTTTTTTTCCTTTGAAAACATTTTGCTTCTCATCCAAGAAGCTTCTTCAGTTTTCTTCAGTTCTTCAGTTCAGTTTGGAAGCCAGTGGAACCCACAGAACTGAAGAAACTTAAAACTTTTTCAAAGAGAAAAGCAAGAAAGTCCAGTTGCCTTTGGGGAACAAGCACCTTTGGGATACCTGATCCAGCTCAGCTTCAATGTAGCAGGCAGAGCTCAAACCGTTGAAGACAGGGTCAATAGGCACTCCTTCAAATTAAGGAACTGTGACAGGGTTTTCACCTGTTGGTTTTCACCCAAGCTTTAATTCCTCCCAACTTACAGTTCTGGAACTCCTTGGAGAAACCTGAGACAGCAAGACCAATTCTGAGGTTGGATGATGCCATAAGGGGTTGTGTGGCTTGGGTGTGTGGATCTAGTGAAATGATGGTTGTGCAAAAGTGAAAGGAAACGGGACTCTTTTGAGTAGAGGTTGGTTTTCTCTTGGTTTTCTTTCTTGATCTTTTCTTAAGATAGGAAACATTTCCTTCTGCTGAAAGTTATCTCCCATTTCCAAGTCTAGCCTAGGCTGTAGGGCAGGGATGTCCAATCTTGGCAACTTGAAGATCTGTGGACTTCAACTCCCAGAATTACCCAGCCAGCCCAGCTTCAAGTCTTCAAGTTGCCAAGATTAGACACCCATGCTCTAGTGATTTCACAGTGGTCTCTCATTCAAGAGCCAGTCAGGTCTGACCATGATTATCTTGGGGAGATCAGCTTTAGCAAGGAACTGCTGCTCAAAGTTCTGGTGGAAAACCTACAATGAAGAATGACTTTGCATCACCATCCATCCTTTGGCTGGGCTCATAGTTGGTTTCCCTAAAAATGCATGTACACAGGGGATAATTGGTCCAGTTAAAAGGGAACTTGTGGAAGAGGCATCCGAAAATGTCACGGTTTCAGGATGGTGACATCAGAGAAGAACATCGATCAGATCATCTCCAAAAAGCCTGCCTTGCTTTCTGATGACTGATGAGATGACTCACATCTGGCATTGCACTCTCCAAAATTGGAGTGGTAATTATCTTTCCTGATAGCATCATCTTGGAGCCCATTAATCAGGGGAAAGGGGACAAGGCTCCATATTTGGGGTGAAGATCCAGGGTGGGCCTCTCCAACACCCTCTATCTCAGTTAAATGTTTCTTCAATATTGTAATTGGGTTGGCATCTTGCAACATAATTGATGACTAATCTAACTGTGGAGTCCTGAGTGCTCTCTGAGCTTGGCTGTTTGCTTGCAGATGTTTCATTATCCAACTAGATAACATCTTCCAAGCTCTGATGATATTACCTAGTTGGGTAATGAAATGTGTGAAAGAAAACAATCAAATCCAGAGAGCACCAAGGATTCCATAGTTCAACTCTGCACTAGAGTAGGGCTTTTCACCTGTGGTACATTGGCACCTGGCAGGGGGTACGCGACCATCCTAGAAAAGTGGTAGTGGGGGAGGGGAATGAGCTGAGCCTGAGCGAGAGATGACTGGAGCTGCAGTGGAAGATATTTTTCCTGGAAGGAGAGCCTGGGTGAGCTGGCACTAGAGAAAACATGTGGGATTTCATGGTTTTGACTGCTATGGGTGGATATTAAGTAGGGTAAGCGCAAAGAAAGCTAGCTGTGGAGCATGGGCCCCACAACTACCCCCCCCTGAAGGGTTAGGTCAGGGGTGTCAAACTGCTGGCCCGCAGGCCAGATGCGTTATGCCAAAACTGTGCCCACCCCATTGCCGGCAATGCAGAAAAAGTTGCGATATGTCGCAACACATCACGTGACATTGCGAGTTTGACACCCCTGGGTTTGGGTGTGGGTAGGGTGCCAGATCAGCTTCAGGGGTTATAAAGATGGAAGAGAGATTACAGCTATGTCCAGTAGGGAGATAGGACAGGGGTCCTGGATAGGCCTGCTCATAACAAGGAAAATTGGCAGTCAGGAATAGGAATAGGAATAGAATAGAATAGAATAGAATAGAATAGAATAGAATAGAATAGAATAGAATAGAATAGAATAGAATAGAATAGAATAGAATAGAATAGAATAACAGAGTTGGAAGGGACCTTGGAGGTCTTCTAGTCCAACCCCTGCTCAGGCAGGAAACCCTACACCATTTTTCCATTTCAGACAAATGGCTGTCCAGTCTCTTCTTAAAAACTTCCAGTGTTGGAGCAGTCACCACTTCTGGAGGCAAGTTGTTCCACTGGTTAATTGTTCTCGCTGTCAGGAAATTCGTCCTTAGTTCTAGGTTGCTTTTCTCCTTGATGAGTTCCCATCTGTTGCTTCTTGTCCTGTCTTCAGGTGCTTTGGAGAATAGCTTGATCCCCTCTTCCTTGGGGCAACCCTTGAGATATTGGAAGACTACTATCATGTCAGCCCTCGTCCTTCTTTTCATTAAACTAAACATACCCAATTCCTCCACCTTTATATGTTTTAGCCTCCAGCCCCCTAATCATCTTTGTTGCTTTTCTTTGCACTCTCCCTTTTTCTAGTTCAGGGACCTCTTCCTTTGCCACCGGACTCTATCTTTCTGGATATCTTAGCCTTAGGCTGCTGTTTTGAACATGCGACCTGCCAAGTTATAAATATTCTTGGTACCTTCAGGATTTGATCTTGGAGGCACGAGTATATCTGACGGGCATGACCGAAACTTGCCCGGCAAGGAGGTGAGTGTTTCCTGAGCTGAGATCTTACCTGGATTCAGGTATTGCAGTAGCACTGATGCTATGGAGAATAAGAGGGTGTGCTGATCATGTCCCGTGACAACTCTGTTGTTTCCAGAGTCCCTGCTGGGGGGAATGCTGGATGGACGTTGAGTTGCAAGGAGAAGCTGGGGATTCTATGGGTTATTGTCCATCTAGGGGTCCAGAAGCTTCTTACCTACATTCACTAACCTCTCAAGAAATGGTGCTTTAATATCAGGGCTTTAGAAGGGGTGTTAGGTCATGGGCCAGGGCCAGGAGTTGATGGCCTCCATGACAAGCAATAGAGAGTTCAACTCACATGCTGGATCATCCGTCATCTTCAGTGACCAATTCCATCTTCATCAGATGGAATGGAACATGGAGGAGTCCCAGCTATCTGTGTTTGTGGTCATCTCTTTGGTTTCCACCAGCCTTTCCATGGATGAAAACCTTCTTCAACTCCTGGCCTTCAGATACCAGAAGCTGCAGTCTCAGGATGTCTGGAAGTTTCCAGACTGGGGTTGACCAGCCTTAACTGAGTTAGGTGCTTAGCTGGACCAAAATCAGAACTCACTAAGGATGCTGGAGTAGAACCAAAGAGGCAGGCATCTAGGCAGTCTTCAACTTATGACTGATCCCTTAGTGACCATCTGAAGTTACAATGGATCCCAAAAATGGGACTCACGGTTTCAAAGTTCCAATGTCCTCCTGCCTCCCCACACCCCACCCTATGGCCAGATGACCACCATTTTGGGTGCCTGGCAACCAGTCTGAATTTGTGGCCATTTGTAGTGCCCCAAGGTCCCGTGAGCACGATTCACTTTTTTTTTTTTTTTGGCTGGAAATTGGCGTACACTTCCGGTTTCTGGCAAAAACCATCCCCTAGCGAACTTTGGGTTCACTTAATGGCCACCTCATGCAGTCCCATGATGACTCATTTTATGACTGTCACAACTTATGACTGAAATGATGGCCTGTACGATGGCCGTTCACTGAGAGCCCTATGCTGGGGCCAAGAGCCTCTTTGCTTTCTCTTTCCCATTCAGAGATGCCTACAGAGATCAAAGCTCAGGGAAGAAAGATCCTGCAACCTCGATTGGCCCCTGCAAGGATTAAGGGACCTTGGAGTCCGAGTGAACGATCACTTGACCATGAGCCAGCCGTGGGTAGCAGCAGCCAAAAAAAGCTAACACAATCCTGGGTTGTATGAACAGAGGCATAGAATCAAGATTACGCATTATAAAAACCCTAGTAAGACCACCCCTGGAATACTGCAGCCAATTTTGGTCACCATATCACAAAAAAGATGTTGAGAGTTTGGAAAAAAATCAGAGAAGAGCAACGAAGATAATCCAAGGTCTGGAGATTAAAACATATGAAGAAAGGCTGCAGGACTTGGGTTTGGCTAGTCCAAAGAAAAGAAGAAACAGGGGAGACATGATAGCAGTGTTCCAGTATCTGAGGGGCTGCCACAAGGCAGAGGGGGCCAGGTTGTTCACCAAAGCACCAGGTGGAAGGACGAGAAACAATGGTTGGAAACTGATCAAAGAGAGAAGCAACCTGGAATTAAGGAGAAGCTTCCTGACAGTGAGGACAATCAACCAGTGGAACAGCTTACTCCCAAAAATCATGGGCACTCCATCACTGGAGATTTTTAAGAAGAGACTGGACAGCCACTTGTCTGAGACGGTATAGGTCAGTGATGGCGAATCTTTTAGAGACTGAGTGCCCAAACTGAAACCCAAAACCCATTTATGCACTGTCGAGTGCCGGGTGGATGTGGCCCATTGACTGGGTGTGGCCCATTAGGTGGGTGTGGCTGCAGTGGCAACAGCAGACTGGGTGGGATTAAAAAGTTCAATCAATCAATTCCAACTTTGCAAGATCTTTTTTTTTTCCCGCAAGGTTGAAATTGATTGATTGAACCGTTTTGGGTTGTTTTTTTTTTCCACACAGCGGCAGAGGCCTAAAGCGAAAAGGTTTTATAAAACCCAGCGGAAGGCGTAGGACTGAGGCGATGGCGCGTGTGCCCACAGAGAGGGCTCTGCGTGCCACTTGTGGCACGCGTGCCATAGGTTCGCCACCACGGGTATAGGTTCTCCTGCTTGAGAAGGAGGCTAGACTAGAAGACCTCCAAGGTCCCTTCCAGCTCTATTCTATTCTAACGTCTGCCTCCAAAAGGCTGCTGTCCTACCTCTTTTTCGCCACCAGGAACCTTCCCGGACCGAATACGACAGGTCAATGAAGTCAAGGTCCACAGCTGACCGCTTGGGCAAATGGGAGAATCTCTGCGCATCTGTGATGTGGTTCTCCACCTTTTTCAGGTGAGTGGTCAGGAAGGAGCCGTCCTGAGATCCAGCATTGCAGACAGAGTCCTCCAGGGAGATGGACACACAGGTGGGATCAAGGCTCTTCTCCGCCATAACTGCTCCTCTGTTGAGAAGGCAAAGGAGACAGAGGTGAGTCTTCTGCTCTTCAGGTGCTCCCTAAGGCTGTGAATGGCCAAGTCCATCCACCACGGCGGGTGGGGCCACCTTGGGCAAGAGACCCTCAGTTTGGGAGAGATTTATGCATTTGTGGTCATAAGCAGCCTGGTGGCCTAGTGGTGAAGGCGCTCGCCTCTCATTCAGAAGGTTGAGAGTTTAATCCTAGGAAGTGGCAGGAGTTTGTTTCCTAGGACACAAAGAAAAAATATCTACTGTGAACTCCGTGTGGCGCCAGGAAGGGCATCTGGCCAGTAAATGCGCAGCTCCATCTAGTCACCTCCAACTCTACCCTGAATAGGGAGTACAAGGTCATAAAAAGAGAGTTTCTATGTATGTGTAGTCAGGCAAGTATGGACTTTGAAACCATCAGTGGTTTAAATCCTGGTGGATAGGTGAATCTAACACATCAAAGTACAAATAGATAAATAAATTGCAAATAACATTTTAGCAAGGGAAAGGCACCCCAATTTTAGAGAACCAAAAATATACATATACATTGCTTACTGGTGTACACCGCTTAGAGAGTGCTTGCACTTAAAACAGTATATGTCTCATAAATAAATAAACAAACCACTTCCTGGGCAGTAGCTACGCTACCACACGTTTCCTTTGTCTATAGATTGCAGTCAAGTCTTTTTTTTTTAACAAGAAAAATAGCTTTAATTGTTTAAATAGATTTAATCTAGATTCCAAAGAAGTGAGACTGAACAAAACAACCATAATTCTTGATTCCAGCAGAGACGTATTTATTCTTCTGGATAATTGCATATGTGCACCTTGTATGTACATCAGGTCTTGTTCTAAGAAGTGATCCACATCCCATTAATCACTAATAATGTGCCCCAACTGCTCCTATGTTAAAAGAGGTTGTGGGACAGGAATCAGAGCTGATTCCTTCCAACTTTGTTATTCTATTCTATTCTATTCTATTCTATTCTATTCTATTCTATTCTATTCTATTCTATTCTATTCCATTCACTCTGTTCCATTCCATTCCATTCCGTTCCATTCTACGTACAGCATAGAGGTCCCCTGAAAAGGGTATGTTCATCATCTTCCTTCCACTTTCTCATTTCAAAGATGGAAGGTGAAGCACTACCATTTACGGCAGGGGTGTCCAACCTTGGCAACTTTAAGAACTCCCAGAATTCCCCAGCCAGTTGGGGAATGGCTGTGCTGGCTGGGGAATTCTGGGAGTTGAAGTCCACCGTGAGCATGCTTGGAGAGGCTCCTGATTAGTTGGCAGGGAAGGAAACAGCTGGCAGAAGAATAGTGATTTCTTTCATTGCCCTTTGCCAAAACACCCCCCCCCCAAAAAACCCCACTGGTTTATCTTTAGGGAAGTCCTGATTCCAAGCTAACCCGATGAGGTGCAACACGTTAGAGCTGGGATATCAGAAGGACCTTCCTCTTTTCATCTGAGAGGGACTGGAGAAAATGTCACCAGGTTCCAGGGACACCCACTTTGCATTAAAAGTTGCTAGGGGAGCTGAACCAATTTTGGGGGGCTCCAGGTTGCAAATGAGCCTAGCCCCCAGGAAAGAAGAGATGCAAGCCCTTTTCTCCACCCACTCCTCTGATTTTTTCCTAGGATATACATACATGGAGACAAGGAAAATGTTTCAAAGCAAATGCTTAAACAGGGATGTCAGCCAAATCTGGATGGAGGATTAAACTCAAGGCAAAAACTAATGGCTGCATTCAAATGCAAGACAAAGGGGGGGGGAGGAAGGGCCCTAGAGGGACGATCTCCCACAAAGGGAGTCTGATTAGATAGACTGGAGGGGAGGAGTATGAGCTGGGGGGGGTGCCATTCAGCTTGGGGGGGGCTAAGAGAAACCTTTCATACACCTCAGAGAGAAATTGGCTTCCATCCTGCCCTATTTTAAGCTGCAGAACCTCAGCAAAGCTGGAGAAGAACTTGAATTGCCAAAGGTGTGCAGCGGATCACACTGGTAGACACCCCCTCGCTGCTGATTCCCCCCATCTGCCCCCCCCTCCGTGGGTGGAGTGGAGATACTCTCCCCCCAAGTGAGTCCATCATCAAGACACTTTCCGCCTCCAAAATGTTGGATTACAATGACCATCAAACCAGTACCTCCAGGCTGGGGATGGTGGATATTGTAATCTAAAGGTCCCAGCTTGAGAGGGCTAGCACAGGGAAGGAAGGAAGGAAGGAAGGAAGGAAGGAAGGAAGGAAGGAAGGAAGGAAGGAAGGAAGGAAGGAAGGAAAGAGGGTGGGTGGGAGGGAGGAGGAAGGAAGGAAGGAAGGAGGAAGGAAGGAGGAAGGAAGGAAGGAGGAAGGAAGGAAGGAAGGAAGGAAGGAAGGAAGGAAGGAAGGAAGGAAGGAAAGGAAGGCTGATAGATCTCTGACCCAGAGCCTTGAGAGGGCTAGCACAGGGAAGGAAGGAAGGAAGGAGGGAGGGAGGGAGGGAGGGAGGGAGGAAGGAAGGAAGGAAGGAAGGAAGGAAGGAAGGAAGGAAGGCTGATAGATCTCTGACCCAGAGCCTTGAGAGGGCTAGCACAGGGAAGGAAGGAAGGAAGGAAGGAAGGAAGGAAGGAAGGAAGGAAGGAAGGAAGGAAGGAAGGAAGGAAGGAAGGAAGGAAGGAAGGAAGGCTGATAGATCTCTGACCCAGAGCTTGCCCAAAGCGGGAGAGAGGAGAGCGCAGGAAATGTCCTTCTGCGCAGGCTCTGCTCCTTCCCTCCCCTGCAAAGCCTGGCTGGAATTGCGGCTCCGGGGGCTACCTGGGCCAAGGGCTTCTCTGCCGGGGATCTGAGCAGATTCTTGCCTTCCTTGAGCTGAAATGCCGAATCTCAGCCGATTTATTTCATCACAGGATCTCTTTTCATAACCTCCAGATTTGCCTTTCGGAGAGATCCTTTCTCTCCCCACCCATCACACCCCAAGAGACACCTTCTCTTAGCCAGGGCATTCCTTGGGAGAGAACTGGGGTCCCCTAGATGGAAGGCATCTCTGAAAGGCCCCTCCCCACCCCATTTCCAAACCACACGTGATCCTCTTTCAGAAATGCTTTGATTCCTGGCTAGTCAATAAATGCTGCTGTAAAACCTATGGCTGATTTGCAGTCGGAGCCCAGATTGCTCCAGGATCGCAGTCTGGGAGTTACTTACTAATCCCCCCCTTCCCTCTCTCTTTCTCTCTCTGTCCCTCCCCCCTCCCTCCCTGCCCCTCCAAGAATGGCTATCTTCAATCCCCCCCATCCCCCCCAACCTTTCGAATATTTGCAGCCTGATATTCTGTGGTTTAACAAGGACCAGAACCCAGCCACGCCAAGGGGGTGGTGGTGGTGAGTGGAGGGGTTTAAGCATACCCAAACATGACAAGAGACCCCTGGATTTCCATAAGGCTGAACAATTTGAACCCCCCCACACACACACACCTGAGAGGGACCCCCTCAAAGGTGCTGGAAGGGGCAAGACTAGATTAGATATAGATGGATGGAAGGATGGATAAACAGACAGACAGAGAGAGGGAGATAGATAGATAGATAGATAGATAGATAGATAGATAGATAGATAGATAGATAGATAGATAGATAGATAGATAGATAGATAGATGAGAGAGAGCGAGAGAGAGAGAGAGAGAGAGAGAGAGAGTGAGAGAGAGAGAGAGAGAGAGAGAGAGAGAGAGAGAGAGTGAGAGAGAGAGATTTAAAAGATGGCTTCCTTGAAAACAAAGCAGAGGAATTCCTGAAGATGTCAAACCTGCTCCAATTAGACAGACGCCCACCCCCACCTTTCTGCCCCCTGCTAGGCCTGGACCTCTGGGAAAAGGGGGCACCGGAGCAATTGGAGCAACTTGCCATGCCCCGCTCTCCAAGACCTCCTACCCTTCTCTGAGCCGCCCGCCCCCCCCCGTGGGCTGGGATCCCTCCCTTTGCCCAGCCAGGCGAGACCCTGCCCGCAAATAGCGCAGACGGCCCCGGGCCACCGCGGAGGGGAAGGGTGCCCAAAAGTTTGCGGACCCCTCCCCGTGGGGCGCCCTCCCTCCCTCTCCCTTCCCCACCCCATTCCCGGGCGAGTGGGGGGGGGGTTCCGCAGGACTCCCCTCCGGCCCTGGTCAGCCAGGTCCCTCTGCTGAGAGGGGGGGGGTAGAGCTCACCTCTGCCGTCCGCCCCTTCCCCGCTGCTCGCCCCCTGGCTGGGAGGGGGGTCCTTGCCGCCGCTCTCCTTGCAGCCGACCTCTAGCTCCCCTCCGCAGGCATCGGCATCAGCAGGGGGAGGGAGGGGGCGCCGGGGGGGCGGCTGCGGGCGGGCGAGGCCAAGCAGCGGCTTCCCTCCTGCGGGGACCAGCGACCCCCGAGCTGGGGGAGGGAGGCGGACTCAGCTCTTGCAGCCGGCCGCCGCTTCCCCCGTCCCCATCGCCCAGGGCGCCGGCCTGGAACAGGCGGGGAGGGGCGAGGAGAGCCCCCCGCCTGCACGGCCCCGCTCGCGGCCACCCCTGCCCGGGCTCCTTCCTCCGGCAGCTCCCGGTCCGCCGGCGGCAGCAGCAGCTCGAAAGGGTTGGGCCGGGCTGCGCTTCCCGGTCGGAAATCCCGGGCTCTGCTGTTAAAGGGTCCGTGGATGCTGCTGATGCTGCTCTGGAGGGCGGGGAGGGCGGAGGAGGGGGAGGGGGCGCTCCAGCTGCAATCGCCGGCCAGGAAAAGACCCTCCCCTCGCTCTCCCGGAGAAAGAGGGGGCTCCTGCTGCAGGGAGCCCACCAAGGAAACACCCGCGAGTTCCTAGTTCCGAAGAAAGACCCCCGTGCCTTGGTTCCCCCTCTGCTTACTGAGCGTGGAGGGATGCTTGGTTATCCAAGCCCAAGGGGGCGTTTGGGGGTCTTATAGGGGGCGGGGGTCCTGAATTTCCAAAGCCCCGGGCGGGGGGGGGGTGTTGGGGGGGGGAAATGAGTCATGCCTACCTTCTCCTGGCTGGAACTGTGTCATACAGTCATTCATGAAGGTATGATCACCTGATTAGGCCCGTTTCGCATGCCAATGTGGATCACCAGTCCTATCTTGACACCCTATAATTATGTTATCACTCCGTTCAATGGGGCTGGAGCCCCGCCAGATTGCCCCAGAGAGCAGCCGGTGCCAGTAGAAACAGGCTTTTGATCCTGGTCTTGTTTTAATCCAGGTGTTTCCCAAGGGAGGGGGGTGGGGGCTTGAAGAGATTAGGGTGAAGGAGAGCCAAGGCCAGGATGGAGCAGCCCGACTGGAGAGCTGTTGGGACACCCAGAAGACAAGCAGGGCTTCCACTGGGCTGTCGCAATCCCCACTTTGACTCTTTTGACCACCCCAGCCAAACTGGAGCTGCTCCCTCCGCTTGCTACCAGGACCTCTTTGAGCCTTTGCAAAGCGGAATCCAGATTCCGATGGACAGGGACTGGTGCTGAAAAAGACAGGCTGCCTGCAAGTCCTGGAAGGAGGGCTTGGGAGGAAAAAAGAAGATGTCAAGGAAGAAGGGAAAGAGAGAGAGAGAGAGAGAAGAGAGAGAGTAGAGAGGGATGGAGTTGGAGGGAAACGGGAGGAACAGATGCCAGGAAGCTCTGGCTGTTTAAACCTGCTTGCTGTGTCCTCTCGTGGCCACTGGTGGGATTTCTGGGACCAGAATAGCACTCCTTGGCCAAAAGAGATGGTTTCGCCATGATCCATTTTAAAACGCTCTTCCAAGGAACTCCAGGAGTTGATCCCGTCACTTCAGCAAGCAACGGAAAAGGCTGAGCAAACATAGGGTGCTCTGCTCTGGATTAAGTTAAGGCTTGCTGAAAGTGAAAAGTGAACTTGTATTTTTTAAAAAAGCACTAAATCAGCGATGGCGAACCTTTTAGAGACCGAGTGCTCAAACTGCAACCCCAAACCCACTTATGCATCGTCGAGTGCCGGGTGAGTGTGGCCCATTGGCTGGGTGTGGCCCATTGGCTGGGCGTGGCCCATTGGCTGGGCGTGGCTGCAGTGGTAACGGCAGACTGGGTGGGACTAAAAAGTTCAGTCAATCAATTCCAACTTTGCCGGATCTTTTTTTTCCTGCAAGAAGTTGAAATTGACTGATTGAACCTTTTTTTTTTTGCACATTTATTTATTTATTTATGAGACTTATATACCGCTTTAAGTGCAAGCACTCTCTAAGCGGTATACACCAGTAAGCAATGTATATATATATTTTACATTGCCCCCAACAATCTGGGTCCTCATTTTACCTACCTCGGAAGGATGGAAGGCTGAGTCAACCTTGAGCCGGTGAGATTTGAACTGCTGACCTGCTGAACACCGTCAGCTAAAGTGGCCTGCAGTACTGCACTCTAACTGCTGCGCCACCTCCATGGCGGCAGAGGCCTAAAGGAAAAGGTTTTATAAAACCCAGCTGAAGGCCTAGGACTAGGGCAACAGCACGTGTGCCCACAGAGAGGGTTCTGAGTGCCCTCTCTGGCACCTGTGTCATAGGTTCACCACCACTGCACTAAATGCTTCCCCCCTCTCCCTTTTCTTTGGCAACGCATGCATTTCCATCATAACCTTTGTGTTTGGTTTAGTTTAGTTTATATTCCCCCCCACCTTTTTCTTGACTTTCTTCTGAAGGGAATAAACCAATAATTTTCGGCTGCTGAAAAAACAGGATTTAGGTCAACGGAGGCAAGATAGTAAATCACGCATTACAAAACCACCTTGGCTTGGATCGCACTCCAAGCCCCGTCCCAGTTGGTCCCAAGCCAGCTTTATGTACTTTGAACAGGCTGTGCTTGCACCCAAGATTTTGACTGGAGGGCCACGCCCTGCAGTAGCAAGCCGTCCTTCATCACATAGGCCCCCTGTGCCCCGATTAAGCGAACCGGATTAACTCTTGGAGCAATTGGAGCATTGGGGAAGGGGTCTGCGGAGATTGAATGAAGCTGGTGCAAAGGGCTGTGGCTCAGGGCTAGGTAAAGAAAGGCAGGGCGACCAGCCACTTGCCCCTCGGAAAGGCGAAAGAGTGAGAGACACAGGAGAGCCCCACCTAGCTTGATTGCCCTTAAAAGGGGGGCAGAAAGGAGGCAGGAAGGGCTTTCGAGATATTTGTAAGGACCCACCCCACTTTGCATCTTAAGAAGACAGAACTCTTGGAATGATTCTTCCAACAGGAATCCTTTATTAAGAGAAAATGGTTGCAGGCGTTCTAGACAGGACTTGGGGTCCAAGCTCTCCCATTCAAGGTTTTAAGGGTTTCCCAGTAGCCCCACCCAATCACCCCCTTCTTCCAGCGACAGTCTCAGGCATTACACTCCCACCCCCTTTTTCTTACTGCCCGGCTGGATGGAGACTTCAAAGAAACTACATGAAAGGAAACGGCCCCATTCTTATGGTTAGTTCTTTTGCAATACACACATTCAGTTCCTTAGAAGTCTACTGAAGGAAGTGAGGGCCATAAAGCCCCTTTGTTCTCCCCCTTCTCTCCCTCTTATGGCAGAATCCAGAGAAGGCAGAATTGGGGTTTTCTATATTTGATAACTACAGATGAAATATAATTGGATTCTGACAATATTATTCCAAGGCCTGGCACCAATCAAGAGGCATTGCGGAAAACCCCATCCCCTCCGTTGCCTACCTCAGAGGGCTGACACTGACGAAGAAGAAGCATCCTGAGTTATAGATCTCCACAGACGAAGGCAGTTCTCTAGGCAGCTCCCAGGTTTAGAGAAAAGAGCTGCTGCGAGTCCAAAAGCTGTGGGTTTTGCAACAGGCTTTGGCCAATAGGACACACTTTTCAGGCAAGAATTTGAATCCCAGAAAGCGGTTAAGGATTTTGGCGTAAGCCATCTCAGGAGTGAGAATCCGGGCTGTGAGATAGGTGGCCCTGACGAGGTTACCCTAGTTTGGGTAACGAACTGCCTGCAAGAAAACAAGCTCAGGAAGCACCTGGGACCCCTCCAGCAAAAAAGATGGGGGGCATCAGTGTGGCGGCAAGCAGCCATGCTGACTTTTAAGGCCATTAGGGAGGCAAGGATTTTATTGCTGATGTGCTGGCTGGGAGCCCGGGGGCTCAAGAATCACTACATTACCTGTCCCGGAGGAGAAGGAAGCTAACAAGCCCCCCCCCCATTATAAAGTGAAGTTCCTCAGAGTTCAGGTATCCAGCTTCCTTTTCCATCCATCTCTGACCAGTCAGCTCTTTGCCAGCTCCGATGCGTTCCTGCTTCTCAGCCTGGGCCTCAATCCAAACTGACTTCCGAGGTTTTCCCCAAAATAAATTCTATTTGGATGCTGCTCTCCTCCGCCCATCCCATGCCGAAGTCTGGGATGGGCGGAGGAAACTGGAGGTTATAAGTAGTCGTGGACTTACAACTACAATTGAGCTCAAAATTTCTGCTGTTAAGTGAGACATTTGTTAAGTGGATTTTGCTCCATTTTGCAACTTTTCTCGCCCACAGTTGCTGACTGCAGCTGTTAAGCTAGTCACACAATTGTTAAGGGAAGCTGGCTTCCCCGTGGACTTTGCTTCCCAAGAGGTGGCCAAAGGGGATCACGTGACCCCGGGACCCAGCCACCGTCATAAATAGGAGTCAGTTGCCCAGGTTCCGAATTTCGATCACGTGACAAGGTGGACGCTGCAACGGCCACTGATGTGCAAAACAGTCATAAGTCACTTTTTTCAGTGTTTGGTCGCTAAATCAAACTGTTGTTGAGGGCTACCTGTACAAGGAAGACTGTATCTGACACAAGACTTGGTTTTGTTGTTGTGGCTTTATTTCTGAACGCCAATGTTACATAAACCTTAGATGCCAGGAGCTGGAACTCCAACATGGGAGACACCTCCCCCCCGGGCAAGAATTATCTCCCTTTTTTCCTCTCTCCTTCCTCATGATGTGGGAGGGATTGCAACACAGCCTCTTGTTCTGTGACGACTGTGGGAAGAAAACCAGGATTTCATGAATTCCCTGCTCCGAAGACCAAAAAAAAAAGAAGGATTTTTGCCAAGAAGGCAAGCAGCAGTGGATTATGGAGCAAATGATAAGAACAAAGGGCTGATCAACCCCCTGGGAATAGGGGGGCAGCGACAAGAGAAGGGCCCCGAGTCACCCAGGGATGCCCTGGTGCTGGACCCTACTCCGGAGGAAGACTGAGGAGGGCGGGCTTGCGAGTGGGACTCTGCTGCTACAAAGAATGTGGGGATGGCAAACCAACTGCAGAGACAGAGACTGATAGGTTAGGAGTCGGGCTGACCAGGAGTGAGATCCAAGAACGAGACTTCCAAGGTATGAAAGTTAGCTTCTTGGAATGACCAGCTTTTCAAATAAGGCCAGGTAGACGTCGTGAGGTCAGGAGGCGCTGAAGCACAGGTCTGACCCAGCCACCGTTTCCATCTTAAGTCAGTCCCTTTCCACAGGAACTGCCTTAAAGCTGGCTTCCCTTACCAGATTACCCCTTACACCAAGAGGCATACAACCAGATCCCAGGTTGAAGGGAGCCAACAAAGGGCTTTGGGGGGAGGGCACGTGTGTTTGTGTATTTATCTGTGTGAAGCCTTTCGTCCTGCTCTCACCTCTATTCAAGAAAGCCCATTTTGGCAAAGAGCCCGAGCAAAGCACTGGCAAATTCGGAAGGTCCACCAGGCTGGTGGTGGGGGAAGATCCCGGGGTGCTGCAGAGGAAAGGGTCCCTCAGAGAATCTGGATGCCCAGTTCCTCGGCGGTCTTCTGCAGTCTGTCCATGACATTCTCTTCTGGCTCTGGAACAAGTCCACTAGGCACAACTGCCCGGCTCTCGGAAGGGGCATTAGCCATCACGTAGTACACCGTTTCGCTCTCTCCGTGCTCGTTGGTCCTGTTCACCACCCGGATGATTGGGCTGGAAGGGGCACTCGGATCACCGTCCGGAGACTCGCTGGCACACGGGGGAGCAGAGTTCTCCGTTGGCAGAGCAGCTGTCAAATCTGTCTCCACCGGCTCCTCCGTCGGCGAGTCCAAGATGATGCCCTGTAAGCCGCCTTCCGACCCTGCCAGCACCACGCACTGGGCCGCGTCATCCAGCGATTCTCCCTGCTTCTCCCGGTCCTTCAGCAGCTGCTCAGTCAGTTCCACGCTTTCATACCGCACCAGCTGAAGGCGCATGTACCCATCCTCATGTTCTTTGTACCTAGGTGGGGTTGCAGAGGCTGCGGTTAGCAGGGAACCGTGCCAGCCTGGTGGCGGCTAGCTGTTGGCGTCCCAGCGCCGTCGATTATGAAAAGCTGATGAACACACAGACACATATTCAAAGCTGCTAGAAATGGCTGTTATGCCACTTTTTCAGCAAACACTTGCTTTGTCCAGAAAACTTAGCACAAGGTGAGAACGAATCTACATTTTTCTCCAACTTGCCTGGCATTGATTAAAAAAAAAAGCATGAAAGGGGTCAACGATGGTGAAAGAGAAAAGATAAACAATACCAGCAGCCTCATCTAATCCTTGTAGAGCAGGGGTAGGCAACCTTGGCTCTTTTATGACTCGTGGACTTCAACTCCCAGAATTCCTGAGCCAGCATGGCTCAGTTTGAAAACCTCTCCCTTTCCCCTCAGCATGGCTGGCTCAAGAATTCTGGGAGTTGAAGTCCACAAGTCGTAAAAGAGCCAAGGTTGCCTACCCCTATGCTAGAGGATCCCAGAAAGGGTGCCAGCTCTCTTCTTACACACTCTTCTTCCAATTGCTGCAGACTATACTTCTAGATCCCTCTTCTTCGCCACAACGTGGAAGAAGAGTCACAAATGTTCAAACCTCCCTCATTGGGAATGTGCCACAAATCACTCCAGCTTCCCTTGGACACCTCTGGCTCAGAGACAAGCCTCCAAGAGATAATAAGATAATTAAATCCAACACACATCAGAATTAGCCGGCCTATCCAAACCTCCTGGATTTAATCAACCACAACCATTTTCATTTGTAATCCTGATGGTGATTTGAGGACAGCACAATTTGCTTTAGGGATGTTCAGACAAACAATGTTTCTCCAAAAAATATCCTGGCTTGTCCTGTTAATGATATGCAAACCAGTCAAGACTTGGGCTAAACCTCCAGCTGTCCTGAAGTTTACTTAATTTTTTGGAGGAATATGATGAGAAGACTATGCAATCTCCTCTTCTCCTTTTGAGGAGAGGGGCTGAAGTGAGGACTTTTGAGAAAGTGAAACTGATCTGCAGAAGGCCTTAGTGCAAAGATGTCTTCTGCTAGCAGCTTAACAACAAGAAAGGTCAGTTTCTCCCTGTAAACTGAATGCTCTTCTGAAACGTAACTTTGATTTCATGCCCAGGCTTCATAACCACACAGAGCATTTCAGCCCCACCCTATCGTTGTGTACCTGAAACGAGGATGACCTGAAGGCCATTTGAACTGGTGTTTCTTCCTGAGGTGGACCGTAAGGTTGTTCCCTCGTGTGAAACATTTGTCGCAGACGTGGCACTTATACCTGGGCTCTGAATCGCCCTGAGAATGTACATAGAGAGAAAGGAATGGTTAGATGGGGATTTTCTCCACCTACGCATAAAATTCCACAACTTGAAGGAATCCAGTTTTTGCTGTTCTGTTTGTAAAGCACGTCAGTAGATTCTCTAACAATAAATCGGATTTGTAAGTATGAAAATAATAATGGTAATAATAACATGACGCCTTTAAGGTGATTAAACAGCAACATCTGCTTATCCCACGTGCTTGGGGAGGACTCAGTAAGTGCCTGATTGGGCTGGCTGTGCAAACAACAACAAAAACAACAATAATAATAATTTTAAAAAATTGAGTGCTGGAGGAACTCAGAACTCCCAGAAGCACGAAAATTTTTGGGAACTCTGTGAAAGAGATACTTGCATGGAGGTGATTCACACCAATTAGCAGATGTAAGTTTGCTTTTTCGTTGGGAAAGTAAACAGTTGCTGCTTCGGCTTCTAATTTTCTAGCCAAAGCTATATCTCAGAGTCCTTCTGCAAAGCTTCCGTAATTGCTGCCCTGCTTTTTTCCTTAAAATCAGACACCACCCCAGACTCTTGGGCTCCCGTCTGCTTCCTTCTCACCTCATGAACCTTCTTGTAGTGCAGTTTGATGGAGCAGAGAGATCGGGCACTGAAGTCGCAGGCTTCAAATTCACAGCGGTAGGCTGGCTCTTTGCTATGGGTGTCCAAGTGCTTCCGTAGATCAATCAGATTCTTACAGCTGGACGGATCATGCAAAGACAAGATTTTAAATCCTGGCACAAACAGTACAATACTGCTGCATGTAAAATGGCAGCAATCAGAAGTCATAAAATACACGCTCCCTCTGTGTTCTTCACCATAACATTCTGGCTATTACCAAAAACAGACCACAGTTGCTCTTCCTATCATGATGCATTTTATATGACAAATCCTCTACAAACCCTCAGGGAGCCTCTGAGTGGACAACAGTCCAACAGCTACCCTCATCATAATGCTACCTATTCTGCCGAATTCTATAGGTAGTCCGATCAGCCACACTGCCTGGGGGAATTCTGGCAACTTCTTAAAGTTGCCAAGGCTGAGAAACAGTGGTGTTTCATTTCATATATATTGATTTTATAACTGTAATATATATCACCCTGAGCAAGGCCTTGATAAAAAGGCCACCACGGATCTAAAAAGAAATAGTTCTAGGAACTATAGCCATTTAATCCAAATACCCTTTGAATTAAACTGGTGGTTTGCCCAAAAATTCCACATTTCACTGGCCAGCAAAAGAGAGACTTTATAAAGCAATGGTAATTTTATAATTTGGAGCTAGGCACCAGTTACAATCAAGTCACCACAATTTGTAAACTCTTAAGGCAGCTGCTAACCCATCTATTTCAGAGGCAAAGAAACAGCAGAAGAGTTTGGCTACAGAGAACATTCTCCTTCCCAGGACCTGGCCCAGGGCCATCTCCCACCTGGTCTCTGGGCTTACCTATGGTCACAATAGTTGCACTTGTAAGGCCGTTCCTCGCTGTGCCTGAAGCGGATGTGGTTGCGTAGTGAGGAGGGCAGAGGGCAAGTCATGTCACAAAGAGGGCACTTGTAGTGGTTGACTGCTCAGGAAAACAGACACACACACATATAAAGGAGGTCATTCCTGAAGGGAAAGTTCACCAAGAGGAGAGAAAAGGAGGGGGGGGAAGCTTCCTCATCACCTCTTACCGTGGTTCCTCATATGATCCCTCAACAATCTCTCTGTGGCAAACCTTTTAGAGCAGTGAGAACATTGGAATCGCTGTTCTGTGAGCAGAGGCAGAAAAAACAGGACACATCTCATTTAGAGAGAATCTTTATCGACAACTTGTCACAACACATGGAGAGACTTCATCATAGCTTGAACTAGGAAAGAACATCCATACCAAGCAAATCCAAAAATGCTGGAGAATTCCTGGAAGCAGGGCATTCAGACAAATTAGCCATCCACAGGCCCACAGAGATAAACAACATCCACATACCATTTAAAAGAGACAATCAAAAATCTAAAAAAAGCAAACAAAAATACCTAACCACCTCCTCACCAGTAGTCAATGCCCAGATGAGCAGAGAATAATACTAAGATTAATGCCAGACCAACAATCAGGCAGAAAACAACAGGCCAATCAAGGAACTACCAAGGAGAAAACCACACTCCCACCAACACTGATAGGGCAAGTGTTAGAGAATTTTCATTTCTCTATTGGTGAAAAATAAATCAGAAGCTCTCACAGTTGACTGCATTTAGCTGATTCAAATAACTTTATATTTATATAAAAATATTTACAATACCATTATTCTTTACGGCAACATATCTTAATGAAGACTTCTTACAGAGACAGACCAGAGACAAACCTGAGACTGGAAATCCAGCTCCTCACTCAATACTCTTTTGCACAGACTCAGTAGCACTTTCTTCACATTGGCTGACTACCACATGACTCTTCCTGCTCATGAATATTCCAACAGCAAGCCACTTGTAAATAAACAGAGAGCAAACCCTCCTCCCTTTTAAACTGATGGTGTAACCTAGTAGGGTAATGAAACGTCTGCAAGAAAACAGCCAAGCTCAGCGAGCACCAAGGACCCCACAATTTCCTCTCTTCCAAACAAACACTCCCTTCTAGGGTTTATAACTCAAATCCTAATCAGTCCAAAACTCACATTGGCTAGCAAGCCTGACCACTTGTACAGTTCCGGGCTAAACATGATGATGGGCTCAGGTACTCACGTTCTAAAGCCGTCTGTCGACGGATGTGATCAAAGAACTTGGTGTTGTTGGAGAACATGCCACCACAAGTGGGACAAGCCACCACCTTCTCCTGGGTGTGGCTGCGCAGATGTTCCCGCAGCTTACATCGCCCTTTGAAGGTACAGTCACACTCTGGAACAAAAGACAATGCCTGTGTGTTCCAAGCTGGCACAAAGCTGGTGTTCCTGCCTGGAATGTTTTGGCTTATTGCTTTGAGCTTGGCGGGGACGATTCCGTTAGAAACCCTGGGATTCTATATTAGCTTTTTTATGGATTTTGAGGAGCTGTTTCATTTTTATCTACATGAAAACTGGGAGGATAATCCTCCTCTCATAAAGTGTCTAACAGCCACAAGATGAAATGTTCTGGTATATTTGTTTGCACTGAGGTAAATAACATTTTCCTCCTACTGGGGAAAACAAAGAGGATAAAATGCGTGAATCATAGGAATAGTATTTAAAGATTGTATTAAAAAGTGCCTTTTAAAAGGCAATGTTGTATACAGGTAGTCTTCAACTTGTGCCTACTATTGAGAAGAGAATTTCCAATGGCTAAGGAAGGTGTTTGATCATGTTACTGTGAGGACGGTGCAATGGACGTAAGTGTGGGACCAGTTGTAAGTAATTTTTTTTCAGTGCTGTTGTAACTTCAAACGGACATTAAATATGTTGACAATTACCTGTATCTATGAGTATTATTCTATAGTGTCTTATATAAGAATGTTTTTCTGGTTTAATTTTGCCTCAAAACAACAGGAAAAGTTTAAGCAGTTAAACACAGATCAGCCAGCAAAGGTCCCAAGGCAAGATCAACCCCTACCTTTCCACCCACAGAAGACCATGTGGTTCTCCTTCCCTATTGCCTTGTATTCTGCGCAGAAACTATGATCTTCCACGTGCCTATAGAACCATTCAGGATTATCAAAAGCTCGCTGATGGGGAGACAAGAAAAGGAAGGATATATTCTGAGCATACACTCAGTCAATCAGCAAATAAATAAATCCGTTAAAGGATGTTATTCCCATAAATCAATATTACACTTTCTAAAAGCTTAATAAATCCCATCCAGGACTCATTCAGTAGCTCTGCATACACATGGAAGTTTACATAAGCTCCACCCCATCCGGAGAGACTTAATTTTTAATAGTTGGCTAACAATAATCTGCGTCCTCCTCAAATGGCTCCATTCACTAAATTTTTTGTGAGAGCTTGTCAACGCATTCAGCATTTTTTTGTTTGCCTCTCACACACAGCATTTTTCTCCCATTCTGGAGCTCTGGTTGAAACCTCCAGAAAAATGTAAAATTGCGTACCAACTTTCTTTGGAATGATCAAAGAGACAAACAGAGCAGCTATAGTTCCAGATGTCAATTTCCAAAGTGAATATAAAGGGAGCCTAGGTTTAGGAATGTCATACATATGTGCTATGGAATTTCCAGAGATTACTCTGAGAAATATAGTTATGTTTATTAAATAGTAAAAAATATTCCAAGTGTCTTCTATGGGCACACTATTTTAGACCTATTTCAGAATGATGCTCCTGTAAATTCAAATTTAAACTGGGTATGGAGTGTTCCAAAAACATTCCTGCATTGTTTTTAGCATAATGAAGAGGAATGAACAGGTTTGCATAATCTCTTGAATAAGTTATACAACTTGTTTGGTCTAAAACAAAATTATTTAATCCATCCTGCAGTCATCATAGCATGCCAAGAATCTGCCTGAAGCTTAGAAGCTAATTGTGCATCTTTTCACTGCGCGGTGGACATATTCAACACAGTATCACTGGGATAGACTGTTCATCTTCCCATCTCATCTCTCACCTCACAATATTCCCAAAGGCAGAGAAAGTTCTCTTGAATTTCAGGAATGATGTTTCGGCTCTGAAAGTCCAGCTGGCAGGGAGTCAAGTCAGACTGGCTCTGTAAGGCATGCAGTCCCCACTGCTTCAGTTTCGTGTGGTAACAGTGGAAGTAAACATGGCGGACGAGCTCTGCAGGACTCTCAGGAGAACAGAAGCCGCATTCTTGCCAGAGGCAAGCGTATTCTTCTGGGGAGGGAAAACAGAAAGTTGATGGAGGAAGCACAAAACTCGTACCTGCAAGAGACAGACTACACATCACAAATGTCTACTTAGTAATTGGTCTTGGTCACCCCCCATTTCTGGATGAAGTTTGTAAAACAGAAGCTATTTTAATTAAAAAAGAAACCAGGAAAATTAACTTTCTCAGACTTTTCTCAACTAACACCCCCCCCTTTCTTTAGCCGATTCATGCTTTCACTACCTTTTCAAACTCAGTTTATCTTAATCCTGCCTTCTCCACGTGTCCCTTGCCTACAGCACTTCTCACCCTTGGCCTGCTTCAATTTTACACTGACATAACTTGACTATGATAGTGAAGGGACTGCAACTTCTCCCTTGCAGCTTTGGGCAAGCCCCTATGGCTTACAGGACTATCTGCAATAAGAAAGACAAATATGCTACAGTGACTGCCTGGCATTGAACCAGAAAGGTAATTTAGAGGAGTATGGGTTTTCTAACGAAATCAATCAATTCTTTTAACAAGGAGGAGGAGGAAGGAAATACAGAGAAGTACTGTGCCAATTTTCAGAGAGGATAATATGAGCCACAGCTGATATTATAAGCAAGTAAGAGTCAAGGAGGTCAAAAGTCAGGGCGATAGCCATAACCAGGCACCCACCCCTTTTTATCTGTGTCGCAGCATGACATTCTGCAACACACACCCCAAAACCTGCCCCATCTGCCCCATACCAAGAGAATCCATCTCATTATCCTCCTCCTTGCCCTGGAGATGCTGCTGCAGGTGCTGTGAGACGTGTTCGCAAAACTCTTCCATCTTCGAGGCCACAAAGCTGCAGATTTCCCATTCACACTGCAGGACCAAAGCCTCTTTCTCCCCCGTCTTCCCAGGAGGCATGGCCACAACCTGCTGGGCAATTGGAGAAGGGGGTCTTGTTCACATCCCAAAGGAGGTCTTCAGTTGCCTTCCCTCCAGTCTCGGAAAGGGATTGAAGGGAAGAGCTGGAATTCTGCCAAACACACCGACTATTATCCTGTGTGGATTTTACGGTCTTTAGAAAAGCATCCTCATCCAATTCCACAATTCCAAGGATTTGCTGTGAGGAAGTGCTTCAGAGCAAGTCCACTGCAATTAATTTCCAGCAAAGTCACAATGGCCTTCCTTCAGTCCAAAGGGCAGGGTGGGTAGGCAGGGAAGAAAAAAAAGTACATATAAATGCATATACACATACTATAAAATATACCTTATGTTATACTGTGCTACAAATATATTACACATGGTTATACATTCCATAGGCATATATAGTATATATAATAGTATAAATATTTACACACACAATGCTAGGTACCTGTGGGTGTGATTTTATACATATATGTATACATATAGAGAGAGAGAAAGATAAAAGGAGAATATGGAAAATTATTTTCACTATTTTACCCTTTTTGTGGTTTATGTAAGCTGCCCAAAGTCTTCTGGAGCAGGCAGCCATACCAAATCAAATATAAATGAAAGTATAAAGTACATATTACTATAAACACGGAAATATATGATATATAACGTAACAGAAAGGACTATATTTTATAAGATCTACATATACAAGGTTGTCAGTGTTATATAAGACACAGTATACAATGATGATCCCCCTTCGCGTTTCTACCCATTGCTGTAGCCCTTTTTTGCCCTTTCTGAGAAAAACAAAGCACCTTCCCCGATCCGGAGTCCTCCAGAAGTAGCTGGACTTGGGTTCCACTAATTCCCAACACTCGGCCAAGGCCGGAGCTACGCATAGCTGAAAGCCCGCCCGGCCAGAGAGGCCCCCCACCCGGCCGTCGTCTGAGTCTCTCCCTCCCCGGCGACTCGCCCTTTCGTGCGGCGTCTACACACCCACCAGGGGGGACCGAAGAAGGGTCTCCGCTCGAGACTTCCCTAGCCGAAAAAACAGGGTCTGGAGAAACAAAAACGCCCTCCGGTTCCAGGAGCCAAGGCCCGGGGACACCCACTAGGCCGCGTTTCCATAGTTACCGAGTGTTTCCCGGCCGGCCGACCGACGTCCGACGCGACGACCACTTCCCTCACCACCTGTGCGCCCGCGAGCCGCCCGGATGAATTTCGCCAGCCAATGAAAGGCGCCGAAGGCGTCCGTGTAGTCAGGGGAGGGCGGGACCTAGCCGGCCTGTCAAAACATAAAGAGAGCATCGCGGTGCTAGGTCCGATAGAGAACCGAAGGTTGTTGAGGAATGGTTCCGGGTTGAGTAGGATTCCTGGCTCACCCGAACCTGTCCCGTGGAAAAGACCCGTTTAGTTTGGAGCCCCGGAAACTAAAGATTGAGAGAAAATAAAAATATGGAAAAAAGTGTTTTGTCGTCCAGAATTGTTGTAGGCTCTTAGGCAGGCTACAAAGCTTTTCCCACTTTTACCCTTGCACCATACTGTTTCTATAAAGCGGGGGGGGGGGGAGGAGAGAATCTAGCCAATGCAGAAATTGCACCTCAAAGCAATACTTTTATTAGGCGTATTAGAAAATCACCCTTCCAAACATCCCTGGAGAATATTCAAATAGTTCTGTATCAGGACCATGGTTTTTAGTGCTTGGATAGAAAACAAAGAAAGTTGCATTGCCTAAAGTAGAAAGTTTATTATTTTTATTATTACATTTATATGCCCGTTTTGCCTAGAGGGGTGAGAGATCCTTGACCTCACTTGCATCAAACTCAAACTTAGATTGCATATTGTGGGGAACTGGTTGCACCATGGATTTCAGATCCTACTGAAATCAAATGTGGCATTGTGTTGCACTGAAAATTGAGCAAGATGCAGGTTGTGTACCTAGCTATCCTTGATTGTTCTGTCAGAAAAAGTGAATAAATGACACTAGGATTTGCATGAATAACTCAATCTTTGCATCATCTCATAAAACACCCCAACTCCTACAAACTGCATTTCTCCATTAGAGCATGGAAATAAGTCCCGCTGATATCAATTAGTCTAATCTAAAGATGACCAAAGTAAGATCCAATCAATATTATTCATAACAATTGATAGCAATATGAAATATCCAAACAAAACAAAGCCTTTTCCTAAAGCTTTAAAAATGTATTTGATTTCCAAAATGATGCTAAAATGGAATGGTGGTTCCAGAATCAGCTTTGAGTGCAGATAACATTTCATTTTGTCTTTACTGTAACCTGTATCTTTAATTCCTTCCAGAAAGAATTTCAATTTTTTTTTGAAAAAAAATTGTGGGTTGTATTTTATTTAATATATTCAAGTGTATTTGTTTGAAAATATTACTTTGCATCAGAGTAACTTTTAGGGTTGCTATAAATTCTCCAGAGAATAAGGTGACCAACTTTTTTACAACAAAAAGGAGGACACGAATAAATTGAAGAAAAAAATATTGTAAATAAAAGAAACATTGTATTTATTGCAACAATAATACAGAATACACTATAATATGATCAATGCATAATAAAAAACATTTGTAACAATAACATTTTATATTGTAATTATGCTTACATGCCTATTAATTATTTAAATGAGTACTTTTCCATTGAATGAATATTTTTTGTCAATGTATCATCTTCTAACAATATATTGGAAATATCTGAACAAGAAATATCCTTCATATTGAATTTTACAGCAAGTGCTGCAGCTAGAGTATCAACATTCAATCTCAATTTCTCACTTGTCCAAAAATCTACATGGCTGGACTGCGCGGGTGTGGGCGGCGGAGGCAGGTGTTGTGAGCCAGGCGCTCCAGGATGGCCACGTAGATGCGCAGGGTGAGGTGGTGGCAGCACAGGTCAGCACTGCATAGACCACCAGCTGGCGCAGCCCATGGAAGGTCAATTGCCCACCGCACCCCCGCCCACAGCTGCCCCGCCAGCACCGCTGCCCTGCCATGGAGAGCCGGCCCTGCAGCTCGCAAAGCACCAGACGAGCCAGCTCCGGCCCTGAGCCGCCCCCCAGCACCACCGCCCCCCCTGTGCATCCCCATAGAGCCGGCCCCACGGCTCGCAAAGGCAAAGCACCAGCTGCTCCGGCCCTGCAGCTCTTCCCCCAGCCGCCCCGCAGCACCATTGCCCACCCTGCGCATCCCCGTAGAGCCGGCCCCGTGGTTCGCAAAGCACCAGACACGCTGGCTCGGCCCTGCAGCCACCCCCCAGCACCACCGCCTACCCTGTGCATCCCCGTGTAGAACTGAACAGGGAACATCAAGAGAAACTTACCGCTCCAGTCTCCTCCAGCTATCTGCGGAACTAAGTAAGAGATGGTGTAGTTGAGTAGCAGTAAGGGGTGCAAAGTTCCTGCAACTTGCACGTGCAAAGTTTGCCGCCTGGGTTTTGGCGCACTCAGCAGCTTTAGAAAGCTAATAAGGGGAGTAACACAGCTCAGGCAAAAGTTGAAAAAAACCATCAAAAAAAGGTCCCGGAACGCCTTCTGGGCGTTCTATGAGGGAAAAAAAGCCCTGCAGATAAGTCTTCAAATATAGAAATAGAGGACATTTAGGAGGACATCTTCGAGGGAGGACAGAACTCACAAAAGGAGGACTGTCCTACCAAAAGGAGGACGGTATGTGGAAAAGGAGGACATTTAGGAGGACATTTTTTGAGGGAGGACAGAACTCATAAAAGGAGGACTGTCCTCCCAAAAGGAGGACGGTTGGTCACCTTACCAGAGAAGCTTATGCCATGGAATGCACAAAGGTATCATTAATAACTGTAATATACGATTGAGGAAATTTTTCCCTTTTGTTATTTATAGTTTACTAAGAGTTGTTATGATTATAAAATAAATTGAAATAAAGTTAAGGAACAGCTTTATAACTAAAACAAAATAATCGAAATGGGAAAAACTCTCTTTGGCTCGTATCCAGAAGAGTTTGGATTACATTGTAATAAGGTGACCAACTTTTTTACATTGAAAAGAAGGACACAAATAAATTGAAGAAAAAAATATCATAAATAAAAGAAACATTTTATTCATTGCAACAATAATACAGAATACACTATAATATGATAAATGCATAATAAAAACATTTATAACAATAATTTTGTAAGGACCCACCCCACTTTGCATCTTAAGAAGACAGAACCCTTGGAATAATTCTTCCAACAGGAATCCTTTATTAAGAGAAAATGGTTGCAGGTGTTCTAGACAGGACTTGGGGTTCAAGCTCTACCATTTGAGGTTTTAAGGGATTCCCCAGTAGTCCCACCCAATCACCCCCCTCTTCCAGTGACAGTTTCAGGCATCACAATCCCACCCCTTTTTTCCTTTCTGCCGGCTGGATGGAGACTTCAGATAAACTACATGAAAGGTAAATAGCCTCCTTTGTTATGATAAGGCCTTTTGGTGCTAACCACATTCAATCCCTTTGAAGTTGTACCGAAGGAAGTGAGGGCCATAAAGCCCCTTTGTTCACCCCCTTCTCTTTCTTTATGACAGAATCCAGAGAGGGCAGAAATGGGGTTTCTATAATTGATAACTGGAGATGAAGTATAATTGGATTCTGACAAACTTTTTTTATTAAAAAGTTTTTATTTTCCATTTATTCATACAAAATACAATTCCTAACCATTGGTACCGCCTGCCCATTCCCCCCAGGCCGCGTCCACCCTCTCTAAACCTTCCCTACTTCCCTCCTCTTTCTCTCCTCCCCTCCTACTCTCTTCCCCTCCCCTTCTCCTCTAACCATCCTACTTCCTCCCTACTCCTTCCTCCCCTCTCATCCCTCTCACACACATGAACGCAGCATAGGGGAAATGCCCAAGCATTTACCATCACTATATTATCATTACCCACCCACTCACCCACCCACCCACCCTCAACCCTCCCCCCCTCGCTTCCCAGAGCAGAGTACAGGGTTATTAATAAGAAAGTTAACAATAATAAAAAAAAGAAAAAAAAGAAAGAAAAAAGAAAAAAAGCATCATACTTAACCTTTAACTCCCCTTAAATTAAGTCATATAAACAAATCTCTACGACAGTTACTATAAATTTACTCATAAAATAAATGAAATTTTATAGTCCCATATTTTTTCTGAATATAATCTATCCATCTTCTCCATACAATAATATATCTTTCTTGTGTATGATCCTTCAAATAAGCAGAAATTTTTGTCATTTCTGCAAAGTTAGAAACTTTAAATATCCATTCTTCTAAAGTAGGCAACAAGTCCTTCTTCCAATACGAGCCTACTAATAACCTTGCTGCAGTTAATAAATTCAACATTAAAGTAGTTTCTTTGTCATTTAAATCCACAAAGATACCCAACAGGAATAATTGAGGGGTGAACTTTATCTTCCTTTTAAAAATCTTTTGAATGTTCCACCAAATCATAACCCAAAAAGCCTTTACCTTTTTACCATTCCACCAAACATGAAAATATGTCACATCCATATTACCACATCTCCAACATTTGGGTTGTAAATTTGGATACGTACAAGATAATTTTTTAGGATCTAAATGCCATCTGTAAAACATTTTATAAAAATTTTATATTGTAATTATATGCCTGCAGCCGCCCCGCCAGCACTGCTGCCCCGCCATGTAGAGCGGGCCCTGTGGCTCCCAAAGCACCAGCTGCGCTGGCTCCGGCCCCGGAGGGGGCCGGAGCCAGCGCAGAGGCAGCCTGCCATCGACACACCCCACCTGCAGCCACCCCGCCAGCACCACTGCCCACCCTGCACAGCCCCATGTAGAGCAGGCCCCGCGGCTCCCACAGCACGGGGAGCAGTCGGCCACCGCCACCCCTCACACCCCTGCCCACAGCAGCCCCGCCGCCCCTGCCTCTTGCGCCTGCAGCCATTATTGCCCTAGCACACAGGTCGGCAACCTGCGGCTCCGGAGCCGCATGCGGCTCTTTGAGCCTTTCCCTGCGGCTCCCAGCCTCCTCTGCCTTTGCAGAGAGAGACAGAGACAGGAATTGTGCTTCCCTGCCTCTCTCTCTCTCTCTCTCTCTCTCTCTCTCTCTCTCTCTCTCTCTCTCTCTGTGTGTGTGTGTGTGTGTTTTGTGTGTGTGTGTGTGTGTGTATAAAAAAACGAGAGTGCACTCACAGTGTTCTCCGAGGAGCTGAAAAGCTTATTGGGCGGGGCTCCTCCCTTTGCTGCGTCTCTGCAGGAAGCAGGAAGGGCAGGAGAGAGCTAGCTAGCCCAGCTAGGCTGACTCAGGAATTCTGGGAGTTGAAGTCCATGAGTCATAAAAGAGATGAGGCTGCCTACCCTGGATCTTGTTGGACAACAGCCTGAAGCTTGTCAGGTGAGCAGCAGATAGGGGGGGGGGGAAAGAGAGAGAGAGAGAAAGAGGGAGAGAGAGAGAGAGAGGAAAGAGAGAGAGAGAAAGAAAGAGAGTGGGGGAAGAGGAGTGGCAGACCAAGGGCAGATAGAGAGGGAGAGAGAGAGAGAGAGACCCTTTTGACATCTAAAATGAAGATAACACTGCATATATCCTTTTTTACCTGTGTGTGTGTGTGTATGTATGTATATATATACATACATATACATATACATATATACACACACACACACACACATACATACACACACACAAACACACACACACCTATAATAAAGGTAAAAAAGGATATATGCAGTGTTATCTTCATTTTAGATATCAAAATGGTTTTGCGGCTCCCAGTGTTTTGTTTTTGGTGGGAAACGGGTCCAAGTGGCTCTTTAAGTGTTTTGGGTTGCCTACCCCTGCCCTAGCAGGACCGAAGATCAAGAGAAAGTTCCCGTGGCATTGCCGCTCCAGTCTCCTCCAGGTATCTTCGGGACTGAGGGAAGTTAGCCCAGAGAAGGAAATATTAAAAAGGGCAGAAAAAAAATATTTTTTTCCTCAAAAGGACTTTTTAAAACCAAACCTGGCCCCAAATCTATCTCTCTGCCCCAAGCAAGAGCTATCCCCATACAAATGCAGATGTAAAACCATCAGAAAGTTGGAGCCAGAGCAATCAAGAAAACAAAGAGAAAATCTGCATGCCCTACCCAAACTCTAGGAGTCATTAGCCCCATCACCTGGGAAGCAGGATATGATAATAGGATTAAACCACAGATACCAAGGCCTAGACAAACACTCAGAAACAGCCTCAAGGTTCATGCCATAGGAGCAGGAAACTATTCCAAACAAGGCTAGAGGGGGTATAAAAACCTACTGCCTATGTGCTCAACTCCTCTTTCCTCTCCTCTGCTCTTTCTTGCAAAGACCATCTTTCTGTTTCTTCAATAAACTGTAACCTTCTTCCCAAAGCAGTCTCCATGTTGCCTATTTATTCCCAGCTTGGATGAACCAGGATGAAGACTTACTTCTGACAGGACTAACTAGGAGATGGTGTAGTTGGGTAGCAAGGAGGGATGCAAAGTTCCTGCCAATTCGCCGCTGCAGACAACTTGCCATGTGCAAAGTTTGCCGGTTGGGTGTTTTGGCACGCTCAGCAGCAATTCCTATTGGCTTTCGAAAGCCAAGAGTGGGAGTAGCACACCTCATGCAAAAGTTAAAAAAAAAAAAAACATCAAAAAAGCTGCCGGAACGCTGTTCTGAGCATTCTATGAGAAAAAAAAAGCCCTGTAGATTAGTCTTCAAATATCGAAAAGGAGGACATGTAGGAGGACACTTTTCGAGGGAGGACAGAACTCACAAAAGGAGGACTGTCCTCCCTAAAGGGGGACGGTTGGTCACCTTAAGATATCCAGGCCAAGTCATAGAACATTTATTTAGTTAAAAGACAGTTTTTTCACAGTTGCAAATACTCAATATCAGTTCCCATGATTAAAAATAACAAATAATTGTAAGATTCCTCACAATCTTAAACTTTCTTGATTTAACCTTTTCTCGTCGCAAGAGTTTGTTTGTAAAAAGGAACATTTATCTGTCTATCCATCCATCCTCTCTTGTCCGCTTGCTCCTAAAATTATGCATTTTGGCTCAATGAAAGCGCCTTTCCACCCTGCTTCTTGCTGACTATGCAAATTGCATCTAAACAGACACCAAAGAATTTGCATTTATACAAATCCTACAGAACTCATTTCGGAGATGTCTTCTAAAATTGTGGAAAAAGCCATTTCTGTTTAGCTCAAAGTGAACGTGAGTGCGAAACAGAGGCAGCATCCAAGTTCATGACAGCTGATTTCCTCAAATATTCTCCTAAATCTACAGAGAGGGAAATAATTCCTGTTGAGCATGGAAACTGGTAAGTATTGACTTGATCCACTTGACATGTGTATTAATTTGCTTAGCAACAGTGGCACAGAAGCTTGTAAAATAAGGCGCAAGACAGTTAATAGCCGCCTTGCTTGTCAATGGAAACTCTGGTCCCATCTGAGGTTGTGTTGAGGAGTAGCTGTACATTGCCTCCCTCAAAAGTAGGCATCAGAAATAGAACCTCCAGATCAGGAAATGTATTATCATATTGCCAAATTCAAGGTTAATTTCAGAGAATCTAAAACACAGGAAAGTCTAGATTTCAAATCCTGCTAATTGAGAAGTTTCAATCAATTTGTTGTGGTTAGGTTTCCTAAAATAATTATTACATTTGGATGAGTGCATCTTAGCTGACTAAAGGGAGAGATGGGGACAAAGCCCTTTGCTTCAGGACTGAAATACACAGGTCTCCAGCTAGTTTTACCTAAATAAATACAATGTTTTATTCAGTTCAATGAATTATAAGGATCAGTTTTACCCTAAGATAAACCAGCTTTGCTCTCTGGCTTAAGCTCCAGACAAACCAGGAAACTGTTTATTTAGATTTCCTTTTATTCTGTGTATTGACTGGGAGCATAGTTATTTCTGATCCCAATTGATTCCTATAAACTCTTTATTTAAGGGGGGGGATGGGGATTCTGCTACCTTTTTAGATCAGTTGTAGCCAACATTGGGATAGAATAGATCTAAAGATTTGGTGGCTAGCCCTTCCGTTGTAGTAGATCTTGAAAAGACTTTCTATGGATTACCACACCCAGTCTGCAGAAATAATCTGTCCCTATTTTTTAAGCAAAACAAAACACTAAATAAATGTCATATGATAGATAGATAGATAGATAGATAGATAGATAGATAGATAGATAGATAGATAGAAGTAGGTAGGTAGATAGGTAGGTAGGTAGGTAGAGAGAGAGAAAAAGCACAAAACGCTCATGTAAAACCTACGTTTGGAACAGTAACTCAATATGCATAAAAGATCAAAGAACTTTCCCCATAGGACACAAAATGTTTGTTTGAGCTTAGAAGATGCTCCGGTTTTGTGGCTGCATTTTTTTCTAAAAGATTAAACAGAGCCTCCAATAACATCTGGCTGAAAGTTCCCCTCAGGTTGTTTCTCACTTCTGCAGGATAGTTTTTTTCTGTGAGTGTGGGGGTGTCTTCAGGGTATGACCCCAAAAGTCAGGTTTGTAGCTCTGACTTTTTTTTTTTTAATGTGCATTGTGCTTGGTTCCAAAGGCAGAATAAAAGAAGCTGCTTCATTATTTCAAGTTGAATGAGACTGGAATTGACCCACCTAGCAGCAAAATATACAGAGAAGCATTTGGTGAAAGGAAACACTTCTGTGAGTGCTTCTCATTTACTAAACCAAGACCAAATCAGTTACAGTATGGCTTAGCCTTGGTTGAACATCAGTCCCTCCACTGTATTTATAACACCAGTTATTGGAAGGTTTCTATGGCCTCTGAATTGGATATATCTCAATCAATCAATTAATCACTCCCTTTGGAGCACAAAACCTCCACCCAAGCTTGGCCTGTTGACCCTGGACTTGATGGCACGTTGGATCCATGAATGAAAGAACAAACCATGTAGCCTTACTCTACTTCTTTTTATTCTCACAACCAACATATAAGGTTGAGTTAACTCCTGGAAGAGAGATCCATCTTTGAATCCTATAGAACAGGGATGTCCAGCCTTGGCAATTTGAAGGCTTGTGGAAATCAGCTCCCAGAATTCCCCAGCCAGAAGGGAGAATTCAAGTCCACACGTTTTCAAGTTGCCAAGGTTGGACACCTCTGGTGTTGAGTCTTTTCTTTATCCAGCATCCCTTATGTGATTCCTTCCTTTCCTGCTCACAAATCTTGTCTTCTTCAGTCCCCGCAGACTACAGCAAACGTGTTTATCAAGGTGTGCGTGTCAAACACACAGTGAAGGACCTGCTGGCTGAAAAGCGCTCAAGGCAGACAAGCAGTTTGCGACGGAATGTAAGTCACCGTCTCTTACCTTCCTTCTCCAAAACCTGACTCTGAAGCAGCAACCTTTAACCATGGCTAAAAATGGAGTTGCTTGGGCAGGAAAACTTAATATCTGCTATACGTATTTTACATTTAATATCTAGGGCAATTTTTGAGAAAAAGATCATATTACAAATGTGGACCAGTTGTGGAATGGCTATAGTAGCATTTTGTAGGGGCTATGCTGGCTGAACAATATGCAACTTTTTAGAGGTTGTCCTTGACTTACAACCTTTATGGAGCCTCTCCATCATAGTCATAAGTCACAATGGTCGTAAAATGGGTCAGTCACATAACACATGATTTTATAATATTTCTTATGGCACTCATAAACATCATGGTCATTTAATGAACCCATGGTTTGTGGTGCAGTTTTGTTGAAAACCAGAAATGGGTGGCGCAGCAGTTAGAGTGCAGTACTGCAGGCCACTTTAGCTGACTGTGTTCAGCAGGTCAGCGGTTCAAATCTCACCGGCTCAAGGTTGACTCAGCCTTCCATCCTTCCGGGGTAGGTAAAATGAGGACCCAGATTGTTGGGGGCAATGTAAATATATATATATATATATATATATATATATATATATATATATATATATATATATATACACATTGCTTACTGGTGTACACCGCTTAGAGAGTGCTTGCATTTAAAGCGGTATATAAGTCTCATAAATAAATAAATAAATAAATTCTGTCATAAAACACTGTGGCTGCAAGATGCTGCAAACATCTGTAAATGCAGCCAGGTTGCCACAGGGCTGTTGGCCATCTGAGCTTTGATTCTAGGTCATGCGTAGCTCCCCGATAGGTCCATTGGAATTTGATCGGTCACTAAACAACCTGTCATAAGTTGAGCTCTACCCTGGTGTGATAGTGGATATGCAATCTTTGTGATCACTTTTCACTTTGATTGGATGGACTCCCCCCTCCCCCACCCCAACCCCAAAATAAGAGAGTTGCTTCCTTATTTGCCCAGAGAGCCTTCTGCCCAAGTTGGTTGCTCTTTCCATGCACATATCAATGCAATTGTTGGACAAGAGATACAATAAACTGTTGAGCAAACAACAGGTGAACCAACACAGCCGAGATGAGGCAGAAGGAAATGTTTCATCCCTCTGAACTTATCTTTGGAGAAGAACACACCCTCCATTTTAACAAAGCAAAATTCCCCTTGGAACAGGTGCTCTCAGGCCTGGATAGGAAACTATTAGGGTGTGTGCCTGTTGTTTGTTAGCAAAATGCAACACTATTTGGGCTTGTAAAAGTCTGGCCTTTTATCTTCCAAATAATCCTACCCTTTTATATCTCTAAACTGGATTTCCGTAATTACCAGATGGCAAAATAATTCTGTGAGATCTTTCTGATGATCAAGTCCATTTATCACGAATGAAGGTGAATATATGTGTCCCAGGGTCATATATGGTCTGCAGGATCCAATCTAAGATGATTAAAAGCCTGGAGACAAAAACGTATGAAGAACAGCTGCAGGAATTAGGTATTGTTGAGTCCTTGAGTCAACAGCGAATGAATAGAGCACATTCTGTAATTCCAACAGCCCTTTTATTCCAATAGTTCTCTCTCCGTCACAGCTCTGAGGCTCGCAGGCCTCTCTGACTCCTTTAATAGAATCCCCGGGCAAAAAGGTAATATTCTGGTGCACTTCCGCGCCTTGCGCATGCGCGCGAAGCCGGCGCCACTTAGTCTGGTCCCGGGCAGCTTGCAACTGCCCGGGACCGTTGCAACGTCCCAAGCCTGCCTTTGCAGGCTCAGGACACAACACCCCTTCCCCCCCGGATGAGACATTAACTATATAGGTAGTTATACGCAACCTCAACACGAGCGTGGTGTGCCAACCCAAGAACCTGCACATCTGTTGCAGCTGTTCACTAGCCACACCACAAATGGTACTGGGTTATTGTTTTGGAATTAATTGCCCAATACTCACACTCCCAGTTTTCCAACAACAGCAGACACCCTCTCACTTTCCTTGCTTTGACAGCAGGGTTACAAAGTCCTCAAGATACTTGGGAGATCTTTTTACTCTCTGTGATCTCCTCAGATTCTGAGAACCCCCTACTTCCTCTTGTGCAGAGGATGGAGTGGAGTTGCCCCCTCTTTCAAACCCTGGTGGTCCTCGTGAACTGTGTCCTGTTGCCTGGTCTGCTTGCTTGCCCACCGGGCTCATCAGACCAGGACTTTGCTCCCCACTGAACCTGGTTCACCTGCCTAACTGTAGGTTCTCGGGCCCCTCTATATGCCTGCCAATGTTTGGCATTTCTGTAGAACTCTCCAAGTCCACAATGGACCTATCAAGGGAACGCATCCCTTCATTCCCAAGCCCCGTAACGGGATTGTCTGGGGTTTCTGCAGTGCCCCAATATTCAGTTGCCCCCCATTCTATGCCGGAGGTGCCAGAATCAGGATTTGCCTCTCTGACTACCTCCCTGTGTGAAGACTTCCTTTTGGAAGCAGTAGCAGTACTGGGCCAGCTTGACTGTTTGTGTGCCAGTTCTCTTGCAATGTTTGGGTTATTTGAATGCTCCCGGTTATTCTCCCTGACTGGAGTGCTGAATGGTAGTTGTGAATGATGAGTATGCCCCCTGGGTGACTCCTTGGCTGGAGTAGGCACTGGTGCCTGTATTATTTCTTGTTCCCCTGAATTCCTGTTTGGAACACTTGCGGAACCCTGGAACCGGCCTTCTTCAGCCTCTCCGTTTGGCCCCAGCTGCTGCCAACACCCTTCCCTTTGCCCATAGTGGTCCCCCTCCCCCCCTGGAGAAAACCCAGGAGTTGCAGAGGGTAAGTCCAGTCTCGTACGCAGCTGATCGATATGCCGCCGAAGGACACGACCGTCGTCCAAGGAGACCTCGTAGGACAATGGACCAGTGACCTTGCATACTACAGCAGGAACCCACAAGTGACCGGGCCCATAGTTCCGGGTCCATACTGGGGCACCCACTTGCAGACACCGTGGTGCCCTGGGTTGGGTGACCTTAGGAGGCAGTCTGTCCGGGTGCAACCTGTCAAGTTTGGTGATCAGTTTGCACCCCCAACGGAGTTCAGCTGGGCTCTTCCCAATGGAAGTTGAAGGTGTGGTGTGGTAAGCAAGAAGAAAGTCTGCCAACCTGTGGTGCCAGTCCCCGTAGGTCAGTTTCTTTAAAGCATCCTTGGTGATGAGGACATCCACTCAGCCATACCGTTGGTGGAAGAGTGGAATGGTGCAGATGTGGCATGATGAATCATGTTGGCCTGCAAGAAAGCCTGAAACTCGAAAGAAGTGAATTGAGGACCATTGTCAGACACCAGGACATCTGGGAGCCCATGTGCAGCAAAAATCCCTCTCAGTACTTGAATGGTCTTGGCAGCAGTGGTGAAAGAGACAGGTACAACCTCAAGCCACTTTGAATAGCTGTCAACAAGGACCAAGAAGAATTGACCCTGAAAGGACCCAGCGTAATCTACGTGCACCCTAGACCAAGGTGACTGTGTTTCCTCCCATCTATGTACAGGAGCCTGAGGCATTTCAGGGCGTGAGCACTGACACAAGTGGCATCCATTTCCCTGTCTAACCCTGGCCACCATAAATGGCTACGCGCAAGCGCCTTCATCCTGACAATGCCAGGATGACCCTCATGAAGGGAAGCCAAGACCCTAGGTCTCATTGAGGTAGGAATAACAACTCTGCTGCCCCACAACAGACAACCCTGAAAAGTGGATAACTCATGCTTCTTGAGCCAGAAACTCTGAAACTCAGTACCTGGACAACTCTCAGGCCATCCAGACAAAACCCAGGACAATACACGAGTGAGTGTGAGATCCGTGGCTGATTCAGCAGCCACATCCCTGGCATTTAAGGGAGACTCAGGCAATGCCTGAATGGAAAGAATGTTGATGGCAGGGGCAGGGTCAGCCTCTATTTGTAAAGGTAGTCTACTAAGGCCATCAGCGTGGCCCATTTCCTTGCCAGGTTTGTGAACCAATGAAAAGTCATAGGCTGACAGAAAGATGGACCATCTCAGCATTCTAGGGGAAATGATATGGGGAGTTTGTTTGTTGGTAGTAAACAACCCCAACAGAGGCTTATGGTCAGTATAGACCGTGAAGTGTCTGCCATATAGAAAATCATGGAATTTTTTAATTCCAGCAACAATGACCAAGGCTTCTCTGTCTATTTGAGCGTAGTTTCGCTCAGCAGAGGACAAAGTTCTGGAGTAATATGCAACAGGAACCTGAGTTCCATCAGTTCTTAAATGGCTAAGTACATCTCCCACCCCATAAGGGGAAGCATCACAAGCGATGCACACAGGA
This sequence comes from Crotalus tigris, assembly GCF_016545835.1. NCBI lineage: Eukaryota > Metazoa > Chordata > Lepidosauria > Squamata > Viperidae > Crotalus > Crotalus tigris. The sequence continues at coordinate 2,587,468 of NW_024096953.1, read as the reverse complement.
AGAGTTTCATTAAAATGTGCAAGCACATCATTTAATGTAAGTAAGGCCTTGACCTCATTGAAGCTTTCTTCATGTGCTTGTGACCACTGCCACACTGCCTGTTTGTCTAAGAGTCTATGAAGTGGCTCTGCTACATTAGCTTTGTTAGGTATGAATGCATTGTAAAAATTCAAGAGGCCCAGAAAAGCTTGTAACTCAGCTTTAGACTTAGGCCTAGGAGCTTGCAGTATAGCCTTTAATTTAGACTCAGCAGGGTGAATACCCCTGGCATCTATTCTGAATCCCAGGAAATCTGTAGAAGACACTCCAATTTTGCATTTGTCTTTTTTAAGTCTGAGACCTGTTTTCCTGAAACGCAGCAGAACAGCCCTCAATCTCTCAGCTAAATTTTGAGTGGATTCTCCTGCTATTAGGACATCATCAAAATAGGGGCAAACCCCTGGTATACCTCTCAGGGTGTTTTCCATTACACTTTGGAAAATTCCAGGAGCTACATTTACTCCAAATTGTAGTCTTTTGACCTTGAATGCCCCCCTATGGGTTACAATAGTCTGTGCTTCAGCAGCAGCTTCATCAACAGGTAACTGTTGATAAGCCTGTGCTAAATCCAGCTTTGTAGAAACACCCCCCCCCCCTTTTGAGGGAGGCCAAAATGTGGCTGACTACAGGTACAGGATAGGCATGCTGTTGCAATGCCTTATTTAGTGTGCATTTGTAATCTGCACAGATGCGAATGTCCCCATTAGCCTTGAGAGGCGTGACTATGGGAGTTTTCCATGGACTTGAGTCAACAGGTTCTAAAACACCTTGCTGAATCAATTTGTCCAATTCAGCATCAATTTTCCCTTTCAAAGCAAAGGGTACTCTCCTTGCTTTCACCCTAATGGGAGTGACAGTGGGGTCCAGTTTCAAGGAAACTGGGGGGCCTTTGTATGCTCCCAGCTGGGGGCTGAAGACATCTGCAAATTCTTTGCAGACTTCTTGTAGACCTAATGTTTGCAAATTGTGTAGCCCTGTAACTTGTATTCCCAGGGCCTCAAACCAATCGAGTCCAATGAGACTCGTTCGTTCACCCCCAACTACCAATACATCTAATGGACCTTCAAAATCCTTGTATTGTACTTTAAGGGTGGCCTCCCCCTTAACACACACCTTGGAATTTTGGAAGTCTGTTAAGACTTGGCCTGGAACCCACTGCTAGAGCAAATGTTTCTGAAAGTGTGAATAGAAATGATTGAAAGGGCAGACCCAGTGTCCAGTTCCATAACCAATGGAACTCCTTGCAACTTCACCTTAAGTGACAGTTTCTTTTTAAGGGGCCTGTGTGTGCCTGTCCTATAAATGCTTCTACGTGATGCACAGAAACCCACCCTGTTTTGGCTAGGGACCCTGGTAACTTTCAGGCGCAATTCTTCTCGGGATTGTACCTTCTGATGGCCCAGACACACAGCTGCTATGTGGCCTTGCTTTCCACATGTTCTACAGATTGCAGAACGGAACCTGCAGTCGGTCCTCTTGTAGCGACCTCCACACCCGAAGCACTTGGGTACAGCTGAAGACTTTTCTTTGCCTTCCTTCTGCTTCCTTTCTTTGGCTGGGTAGAAATGATCCACCTCATCTTCAGGATCTTCTTCCGAGCTCTCCTGGACTCCCTCATAGTGCATGGAGACGGCTTCTGGGTTGTTCCTGATAGGCCTCACGTTCTTGACTGCTCCACCTGCTGCCTCTTCTGCAGTGACCTCTCTCAAGGCATCTTGGAATGAAATGTCCTCCTTTGCAAAGAGTCTCTGTTGCAAGTCTCTGTTCCTAAGCCCACATACAAACCGGTCTCTCAACCTTTCTTCTAAATCTTTAAACTCACAAGGCTTAGCTGCTCTTCTCAAGGCTGCAATGTATTCTTTAGCTGATTCACCAGCTCTTTGATCCCTCTGTTCAAAAGTGTGTCTCCACGCAATAACAGACAACTTGGGCTGAAAATGTTCCTTCAATAACTTTTTAAAATCTGTGTAAGTGACAGATTCAAGAGGAGCAGGGGCTGCCAAATTTTCTGCAATTTCAAATGCATCTTGACCACAGACACACAGCAAAGTAGCGGCCTTCAAGCCATCTTCTCTTACTTGATTTACTCTAAAGTAATTTTCTACTCTGGCAACATAAGACCCCCATCTTTCTGGGTGAGTGACATCGAATTCAGACAGTCTCCCTATTTCGCCATTCTTGCTTCTATGCTAGGAAGGGGTCTATCAGCCAGCTTACCTCCAGCGACGCTGTACTAGCAGGCCAGGTGCTGAGTTTAACGCCGTCTTCCTCTCTCCAGGACTCCTGGGGTAAGCTTACAATTCTTCTTTTTTGTTTTTGTAAGCCATCCCACCTTCGTCGCCAGTGTTGAGTCCTCGAGTCAATGGCGAATGAATAGAGCACATTCTGTAATTCCAACAGCCCTTTTATTTCAGTAATTCTCTCTCCATCACAGCTCTGAGGCTCGCAGGCCTCTCTGACTCCTTTAATAGAATCCCCGGGCAAAAAAGTAACATTCTGGCGCGCTTCTGCGCCTCGCGCATGTGCGCAAAGCCGGCGCCACTCAGTCTGGTCCCGGGCAGCTTGCAACTGCCCGGGACCATTGCAACGTCCCGAGCCTGCCTTTGCAGGCTCAGGACACAACAGGTATGGCCAGTCTCCAGAAGGCCTAGGGGTGACATGATAGCAGTATTCCAGTATTTGAGGGGCTGCCCCAAAGAAGAGGAGGTCAACTTATTTTCCAAAGCACCAGAAGGCAAAACAAAAAACAATGGATGGAAACTATTCAAGGAGAGAAGCAACCTGGAATTAAGGAGAAACTTTCTAACAGTGAGGACAATTAATCAGTGGAACTTAGCTTGCCTTCAGAAGTTTTGGATGCTTCATCACTGGAGGTTTTTAAGAAGAGAATGGACAGCCACTTGTCTGAAATGGTACAGAGTCTCCTGTTTGAGCAGGGGATTGGACTAGAAGACCTCCAAGGTCCCTTTCAGCTCTATTATGATTGATTGGAGATACTCTTCTGGTGGACCAAGCTCTTTGGAGCAGGCTAGCCTTGGGCAGCTGACTGGCCAGATGGACAGTTTTGTGAGCAAGACCTTCCTTCTTTGTAGTCCACTTAGTCTTGAGCAATTTCTTCTTACAGTGCTATCTCATCCTCATAGCATGCTGAATGGGTGAATTCTGGGAACTGAAGTTCATCCATCTTAAAGTTCCTGAGGTTGAGAAACATTACCAAAAAAAAAAAAAAAAAAAAAACCTTGTACAAATTGCTTCCAATCCATCTGTCCTAGTTCCACCAAGGTGGTGTTGGTGGTGGCATCTGAAGTTCTCCACCTGCTCCCCACCTTTGGATGTTTAGATTTGCTTTCTGTTTTTACATCTTGCTGGTAACAGCCATGAGTTCTAATGAGCTAATTTCCATGGACTCGCTGGTGTCCAGGTGAAAGCTGGGTGTTGGTCACCAAAAGGTAATCTTGACACTGGCAAATTTTAATTCAAATCCAGACCTCTAAATTTGGTTGCTTGCTAGGGCAGGAAACTCCTATTTACAGTATGCAAACTGAAGGAGGTTGCATTTTGCTTTGCCTGGCTGAAAACTAAGGATAGCATTTGCTATTCAGGGCAATTGGGTTGTACTTAATTGACGAACTGAAAAACTAGAATGAAGAATGTCCTTGAATTACTTCTGAAAGGAGATCAGTGCCATCTTTTTTATCATTCTTTCTGCAGATCTAGGCCAAAAATTAGCTTGCTTTAGCTTCTTTTTCTTGGAATACGTAGAGGGTTGAACATTGAATCTAGGTCTCAACACAGTAGCTAAATCTACTGTAAAGTAACCCTTTTTTTAGATACATATACAAAATACAGAATAACAGAGTTGGAAAGAAACTTGGAGGTCTTCAATCCCCTCCTTAGGCAGGAAACCCTATGCCATTTCAGACACATGGCTGTCCAATCTCTTCTTAAAAACCTCCAGTGGTGGAGCACCCACAACTTCTGGAGGGAAGCTGTTCCACTGGTTAATTGTCCTCACTGTTAGGCAGTTTCCCCTTAATTCTAGGTTGGTTCCCTCCTTTATGAGTTTCCATTCATTACTTGTTATCCTGTTCTCTAACCCTAATCCTAACATCCTCTCTGTATAAAACTCAGCTTCTGGGATTTTATCTTGGTATAACATAGCTTGGTTTTTTTTTTCAGTGACATTCTGAGCTCTGGGGTTACCAAGGCAGGTTTGACCAGAACACACAAGTGGGTAGAGCTGAGAAAGCCAATAAATAGGATTTCATTTCAATTCAGTTCAATTACTTGCATGCTGCTAATAGGATTATTCCTCGCCCAGCTTCTTTATTTCACATGAAAAAGTGTAAAGTATTAGCAAATATTTTATAGGCTGAATCTGAAACTACTGTGAGTAACCTAGTGGGATGCCTCGGCCAAATTTTCCTCCTGCAGCATCATCACCACCCAACATAAAAACCAGTTGTTGTGATGCACGTGAAAAATGAGTAGGATTCAATTGTGTATGTGTGAAACTGCCATCTTTGACCCCGTCTCCCCCAGAGATGCTCCTTGCCACAACTCTGGGTTGAAGCATGAATTTGCAAGTCAGAAACCTCAAGTTCAGTCTATATCTAGAAAGGATCCCACACTTTTGATTCGTTGGGTCTAAGATGGCATCTTACAACACCCAAGTTCAGGTAGCACGCTAAGCTACAATGTCCTTTGTTCAAGGGTGGCTTAACGTGTCATGTGACTCTAGCTATTCTGCTTGCAAAGCACTCTTTGAGTCTTAGCTGCTAAGCAAACTCAACCCAAATTCCAGTGTTCACCTACTATACCTTTTCAAGATGTTGTGCTTGTCTTTCAGGGAAGTGTTGTGAGCTCTCAACCATCGTTTGTTCCACTGTCCAGTAAGTATTATCATTTTAATTTTATAAGTACACTGCATTCCCAATCCCTCCTATTAAAAACAAAAGTCTTCCATGACGTGGAACGCCTGATCCAACTCATGTTAAGCAAGACATTCCCTCTTCATTTTCACACACAAGCAGAAACATGCCTCCTCTTATGAAAACATGCATCCACCATTCAAAACCCAAGACAAATCCTTATTGCCCTAGGAACATTAAACAAATCATCTTCATGAATTGATTAATTAAGTAGACGCTTTTGACAAGTGATGGGATTCAAATATGTGAACAACCGGTTCTCTGTGCGGATGCTGCTTCCAGAAGTCCATTCTGGGCCTGGGCAACAAAAAATTAGCTACCAGTTCTACTGAACTGGTGCAAACCGGCTGAATCCCACCACTGCTCTTAACCAACCACCAGAAGCTTCTTTAATTTGAAGATAGCTCTAAAGTTATGACACTTTAATATTCTCTGTATATTCCTGTTTCTCCTTCCCACTCAACCACACCCTGATCATCCATTTCTACATGGCCCAAAGGTTCTCCCACAGCATCCAGTTATTATGGAGTTCGAAGATCCTTGGTGACAGATATGGACTTACACAACAACAAAGATATCTCCAGCGAAGTCTACACTTCCTCCTTGCTACCCAAGTCATTGGCTTATGAATCACCAGCAACTCAAGGATATTCTTTGTCTCTGGATGCTCACTTAATTGATCAGTATGTGGACCACCGGGCTGGATCTATCCCCTCTGGAGCTTCTGCTGTCCTTGGCAACTCAACATCATCTTTTCCAAGTGATTCAGCTCATTATTTTAGTGTGAGTAGAGGACAACTGGGTTAAATGGAGAAGGACCTAGGTTAGTTTTTGTTTTTGAGTGCACAGCATAGTCCATCCTTCTATTCCTACCAAAACTGGAGTTCAAATATTTTAAAAAAAATCCATGGCAGTGTTGAGAACCTGATGGTTCTCCAAAGATTGTTACTCTACAATATCCATTATCTTCGACCACAGAGAGGGGGGTTGGGGCAGATGGACAATTCCTATGAACATTGAAAGTAATTGGACTCTATGAAATTTCCCCACATCTTCCTTAAAGGCAGTGGTGGGATTCAAATATGTGAACAACCGGTTCTCTGCGTGGATGCTGCTTCCGGAAGTCCATTCTGGGCCTGAGCAACAAAAAATTAGCTACCGGTTCTGCCAAAGTGGTGCAAACTGGCTGAATCCCACCACTGCTTATAGGGTATAAGTAATTTTGCTTCCCATGCTGGCCCCAGAGATCTTCTGGAGATCCCATAACCACATGACAGAATGCCTTGAAGTTGTTGGGTTGTGCTGAATGTTGTACAGTACATTGTGGGTGGATTCTCAAGTTGTGCGAACTCATAGCATGCTTTCATTTTGCTTTGAATTTAGTGAGGCAACCAGTCTAATCATCTTCTCGTCTCAGTCTGTGGGCCTCCCCCTGTTGCTGAAACGAAGCTCCCCACTCCGTTCTATGGCTGGCAGAAAAAAACCATGGCTTGATGTTTGCTCTTCACTTGTCTGTGGAGATTCTCAGTCAGCCAGGTCACAGCTGTCTCAAAGGTGCTTTTTTCAAAAGGCAACTGGACTGGGTCTGGGTTTTTTTCCTTGAGGAAGGAGAAGACATTTCGCTTCTCATCCAAGAAGCTTCATCAGTTCTGGCACGATGATGGGGGCTGGGGAAGGATTTGTTCTGACTAATCTCAGGGAGAGTACTAACGACCAGATGACTGCAAAGAAATATGGTCCTTCCAACTCTCCCCATTCTGTCAGAACTGATCCTTCCAGAGCCCCCGCCATCCTGCCAGAACAGAACTTCTTTCTCAAGGAAAAAAACAGCAATCCAGTTGGCTTTTGAAAAAAATGGTCTTCACTTATTCCTGTCCTGCCTTTATTGCCCATTTCCAGTTGTTGCACCTCAACTTCCCTCCAAGATGATGGTGAACAAAGATGACCCAATTTTACACATCTCGAGGCTTCCCTTGTTGGTGTCAGGGAAGGGGGAAGGCCAGCTAACAATGACTCAAGAGGCTGTTTCCCTCCTAGGTGGAAGATGGCTCTCCTCTGTGTTGTGGAACTCGGCAGGAAAAAGATGCTTCTAGGGAACATCTGGGCTGTGGTTAGGAGCAAGGGGGAAAGCCCCATTGTTGTGCAAAAAGTATACAATTCCATCCTAGAGGGCAGGCAGTTCACAAACTCAGCTGCCAGCTATCCAATGCTAAACCAGACCTTGAGTTGTGGCCCCATCCATTGAAAAGGATGAGGTTGTTGGACAGCAGAGCAAAGAGAAGGTTGTGTATGGTGAATGTGGGCCAGACACATCTGAGGAAAGTCCAGAACCTGTTCTGTGTGGTTCAGGCTGAAAAAAAAAGCAGTTATTGATCCAATACTCTATGGAGTGGATAGCAACAACATTGCCTGTGCTTTTCAAAGCACGTTATTTTTATCGACCAGTTGATTAGAAGCTCCTGTTTTGAACAACTATGATGCTTTCAAAGGTGGTTGAACTTGAGGTGTTAAAGTTTGCTCCCAGGGCCACATTCTGGGCTTGCAAAAGTGCAGTGCAGAGTTTCACACACACTTCCACCTGTGGTTCATCTCTTGACATTTCAAAGGTTTTCCATAAAAAAAAAAAACATCTTGGTGGGCTCTTTATATAGACAAGCTAAAAGTCTTTTGAAGACCATGCTTCATCTCTGTGGTCTCTGCTGATAATTCTGCAGGGAAGGGTATTCTCCTTTAACACTTCTGGATCTTTAAATGCATCCCTTTTTCTTCCTCCAACAGAGAGACTCCTGGGAACAATCTGTGCCGGACAACTTTGGTCAGTTGGAAGCATGTCCAGAATCTCTCCAAGTAGCTTCAGCTTCCAACTGCCTTTCAGGTCATGAGCCAGGAACCACTTCCCACTGTAGAAACCCCAACTGGAATTTACCTCTCTCTGGAATTCAGTCTTATTCCTTCCACCCTCTCGAAGATGTCCATTACCCAGCTGTTTTCTCTGCCTCTTCAAACTCGCCCTTCTCCTCCTTCATGGCTGCTGCAGCCAATGATCTCCCTGGGCTCAAAATGCTTCCGGGATCTTCTGAGGAGTCTTCAGATACAGCTGCTCTCCAAGATAGCAGTTCTTTCTGGCCCAAGGAAGACCCAAGTCCTCTCTGGGGGTCCTATGAGGATCAAAGGACTTACTGAGCAGAAAGGACAGCCAGCCAAGACTTTGTGTGTCTTTTATTTAAGCCACTGCTACAAATGCTGGAAGGTGATTGATCACTACATTGGTTCAAAGCCAGATCTCATGTAGTTGAGACTTTCTTGCAATCACATCCATATCATCCCAACACTAACAATCAAAAGTATGTTTTGGCAAGGTTGAGTTGTGTATGGGCAATCGTGGCTCATGGAAACCCTATTCTTAGCTTGCAGAAGATGTTGATGGATCAAGGGGGAGGCCTCAGGAAGGAGCTGTGCCCAATTAGCATAGACAGTGCAGAGCGAACGGGCCAAAAAGTTGGGTTTGCACATTCTGTTTAGCTACTCTCTGGTTTGTTGCAGCATCTTGAGAAACTTACCTACTGTACTTTGTAAATATATTTCACAGAGACGCCATTCTCTGATCATTCTCTATGTGATCTGCCATTGCCTATATCAGGGGTCTTAACCTCGGCAGCTTTAAGACTCTATAGTGGCCCTTAAAGATGGAGCCACATCAAGAAAGCAAGCAAGTCGCCTTTAAATCTGGCTTGAATCCAGCTTCCCCATCGCAAAAGGTGATCACATGACCCTGGGATGCTGCAACTCTAATAAATGTGAGCCAGTTGCCAAGCATTTGAATTTTGATCCAATGACTGTGGGGATGCTGCAACAGTCATAAGTGTGGGAAAAGGTCATAAGTCATTGTTTTTTTAGTGCCGTTGTAACTTTGAACACTAAATGAATTGTTATAAGTCGAGGACTACCTATACACTATAAAGCCCCCTATAAAGATTCTGTAAAATAGAGGCCCACCACTATCTTTTCATGGATATTTGAGCAGCCTACAGCAGCCATTTTCCAAAACTAGGGGATGAAGGGCATCTTCACAACACAACAAGCAGAGCAACATATACAGACAGAAAGTGCGATGTGGCCACAAGATGGAGCTGCCCATACAAACATCCCACATGCAAGTTGCCTTCAGCAATGCACCACAACCAGCAGCGTCATCTGTTCCCTCCTGGCAAAACACGAACCATTTCCTCCTTGTACTCATTGAATCTCAACTCTTCCCTCAGACCAAACTCATGACTCTCTAGACTGGCTCTTAGGCAATTATGGATTTATGCTACTCTTGTTCCCAGCCCAAATCTTAATCCCATTTATTGACACATAGCAAGACAAGAAACAATGGATGGAAACTCATCAAGAAGAGAAGCAACCTTGAACTAAGGAGAAATTTCCTGACAGTGAGGACACTCAATCAGTGGAACGACTTGCCTTTAGAAGTTGTGGATGCTCCAACACTGGAGGCTTTCAAGAAGAGACTGAACAGCCATTTGTGTGGAATGTATAGGGTCTCCTGCTCTAGGGTTGGACTAGAAGACCTCCTAGATCCCTTCCAACTCTATGATTCTATGATCCTATTCTGGCCAAACACACCCTAACATACTATATGCTGAAAAGGCAGCCACCTTCAGTAAATTGTTTCTCAAAGACACAGTGGAACCTGGATCCTTCTTGCCACATTGTGTTTTGGTTTTGCTTACTGGGTTATGTGAACTTTCCTTACCAAACCATGGTTAGTATAATGGTTGAACCTGAAATATTATCCCCTTATAAAGATGCCAGCCTAGGAACACGAAGGACAGAATCAATGCTGTGCTCTGATTAAATTTCTCTCTGCAGTACCGTAAAGAGAGCACTTTCCCCCTGTTTCCCTTAACTAAAAGCTTTTTTAAAAAAATCAAACTAGCACAAAGTTGTAATCTGCTCAAATGCTTTCTTCCTTATCCTGATGCCCTATAAATGTGAGGGATATTAACTCCTAAATTCCCAGCTAATGCAAGCAAAAACTGGAAGGTTTCTTAATGCCCAAAGCTGGCTTGAAACCAATCCTTCCTTCAGCCTTGAAATAATGGTTAATTGCTGAATCCATCGGGGTTTGATCTAAGGATCACCACCAGGTTGAGGGCAAAAGACTCCTTTGGACTCATTCATTCAGTTTCCCTTCCGTGTGGTCCATGCTGGCCTGGTACTTTCTTTCCCAAGAGAGTAGACCCATTATCACTTTGGTGTCTAGGAAAGATGTTATGGCACCTAAACATCTGCAGGAAAGCCAAGCTGAATCCAAGAAGTAGAAGGCCCAGTGTAGTTACTGTCCACAAGGCTCTGGTTTCTCCACTTCCTGTCCAGATGTTCAATGTCACAAAAGGGAATTAAGATATGGGATGCCCTGAGATCAAAGGTGATTTTGGAGTGGGCTAAAACATCATACTGTAGTTCCTAAATTCTCAGCTGGTTGATCTCCAGGAGGAATGTTGTATTCTCAGCTCTAGCCGGCAGGTGGCAGTCTTTGCTAAAAGATCCTGGATTCCTTGCAAGGCAGTTGAACTGCAGGGGGCCTCCTCTGCAGACATTGCCCCATGTTCCCCTTGAATGGGGTGGTGACTGTTTTATACCCCCTTCCAGAACTGTCTGCAAAGACTCTGTAGGGCCTTGAACAGAGATCCCCCAGCCAAACAAACAGGACCTATGCAGGACTTCTGGTGCGCAGAACTGCAAGGACACCTGGTAGAGATCCTTTATCCCAGATCGTGACTTTGGAATACCTTCATGAAGTCCTCTGAGCAGCATTTCTGAAAAGAGCTGTTTGCTCTCCCAGCTGCTTACTTGCACACTTTCAGTCACTGTGCAGAGCTGGTGAAAATGTTTCTACGGGTCAACATAGTCAATTTAATCTAAGGCTGTGGTGCATCTGAGGAACTAAGGGCATTCTGAACCAGCTGGATCAACGGCTGGAGAAGATAACTTGTCCCAGGAACACAACGGCCCTCCAGACCAGCTCCTTCGGTAGAAAAATGCAGACTCCAGGTGCCCCATTTTCCAGGATGAAAGAAGGGGCTGAGGATCCATTGTGGAAGGCTGACTTTTCACTATATTGTTTGGAACACTCCCTTGTTTAATGTATTAATATACGGAAGTGTAGAAATAGAATGTTAGGTCATGAGCCAATAAAAATGTGAAATACACACCCTTGATGTATTCCAGACTTTGTAGGCTTTATTGCGACAGGAAGGAAGGAAGGAAGGAAGGAAGGAAGGAAGGAAGGAAGGAAGGAAGGAAGGAAGGAAAAGAGGGAAGACAGAGATGGGGAAGGGAAGGAAGGAAGGAAGGAAGGAAGGAAGGAAGGAAGGAAGGAAGGAAGGAAAAGAGGTGAGACAAAGAGATAGGGAAGGAAGAGAGGGAGGGAGGAAGGGGGGGAGGGAAGGAAAGAAGGAAGGAAAATAGGGAAGACAGTAGGAGGGAGGGAGGGAGGAAGGAGACAAAGAGATGGGGAAGGGACAGGAAGAAAGGAAGGAAGGAAGGCTGATGCAGTCTAAAAAGCTAATTTCTAAGTATTGTTTCTGAAAACCAAGTCCAGCAATGTTCTTATGATCTCCTTTTATGACCAGATTCAAACTCTACCAGATTCTTCAGATATTGAGCCAACCAGCCAGAAACAGGATGGAGGACAACCAAGTCCAGCTGGACTCCAGGTCCAAAGTTTCAACCCCTGCCCTGCCTTCTTGAGCATTCCTTCCCTTGCCTGGAGGGCTTCCTTGTCTTCTTTCTTCTTCTCAAAGTCCTGTTCCAACTCGCTAAGAGGGAGAACAATCTCAGCCTGCTGGGGATACGATAGACACACACAGAGAGAGACACACACCAGCTCTTCAGGCTGTTGCGACATCTCTTTGGAGGCCTTTGTCAAGCAAAGTCTGGCCAGGAAAATCACGGCAGAAAAAAAGGCATTCCAGCCATCCTGGACTTTGCCCCCAAGACAAGTGGATTCAGGAAGGCAGGCAGGTGGAGGAGAACCCGAGTAGCCTGGGCTTGTCTGGAGCAGATTCTCTCTCTCGATAAGAGTCCTTCTCTGCCTGCAATCTGCTGTTTGGGCACTGCCCCAGTTTTCTGCTGCCAGCAACTGTCGGCAGGACACACAAACACACAGCCACACAGGCTTGAAGCCAAGGCGTTAGCAGGCAACCTGTGTGGAAGACGAAAGACCATTTCAAGCTTTGCTGGTGCATTTGTCTTCCTACTGGTTGTAGAGTAGAACCCCTAGTCTTGCACTGAGTGGCGTCCTTCTAAAACACGGGTTCCCAACCTTGACAGTTTTAAGAATGATTTGCCTCCAAAAGTTGAGGGTGCTCTTAACTGGGAGGTTTTTAAGAAGAGATTGGACAGCCATTTGTCTGAAATGGTAGAGGGCTTCCTGCCTGATCAAGGGGTTGGATAGAAGACCCCCAAGGTCCCTTCCAACTCTGTTATTCTTTCTTTCTTTCTTTCTTTCTTTCTTTCTTTCTTTCTTTCTTTCTTTCTTTCTTTCTTTCTTTCTTTCTGCCTGCCTGCCTGCCTGCCTGCCTGCCTGCCTGCCTGCCTGGAGGTTTTTAAGAAGAGAATGGAGAACCACTTGTCTGAAATAGTATAAGGTTTCCTGCTTGAGCAAGAGGTTTGATTAGAAGACCTCCAAGGCCCTGTTATTCTGCTACCCTTCCTTCCTTCCTTCCTTCCTTCCTTCCTTCCTTCCTTCCTTCCTTCCTTCCTTCCTTCCTTCCTTCCTTCCTTCCTTCCTTCTCCATCACTGCATGTTTTTAAGAAGAAATTGGACACCCACTTGTCTGAAATGGTATAAGGCAGGGATCTGCAATCTTGACAACTTTAAGACTTGTGGACTTCAGCTCCCAGAATTCCTCAGCCAGCAAGTCTTAAAGTTGTCAAGGTTGCAGATCCCTGGTATAAGGTTTCCTGCTTGAGCAGGGGGTGGATGCAGATCAAAGGCCATTGTTTAGTACCATGAACTCCAGTCCTATGCATACTCATATGGATTTGTTCCTGAAATTTAGAGAGGATTATTTCCAAATTTGGCAACGTTTGATACTCCAGGAATTAGGATTCCCTGGTTGAGTTTTGGAAAGAGTCAATTCACATTCAACCATTTTTACCTCCTGGGAATGATTTGAGTTTAGAAGACACTGTTTAGATTCTAAACCAGGGATCTTCACACTTGGCAACTTTAAGACCTGTGGACTTCAACTCCCAGAATTTTCCAGTGAGCCATGCTGGCTGGGGAATTCTGGGAGTTAAGTCCACAGGTCTTCAAGTGGTCAAGGTTGAATGCCCTGTCAAAAATTATATCACAAGAACAGCAATAAATGTCCAGTCTCTTCCCACTTGGTGCCCTCTAGATTTGTTAGGCTACAATTTCCATTATCCCCAGCTAGCATTGTTGTTTGGGGTGATGAGAATAGTAGCCTAGTAGATCTGTGAAGAGGAGAAATTCCAATTTTTGCATAATCTCCCAGGAGTTTCCACCTCATTTCTGAAACTGGAGACCAAAACAAAATAGCACTTGCCTGCTGAAGTTCTAAACTGGTTAGTCAACTTTCCCCATAAATGAAAATAGCATTTAATTCCAATAGCCTTTGTCTTCTCTGCTTCCTCTTCGAATATAAAAATTGACCTGTTTGGAATAGAATTGTCCATCTCCCTCTGCTGGCCAAACCAAAAAAAAAAAAAAAGGAATCCATCAATCCACATAGTTTTAGTTTTGCAGTTTAAACAGCAGTTCCCCCTATTAGATACCTTCATGTGTTTTGAGAATTAAGAGCTCCACATATACTGTTTAAAGAGTCAAAATAAATGCCCCCATTTTCACTCACTGCTGCTTTTTCTGAAAAGGGAAGGCCAAGATAGATCTCATTGTCTGAAAACAAATTTTCAGAATTCAAGACCATTTTTAAAACAAAAAGCAATATATACACTTCCACCCACACTACCAATACAATAATCCCCCAACCTGCAGGGGTGACAGGACTCAGCAGCAGCAGGCTTCTGAGAATATGCAGAGTGCATCCATTTTTGCTTGTAGGATATTTATTAATAAGGGGTTTTTTTTGTAGTGTACATTTTTGGTTTTTATTTATTGTTCTTACTGATTGTTGCTCGACACCCAGAGTTGCCTTTGATGGGAAGGGCAGATATATAAATTTTATTGATTAATCAATCAATCAATTAATCTTTCTAATACTACTACTACTACCAGAACTCAGGATTAAAGTTTGCAGGGCTCCCTTAAACTTTCACAGCCAATTATTACAGGTCAGGAATCCATACTACGAGGCAGCCCTTGTTTTAGAAATCATTTTAGATTTTAGATTCTATATCCTTTTAGATTAGAAAGTTCCTATTTTAGAGATGAACAGTTGTGGGGTGGGGGCCCAGATCTTTGGGCAAGCACCCCCAGCAATTTATAAATCCCTCAGGTCATGTTTTAGCACTTGTCTTCCCCAGCCAGAGTTTCAAACGTCTTGCTGACAGTCTCTGAATTTTAAGGGGTGGCAGAGCCCCCAAACCGCCCTCTCCTTTGGTAAAATCCTTCCGGTTACTTTCTCACACTTCTCCTGTGTCACATAACCCTTTTCAGATTATGCACAGTTTTTTTAATAAAAAAAATGGAAGGAGAACAGAATATTTCAACATGGAAAAGATGCTCAGGGAGGATAAACTCTGGCCAAAAAGAAATCACGTCATAAATTCAGCAATGCACCGTCTCTTTATCTCCAGTCGGGAATATTTGTCAAAGCCTTATTTTGCAACAAAACAAAAATTGAATCGGGAACAATGGCCAAATTATATTCATAGTAGATCATTAACAACGCAGGCTAGGTTTTTCGTTGACTCAGCTGTCCCCGGGTTCCTTCTAAGGAAGGGATGGGAGGAAATGGCATGAAAGAATCCAGATTCAAAATTTAGAAATTTCCTCTGGAGTTCAAATCAACCTCTGCCTGCCTTGCCTGTGATTGCAAGGCCAGAGCAAGGGAGGGGGGGGGCAGGTGGAAATAACCACCTTTTGAAGACACAAAGCTTCCCACAATGCAAATCGGAGTAGCTGTTGCAAAGGAGAAGCTTAAAATCACACCCACATTGCGGAAAAGAAGGGGGGGAGTAAGTCAGAAACTGGGGGACACATCGAAGACCCCAAAACTCACGGAACAAGGTCCCCCATTCACCCACAGTCATTGCTTGCAGGACTCAGTGCTATTTTCCTGGCCACGCCACACCCCCTTTTAGGCCCTCTTTGTCCACAAATGCATCAGGCAGCCCCCCAATGCACCCCGATTCCAAGGTCTCCCCAAAATATTGCAGGGAAGCATCATCAGGTGACGGGGGCCAGGGAAGTGGCAGGGATGGCCTAGAATTTGGCATCTGCAAAACTGTGGGTTCTCTTTGGGGGCACCTCCCTCGTTTAGGGCCAGGGAGCTAAAAAGCTGGACAGGAGCCCCAAAGGGGGGTCCCAGGAAGACGGGGCCGGTGGATCTTGTTCCCCCAGACCCTGTCCTAGATGGGGCTATGCTGGGTTTTCCTCCAAGAGAGTCCATTTTCTGAAGCCTTTGAATATTCAAATTGAAACTATCGCGCAATCCTTGATTGTCAAATCAATGGATTCTAGAGGTTTTAAATACTTGGCTTGTGGGGAGAAAAATTCAAACTTATATCTGTAGGTATAAAAGATTAATATTGTTTGTCTCCCAGTCAAGAGCTGCACCAAGGCTTTAGAATTCTTTTTTAATCCAAAAATTCCTGTTTTCTTGCATGTTTTCCTTCAGCTTTAGGGAGCCCAGCTGAGTGTCCTTGATTTGGTCCACACAACACTGTTGGGGGTGGAAAGCCAATTGCTCCATTCTCTGTTCCTGAAGAATGTCAGGTAAGTCAGAATTGAATCTTTGGTGGGTTTTGGGGTGTGGGGTCCGAGTCCTTCTCTCGCACGCCTTTTGGGACTGCTTGCCTTCAAAAGATTTTTTACAAAAGGGAAAAAGAAGGGAAAGAAAGGGAAAAGAGAGTGAAGGATTCCCAAATTCACAGAGCAACGAAGTAGAATATTTTTAAGGGCATGCATGTTAAACCAAATCCGGTGTAAACTCATATACATAAAATCCACACACACACACACACACACACACACACACACACACACACAATGCCGTTGCGCCAGGGCTACACCGGGAACACTGACGTTCCCAGCTGTGAATGCTCTGGAATGTGGCTACTCCAAAGATGGTTGTTGAAAGCACTCTTTGGGGGGAAAGGAAAAGAAGAAGAAGAAGAAGAAGGGAGAAAAAACCACGGTGAAGTTATGTGGCTAATTCTTAATCCGTCTGGTTAAAATGTGCATTTTTTTTTTTCAAAACCGTAGACTGAATTTCTGGCATTTCAGGATGCGCAAAGTGGGTTGCAAAGTCTTTTTTTTAAAACGTGTGTGTGTGTGTGTGTGTGTGTGTGTGTGTGTGTGTGTGTGTGTGTGTGTGTGTGTGCGCGCGTGTGTACCCCAAAACCCCAACCAGCGAATTGCAATTTTGATAAAGAAGGATTGCGCACTTCCATCTCGCGGCCCCAAAAATGCTAGCTTTGGAAAGACCGGCTGGTCGGGCGCAAAAGAGAGGGAATGCGCCCCTCCCTTTTGGGGGGTGCGAGACTGCTCAAGGGAGACCCCCCCCCGTCGCCAACCGACTCGGCTCCCCCGGCTCCCCCACCTCTCCCGTGCGATGCTTCTGACGGCCAGCCGCGGCGCTGCCGCGTAGCGAAACCTCTGCGCGCAAAGTGGCTGCGCGCTGCTGGCTCGTTCTTACGACCTCCGGGGCGCGCTTTGCGCCGTCTGCGCCCGCCTGGCTCTGGAGCAGCTTGAGGGAAGCCGGGAGAGGCGCGCGGAAGGCAGGCGGGGGACCTGCGAGCCGTGTTTGGGAGTGCAACTGACGGGGGGAAGATGGGCTGGGGGGGGGGGATGACGTCGGGGGTCGCTTTGCAGGATGAAAGCGCAGTCGAGGAGCGCGCTGCGCCCCAGAAAGCTTGCTTCGCGGGCGAGGTCTCCTCCGGCGCCTTTCCTTCCCCTTGACCCCGGGGAAAGCGAGGCGGGGTCCCACCGCCACCCCCGAGCAGGGCCGGCCGGAGAGGGGCATCCAGAGACGCGCCAACCCTCCGCGCGCAGCCCCGGGGCGCTCTCCAGCCGGCTTGGTGCTGGCTTCTCTCTGCCCGACGGCGCCGCGGCTCGCCCCGTCCGCTCGCCCCCCCCCCGCCGCCCCACCCAGCCCGCTCGGGAAGGCAGCGCGGCGCCCTCGGACCGTGGAGCGCAAAGCAGGAGCGGGGCCAAGACTTGCGCTCCTCCCACCCCCGGCCCCGTCTGGGCGATGCCGCTGCCAGTCCTGCGCCCGCCGCAGCCTCCGGGACGCGTTTTGCGGACCGCGGGGGCGTCGGCCCGGTTGCAACCCAGTCCCCGGGGCCCCCTCCGCATAGTCCGATTCCTGGAGGGGATGCAGAGACACCCCAAACGGCCAGCCTTTCACCCCAGCCTTCCCTCCTCCTCCTCCTCCACTCTCAGATGCGGAATGATCGGCCGGCCGCCTCCCTTGCGCCTTCCCCCCCCCCCCAAAAAAAAAAACCGAGCGTGCAATTCACTCACAAAGGCCGGCGCTGCTGCACCACCCAGAAGCGTCCGGGACCCTCCTCGCTCCGGCGTCAAATCGCAGGACGCGGGGGGGGGGGGCTGAAAGCACAGAGGAGGCTAAACTACACTTCCCAGGATGCCTTGGAGGGGGGAAGAAACCCAGGTGGTACAGACCCCCAAGGGGAGTCTCTCTTTCCAATAAGCTTCTACAACCTAGAGCCCCCTCCCCCGCCACCGCAGAGCTCACGGAGGTCCACCATAGATTGCCCATCCTGGGCGGTGAGCTCAAAAGGGCGCCGGTTTTCGGAAAGCGGGTTTAGAGACACAGGTGATCTAAGCACTAGGCAAAGTCTAAGCCCCCAGAAAAGGCTGAAGAATACCATTTTTGAGGTTTTTAGTTGAATGTGTGCTAGATAAAGTCACAATGGAAAGGGCGCCTTGATGGAATCTGGTCTAAAAAACATGAGGACAGCTTAAAATACCCATGATTATACATTACAGTGGATGCTTTTGAAATGGTTCTTAACTGAGTCTGGGTTAGAGATCAATGGTAAGCAAGAAACTTGTCACCCACCCACCCCAAGTTTCTGAGGGATCCAGAAACGTGTGTGTGTGTGTGTGTGTGTGTGCAATTTGTGCAAGAAATTGGCACTGGCAGAGATGCAACACAGCCGAGCAGGTCTAAAGTGAGACAATGTGTGTGTGTGTGTGTGTGTGTGTGTGTGTGTGTCTAACAGAATTAATCCCCCCCCCAGGCAGTGAAAGTTGAATTAAGTCATTGAACCCATGGGGGTTGTTCCTGTGAAAAAGCTCATCCTGTGTTTGGAATCCTTAGGGAAAGGATAGGATCGCAACAGCAGCATTTTTATACAAAACGATGAATTGAGCAGCTAAAATTATTGGGGGGAGACAAAGCTGGTGAAAAATGATGCTGGCTGAGGAATTCTGGGAGTTGAAGTCCACATGTCATAAAAGGGCCAAGTCTGAAGACCCCTGTCCTAAAGGGTCAGCTTGAGTAGAAAGCAGAGCTCTGAAGCAGACAAGTTAAATATGTTCTAAAAATGTTCCTCTGGGACTTTTCCAAAGCGCCCGCTGGGGATCTCTGGAAAAACGCAAGGTGGGAGTGGAGATCTATAAGATAATCCTGCCAAGTTCATCTTAATCTCCCTACAAAAGCTCCTTTTAAAAAAAAACTTGGCAACTTTTTTTAAAGAATTCAATTGGTCTCTCGTGTCTAAATCGTGTCGCTAACATTTGAAGCAGTTGGGCGTCTGGAGTTTCCCTCTGTTTAGGGATCCAGGTTTAAATCCACCCTTCACTTTAGACACACCCTGGATGAATTGGGGCTGTATTTTCTCAGCTGGCTGTTCTTTGCAACGTGTTATTTTGGGGATGAACTAAACGGAGGTCCCATGCTGTGAGCTCATGCAGGAAAGACAGAATGTGAAGAAGGAAGGAAGGAAGGAAGGAAGGAAGGAAGGAAGGAAGGAAGGAAGGAAGGAAGGAAGGAAGGAAGGAAGGAGATGGGAATGAAAGGAAGGAAGGAAGGAGATGGGAATGAGAGAGAGGAAGGAAGGAAGGAGGGAGAGAGGGAGGAAGGAAGGAAGGAAGGAAGGAAGGAAGGAAGGAAGGAAGGAAGGTGGAATGAGAGGAAGGGAGGGAGGGAAAAAAGGGATGGGGAATTCTGGGAGTTGAAGGTACACATCTTAAAGTTGACAAGTTTGAAAAACACCGGTTTAATATAATGGGTAAACCTTGCCAAGTGTGGTTTATTTAATAAACTGTGGTTTATTAAACATTGGATCAAAGTCAGAAGATGTCAAAGCTGTTGTCTTCACACACCATACTAAGCTGTCACTTCTTGGCTTGAAAAAAGCCACAGCTGGCTGTTTCAATGCTTTACATGTTGCCCTTAGGAGAAGGCAGAGAATTCCAGTCACTGCTGAAACCCCAGCCCGGCCAGGGCCCTTCCGAGTGTCCTGGGTCTGCGAAGGGGCATTTTTTGCTCTCTCCTTTCAGGGAAGGCGAAGGTCTACCAAGGCGTTCGAGTGAAGATGACCGTGAAGGAACTTCTGCAGCAGAGAAGAGCCAAACAGGCCACGGTGGCTGAAGCTGTAAGCATCTCCCTTTAAACTCTCTTGAAGTTTAGATATTAAATGAGCCATTTGAATAGAGCAGCTATGGGGTCCTGGTTCCATTTTCAGGGCTATCATCAACATTAGCACTGATGATGTTGCCTAGTTGGGTCATGAAATGTCAGCAAGAAAATAACCAAGCTCAGAGAGCAACAAAGATCCCACAGTCGTTGTTGTCGACCTCCTCCTCCTCCTCGCCCTCCTCCTCCCTGCAAACCCCAATCTCTTCTAGCACTGATGATGTTACCTAGATAGGTCATGAAACATCTGCAAGAAATCCACGAAGCTCAGGGACCACCCACAGTCTTCCTCCTCGCTCTCCTCTTCCCTTCTAGCACCGATGATGTTACCTAGTTAGCTCATGAAACATCTACAAGGAAGCCACCAAGCTCAGAGAGCAACAAGGACTCCACAGTTCAACCCTGAACTAGAGAGATTCTCTTTTATCAGTGGATGAGTTGTCTCCTCCTATGCATCAAAGAAATTATTTGGTGGCTATAAAAAAAAGTGCCATTTTTCCTCCATTATTCTTCAGCTTCTGGCCAATAGAATCCAAGAGCCTCACAATGCTTCACAAAGTCCCCACTTCACAAACTCCAGCCCTGCTTGGGGTAGTCCTCAATGTTCTTCCTTGGCTTTCTCCCAAATCCCACACAACCTGATGAACAAGATTTTGCTTCCAACCCTCCCTGAAAAGAGAGAACAGAGTGCTGGAGAAGTTCTCCCGGGTGGAGCTGGCCAAGAAGAGGTGGCAGGTGGCCATTTCTTTCTCTTGCAACCTGCAACCTTCCCACGGCTTTCCATGGATCTGTTAAACCCCCCCCCCCCCCAAGGAAGGTCTCGGGAGAACCTGCCTGTTACTCTCATCGCCAAGGGGGAAGCCGTCCAGCCCCTGGTCATGGCTGCAGCATTTGTTCTCCTGCCAGAGAACTCCGATTACATTTCTTTTGTTTGTCTTCCCATTTGGAGGAGAGTTTCAAAAGGCCCTTTGAAAACCCAGGGCCGTTTCCATTCTTTTGAATCTGGGGCGTGTGTGAACCTCCCCTCCTTTCCCTTCCTCTGGATTGGTCACAATGGTGGGTGGGTCGCATCAGGAAGGTGGGGATGGAATTTACACCTTGGTGGGTTCCGTCTCCCAGCCCTTTGTGACTCAGTGTACCGCACGGATCCCAGCCTATTTGGTAAACTGAACCTCAGAGGACTTATGGCTGAGTACAAGGTGCAAGATTTGGCCGCTGAACGTAGAAAAATCCAGCGGTGTGAAAGGCAGGGCGCAAACCTGGAGGAGAGAATGAACTAGGGAAAAATCACCGGCCATCAAAACCTTTTGGGTCCTTTTGGAGCCTTTTTGGTAACACACCAGTTTGTTTCTGTTCCTTGTTCCAGGAAAAAAATTGCTCCTGTTCTCCCATGGAAAGCACATCAGAGAGGATTCAAGAGGTAGCTACTCCAATGTTGCTCAACCTTGGCAACTTGAAAATGTGTGGACTTCAAGATCCAGAATTCCCAGAATGGCTGGCTGGGGAATTCTGGGAGTTGAAGTCCACATACCTTAAAGGGGCCATGTTTGAAAAACTCTGACCTAGTGCAACTCCTGGCCAGGACAGAAATTCTGGTCTCCTCCAGTATCTTCCTCATCTGCTCCCCATCTGGGAAGGTGTTTTCTTCTGTATGTCTCCTTTGACTTTGGCCTTCAGCCTTGGCAAGGACAGGAGCTGAAAAGCAAAGGCGGAATATTCTTGTGAGGGGCACTGCAAGCATTTCAAGAGAAATTTCTATAGGCCCAGAAATAGTTTTTGAAAATTACCTCTTGGGAGCACAAGGCCCTTGCGTCTGAGTCAATTATGACAGGAGTTTGAAAGCTTCGTTGTTGCATGTTGTGTAAAAGAAGCTGCTAACAAGATGAGCAAGCAGAAGAAGGTGGTCAATTCCCAAGACTCCAGCTGCAAATAAATCTTGCCCAAATGTGATTCACTTATACATTAGCATTTTTTTCCTTTCCTTTCCTTTCTCCTTCTCTATTTCCCTCCCTCCCTCCCTCCCTCCCTCCCTCCCTTCCTTCCTTCCTTCCTTTTCACAAACTGCCCTCTCAGGATGCAGGTTTTATAGACAATGGAAGATCCATTACATTTAAAGGCTGCAAAGCTTTGGGGGAGCAGGCATCCCTAAATTACATTTAGCCAAGGAATAACATTGAGGAGGACCCCAGATTAAATACACTCAATAAAGAAAGAACTTTCATTAATTGCCTTACAGCATCTCAAAAAATTCTCCACTTTTGGAGAGGAATCCTGGACTTACCTCAGCCATGTAAGGGCGTGAAGGAAGGGGGTGAGGGCCGCGAGTCCTTCCCTGTTTTATTATTGGAGAGAAACACCCCCAGATTTGTTTTGCTTTGTTCCTTTTTTATTCTCAGGTTTTTGGAGAATGCAGCGGAAACGTCCAGGCTGGAGAGGCTTTTTCACCTCCCTGCACAGGTTGGTACAAAACAGCCCCCTTCTCCTCTCCCCAGCTCCCACAAACACGTGTCCCTTCTTTTTCCGAGCTTTCTATACCTATTCCTACCAGTTTCTTCTTGAATCCTGACTTTCAGCTGGGCAGGGGCATTTAATTGTGAAAATGGCCAATCCGCGTTGGGCAGGAGCTTGCTAAGTGCAGATGAGCATCCGGGCTGGGTGGAGAAGGTAGGTGGGAGCAAACAAGCTTTAAAAAGAAAAAAAGAAAAAAAATCCAGATGAATTTGTGGTGTGCTTTTTCTGGAGTGGATTTAAAGGCACCGGCTGGATTCATTTCCTTTTCCTCTTCTTGCAAAGCTAACTTATTTTGGGATCGGTTTGTTTACAACCAGCCATACTTGCTTTTATTTTTCCCTCCTGCAGTTATTCCCCTCCCTCCCTCTCTCTCTCCCTCCCTCCCTCCCTCTCTCTCTCTCTCTCTCTTCCAGAAATCCCAAAGAAATTAATCTTTTTATATCTCGTATCAACGCAACACAATTCTCCGGGATGTAATAGGTTTTTCAGTGGCAGAAAAGCAGGCACTTTTCTCCCAATCCTTAAGCTACCAAAGGATAAAGAAACCTTGAGCAATTGAAAGTGAGCAGCTGAGTTAAGAAGCAGCAAATCTAAAGAGCAAATTGTGAGCTCTTTAGAGGAACTCAGAATAAGGGGGGGGGGAATTGATTCTCTTAAGAGAGAAAAACAGAAATAGGAAGGAAAAAATATAGTTTGAATAAGAGTTGAGGTAGGAGATCCTATGGGCTCGTTGAATTTTTGGATTTTCAAATCCTGCTTCAGCCCTTCAGTGGCATCCTGAAAAATATTTTGTCAGGCATACAGGTAATACGTCCTTGACTTACAATGGTTTGTTTAGTGACCGTTCAAAGTTACAACAGCACTGAAAAAAAGGGACTTATGACCATTTTTCACACACAGGAGCGTTGAAGCATGCTCATGGCCACGAGGTCAAAATTCGGACACTTGGCCACTGACTCATATTTATGATGGTCGCCATGTCCTGGGGTCATGTGATCCCCTTTTGCGACCTTCTGTCAAGGCAAATCAATGGGGGAAGTCAGATTCACTTAACAACCGTGTGATTAACTGAACCACTGCAGGGATTCAGTTAGGTGGTAAAATGGGGCAAAACTCACTTAACAAATGTCTCACAATTGTGGATTGTAAGTCGAGAACCACCTGTCTTTTTAACGCACATTTTTGCTGGGCCAATGTTCTCCTGGGTATTTGTTATTGGCCAAGCTAGCTAAAGTTTCTGCCAACTTCTATTTCACAGCAGAGCTGAGTTCTTCCCCTTTGTTTTCTTTTCTCAGTTCCTTACATCAACACGGCTCCTGAATCTTCCTTATCCGGCGGTTTACCACCTTGGCAGTTCCAGAACGGGAGCTCCTGCGAGGAAATTCCCCATTATTTGGAGCAGCTGGTGGACTCTTGCCTTCAAGCTGAGCCACTGCTGGAGGTGCCCTTGACCCTGGCACAGGACAACCTGGCTTGCTCACCTGAGAGCTTCCAGCCAGCCCTCACCTGCCTGGTACTTGGGTTTCTGGTATCGACAGATTCGAAGGGGGAGCTTCCCAAATCTGGATCCCCCGGTCCCTAGGAGAAAAGGCCTGCTTTGGTGAAAGAGAAGAGGGGCAGGTGGCTAAGAGTCTAAAAGAGCAGGGGAGAACTGGTGCAGTTGAGAGAATCGGCAGGCAATCCCTTGGCCAACAGGGAGCAAATCCATCCATTTGTAGGGGTCTCCGTTTTACTTTTGCAAACCTGTCCCTTCCTGCTTGAGGACGATGTGCAGTCTAGGGACTCCGATTGCGCTCTCTTGCTTTATCCATGGGGTTACCCAATCAAGGGAACTTGAAGACCTGTGGACTTCAACTCCCAGAATTCCCCAGCCCGCCCATGCGGGCTGGGGAATTCCGGGACTTGAAGTCCACAGGTCTTCAAGTTGGCCAAAGGTTGGGCACCCCTCCTTTAGCTGATTAGCACTACCTGGTGCACTCTTCCCGGAGTCCTATGGAGCCAACTGTAGAATAGAATAGAGCTGGAAGGGACCTTGGAGGTCTTCTAGTCCAGCCCCCCTGCTCAAGCAGGAGAACCTATACCATCTCAGACAAGTGACCATGTAGCCTCTTTTTAAAAATCTCCAGGGATGGAGCGCCCACGATTTCTTACTTCTTACCTACTTACTTCCAAGCAAGCATGCCTACGATCGTCCTGTGAACTCAGAATGAAATTTGCAGACGGAAGACCCGGTGCTTCATCCTCGTTTTCTCGTTTTAGGGTTCCGGATCCCCCGAGGTTTCTGATCCCTCCAGCGCCTTCGATTACAGCTATTCCCCATCTCAGATGCCTCCTTTCGCCCCACTCAGCTACAGCTGCTCGGCTCTGGATGGCACGAGTTGCATGTATTCGCCCCCAGAGGAAGGCACCTGCCAGCCACAAAACCACATCCCACACACCTCCGGCCTATCGACGTGCTCCTGCACCCCGTGCGGTTCCCAGCACTTGGACACTTTTCGAGCTTCCGAATTCTTTCCCTACGCCGCTCTGGATTGCAAAGACTATGCCCCTTCGGTCTCTGTGACAGATGACGTCTGGAAGGATAGGAGTTGGGACCTGTGCTACAGTTAACCTAGCGACGGCCGCCCGCACTTGTGAATGCAGGAGTTCTCTGGACTCAGGTCCCCCATTGTGGGTTTGCCAAGGGCTCCAAATGATACCTTTCTCAGGTCAACCAACATGGAAAGGGCAGGATGCAAGCTTTAGGGCAGGGGTCTCCAACCGTGGCCACCTGAAGACTTCTGGACTTCAACTCCCAGAATTCCCCAGCCAGCCACGGGAGATGAAGTCCACGAGTCTTCGAGCAGCCAAGGATGGACACTCCTGATTTAGAGGTTTCTGGAATTCATCAATGGGTTGAGTAGAAAGTGAGGAATCCTTCTAAACCTTGATTTGGGCTAAAACAACCTGTCTTCACTAAGATTTGCCATGAAATATCCAAATTCTGTACCAAGAGAAATTGATTTCTGCAACCTGTTGGGTGCATTTGCAAACTGCCTCTTATTTTGTATAATTTGTTGTGCTCTGCACTCCAACCCTGGCCCTTCCAGTACCATCTTATTTGACAATTTTCTCCATTCTGGTGTTTGCCATGCCATCAATGGAAGCCCATATGAGCCACATTTCCAAGAGCTAAGAATGCACTTTAAAGAACAATCAATAAATCAATTGTGATTTTTTTTTTTTACCCCCACAAAGTTAATCCTCTAGGAATAACTGCTGCAAGATTTCAGAGTGTGAAGCAACAATAGTATAATATTTACCCATAGAGAGAAAATTCACTGGGGACTATTTGTACGTTTAAAATGGCCAGCCCTGAAAATTTCATTGCCTCCCTATTGAAGAATTCTGTGAGATCTGGAAGCTTGCATACCTCTACCAACAAAATGCCCAGTGCTTGACTTGATCACTCTCATAAAAGCGACATGTATATTCTTGCACTCTGTTCAAGTAAGTATGCATATTTTTCCAGCGAACTGATAATCATCTAAGTTGAATTCACCTTAGGTTTTTTTTTCCTGTCGGGTTTCCTTAAGGAAGCAAACAAACTTATGAACCACATGCCAATATTTCTTCTCCCAAGTAATCAGTCTGTATGTTTTAAGATTTCATTAAATGAAGACGTGTGTTTTATTTGATCTGTTTTCTCCTTTTTCACGACTTGTCCTTCTTTCTGAGTTCAGTTTGTAACTTTACTATTTACTTTCTTTTAATAAACTTCACTATTGTTATGAAAACGTTCAGTAAAAATATTTTTTTTAAAAACAGCACTTTGAAAGACAAAAAAAAGCTTAACCACCCTATTTACTAACTGAAGCAATTCATTTAACAACTGTGGCAACGAAAGTCGTAAAAGGGGGCAAAACTCACTTAACAACTGTCTCACTTTGCAACGGAAATGTTGGGCTCAGTTGTGGATTGTAAGTCCAGGACCATCAGCATTCATTCTTTGGAGGAAAAGGAGGTAGGAGTGGTGACAGAAATAATTTCAAAAAAAAAAATCAGTGGCAGAGCTAAGAGGAGATCTGGGGAATTTTCTATATCCTGCCTTATTTGCTCTGCCGCAAACTGGGATTTCTAAGCTAAAAATTCCACTCAAAATTCCTGATCCTTCAACATGATTGTGAGGGTTTGATTGTGGTGCCACTGTGATTTTATAACGGTGCAAGATGAGATGATAGAACAGTGACAGCTGCTTCTCTTTATCACATTCATTCCCTCTGCTGCATTGAAAGACAAAGCCAGCTTCTGACATGCGTTTCTGTGCCAACATCTATTCTCACATGCATTGGGGGCGGGGGGAATAGCATATTTTATTTTCCAGTGCATTTTTTGTAAAACACCGGCTGCAAAACAGTGACTCCTGGTGGATATGGGACAAAGATTACAATTTTGTTCCAGCTTTTCAATAGGAGCTTTTAAAATCTGTTTTCCTGTTTTGCTAAAATCTCTGTCGGCGCTGCTGCCGAGGCCCTCCTTCGTCAAGAGCTTTGCCAGGCAGAAACTGAAGTGCAACATGCAAAAGAGGGGATCACAACGTGGAGAAGGATGTCCTGAGCCTGACAAAAAGTGATTTCGAAAGTCTTGTTAAGCATCTTCACTCATTTCTTTCTTTATTCCCAGAAGGACCAGCCCAATCAAGGAAGTCACAAATATTCCTGAACCAAAATTAATTTCACAGCCAGGAACGTGGCTTATATGTAGGGAAAGACAGGAGAAAAGTCCTTTTTGTCACCAATTTTGGCTGGCCCACAACTGGCCTCTCTTCACATTCCTTTCTCCATTCACACAACCTGCTTTGCCTGGTTACTGACCCACCAGAGTTAAAACTAACCAAATTTAACACTGCACCTTCGCACAACCATACTCAGCTTGTCAAATTAGATTGTGCAACAAAATGAAAGCAATCACATTGAGACTGGTAACCAACCCAGCCTTTGTGCTTTGTAAGCCATGGTTTAATGTTCAAACATGGTGTAGACTATTGTGGTTTCTAGTCATAAACTATGGCTAAACCAAGCAGCATATGGGGAACACCTCAGACAGATCAAAGGCACTAGAGTAGCACTTGGTCAAGACAGAGTTTCTCAATTTTGACAATTATGGACCAAGGAGCAACAGATGGAAACTAATCTAGGAGAGAAGCAACCTCGAATTAAGGAGAAATTTCCTGAGAACAATCAACCAGTGGAATGACTTGCTACCAGAAATCGTGGGTGCTCCATTACTGCAGACTTTTAAGAAGAGACTGGACAGCCAGGGTGTTTGTATGTAGGTCTTTGGTTGTTCGGGTTTTCTCCCGCGTAAAATTGGAAGTGTCTTGGCGACGTTTCGACGAAGTCCCATTCGTCATCTTCAGGCTGGTGTTTTCAGCTTCGTGCTTCGAGCAGCAATGTGTGGTCTTATATATAAAATTAACCTAAAAATTGAGGAGGTAAAACAATTAAATGTTTAATAAATAGATAACCTAGCTTTCGATGGCTGTATTGCTGCCATCATTGTCAGGGTGTTAAAAGCCAGAGGGTGGGGGAGCTTGTTTATAAGCACAAACGCGCCTGCACACGGCTCATAGACCTCGTTAGAACTCAGAAATACTTCTGACATGAGTGATGAGAGGATCAATGACCGGGCCCCATAACGAGGTCTACGAGCCTGTGCAGGAGCGTTTGTGCTTATAAACAAGCTCCCCCACCCTCTGGCTTTTAACACCCTGATGATGATGGCAGCAATACAGCCATCGAAAGCTAGGTTATCTATTTATTAAACATTTAATTGTTTTACCTCCTACTCCCTTCTCCCTTAATTTGCAGCAGCTGGGGGCCAGCCACCCTTCCCTCTCCAACTGGCAGTCCCAGGTGTTGGGCCACCTGCAACCCACCTGGAAGCAATGGATGCCCCAGTCCCCGGCTGCTGTCCTAAAGGCCACACCTTAACAGACAGATAATCTTTATGAGCCTTTTCTTTGCCTGCACCCAGCACCAGTCTGACTCCTAATTCAGAGCAGGTGAAGTCTTTTAAAGCCCCCATCCCATCAGGAATGCAGTGATGTCATATTGGGGGGTTACACAGAGAAGGTCCTTCCCAGCAATAGAAAGGTTGACCTCAACAATGGCTCCCACTGTTTACCTGATTGTAAAGCACAGGTCACCCTTCCACCTTTAGTGAGTACATTCAGGGTGGCTGAAACAGAGGAGGGAAACCAAGGATCACTCCCTATAACAGTGATCAGATATATTGTTAAAATTGAGGAACCTCTGGTGCATGGTATCTTCTTCTGCCATTCACGACCACCAGCTCCCAACAGTTCCTCATGCCCTCTTTTGTTTTTCCTCCAAATTCTTTCCCATTTCCCTAGCCCCTTGAATTTGAACAGATTTGGATAGAGAAGGATGGGACTTCTGCTGTTTTCATTTTTAATAAATATAGCCTTGAATTTGTGGTCCTTTGAGTTGCAGGTCTGATGTCCATTCCGAATCCTTTCTTGAAGGACATGGAACTAAAGTGGTGAAGCCTTGTGAGATTAAAATGTTTGCTCCTTTCATCTCCAGCTAATCCTGCCCACCAACCTGTGTGCCATAACTTTAATAGGAGACCATATTTATGGAAATTTGGTCTCTGGTTTGCAAACACTGCGAAGGAGACTGGGGAGAGCAGGAAACCAGCCCCAGTTGTGCCATGAGGACACAGCACATTGCAGACTTCCTCCTGGTCATTCTTTCTCGTGTCTGCAGAGCAAAAATGTTGCCCCGGGTCATGCTCTGAAGGTCAGGCGTGGCTTCAGAAATGACCCCAATCCTTCTGTTTGAAGAAGAAAAGCAAAAGATATCTTTTCCTTGAAGGGGAATGAGTGTTGCAGAGACACCAGCCAGATAAAACTGCAATTTTCAGGTGATCCTATCAGTGCAATCAGAAAGCCAGGGAGATAATCAGAAGCAGATGCAGACAGATGCAGATGAGTAATTGCCCCATGCTTTGGCTCCAGAAAAATAACCCCCAAAATGTGTGTGCACGTGGATGGGTATGCATGAGAGAGGGAAAATAAACACCCCTGGAGGGAATAATCTATAGCTGTCATCCACAGACAACCTGGACTTTAAGCAAGCTATTAAGGAAGGTCAGGTAGCACACACATTCCTGAGACCTCAAGGTCAACGGTTAACTGCAAATGTCAAGGGGAAGATTTGCAAGACAAACTTTTCAAAAAATGAAGAAATCCTTGCCCACGGGAGATTTGTTTCTGTCTTTTTAAGTTTAATCTCTTACAAAATGTGACTTAGGCAAAGAGAAGGGTACTTTTCCCCCAAAATTATTTTGCTTTCCTAAGTCACTTCTCTCCCACTTAAAACTGCTGGACTTTTTGAGTCCAGTAGAATACAGTAAATATTTATACACTTTAAGTCCAGTGTTTTGTTTTGTTTTGAATGGCTCTGATTAGCGCTGGTATTTGCCCAGCAGTTAAAGGCAAGGCTGTTGGCTTGTCTTCAGCAGGAACGAATATTTGCAAAAGGTGAAAGTCTGCAAATCTTCAAAAAAGGTGGCCAGGGCATGGCTGAACCCCAGGCAAAAGCTGGATGGGAGAACTGACATGTAGTGGTAGTTCTTGCCTTATGACCACGATTGAGCCCAACATTTCTGTTGTTCAGTGAGACATTTGTTAAGTGAGCTTTGCCCCATTTTCTTGTCTCAGTTGTTAAATAAATCACTGCAATTGATAAGTTAGCAACCTGGTTGTTAAGTGAATCTAGTTTCCCCATTGACTTTGCTTCTCAGAACAGTCATAAATAGGAACCAATTGCCAAGCGTCTGAATTTTGATTATGTGACCCCAGGAAAGTTGCAAAGGTCATAAAGTGTGAAAAATGGCCATAAATCACCTTTTTCAGTGCCGTTGTAACTTCGAATTGTTGTAAGTCGAGCATTACTTGTAGTTGATCCTTCCTAACTTCTCCAGCCTACTTCTAGGAAGTACTCTCTTACTACAGGTAATCCTTGGCTTACAGTCACAATTGGGACTGGAACCTCTGTTACAAAGGAAGGCAATGGTTAAGTGGTACCCAATGTTACAATCTTTTTTGCTGTGGTTGTTAAACAAATCACAGAAAACAAACTTCTGAAGTTCCACTGAATGATTGTGCTCACTGTCAGGAGATTTCTCCTTAGTTCCAAGTTGCTTCTCTCCTTGATGAGTTTCTATCTGTTGCTTCTCATTTTGCCTTCAGGGGCTTTGGAGAACAGCTGGACTCCCTCTTTTTTGTGGCACCCCTTGGATCAGGGGTCTGCAACCTTGACAACTTTAAGACTTGTGGAATTCAGCTCCCAGCATAGCTGGCTGAGGAATTCTGGCAGCTGAGGTCCACAAGTCTTAAAGTTGTCAAGGTTGCAGACTCCTGACTTAGATATTGGAAGACTGCTTTCATGTCATCCCTAATCTTCCTTTTCATTAAACTAGACATTTTCTGCAACCATTCTTCTTATGTTTTAACCTCCAGCCCCCTAATCAACTTTGTTGCTCTTCTCTTGAACAAGGTTATGGGTGCCCAGCCACATGGGCTCACTCGGATTTCGTTCTGCAGGATGGATCCGACAGTTGCCATTCAACATCTCCGACGCCATGTTTCTTTCTCTGAAAATGACAGCCAGGTCTTCCTTTACCACTGCTCAAATTCTCCCTGCAATCAAAGAGCCAATTGTGTGTGTCTTTGGGCTGAAATCCAAGCCCCCCCCCTCCAAGAAAAGTGCGGGGGTGGGAAGAATCTTAAGCCTTTCTTTTCTTTACGAGTCTGCTCTGCTTGGCCCTGGGCTTCTGCAAACACAGCTCCTGCTCAGGCTATACACACGATAAAAAAGAAAGAAAGAAAGAAACTCAAGAGATTGAATGCTTGGAATGTCAACAGGCTTTTCGGAAATGAAGCAAGAGCCTTTGCCAAGGCTCTGCTGAAGGCTTTCCTTCCTTTGGCGGGATTCAGCTTGGTCGGGCCTCCCTGGAGTTGGGCGAGGCTGCTTATCTGCAAGCCCATCTCTCAACCCCCACCTCCCTGCAGCCACCAAGACTGGGCTTGTCCACCTGGACTTATGGGGACAGTAATACCAGTCTAGTATTTGGGGGGTGGGGGAAGGAATAAGGTCTCTGCCCATTTTACAATCCTGGAAAAGATTACATGAAATAGACACCTGGCCTGGCCAGAGAAGGAGAGTGGAGCTGAGTAGAGCTACATGATGCAGGCTACAAGCTTCTGGGCAGCTGGTAGCTTTGGCAGCCATGACCTTAGATTTTTCTGCAGATGATGCTTCTCCTTTTCTCCCCCTCCTCCTCCCCCTCCTCCTCTGAATAACAGAATGAGCTTCTTCTCCTTCTCCTTCTTCTTCTCCTCCTCCTCCTCTTCCTCCTCCTTCTCAGAATAACAGAATGAGCTTCTTCTCCTTCTCCTTTTCCTCCTCCTCTTCCTCCTCCCCCATCCTTCTCCCCATCTTCCTTTTCCTCCTCCTCCTCCTCCTCCTCTTCCTCCTCCTCCTCCCTCCTTGTATTTCCCTCCACACCAAGTGGAGACAGCCCAGATTTTCAATAACGACAGAAACCCAGACCCCTTGGATCTTAATTGATGCGTTCTGTGTAAATATCTATGGATATATTTACCCATGCACAAACACAAAAAGCCGTCAGATCTTCCTTACTGTCCTGAAAACTAAATATCAAACATTCAAAATAAAAAGAAGAAGAAGAGATAAGAATGCCAAGATCTATTTTGCCAAGACCTTTTTTTCCAAAGGTAGAAAAATACCACAATTCAAAGTGGGGAGTTGCCACAGCATAAACCAGCTTCCTTCCACTGAGCTGTGTTGGGTTTCTAAAGGGAAAAACTGAACTCCGTGCCATGGAATCCATAACCTCTAACCAAGTAAGGGCTTCTTAATTGCTCAACAAGAATTTGGTTTAGAGGTATGGGAAAAAAAATCTGGGCTTCTGGTTGCACTGTCTGCAGTCCCTCCAGCCTTCTACCCCTGCAAGACTTGAAGTCCCACCTGCAGGACTGCAGAAGTTGTCTGCATTTCATTAAACTTCTTTGTTTCCAAGCCCACTGAGATAGAAGAGACCTCTTTGCAGGAGAGACACGCAATATTTCATGGCTGTTCATGAAAAGTGAAAGACCATGGACCTTCCTGATAGTAAATGAGCTGAGGGAGGATCAGTTGTGTGGGTGAAGGTTCGTTCTCCAAGCTTGTGGGCTGATTTTCAGATGTTTCATTACCAGGTTAGGTAACATCTTCAGTGAAATTTAGGGGGTGCCAGTTTCAGTGTTCTTCTGTTTATAAGGGCTTTGTGTGGTCAATAGGTCTTGTTATGGGGAAGTTGTGTCAGGTGACGGTCTTGTGATGGGTCAGGTGTGGTTTGTATCAAGTGAGGGTCTTGTGATGGGTCCTAGCCTGGTAATGAAACATTTGGAAATCAACAGACAAGCTTCAAGAATGACCCTCCACCCTCATCTTCCACCTGAGCTACAGATATTGGCCACCTTGGCCACCATCACGAGATCAGTTGTTTTAAAGTGGTTAAGGGTTGGGTGGAGACCACCAAGAGATGCCATATCTCCAGTTTTGAGAAACAATTGGTTATACGAAATGTCAAACTCCTTCTAGGACTCAACCCTGCTTCAATGGACTCTTCACTTTTACAGTAATGTTAGGGTTTCCCCAAATATTGGCTGTTCTTGTTGCTATGATTATGGGGGAGGAATTTGGCTGCCAGTTTTTGACCACTGGGCTCAAAAGATCTGCATGGTCATCTCAAAAGGAGTTGGGGACCACATTTTTGAGGCATGTTTTATCATTCCCACAGTGCAGTTATCCAAGGAAGAAGGCTGTTTCTGGTTGCAAAGTTCTGGTTGCAAAGATTCAAAATTGCAGCTTCTTTTCCAAAACAGATCCTGGTGTTTCTGTCCCATGTTTCTGAAACTTTGAAAAAGAAAGCAAGAGAAGCTGAGGATCATCTAGAAAGGACAGTGAAAGATAGAGAGAGAGAATGAAGGAAGGAAGAAGAGGAGAAACAAGGAATGGAACTACAGAGAAGCTCTCTCAGCTAAGAATCCAGTCTCAGAGTCCTTCCACTGGCAGACTGTTGTTTAAATCGTATGTATCACTTGTGTCATCCTGCAGAAGTTTCTCAAGCGTCAGAGGAGGCATCTCCTTCCTGGTATCTTCTAATGCTTGGGGGAGTGGATCAGCTCCTAAAATGGGAAGGGGGACAAACTGGGGGGCAGAGAGGGCCATTGAAGTCGGCTGGTATTGCAGGGAAGTTGCTGGTAAAGTTGGGATTGGCTGAGTCCAGGGGAAGTAACTCAGGGGAGCTTGCTGGTCAATCGCATCCAGATGAGGCACCACAGCTGGGCTTGAGGCCGACCGAGCCTGAGGGACAAAAAAACATGTGGGTCACTCTTTAGGTAACATCAGCATGCTAGAAGGGGGAGTTGTGAGGAGGAGGAGGAGAAAGGAGAAAGGAGAAAGGAGAAAGAAGGAGATAGACTGTGGGATCCTTAGTGCTCCTGAGCTTGGTTGTTTTCTTGCAGACCTTTCATTACCCAAATTAGGTAGCGTCATCAGTCTAGGAAGGAATGGAGTTTGGTCTTTGTTTATATACTAATGGCTTACCCTGGTGATGCTACCTAGTTGGGTAATGAAATGTCTGCAAGAAAACAACAAAGCTCAAAGAGCACCAAGGACCTTTCATTCTTCACACAATTCAGTGGCAAGACTCACCAAATGAATGGAGAACCTATCAAGGCAGGAAGATAATTCTGGGGCATTGGCTGGGAGCCCAGAAAATACAGATGTTAAGACCCCTTTTATTTAATTGTGTGGTGTCTTTTAACCTCGAACACCCAAACTCTATCAAAGGAAAGGGCAAGGAATTGCACTTGAGAACCAGCTGCAAAAGACAGCAGAACTATCGTGGTGATTAACGAGGACAAAACTTGAAATATATCATCCAGGTTCTCCCTGCAGATATTCAAATGTAATATTCAATATTCTGAGTCCCGAGACAGAACAATGCAATTTATGGCAGTCTTTAATTACAATCAGTGCCCAAGTTGCAGATTGGAACCGCAAAGCTCTTTGTTCAGGCCCACCCAGGGCAGAAACCAGACAATTGTGTGACCTCTTTTTCTCTGAGCTGCAAACAATAATCACCAAAGGATGCTTTACTTTCTCACCCAAACACTCTTCCTTCGGTCACCACCTGGGCTACAATCTGAAGCAAAGAAAATTTGCATCCAAAATCATTGTACTCAAGATGGTCCTCTGAGAATTTTGATGTCAAATATTTACCAGCTGCTCAAAGCTTTGCAGAATGCTCATTGCATATTTCCTAGGGGTGTTTCACACCCCGGGATAATTAATTCCCCTTGCTGGTATTTGACCTAGTTGCAGTATTGACTAAAGCAGAGAGGCTATCCGACCATGTGCAATTTTTCTTGAGGCAAACCTCTGAGCAATTGAATTGCAAATAACAGAATAACAAAGTTTGGAATCCCCTCTAATGGGAGGGTGACCATTCTTGAAAGAACAATGAAGGAGTGTGTTGCTACTTCCAAAACCTTCTTTGGTGCCCTGTGCTGGCATTTCCCCCTTCATACATCCCATGGCAGAAACAGAACAATGTCACAATTGCACGTCTCCATCATGGAATAACACAACCAATAGGGGGATCACCTCACCTGTCTTCAAGTAAGCCTTGCTCTATGGAGCAGTGATGGCGTAGTGGTTAGAAGGCGTATTGCAGGCTAAGTCACTGCCCCCAGCCAGGAGTTCAATCCTGACCAGCTCAAGGTTGACTCAGCCTTCCATCCTTCCAAAGTCGGTAAAATGAGGACCCAGATTGTTGGGGGCAAATAATGCTGACTCTGTAAACCTCTCTGTGAAGCGGTATATAAGTCTAAGTCAGTGGTTCTCAACCTGTGGGTTGGGATCCCATTTGGGGTCGAACGACCATTTCACGGCGGTCGCCAAACAACGCAGTCCGCCATTTTTCCCCCCTTTTCCTTAGCTGTGCTACTCCCTTTTATTCTATTGGCTCTTGAAAGCCAATAGAATAGACTCTCTTGAATAGAGTCTAATTCTATTGGCTTTCAAAAGCCAATAGGAATTGTCCAGGCTATCTCTGCCCTGCTGAGCCCGCCAAAAGTCCCATTCTGCAAACGACGCTGCACCAGTTGAGTAGTCCTCGACTTACGACCGGCTGGGGGTCGCGGCATTAAAAAGGTTGAGAACCACTGGTCTAAGTACTATTGCTATTGCTATGAAAGACCTTGTGTGGTTTTGGTCATCACATCCATGATGCTCAAAGAGCAGAGAAACCTCCAGCACACTTTGGAAGATTTCCACCCGACCTCCCACCCCTTAATGGAGAAGAAGCCAATGGTGATAGGGAGGGTCCCATATCAAACTCACCCCAAAGTTTGTGATCAGTGGCTGGGAGGTGTAGGTCAGCACCGAGGAGGTCCCCACAAGTGTGTAACTGGGGCAGACCGGCTGAACAAACATGTCCGCCGTGTAAGGGCAGCTGACCACTTCGTGAGACACGTAATCCGGGGACGTGGTCCACTGCGTCAGAGGTTGCAAGGTGGCCGGGGGTGGCTGACTCAACCACCCTGAATAAAGGGCTCCTTCTTCCATCAGGGGCAGCGAAGAGGTGACCAAATCTGTTTCTGAGTAAACTTGACCTTCAGAAAAAGAGAGACATGGGAAAAGTGAAGCTGAACCCAAGATGGAGAATGAGAAAAGATATGCTTTTTGGGGTGGGGAGGAAAGGCTTTCCAAATTTTGAAATTCTTACCGGTGGGTGAGTAGGATGGAAGCGACTGGTGAGGGAAAAACACCTAAAGGAAAATCAGAGGTTGGTATTATTTAAGAGAGCTAAACCACAAGAATTACTCAAAGGATGACTAGGAAACTATCAGTAATGCTCAAACGGCGACTCCATGTCAAAATTAAAGAGTCGGGGGGGGGGGAAAGGCCTGTGTCTGAGGAGGGTGGAAAACTCCCAAATATTCACATCTTGGCCCACAGCTACTTTTCATCGCTGTTACTGATGTGACCACATCTGGCTTTAATGTCAGAGGCAGTTAGAGCCAGAGGAAGTTGCTTATCATTCTAAAGCAGATTTTTTTTTTTCAAAATATGTCACTTAAAGCTGTGCGGACTTCAATTCCCAGAATTCCCCAGCCAGCATGGCTGGCTGGGGAATTCTGGGAGTTGAAGTCCACACTTTCTGAAGCATGCTGGTTGGGGGATTTTGGGAAGTGAAGTCCACACATCTTAAGGCATAGTGATTGGGGGGATTTGGCAGTTGAGATACACACATTTTAAACCATGGCAGTTGAGGGAATCAGGGAGTTGAAGTCCACAGAACTTAAACCCTGATGGTTGGCGGTTTCTGGGAACTGAAGTCCACACATCTAAAAGCTGACAAGCTTGAGAAACACTGCTCTAATGGGAAGTGGCTGGTGACAAGCCTGGGGGATCCTGTCCCAGGAGTGATTGTGGAAGGGCAAGGATGAAACAATCAATCGAAAAATGTCCAACCTTCTACCTGGCTGTCTCTTACCGCCATGCCTTCAGGAGCCACTTTGACATTTTGAGCGCTGCCCCGTTTCCTCTTCAGTAACTCTTTTACCGGCTCTTTAACTCGGACTCCTTGGTAGGGGCGGGATGGCAGGGGCTGCTCAGCTGCAGAAGCTGGGAAAATATTATCAGCGTTATTCCCCTCTTTAGTACAGCAAAGACGCTTCCTTTAAATCAGCGTTTTTCAAACCTGGCAAGTGTAAGAGGGGTGGACTTCAACTCCCAGGATTCCCCAGCCACCCATGAAGTCCACATGAAATCCAAATCTTGCCAGAGTTGAAAAACACTGAATTAAGGAACAGTGTGATTGTTTGCAAGGCTTGTGCAGAGCCCCCGGGGGCATCCTCTGGGAATTTTTATTATTATTGTTTAATTGGTTTAATTGAGTCCCTTGCGAGAGACAGGTGACTGTAGAAATTGAATAAATCAATCAACAAATAACAACCTGGGAATTATAGTGCAAACAAGGCTTTCTAGGATCAGGGGAGGGGAGGCTGATTCTGTATTTTATTTTATTTTTTAAAAAACAAGCTATAAATAATTATCTGGAGGTAAACTCTTTAAAAACCAACCTTAAATCTTTGGACAACCTTCCAGTTTTGAGGAATGTGGTATTATGCCAGCCATGGTGTAATTCCCCTGACATTCCCAGATCATGTCAATTTCTAGACAAGAAGCCAAGTTACTTCAGCCAGCTCTCTCTCGCTTTAAAATCAGAGAGTCTCTGTGATTTAATTTATTGACTAATCCATTCTACGGGTAATGAAACATCTGCAAGAAAACAACCAAGCTCGGAGGCCACCAAGGTCTTCACAGTTCCCACCTTTCCAAGGAGCAGAGAATGGTAAAACCTTTAGTAAAGGGTGCCAACTTTCCATTGGCATCGCTAAGTTCCTTCTAAATTGTTTTTTAAAGGGACTTATTTCACACCAATCTTAGCCATTGCTCTTTAAGCCAACTTCCCTTTGGAAACAGCAACTGTCATCATAAGAGGCTTTGCACGGCTGACTCTGTTTGAAGCTCAGTGTTCGGACTTTACACCCAAGACTTTGGCAGGTGACAACCTATCATTGTTATTTCTTTTTTCTTTTTGCTGTGCAAATGAAAGCAAACAGTTGTGTTTCTTTTCCCTCCCCCTCCTCCCCCTCTTGGTTCTCCAATATAATTGCACCACAATAACATTAAAATAATAAGCTTTTGAGAAGCTACAATGGAAATCTTTCCCTGTTTGTAGAAGCCCTTGAAAAGCAAACGTTTGCTTGATAAAGAAACAAGCGCACACACTCTCACAGACTTGCAAAAAATAAGTATCGTAAAACTTAATCCGAGTGTTTTATTAGCCAGCCAGTTGGAGATCTTGGCTCGCAACTAAAACAATAAAAAACAAATTAAAAAGGAATTGCGTAAAATGCTTTCTCACACCTTCCCACACATTGCCCAAATTTAAAAAAAAAATGCATAAGCAGGGTTTCTTAAATTTGCACATGGAGCCAACTTATTCAGGAAATTGTTGAGCCTTTCTTAAATAGGTGTTGGGACATTTCAAAATTATTGCCTTTCACAACTAGGTAAACCATCAATCCTTCTTCCCAGAGGCACCTAGGAATTATAGATTGCTGATGGGAACAGCCCCAAACTACGAAGACTCTTTGGGGAAGTTACATTTCTAAAAGATGTTCTAAATGCTCTATACAAAGTCCTGCACATTTTTAATTCCGACAAAGCTATTACTCCCTTGCAAATAAGCCCACACTGCAATTTGTCTTCTCTTCAAGAAGATCAAAGCAGAAATACCATCAAAAGCTCCCTTTTGTTAATTATTTTATAATTTTTCTAATTAATGTATTTAGATTTTTAACTAATGTTAAATTCATTTATGGTTTATATCTTTTTTTAAGACTTCTTGGTGAAATTTTAATTAAGCCTATATTCAGCTCTGGGAAGGTCGGGGGAGGGAATGGGAGGGTTGGGGAGGTTGGGGGGAAGATTGTTTTGTTTTTGTAAAATTTTAAAAATTTAATAAAAATTATCTTTGAAAAAAAGCTCCCTTTCTAGTGGACCAAAGCAACATTCTATAGGTCAGGAGCTCATACCTACCGGTATTTTGGAATCAAGATACTTGTGTCCCTCAGGATTTTATGTAAGCACCCAGATTATCCACATGGTTCCATCAAACAGGTCAAGAAGATATCTGAGATAGTCCATCACCCACAAAAAGCAGGTGGTGCTTCAACTGCACCATCACAGATACCACCTTATTTGACCATATATATATATACCTCCTGACTATTACAGACTACTACACTATATATTTCCCAGGAAAATCATGTTAATGAAAAATTCGACTGGCAAAAGAAAAGTGGCTTGCAAAGAGATGCAAGGAAATAGAAGAGACAGAATGTAGGCATGATAATTTCAATTTACACAAAAAAGTGAAAGAAGCAGTAGGCCTCTACAAAAAGAAAACCAATAATTTAGTTGGCAAAGAGGGGAAATTATCTTAGATGAGGATGAAAAACTAAAAAGATGGAAGGAATATATTGAAGAACTTTTTGAGGACACTAGGGATGATATAGATATGGGAAGTATAACAACTGAACCAAATATCACTATGGAGAAGGTTGAACATGCAATAAAAATAGCAAAAACAAGAAAAGCCATAGGACTAATGATATCCCAGTAGAAATTTTAAAATTGCTGGAAGACAATGGGAAGAATTTTTTTACTGCAGCTCTTCAATTGGATATACGAAACATGAAAGATACCAAATGATTGGCTAAAATCAACCTTTGTGACAATCCCCCCAAAAATAAATGCAAAGAAGTGTACCGAATACAGAACAATAAGCTTAATGAGTCATGCCCTGAAAATATTCCTGAGAATAATTCACACAAGAATATACAACAAAATTGAAGAGCGTCGAGGTAACACACAATTTGGTTTCAGAAACAATCTTGGTACACGAGATGCACTATTCAGCATTCAAGTTCTTGTACAGTGTTGTAGAAATGTCAATCACAGTGTTTACATGTGCTTCACTGATTTTGAAAAAGCTTTTGATAAAATAAGACACAGCAAACTATTAGAAATCCTGAAACAAGGGGGACTAGATGACAAAGACATCCAAATCATAAAGAATCTGTATTGGCATCAGGTAGCAAATGTGAGACTAGGCCAAAAGTACTCAGCTGATGCAGAAATAAGAAGACAGGGATGTATTCTGTCTCCACTGTTGTTCAATATCTACTCTGAGTCAATCTTTAATGAGTGTTTAATGAGGCACTGAAGAACATCAATGCTGGCATCAAAGTAAACGGTGTTTGGATCAACAACTTAAGATATGCTGACAATACAGTTCTGCTTGCCAGTAAGCATGAAGACTTTCAGCTCCTCATCAACAGAGTCACAGAAATATCTGAAAAATATGGCTTGAAGCTTAACACCTCAAAAACCAAGATCATGGTCGTCAGCAAACAACCCGTTAATTTACCACCAATAAATTCAGAAGGAATACCACTAGAAAAAGTTGAAAGGATCACACACCTCGGTTCTAATCTACATGAAAGCTGGGACATGACCACTGAAGTAAAGACAAGGACAGACAAAGCTCGAACAGCATTCTTCAAAATGAAAAAGGTCTTCTGCAGTCACAACATAAGCCTAAGACTGAAAATCAGGCTTGTCAGATGCTATATTTTTTCTATCCTGCTCTGTGGAGTAGAGAGTTGGATTCTGACAGAAGGCCATCTGAAGAGACTAGAAGCATTTGAAATGTGGATTTACAGGTGGCTGTTACGTATAGGCTGGGCTGACAAGATCAGAAATGAAGAGGTGATAAGCCGCCTGGGAAAGCCAAGGGAAATCATCAAAACAATTAAAAAACAAAAATTAGAATATTTCGGACATGTGATGCAACACCCAGAAAAATACGGCATACTCCATTTAATCCTCCAGGGAAAGACTGAAGGCAAACGAGGTTCAGGCAGAAGAAGAACATCATGGCTTCAAAATCTAAGGGACTGGTTTGGACAAAACTCTGCAGCACTTTTTCATGCGGCTGCTGATAAAAACAGGATCGCCAACATGATCGCCAACGTCCGATAACGGATATGGCACAAGAAGAAGATACCTCCTGAAGCCTTGGAGTTACATTTTCAGAGGATGAAACCTGAAACCTCAATGAAGAAGATGGAGGACTTACCTGAATGGCTCTTGTCTGAAATTGAGTCCCTTACTGGTCAGCTCAGGAGGGGGAAGACCCCTGGAGCTGACTTTACCCCTCTAGAACTATTGAAGAACCCCATGGTTTGGTGGACTCCAATCTTGACATCACTCTTCACTTATATTGACCCTATATTGTGGATACCTCTGATGAGCACAGAAACATACAGGACTCTGCTGCCACCCAAGGTTCAGATGTTGGTAAGTATTAGCTGGATTCATAAAATATGCAAAACTATGGTTTGTTTAACTGCTGTATATTGAAAAAAAAACAACAATTCATTTAGTTCCTCAACATGGTCAGCCCAAGGCCAAATGAATTACTTTATGACTTGATGTCACCTTCTGACCTCAGATTAGGGGGTGAACAATGCCAGATGGAACTGTTAAAAAGTTGGAAGGGACGTCCTCAGGAGATTGGAGGACTCTTCAGAATCTCTGAATAAGAAGAAGAGCCAATTACTGTGGGATTGTTGTCAGGAAAATGGCATTGCTGCATACAAGGAAGTCACTAAAAGTCCAACTCAGCTCAGCATGGCCCAATCATTGCCATGAGCAAAACTGTTAAATCATATTAATCATGTTTACAAGATGGATTGGGACATTATTCCTATATCTGATAAAAGGAACTTGGCCCAGAGAAGTGGAGTAAACAAGCAAGGAGCCATGGGATCATAGGAGGAGAGAAATGGAAAACAGCAGGAGGAAGCCGAAGAGATGAAACTTCTCAGGTCTGGGAACCAGCACTCCAGAGCAAGCCAGACAAGCTGGAGGTAAACATAACAGGGAACAGGCAAACACTAGAGCAAAGTATCAGGAAGAAAAGCTTGAGTGAACTAGAAGATAGCAAAGTATTGATGGCGAGTATTTGGAGGAAACAGCTGTTGACTAGCCACCTTCCCCAGCTTATCACTTCTTCCTTCCTTTTTCAGAGCCAACTGGAAAAGTGGAGCAGTTATGGCTAGGGCTAATTTTAAGAGGAAGCTTGATAGCATAAATGCAAAGATGGCAAATAGAGAGAAATGCATGCAACACCAGGAGGGGGAACACTCTCTTCTTGGACCTACTTGGAAGCTGTTTTGAAGAACATGCGAAGAACATCCATATTAGATCCATCCCGTGGATGCTGATTCCACACTAAGGTCTCTCCAATCCAGCACCTGCTTCCAATCACGTTTCCCACCAGATCATATGCATGGCTTAAAGACCAAGCTGTCTGCCATTGCTTCTCTCTCCACACCACCCCTGAATCTAGAGGCTCTACAATTTGAAACTCAAGGTTTGCTTTGCCGTCATAGCTAGTTGCGATTGAGAGCTGATTGTCTTGGACGCACATCCCGCAGATAGAAGAGTTATCCTGGGATATGAGGTTAAGGAAAACAGAACATCTCAACATCTCAGACCTGGGCAATGAATCTCTTTCTGACCTCCCTAGACCTTCTCCCTAGTTGACAAGTGTGAGGTCGGGTGACAGACTGAATCTGTGGGAAACACCTCCTGCCTCACAGCATTGGTGTTGCCAACTCAGAGCTAAGTCAACAGGCCGAAGATCAGGTTTATTTATTTGCTTGTCAACTGCCCTATCGCCTCATTAGTAAGCCAGAGGCCCTCAATTTGACACCCTGTCCAATGCTCTGGCAGTGTCAATATTGCAGATCTCAGATCTTGTCAAGTCCTGTTCACAGGAGGGCACCCACAGGGCCCAATTGCAAAAGTGACACACAGGCCTGGCTTTCTCAGCGAAAAGGATTTCTTGCTTCCTTGAAGCAAAGTGGATAATCACAAAGATGTGAACTTGGCAATGCCGAACTGACCTGGCCTCATTCTTGTGAAGTTCTCTTTGCCCTGGTAACCCACGTCCAGACTGATGTTGATTATTTTTAAAAAAGCAAGTTTTGAAAATCCTGCTAGCCTTGTCATCAGTGAGCAGCTGGTGTGCAAAGTTTCAGTTAACTCATCTATCCCCATGGGGGGGTTGAGTTTTGGTGTCCCCCAAGGGGCTGTGCCTGAGCGGAGATGGGCATGATCAACCACCTTGCTGTTTCGTCTTTCGGTATCACCATTTGAATTTTTCAAACCTGGGCTCTGACCCTCCCCCTGATCCACCAGCGAAGGACTCAGGAAGCACACATCCGAGAAAGGCTGAACACGAAAATGCTCTGAGAATCTAGGC
This sequence comes from Crotalus tigris, assembly GCF_016545835.1. Taxonomy (NCBI): domain Eukaryota; kingdom Metazoa; phylum Chordata; class Lepidosauria; order Squamata; family Viperidae; genus Crotalus; species Crotalus tigris. The sequence goes on along the minus strand of NW_024096953.1, from coordinate 2,544,120 downwards.
CTTGGGTTTCTCTGCGCCAGTTTAATCTGCCTATTCCCAATTCCTATTCTCCAACTATCGAATCAATATCTCTCCAAACTCCATAAGTACAACTTGGAGCCAGTAAGTTTTCTCCAATAATGCTGCATTGGAAGACTTTGGTGATACTAGAATAGTATCTAATATCTCAGGGGCTGCCATAAAGAAGAGGGGGTCAACCTATTCTCCAAAGCACCTGAAGGCAGGACAAGAAGCAATGGATGGAAACCAATCAAGGAGAGAAGCAACCTGGAACTAAGGAGCAATTTGCTGATAGTTAGAACAATTAATCAATGGAACAGAAGTTGCCTTCAGAAGTTGTGGGTGCTCCATCACTGGAGGTTTTTAAGAAGAGATTGGACAACCATTTGTCTGAAATGGTATAGGGTGTCCTGTCTGAGCAGGGGGTTGGACTAGAGGACCTCCAAGGTCTCTTATTCTGTTATTCAGAATGCCAACTTGATCAGTGGTTCTCTCTTATTTATTTCATCCTCGTGACACCACCTTTCCTATGGCAGGATGATGGATATTTCCGTGTTGTTGTTCAGTTGCTAAGTCGTGTCTGACTGTTCACAATCCCATGGACCACAGCACAACAGGTCCCCTGTCCTCCCTTGCCTCCCAGACTTGGCCCAAATTCATGTTCATTATGTTGATGACACTATCAAACCATCTCATCCTCTGCCATCCCCTTCTGCTCCTGCCTTCAGTCCTCTCTCTACCCCCAAATTTCAGGGGTGTAGGGACCCCAAAAGTGTTTTTTCAGGAGGCAACTGGACTTCCTTGTTTTTTCTTTGAAGACATTTCACTTCTCCTCCAACAAGTTTCTTCAGCTCTGACTGGATGGTGGGGAATGGAATGATTCAGTCAGAGCTGAAGAAGCTTCTGGGATGAGAAGTGAAATGTCTTCAAAGAAAAAACAAAGGAAGTCCAGTTGCCTCCTGAAAAAGCATCTTTGGGACAACAGTGACTGAGAATCTCCATAGACAGGGATAGGGAGTTCCACAGGACAGAGTCTGCCACAGAGAAGGTACACTTCCTAGCTCACATAAGATGGCAATATTTAGGGGAAAGGGGAAGGAGTATGCCCGCTCAGTTGGGCCTGGTAGGACAGCTAGATGTCCTTAGGTCCTGCAGGTAGTGACCACCACCTTGAATTGCACCTGGAAGGAGACTGGTACTCGGTGCACCTGAGAAGCAACAGAGGAGTTACACGGACAAAGTTAGGGGTCCCCATTACTGTGGCATTCTGGACCAGTTAAAGTTCCCAGGTGGGCTTCAAGGACAGCCCCATGTATAGCACATTGCAGTAATCCAGACAGGAGGTGGCCAAGATATGAGTGACCACAAGCCAGGCCTTTAAAAGTATGCTTGACTTCTTTCACTTGCTGTTGGTAAATGTATTTTTTTTTTCTTGATCAGGTCAGCTAATTTGTAATTACTGTACATGACACATAGGAAGAACACTGAAGTTCCAGTTCTATGCAAATTACTTCAGAGGAAGCCCCTTGGAGACCTGTGAGGATTACTTCTGAGTAACTCTACTAGCTGTAGGCTGGCTATGAATTAAAAAAAAAGCCCTTAAGAGGTTTGCCTGCAGCACTCTATAAAAAGACCAAAGTTTTATTTCCCTGTTTAAATAGTTTGATATACTTGGGTTCACTGTCTCTGTCAGGAAAACCTCGTTCCCCATTTCCTTATTATTTCACATTTTTAAAAGGCAGGTGCCCTATCAAAAATGGAAAATGTGTTTGCACTGAGCATCATGTGAGTGTTTTCTTTAAAGAAACAATGCTGCAGTTTTGAATTGTTCCATGACCCTTTAGCTGCAGTGACTAATTCTCTTAGAAGTATTGGGGGGGGGGGCGCCTGAGCTGTTATTATATAAATGGGAAATTTATAAGCCTCCGTGCAAAGTATAAATCTCGTGGTTGTATTTCTTTCACCCCCACCTGTCTGCAAAATGGGCCTTTGATTTCACTCCCCTCTGGTGGTCCCTGCTGGTCTCACCCATCTCCCCTTTTCTTGTCAATGAGAACTGAAAACTCTCGTTCCTTCTTCCTGCGTTCTGCTTTCGACATGGGAATGGTCTCATAACCAAAATGGCATCGTCAAGAGAGAGGAGCAAAGAGGCTTGGAGGGAGCTGAGGTTTGATGGCACCTTGATCCACAAAAGATGTCTCTCATGTATCCTGACTTACAGCCTAAATGTTGGAGATGTGGCTGTTTGGATGCCACTTATTATCATATTTGGTGGTCGTGTAAAAATATAAAAGCTTTTTGGATTAAGATATGGTGGAATATTCAGAGAATTTTTAGAAAGAGGGTAAAATTTACTCCACAATTGTTTTTGCTTGGTATTGTTACTGATTGTGATGCTAAGGAGGTTATATTGATGTTGAATTTGATTACAGCCGCAAGGCTGCTAGTAGGTCAATATTGGAAGAAGGAATCTTTGCCTACTTTGCAAGAGTGGTTTTTTAAAGTTTCATATCTGGCGGAAATGGCAAAGATTTCGGCTTTTTTAAAGGAGCAATCGCAAGAGAAATTTTTTGCTGTATGGGAAAAATGGATAAATTTTATACAATTTAAATTGGATATGAAAAAATACCATTTAGCTTTTTTATAACTTGTATAAAAACTCTACTTTTTTTTTCTTTTCTTTGCTTTTTTTTTAAAAAAATATTTTTTCTTTTTAAGGTTTATAATTCTTTATTCATATATATTTTGTTCTTAATTATCTTATAATTTTGTTAATTTCTTTTAATTAAGCCTATATTCTGCTCTGGGAAGCTCTGGGGGGGAGGGAGGGGGTGATTTGGGAGGGGTTGGGGGAGGGTTGTATTTTGTTTTTTTTTCTGTCTTTGTAAAAGTTTTTAAAAATTTTTCAATTAAAAAAAAAAGGAAGGGAAAAAAGAGGGGGAAATGTGATATCTGAGCTTGCGCAGAGACTATGGAATGTCAGAAAGGCAGAGAGATCAACGCATGTTGTTGGCTAAGGAGGAAGCCACGTTTTGCCAAAAGTTGTACTTAACTCCTCTTAGTTGCACTCAGGTGAAAACCCCCCTTTGAGGCTTTGCCTGGAGTTGATTTATGGTAGCCTGCAGAGATGGAAGCTTTGAGGCCACTCTTGTTTTCTGGTTTTCATAATTTCTGAAAAAAAACATACGCTGGATTGCATTTTCAAAGCCCTGCAGATATTCTCAGTGAGCCAAAAAGAGCAAGCAATGGGCTTGAACCCGGCTCTCCTGAAGCAGATGGGGGCCATTCTAAAGAGAAGGTTAGAAGCAAGAGAGCATTGTCCGAAAGGTACTAAAGAAAAGGGTGCCTCTGAGCTTACAGAAGTTGTCCAGAGCCTTTGTTATAATTCCAGCTAGGGCTCCTTGGTGCTCTCTGAGCTTGGCTGTCCCAAAAGAGCTTTTTCGAGAGGCAAATGGACTTTCTGGTTTCTCTTTGAAGACGTTTCACTTCTCATCCAAGGAGCTTCTTCAGCTCTCACTGGATGGTGAGGAATGGAAGGAGAGCTGAAAAAGCTTCTTGGATGAGAAGAGAAATGTCTTCAAAGAAAAACCAGAAAGTCCAGCTGCCTCTTGAAAAAGCATCTTTGAGACAAACATGACCTGGATGACTGAGAATCTCCATAGGCATCTGAGCTTGGTTGTTTCCTTGCAGACGTTTCATTATCAAAACTGGGTAACATCATCGGTGTAAGAGTGGCTTCCAACAAACTACTGATGATGTTACCTAGTTGGGTCATGAAACGTCTGCAAGAAACCACCAAGCTCAGAGAGCATCAAGGTCCCCTTCATTTCAACCCTGAGCTACCAGATATTCTCCTTTATTAATTCCAGTTAGGTTGGTGCAGGATTTAGACCACCTCATAGTGAAGTTCTCCTGCCTCAGATCTCCTCCTCTGGATCTTCGGCAAGCCACATCTTCTCCTCCTTACCTTCTCCACTCATGAAGGACACTCATGCTCTGCCCTATGGGAGCATCAATGCCGTAAAAGTGGGAAGTATTTTAGAAAACAAGCAGAAATTCTTTCTGCTCTTGCAGCTCTACTGTTCAGCAGCCAACGGCTTCCGTAGTTTTTGCTCAAGTTTTGAAAAGAAGAAGAAAAAAGACTTCACAACTCACATTTTTGCCAGTGCATGTCTGTGGCAGAGCAGAATCCCCCTCTGGTCCCGCTTGATCTGTTGTTGTGGGGGGGGGGGTTTGGGGGTAGTTCTTTTATGTGATAGCAGCCCGTCAGCATGCCTCTTTCAGATTTTTTTTTTTTTTAAAGACCAGGTTTCTGCTGTGGGGTGTGACATCGTCACATCCTCTAACCACAGATTTTTTTTCTCCCTCCCTTTCATTCTGTGCTATTTGATGTGGAAGGTGGTAGATGTGAAACATGGTCCTATCTGAGAAGAAGGAGGAGGAGGAGGTGGTGGTGGTGGTGATGATGGTGTCTCAGAAGACCCAAGTGAGAAGGTTGCTCTGCACCTTTGTCTGGAATAGTCCCAAGATATACATCTTTGGTGCATCTGAGTCATAGAAAACCAAACATGCATTTTACCTGTCAACATTTATATAGTAAATTTAGGATCTCAACTAAAAATCAGCCAGAGAGATCAATTCTCAGAGTTGGTGCCAGTTAGAGAAGATAAGACTGGACCTGATGAATCAGGAGATCTTCCGATAGACAGTAGACACAATCCCTTTGTCTACTCCTAAATCTCGCCATGGCTACCAAACAGCCTCCCCAAACGGGCACCAGTTCTAATCCAAAAAAGAAGGGGATTTTCTCTCTTGAATTGATAGGATGCCATTTTTTTTTTTCTGCTGCGTAAATGGAAGTCTAATTTTGCTTGTTAGCCCAAAGGCCACATTTGGTCTAGAACAGGGGTAGGCAACCTCGGCTCTTTTATGACTCAGGAATTATGGGAGTTGAAGTCCATGAGTCATAAAAGAGCCGAGGTTGCCTACCCCTGGTCTAGAAGGAGCCTTGCTCCCGTGCCCTAAATCTGGCTTTTCTTTATTCACGAAGGACTGAGAGGTCCCCAGCATTTCAAAATGCAGAGCTGGCTGGCGACCGAGTCCTCGAGTTACGAGGCCCATCTCTCTCTCTCTCTCTCTCTCTCTGTCTGTCTTTTTTCCTTCTGCAGAAGGTTCTCAATTCCCCTGGGAGATCACCATCTCGGCCCCGGAGAGGAAACACCTGGATGTGCTTCATGCTTCGTTGGGCGCCAAAAAAAGAGAGAGAAAGCAAGCAACTTCTTTCACATCGGTTAGTGTGTGAGATATAAGTTTCCCAAAGAGGGAGGCTGAGGGCTTTGGGTTAGTCATGCTTTCAGCAAAATAACATTTTAGCATACAGAAAAACGAAGAGACGAAGTGGACCTCTGCCAAGGCCGAAGGTTGAATTAAAATGAATTCCACTGAACCAAGCTGAAAGGGCGGGGATTTTAGCCTTCGACATCCAGAGTGGCAGAGGTAGACCTCTGAGATGCCACCAGCCTTCGTGGTTTTCTTCATCGGGTACCTGATGCTCAAGACAGCAGTCCTTCAAAGTCTGTCCTTCATCCGCTGAATTCCCCCCGGAGCCCTCCGGCTGGTGGTAAAGCCTGTAAACATGGTTTATTGCTTAGCACCTGGCATGGACTCAGGAAGTGGCAATTCATTCAGCAAACCATGATATGTCAGCATTATAATACACTTACCTACACATAAACGGGCACATATACAAATAGGTGGTCAACCTATGAAGACAATTGGAAGCAGACTTTCCATTGCTAAGCTAGGTGGTTCTTAAGTGAGTTGCATCCGATTTCATAACTTTTTTTTTTTTTGCCACAGTTGTTAAACTGTGCAGTTGTTAAGTCAGTCACATGGTTGTTAAGTAAACTGGGCCTCCTCCATTGACCTAGCTTGTCACACATGACCCCGGGACACAGAGGTCAACAAATTCTGGTTGCCAAATCCCCAATTGCGGATATGTTGTGACAATCATAAGTGCGAGGACTCCTTGTAAGCATTTTCTTCAGTGCCATTGTAGCTCCAGATGGTTACTAAGTGAATGGTTGTAAAATGGAGGACTACTTGTAAACATGCACAGCTGAGTTGTATTCCTCTCTAGGAGGAAATGCTTTCTTTCTTGTGCGTCTCAATGGGAGTTGGTGATGTTTTGGGTTACAAACCCCCCTCCCCACTTTCTTGCTAACTAAGGCCGATAAGAACTGGTCCACGTCTTCTGGACTCTGGCCATTCGTGACCTGGTCCACCAACAGCAATTTGTGACCCAGGTTAATTAAGGAAGTTCCTTAGATTTTTCTTCTTCTTCTTCTTCTTCTTCTTCTTCTTCTTCTTCTTCTTCTTCTTCTTCTTCTTCTTCTTCTTCTTCTTCTTCTTCTTCTTCTTCTTCTTCTTCTTCTTCTTCTTCTTCTTCTTCTTCTTCTTCTTCTTCTTCAGCCTTTATTTCTCATCCATTACAACACAGATTTTCTTTCTGAACATGTTTCTGCAGGAACCAGACTTCTGCTTTGTTTCCATGACATGGGTGATTTCTTTTCTTTTTCTTTTTTTTTCTTCAAAAGAATGTTATCTCCGGCTCCTCCTTAGAAGTGAACGGCCTTCCACATAGAAGGAGCAGCAAATAGAAAGGGGAAGAGGAATTCCTGGGGAAAACATGAGGCGGGCTACTGCCTTGCAAAGGGGTCAAGGCGGACGTGCCCCCTTCCCATCCCTGAGAAGTGTTGGAAATCCTCCCAAATTCTTGGTGACCACCTTCTTCTCAAGCCTGCATGATTACAAAGAAAAGAGTTTGGAGCAGGAAAAAGTAGATAAGGTTGTCATTCAGGGCTGGTTTCAGATTATTGGGGTCTTTGGGGGGGAAAAAAGACCTCAAGGCTGCAACTCTGTCCTCCAAGCTGGCCATTCTCCCTTGGAAGACCTTATTGGTAAGCCAGAGGTAGAAATCAACGCCCAGGAATGTCCCCAAGCACACTCCATCAAAAGCTCTAGAGCAGTGTTTCTTAAGCTTGACAAGCTGAAGATATGTGGACTTCAGCTTCAACATGACCAGCTGGGGAATTCTGAAGTCCACAGGTCTTCATGTTGCCAAGGTTGAGAAACCTTGTTCTAGAGCATCCTGAGAATTTAAATTTCGTTTTAGCTGCTTGTGACTGCCATGAGAGCCTACAAATAAATATTATGAATATGTTATGAATGTTAATGAGCTGCCTAAGTGAATGCCGCAAGCTTAGTCTTCACACCATGAAGACCAATTGCCCATTGTCTCGCTTCTTTTGCCCAAGGTACGGCCTCATGGACCTAAGGGACAACCTGTGCCAATTGTCCATCATCTCCCCAATCTTAAATGTTGCAATCAATTCTCAGACTATTTCCACCAACACCCCACACCGGTTTCCTCCACCTTTCCAATTGATTCTTTTCCTTCATCTGAAAAAATGACAGATGATTTACTACCTCAACTTGATGGGCATGGAAGAATGCCTTCTGTGGGAAATTTTGCATAAAGTTTTGGCAGGAGAGGGAGGAGGAAACAACATGGAGCAATCACAGGGTTCAAATTCCTCCAAAGACTGAGCAAAGGGAGCAGGACAGCTTGACACGGAACTCCCAAAATGGCCGTACAGGGTAGAGGAATCCTTGCAAAGCCTCATTCAATCAACTGCAGATCTTTATGTCATGTTAAGGAGAACTCAGAAGGAGCATTCCACAGAGTGGACCTGGCGTGAGAAGAAGCTTCCAACCAAAAAGCAAAAGAGCAACTCACACATTCATCACACCAAAGATAGCTGTGTACTTGGACTCTCCAAATTATGATGGAGTGACAATCACTCCAATGATATTCTTTAGATCCAGCATACAGGTTGTCTACATTTTAAGTCAAGAGTTTTTCACACTTGGACTGTATGGACTTCAACTCCCAGAATTCTCCAGATTGCATTGTCAGGGAGGAGGGGGAGGAGGAGGGGGAGGAGAAGCCAATCATGATCCTATGGTGGAAGAACTCCAATGAGTTCAGTTTTAACTAGGACTCTTCTTGTAGCCTAGATTTCTTCCATCCCAATAGAATGTTTAAAATGTTAATATCTTTAGTGGTTGCTAATGGACTTGGCATGTTTTGTCCTCTTTTGGGGTAAATCTGCCACCTGCTGGCCAGCTGCTCCATCAAACAGACCTTTAGGACTTATGAACAGAGAGAAAAAAACGCATAGTTTACCTCCAGGTATTCCCTTATCCAGTGCTTCTCAAATAGTGGGGCGGGCCCCCCAGGGGGGGCGCGAGGCTCCGTAAAGGGGGGCTCGTTTGACCTCGGCAAATACTGTCATATTGGACGCACGTGACACACGCAAAGGACCCGATTGGATAGACAGTCGCGCGGGGGGGCGCGAAATGTTTTCTTCTTCCTAGGGAGGCATGACAGAAAATAATTGAGAAGCACTGCCTTAATCCAAGGTCGCAGACACCACCCTGAGAACTTTGTCAGACAGTCCACGAAGCTTCAGGAGCCTTTGCAGGATGGAGAAGGCCTTCTGGGCTGGGCCCCCAAGCAAGTGGTGGAGGAAGCCAAATCTGCTCTTCACTCTCATGGTCTCTAAGTTTCCACTGTTACTGGGGGGAAAGTTCTTGATTGATCTCTCAGGTCAAGATTGCAAGGTTTAAAAGTGAGAATGCCTCTGAAGCACTCGAATCTCCATGGTTGAGAAAGTGCAGGAGATTGTTCATCCATAAACCAGAGCTTAAAAACGTACCCCACCCATACACAGAATTTTAACCTGGAGATCTGGAGGTGGTTCTTCAGAGTGCAGAAAACCACCAAGCAGTGTGTTTTCAAGAGGCTAGAGTGCTGTGAAAAAGAGGCACATGAAAAGTCTACAAGGTTTAAGTCAATCAAGAGATTTTTTTTCTTTTCTGGCACCCAGCAGGACTGGCATCTCAGCCTTCAGTTTCCTAGGATCTGGCAGATTGGTGGTCTTCAGCAAAGAGAATCACCAACCTAAATGCGGCAAGATCTGAAGTCTGGAATTATTTAGTGTTGAAATCTCAAACAACCAAACTAAGGAAATAAATTAGTTGGGAATCTATGTTTTCCTCTGTTTTAATCACTGTCTCTTTGTTGCCTGGTTTTAAATCTTTATTAATGATTCTAACAATAGTTGTAATTGTGCCAGACAAAGTGGTAAAGACAGTTTATTGCGATAAAGGCTGTTTCTTTCAAGTCAAGCTGATTTCTCAAGATGGCATGGAATAGAATAGAATATCTTTATTATCATTGTGTGAATTAAGGAAGGAAGCAGTTTTCTTGGCACAATACAGAAGTGTTTTTGTTGTCATCACCTTCTATGTTTTCTGGTTTTCCCTTGCAAGCCAACATCCTGATATTTCCTCTTCATCTCCTGTCAAATACTAACCTTTGTTTGCCCCTGTCTAGTTTTTCAGGATTAGCCAAAGTGGGTTGTGTGCTGTCACAGACTGAAGAATCTAAACACCAGGAGTGTGTTCAAGGTGGGTCTGAATTCAAAATGGGGGCTGCTATTGTGTAAACAAAACACTGTCTGTTTTAAGTCCTTCTATTGCCCAGTTACAACCTCCATTCTGACTTTTTTGTTTTCGTTTTTTGTAAAGTTTTTATTAATTTTTTCATACAATTCGGTAGTATTTATTCAACAAACGTGTTGTGTGAGTTTATCATTCACTAATACAAATTTAATTCCTAATCCTTTATTCTTTTCTCCAGCCATTGATAAAATAAGTCCCAAGTTTGAAAGTATTCTGTTTCTTCTTTTTCTTTCAACCTCAAAGTAAGTCTGTCCATTTCTGCACATTCTAGTATTTTTTTAATTATTTCTTCCTCTGGTGGTATTTCTTCATTTTTCCAGTGTTGTGCAAATATGATTCTTGCCGCTGTTATCACATGCAGAATCAAGTATATACTTTGATTATCAATCTTTTCTGGCATTATACCTAATAAAAAAAGTTCAGGTTTAAAATCTACATGTTTTCCCAACATCTTTTCTATCCCAAAGAGGTCACTGGACAAAAACAAAGGAACCCAATCTTCTTTGCAGCTTCACATTTACGTTTTTCTGTACACGTTTCTGCCAATTTAATTGCTTAGCTAATTGAGACCTGTTTGGTACAAAGTTTAAACTTTTGCCAAGAAATGAACCTCTTTTGATGTAAAATGCCCCCTCCCATGCTCATAACTACATCCCATAAGCCTTGGTCCTTGAATTATAGGTGAAGAGAAGACAAGAAGGACTTTCATAGGATTTGACTCTCCTTTTTGCAGCAAAGTAGTAAGTAACAACTGTATGCCACCTTCCAACCTGGAGCCAATCCAGGTTGAATCCTTGGCAGGGGGGGGGTTACCATCTATTGATTGGTAGAATAACCTGGGAATGATGTGTAGAAGAAATTGGCCGTGACTAAGCCATTGTTGGTGGAAGAACACAGAGTTAAGTTACTTCCCCTGTGCCTCTCTCAAGACTTGGGTGCTAAATAAGCTTTTGTTTCTCTTTCTGCTATAATTGCTAGTAAAGCTTCAAGTAAACAATGACTCTGCATGTGTCTTCTCTGAATTGCTAAAAAGTCTTGGAAGGATTCCAAAGTATGAATCTATGGAGTTTAATTTGTTTAGGTTTTCCAAATCCCTGTTACAGTGTGACATGTTCGTTAAAGATTTAGAGCAGCACTTGAACCCAGAAGGTATCAACAAAGCTGACATTGAATGCCAGGTCTCCTACTCTGAAATGGCTCATCGGTTTTCAACCTGTCAACTCAATCTCAAGATCAGTTTCCAGATTGGCTGCCACCCACAGACCAGTTGGGAGGGATTTACTCTATGAAGCCACTGTGCAGTTTGCTCAAACCCAGGATCACCCCATGAAGTAGATCCGGTTAAGAAGGCCATGCCATCTAGGTCAAGACTACAATTATTGTCACAGCTTTAGGAACAGAACATTACAGGTCTAAATGAATTTTCGGTCTTGTGTGAACTTTGGAGGGACTTGTCTGATGTTTTCCCCTGTTAGTTTCTTGGCCTGGGCTCAATCCCTGCTTATCTAACTATTGCCTTGGTAAACGGTTCTTCCTCTTGCCTTCAAAGCCTTTCCTTCCCCCCCCCCCCATTCAGTTGTGATCCTCTGTAAACTACGATTTGTAGTTTAACCTGTTTGGATACATCATAGGTGACTAAGTGAACAGATGACAGTTAAGCAAATAAGGATTAATACAAAGTCTGAAGCCAGTTGGTGAGTCCAATTCAGGCATAGCCAAGCATTTTATAGACTTCAGCGCAATGGATAGATAATAGTCCTTGTGACCCGTAAAGCTCACAAACTTGAAAGCAAGAGTTTGGTCCTACAATTATGGCCTAATGATCTGGGATTGAGTAAATTACTTCCTCTGAGATCAGTGTTTCAATTGAGAGACCATGCTGTGCACTTTTGAGGATAAATCCTTCCCAAGAGGACATATAAGAAGCGATCAATCAACCGCTGTCAACAGTTATCAAACCATGGTACCAAAATTAATAGTGAGCATTTGGCAATGCATTTAACAACACAAGGCGATAAAAATGTAACCACCAAGGATGAAACCACTTGTACGGTGAAGAATAAATGCAACTATGCCACACATACATTGACACAAGCTTCTTCTTACATATTAAAAGAACGTGTGAGAGCATGCCAGTCATATGGTTCTCTCTGAGACCCCGCCAAAGAAATGGGGGATGGATCTATATCCAACCATTCCAACCATTTTGGATGGGCAAAAATCATCTCTCTGCAGATAGATTCATGACCCTTGAGAAGCTGCAGCCAGAGGGGTCCATAGGAGGCCCTTTCCCCAAAAGGAGCTTTTGATGTATGCATCTGTTGATGAGCACCAGAAAACTGAGGGCTTCTGGGACCCAAGTCTTTCCTTTAAGTGGAGCCAACTCAAGCAAAAGTATCTGAGATTCTGCCACACCAAAAAACACAATCAAGCTATCTCCTGCTTCTCCTGGGCTGCTAGCAAAAACATCACTAAATTCATTCGTTCCTCTGTTTAGATTGGAGCAAGAATGCAGAGCTTCTGATGTGGCTGTCCAGATTAAGTGATCTTTCTTGGGGCAGAAGAACCACCATTGGAAGGAAGGAAGGAAGGAAGGAAGGAAGGAAGGAAGGAAGGAAGGAAGGAAGGAAGGAAGGAAGGAGAGAGAGAGAAGAAAGAAAGAAAGAAAGAAAGAAAGAAAGAAAGAAAGAAAGAAAGAAAGAAAGAAAGAAAGAAAGAAAGAAAGAAAGAAAGAAAGAGCCAGTGTGGTTAGGCCAGATGATTTTTCAGAAGAATTTCCCCCCCACCACCAAGTCCTCTGATGTTTACCAAAGGGCTACATTTCCATATTGGGCAGTGTCCAGCACAGTCTGGATTACACATTAAACAATGTCGGAATAGTTCCTGGGTTGCCTGAAGGTTCAAGTGTATTTCTCTGGAAATTTGAAAGAGTCAAGGGGACAGCTGCACAGAACACACATACCCCAGGATGGGCAAGGAGGAGCTCCTGCTTTGGGGAATGACTAAGGCAAACCAGGGTTTCCTCCACTCCACACCCTGAAATTGCCAAGAAAACCTTCCTTTGCTGCCAAGGAAGTCCATTTGCAATCTCAGGATCTTAAAAGGGCGGGGAAGTCCCTAGCAGGAAGGTTTAAAAAGTGAAGAGGATGCCACACTCACACAGTCCTCCTAAGAAAGAGGCAGGGCATCCTTGGGGTGACTTTACAAGCTTATTTGACTCTACACACACACACACACACACACACACACACACACACACACACACACACACGCACACACATAGAGTGGGGGGGGGAGAGTTGGGTGGCCTTGTACCCTGAGCTCATCCAGAGAGAGATGGATGAGCTCAGAGTGCAATTAGAAAGATTAAAAAGTTGTGTGGTTCTCCTCAGCAAATCTTTGCTTCTCCGCCAACCATTTCTCCGAATTGGACTAGAAGATCTCCTAGGTCCCTCCCAACCTGAGGATTTTATGGTTCAATCATGCCTGAACCAAGCCCGAATTCTGACTGGTGACAGGCAGGACCAGACCTGTTTTGTAGGGCACCAAAGGAAGGATTGCAGTGTGTCTGACGCTCCCTTCCAGCTGCTGTTGACCGGGGGGGGGGGAGTTTGGAGAACATTCCTGGTCATGACAGGCTCTTGACTTGCACCTGGAATGCTCTTCTTGGAACCACTTGGGAGTGAGGGGCTTCATTTGTACCAGGGGGCTTGCATCACGTAGAGAATTAAATATCTGCATTCAATTTTCCTTGTAGATACAATGAAAGGAATACCCTGAAGAGGTCAGAAAAGCTTCCTGGGGATGGATGGATGGATTGAAGAATGAATAGATAGATAGATAGATAGATAGATAGATAGATAGATAGATAGATAGATAGATAGATAGATAGATAGATTTCCTTGCTGGCTGGGGAATTCTGGGAGTTAAAACCCACATATCTTAAAGTTGCCAAGGTTGAGGAACACTTCTGTGGATGGATAGATGGATGGATGAATGGATGGATGGATGGATAAATAGCTCTTTCTACTCCTTTTAGAGATACAAACTAGGGCCTCCCAGAGAAGTTAAGGATCGGAAGACTGAAAGCTGATAAATGCAAGGTTGTTTTTTTTCATACCACATCTTATTAAACTGGCATTTGCTGCCACCAACTTTGGAACACCACTTAGAGAGGCAAATTTAGGGTGAGGCAATGATTGCATTTCTTGAAGGAAGTTCAGTAATACATGTATTAGAAGCAAAGATTATGCAGCAGAATTATCCACTGGCCAGAAGCCAGAGGAGAAGGCTTTCTGTCCTTCCCATCGGTTGAGGTGCATCACTTATCTCCAGCCTTCTCTTCTTCCAACCTCTCATTTTTTATGACCGAGGGCACCAAACTTCAAAGAGGAAGCCCAAAGGAAGTAGCCTGACCAGCTGCCTTTATTAAGCTCTCCTCCCTGGCTTAAAAAAAAAGGGGGGGGGGAATGATGATGACTAATGAAAGCAATTCATAAGACTACTGCACCTTGTTTGCATAGCTATGATATATGATCTGCTGATGCCCAGTTTGTTGAGATAAGGTGGGCACTCTCTCCTCCCTCGTTCTGGTCTTTCTTCCTCTTCTTTTATATCAACTCAAACAAAGTCCAGGTGCTTCACAATTTCTCACCAAGTGTAGCAGTCTGTGGCTTGCCCTGGCTCTGGGATGACATTGCTCTGGATCGAAAGGAAAACCATTTATCTAATGTTGATAGTCCAGACCAGTGGTTCTCAACCTGTGGGTCGGGACCCCATTTGGGGTCGAATGACCATTTCACGGGGGTCGCCAAACCATGCTGTCCGCCATTTTTTTTCCCTTTTCCCTAGCTGTCCTACTCCCTCTTATTGGTGGCCACACCCACTTGGGGGTCACCACAACATGGGGAACTGTATTATGGGGTCACGGCATTAGAAAGGTTGAGAATCACTGGTCCAGACACTTCAGTGGTGAAGTGGAAGAGATTCACTTTATGTGAGCCCTTTGTCTACCGGTTCCTTCGGGATTCCTTGGGCATCCCCATAAATGTTTTAGATAAATAAGTGAAGAAATTGCTTGTCCTGTTGAACTGGGCTTGCTTGCAGGTAAATTGCATCCACAGGGGAAAAGGACAAAGGTGAGTGGGTCAAACCAGAGTCCACCTGACTTCTAGGTTTAAGGGTCAAGACAAAGCTTTGGAATTTATGGACAAAAATAGACCTGGATTGAGGTTGAAAAAAATGAGGAGTGATGTTCCTTGGGAACAGAGGACACGTTTGGGTGAAGCTCTTCTTTGTCCCCAATTTTTTAAGTTAATTTAGTTTACTCAGGACTATCGGGCTAGGGCTGTGTCCCCCGGCCTTGGCCAGTTTAAGAGGGGTGGACTTCAACTCCCTTTGCTGGCTGGGCTCCAATCTGGAAGTTGAAGTCCATCCCTCTGAAAATGGGTAAAAAGGTTCGGATACATCAGGGCTATGATCTCATTTTTGAAATTCCCATTTTGAAATTCCCAATTCCCAGGACAAGAGGAAGAATAGGGCACCAACATTTGATCCTCTTTGGTCGAATAAATGCCCACTCTCTGTTCTCCATCTAGAAGCCTCAAGAGATAAGTAAAAGTGGGGCTGCAGGGTTCACAATTCTTTTACATTTTTTTAATGCATTGGAATTTGGCACGTTGCAAAACAAAGTTAACCGGTTTTCCAAAATTCAAAACATTCCATTGGTCCAAAACTGGTCCTTGACATTTGGAGAGACCAGTTCATCCCTTTCAATGAGCTACAGCTGATGCCACCAAGTTAATTTTTACCCACAGGGGTGGAGAGACGGGTGCTCTGCTGTCCCTCGTCATTTCAGCCCAGAAGGGACGCAGCCCTGATAAGAATACAGAATAACAAAGTTGGAAGGCACCTTAGGGGTCTTCTAGTCCAGCCCCTTACTCAAGCAGGAAACCCTATGCCATTTCAGTGCAACCTCTTTTTAAAAACCTCCAGTGATGGAACATCCACAACTTCTGGAGGCAGATTGTGCCACTGTAATTGTTCTCATTGTCAGGAAATTTCTCCTTGGTTAGTTTCCATCCGTTGCTTCTTGTCCTGCCTTCTGGTGCTTTGGAGAATAGCTTGACTCTCTCTTCTTTGGGGCAGCCCCTGAGATACTGGAAAACTGCTATCATGTCACGCCTCGTCCTTCTTTTCCTTAAACTAGACATACCCAATTCCAGCAACCGTTCTTTGTAGGTTTTAGCCTCCAGTCCCTTAATCATTTTGTTGCTCTTCCCTGCACTCTTTCTAGAGTCTCAACATCTTTTTTTTTACATTATTGGCAACCAAAACTGGTTGCAAAGTTGTGTTTCCCCTGGGGCTAATCTAGCTTATATTCCACCCAGAGAACAGAGGGCATCTGATACCCTCGTTCCCAACTTTAACAATAAATCTCCACTGGCTGAGTTGTTTGTTCTTCCCAGGCAAGGCTCGGCTCCATCTTTGAGGACCACAATTGTGCAGCTTAAGGAGAGACTTGGGCTGGTTCTCAGCTTGCGAACAAAAAGAGTTTGAACATCCAATCCCAGCAATTCTTCTTAAATATCCTTGTATTCACACACACACACACACAAACACACACAAACATTTAAAAATTTGTTTTCTTCCTTTTCCAAAGGTTATCGCCTTTCTAACTGCCATGGATTAGTTCTTTTTTTTTTTTTAATGTTGTGAGTCAGAAGTGCCCACAGGGTGTGGTCCAAAATGTTATATGGGGAGGCAGGGTGGTGCAATTGAAGCTGTGTCTGCTTTTTGTGTGTGTGCCTTGCCCGTGACTCAGATTGTGTACTTCTGCTTTTCCTTCTGTAATGTGAATCAAAACCAGGTAAAGTATTAGTACCACTTTATAAAGCCTTGGTAAGGCCACACCTGGAATCCCGCATCCAGTTTTGGTCACCGCATTAAAAAAAAAAAAGATGTTGAGACTTTGGAAAAAGTACAGAGAAGAGCAACTAAGACAATCAAAGGCCTGGAGACAAAAACATATGAAGAATGGCTGTAGGACTTGGGAATGGCCAGCCTAGAGAAAAGAAGCATTTGGGGGGGGGGAGGGATATGACAGCAGTGTTCCAGTATTTGAGGGCTGCCACAGAGAAGAGGGGGTCAAATTATTCTCAAAGCCCCAGAAGGCAGGACAAGAACCAACAGATGGAAACTAATCAAGGAGAGAAGCAACCTGGAATTAAGGAGAAACTTCCTAACAGAGAGAACAATTAACCATTGGGACAACTTGCCTCCAGAAGTTGTGGATGCTTCATCACTGGAGATTTTTAAGAAGCGACTGGACAGCTGCCTGTCTGGAATGGTATAGGGTCTCCTGCTTGAGCAGGGAGTTGGACTAGAAGACCTTCAAGGTCCCTTCCAATTCTATTCTAATTGATTGAATGTCTTGTTTTTCCACTGAATGGGGTGCTGGACGCCCCATTCTGAAGGCATCATTGCAAGCGAAATCCATCCTGTTAGTGGAAGCAAACTGGAGCTGCACAAATAGTCAAAGATCACCGTGCTCAGCTCAGGTTTATGGAGAAACCTCTGAAAAAGTCAAGTTGGCAAACCCCAAAGGCCAGGTAGTTTTGAATTATGACCTCAATTGAGCCCAAAATGTCCATTGCTAAGTGAGACATCTATTAACTGAATTTTGCCCCATTTTACAACTTTTCTTGCCACCGTTGTTGAATTGCTGTAGTTGTTAAATTAGCCGCACAGTTGTTAAGTGAACCTGGCTTCCCCATTGACTTTGCTTGTCAGAAGGTCGCCAAAGGGGATCACGTGACACACACACACCCCAGGATGCTGCAACTGTCATAAACGAGAGTCAGTTGCCAAGCATCTGAATTTTTATCACGGTCATAAGTGTGAAAAATGGTCATAAGAATTGCCACTAAAGGAACTGTTGCAAGGCACGGGCTGCCTTTACCCATTTCCTGTTATTTGACAAGAGGGAACCCCCTCCACCTTCAGATCAGAGCCTCTAGGGAGGGTGTGTATGAGTGTGTGTTTGTGTTTGTGTGTGTGTGTACAGATACAACTACTCAGTCAAGGCTCTACAGGCTCATCCTGTCTTTGCACAGGTGTGGGCCTACACCAGGTTTTGCGCTGCCCCTTCTGGATGGGGCTGTTGTTCACAAATTGCTGGGATGCTGATAAGGAACCACAAATGGCCTCTTAACTCGGCGTGTTAGTCCTGCCTTTCTTGAGTTCAGTCAATATTTGATCCTTTTGAAGGGTGGGTGGATGACCCCACCCTGCCCTTTCCTGGGAGCTGGGCTTTAATCGGCCCCTCAGCTCAGGAATAAAAGAGCCGACGACTCTCATTTCCCTATGCAAACTCACCTTTGGCAAAGCGAAATACTAGCTGCGCAGCCGGAGAACCAGCCAGGACTTTCCTTGTTCAATGTCTGAGCATCGTTGTTCACCAGAGGAAACTCCAATTAGTCCAGAACTGGAGATAAGCAGAGTTGGGGTGTGTGTGGAGTACATAAATGTCAGTTCTCAATGTGTAGAGCAGGGGTGTTCAACCCTGGTAAGTTTATGACTTGTGGACTTCAACGCCCAGAATTCCCCACACTGGCTGGGGAAATCTGGGTGTTGAAGTCCACAACTCTTAAAATTGCCAAGGTTGGACACTCCTAGTGAAGCCTTTCCCAAATCTGCCAACACTTACTCTTTGCAAATCCAGCAGATTGCAGGAAGAAGGTGCCCCACCTGTCCAACCAGATCCTGCATCCGGAGGTCTGTTGCCCCTCTTTGTGGTCCTTTGATGTTTCTCCAAGTCCCAACAGTGTGTGCTTTGATCTTAGAAGAGTAAGATGTTTGATCTGGGTCTTGAGCCCAAAAGGCAGTCTTGCGCCATCAGAAATATGTTTTGGATTCAAATCAGGAGAAACCGGATGGGTGACACAATAGCCGGTCCTGGCAAAGACATCAGGGGATTTGAAGCTCCAAGCACCAAGATGACCTTGCATGGTGCAGGATCAGATCTGGCTCTGGCCTAACGCAAGGACTTCTCCAGAGGAGGGGAGTCAAAAAAGTTAACGGCTGCAATCAAATCCTTGTTATTATTATTATTATTTTTACATTACATATATGTACAGGAAGTCCTCAACTTATGAACACAACTGAGCCCCAAATTTCTGTTCTTCAGTGAGACATTTGTTAAGTGAGCTTTGCCCCATTTTACAACCTTTCTTGCCACGGCTGTTAAGTGAACCACTGCAATGGATAAGTTAGTAACCCGATTGTTAAGTGGATCCAGTTTCTCCATTGGCTTTGATTGTCAGAAGGTGGCAGAAGGGGGTCACGTGACCTGGCACACAGCAACCGTCGTAAGTATGAATCAATTGCCAAATGTATGAATTTTGATCCCTTGGTTTGACTTTTTTGCCCACCAAGGAGCCCCCCCCCTTGTTTTCAGGAAACTTCACCCACATCTCTTTACCAGCCAGGATGCTTGGCAGAGTGCAGCTGCCCAAACGGGCATGGTGGCAGTGTTTGATGACACACAAATACACACTCACACAAAAACACATATAAAGAGAGAGAAAGACACCCCTTTGCATGCCCAGCCTTCCTTGGGACTGAATTCTCTTGGCTGTGAAGAGAACAAAAAGTAGCCAAATCCATTTCTCCCCGTGCCAATTTATTAAGCTTTAACAACCTTATTTTTTTTAACAACAACAACAACACAAAAAGACAAATAGCAGATGTCCCAATTATTTAGTACTGGGGCCTCTTGCACAGCCCTTAAATCAACAAAGCTCTGGCACCCTCCCACAAGTCTTATGCAGACAGTTTTACAGGTGGTGCCGGCAGCAGACAATGGCTGACTCACTCCCCTCCGGACTCAGCCCTTTGCTGCCATCTGCATGACCTCAGGGGACGCACGTCCTCCTCCTTCTCCTCCTCCTCCTCCTCCTCCTCCTCCTGGCTACATTTCAAGTGCCAGTGTTGCAAAAGGGGGTTTCTGCAAAAGAGCCCTGGGGGTGCAGGGGTTAGAATGCAGCATTGCAGACTAATTCTGCCCACTGTCAGCAGCTCAATTCTCACTGGCTCAAGGTTGACTCAGCCTTCCGAGGTTGGTAAAATGAGGATTCAGATTGTTGGGGGCAACAGGCTGACTGTGTAAACCATTTAGAGAGGGCTGTAAAGTGCTATGAAGTGGTATATAAGTCTAAGTTCTATTGCTATTCTGTGGCTCTTGAGGGCCATCTGATGGTGGTCTGGATTTCTGCACCCACATTGGGCAGACTTACAGAACGGAGCAAGCTTTCAATCCTTGCATTATTCTCTTCCCTTCATAATTTCCTGAGTAGGGAAAGTTCAGTGCAAAAAGGAGGGGTTGCCCAGCAACAGCCTTAGAGAAAGAGAAAAGGCTCTTTGCGGAATTTCCTATGAAGGATGGGTCGCTTTTCCAGGAAAAAAATTGCTGCCTCTCATCTTTTTGCTTATTTGTATCCTGCCTTTATTATTATTATAAATAATTCAAGGCAGTGAACATATCCAACACACCTTCCTCCTCCTATTTTCCCCACAACCACAACCCTGTGAGGTGGGTTGGGCTGAGAGAGAGTCACTGGCCCAAAGTAAGGCAGCCAGCTTTCACCTCTAAATATGACTAGAACTCCCAGCCTCCTGATGACTGGTCATCCAGCTGCCTTTCATGCCTAAGTCAGGATTAGAACTCACCATCTCCTGGTGATTGGCCCAAAACACATAGCTGGCTTTCATAGCTAAGGTGGGGCTAGAATTCACTGTGTTCTGGTGATTGGCCCAAAGTCACACAGCTGGCTTTCGTGGCTAAGGCGGGACCAGAACTCGCGGTCTCCTGGTGATTGGCCCAAAGTCACCCAGCCGGCTTTTGTGTCTAAACTCGCCATCTTCTGGTTTCTAGCCTGGTGCCTTCTCCCCTAGACCAAACTGGCCCCCAATAAGCAGCTAACTGCCGAGAACTGGTCCTAAAAGACCACAGACTCGTTCATTTATTTTTATTTATATCCCACCTTTCCTACAGAGGCGGAAGATGACCGAAAACCCACAGCATCCATATTCCTCAGCCAGCTTCTTTCTAGATCCTAATCCAGCTTGATCATTTTTGGCTTCCAAGATCAGAGAAGATCAGGCTCTTTCAGAACAGTTAGCCCTAATTTCCTAAGCGTGGCAAAGACCCTCTTTCATTTTCTTCCCAATTTGCTCCGCACCCCTTGTCATAGGAGCTTGCCCTTCCAACTCCAGAAAGCCCCTCAACCAAACTGTTGAGATTAAATGTTCACCCTTTCCCACGAATTATACAGTATTGGAGAGGAGATGCAGCCTTGCTCCCAAATGTGCAGAGGGTATAACATTACAGTCCTTTTGGTGAGAACCAAAATAGTGAAACCTAACCCTAGATTATCAGCCTTTGTTCCCAAGCCTTTCTGTTTGTCCAACCAAAAGGCATACACTATTTTTAGTGAATTTGAGGCTAATTTATAGGCTTGTTCCGCCTTCTCCAATAGCTGCAAGTTTGTTTAATGGTTTTGTCAACTCACAGGAATCTCAGCTACTACACCTTTGAAGAAGAGATGAAACAGGAAGAGAGTAAGAGGGATTCATTATTCCTGGAGGTGCATGGGCTTAAATGTTCAGCAAACACAATGCACCTGAATTCATGGACATTAATAACACGCCCGACATGTGGTTTAGACTCAAATGAGGGTTAGTGAGCCAAATCATCATCAAGGATGATTTTTCATTCTTGTCACCCCCACAAAATAGCCTTTCTGGCTTCAGATATATTACAAACTAGAATCTGTTTGAGTTTAATATGAAATGAGGGAGTTGGGTTTGCAAAGACAAGGGGCTAAAAAGTGACAGGCCTGTAGGTTCATGTAGTGAGCAAACTCATTATTCGTTTACGCTCCACCCTGTTGTGTGAATCTAAATAGGTAGGTCATTTCATAAACCATCCTTCCTTCAAGCTGGTCTTATCTTTGTGAACTTTTTGAAAATGTCTTTTTGACATCTGTAAAAAGTTCCTGAAAATTCTTACAACATCTCATTAAGTTGACTAGCAAATAAGGAGATATGAACAAGAAATGTTGAGGAAGTTTATAGAATGCCTGAAGAATCCTTCGCAGTGTATCTATGGAGGAGCGGGAGGGGGAGGAGAAGGAGAAGGAGAAGAAGGAATGCTTGTAAGTCAGCTTTTTTCAGTGCCATTCTAACTTTGAATGATCAGTAAACAAATGGTTGTAAGTCAAACACTACCTATAAAAAGAAAAGAGGCATCTCCTGGGGGATTATAGGCTGGAAAAGTTGTGACTGTCATTAGATGGGGGAGACAGGAGAGAGTGACTGTCACCAATAATAGTTTTGGGCTGCAAAAATTTGGAGGAGAAAGATCTGCAGACTGAAACACTAAAAATGGGGAGTAGAATTGGCAATCATAGCAAAAAATAAATAATAAAAAAAAAATCCTTCTGCTAAGTGTCCTTTCAGCTCTCCATACCGGGGGTGCTGAAACCAATTTTCATGCCCCAATAGCAAAGTAAATTTTATCATGGAAGACAAAGGCTGTGAGAGTTTGGTTAGATCATATTCCAAAACCAAGCAGCAGAAAGAGTAAGTCATAGGATAGTTTCAAGGAGTCAAGGATTGGAGGATGTGAGCCTATGCGTATTTTCCTGCTCAAATTGGCATTTTTCATTTATTTAGTTTTTGCTATTTTATTCGGAAGTGGTGTTCAACCTTTAGCCCAGTGTTTCTCAGCCTTGACAATTTTAAGGCATGTGGACTTCAACTCCCAGAATTCCACAGCCAGCAATGCTGGCTGTGGAATTCTGGGAGTTGAAGTCCACATGCCTTAAAACTGTCAAGGTTGAGAAACACTGCTTTAGCCAAAAAAAAAACCGTTTACTTAGAGTTTTTGGAGTTATAGTGCCATCTAGTGGATGAAATTACATAGGAACAGAAAAGACGATGTTTTTCAACCTTGGGCTCCTTGAGATGGGTGGACTTCAACTCCCAGAATTCCCCAGTCAGCATTGGAGAATTCTGGGGGTTGAAGTCCACCCATCTTAAAGGGGCCAAAATTTAATAATGCTGCCCTGGGTAGCCCAAAATCAGGAGGAAACTAGTAGTACCTTTGCCAATTAAAACAGTTTGTTAAAAGGTATCTGTTTTTGTGGGATACAGCTCACTGGAGAGGCTCAACAAATGCAAAATCTAGATTGGGATAAAGTGGTCAAAGGAATGGAAGGGGAAGGTAAATATTCAGATGCCGTTACCTGTGAGATTTTGCTTAATTCCTCCATTTTTATAAATCCTGAAATCATTTGGGGATCAGCTCATGAATTTTATGTGTCCAGCATCCACACACAAAAAAAAATAGCAGAGCTTCAATTGGACAATCACAGCTGCCATCTTGACCACTGTGGACACCCCACTAATCTTGGCTGATCTGCTTGGCTTTTGCTGATTTTCTGGATGGAAAATCACCTGGAAAAAGTAGAAATCCCAGGGAAATCAGTTCTGTCTTAAGCCAAGGAGATTGCACGAATGTTTCCAGCTAAGTCATCACCCAACGAAAGCAGCTTGAGAGAGTTTAACTGAGATTCAGTTGCAGAAGAAATGGTGTGGTTGTGTTGCAGTGAGCCACGTGGGGTCAGTGTTGAATCTTCAAAAAAAAAAAAACCTTCAATAACTTGGCTCTTCCTGGAAGACTTTGTGTGTAGGAGACCCTTAAATACATTTTAAAGCAGCTTGGCCTGCTAAGAAGACAAAAGAAACTCAACCTTCACGTCTCTTCCTATTTGGAAGAGCTTCTCCTGCTGAATTTCTAACAGGCTGCTGTAGAAAAGATTTGGGGTGGGGAGAAAGGAATGAAAAAAGAAGGTAATCCTCATGTGTAGTTTGAAATCCTCCATCTCATAAGAAGTTGGCCATAACTGGACCCACGTTGGACGATATGCAAAAGTTTGGAGCTGCCATATCTGGGTTACAAAATCCAGGAAATCACAAAACAACACTTGAGAAATTGTACAAAATGTAAATCCTTAATTGACTTCTCTGTATTTTTCCAGCCAACTTGATGTCCCACAAGTCCTTTATGGAGATAGATGATGTTTTTGAAATTGCTTGTGTGCTTTCCATTTTTTTCCCAAAACCATAAGGACCAGAAACATGAGGGTTTGAAGTGCCTCAGAAGCAAAACTCAGAAGAGGAAGCTCGCTCCAGTGAAATCAAGTGGCTGGCTCTCATTTTATCACCTGATGAACAATTGTTTACAATAAGTAATATTATTCTGTTTGTTAGCAACCAGAGGATGTAATTAATCTGACAGAGTTGATTTTACAACAGAGAAGTCTTATCTTTCTGGTCCAATGCCAGTTGTGTGTGACGAACACAAGAAGTCAAATTAGAAAGATCTGCAGCAGATAACAGCAGGCATGGATAAACTGATTCAGGTTAACTGGCTTACGTATTTCCACACACATACAGCTTTGTAACCATGAGGACTGGAAGCCTGGCTATTTTACAGAGTTCTTGACAAACAGATATGCACTATGAGATTCAGTGGTATTGATGCCTTCCTGAATATTGTGATGTCTTTTTCAAAAAAGAGAAAGGTATATATTTGGCAAAATGCAGCCAAAGAACCAGGTGTTAGTCAAAATAGGGTTTTAGAAAATGCCATAAAGCAGACTGCTTGTATAATGTGCCAAATGTGGTTTTGCCAATGGACTTGGGGGCCCCAGGGTGATGTGTGGACCCCACCAAGTCATTGGCTTGATTGTTGTGCCCAGCAGGGTAGGGATTTATTGGGGTTTGTATTGGGGCTTTATTTCTGTAAAGCGCCTGGACTCACCTTAAGGTGGGTGGCCAAATATTTTTTCTTAATATTAATCTTCCTCCTCCCTAGAAAGACGCTATAGGGCACTGCATGCTAAAACAACCAGGCACAGAGACAGCTTTTTCCCACCTACCATCACACTGCTGAACATCGAAAATGTACGAAGAACGTTTACAAGAATTGGGTATGTCTAGTCCAGGGATAGGCAACCTTGGCTCTTTTATGACTCGTGGACTTCAACTCCCAGAATTCCAGCATGGCTCAGCTTGGAAACCTCTCCCTTTCCTTCAGCATGGCTGACTCAGGAATTCTGGGAGTTGAAGTCCACGAGTCATAAAAGAGCCAAAGTTGCCTACCCCTGGTCTAGTCTAATGAAAAGGAGGACTAGGAGAGACATGATAGCAGTCTTCCCATATTTGAGGAGCTTCTACAAAGACGAGGGGGTCAACCTATTTTCCAAAGTAACAAAAGGCAAGAAGAGAAATGATGGAAACTAGCTTCCAACAGATGGAAGCAACCTAGAACTAAGGAGAAATTTCCTAACAGTGAGAGCAATCAACCAATGGAACAGCTTGCCTTCAGAGGTTGTGGGTGCTCCGTCACTGGAGGCTTTCAAAAAGAGACTGGACAACCTAATTCTCACAATACTGTGGAAAACGAAAATATTGGCTATTGTTCTTTTATGCAAGGTTTTGGCCCAGGTGAACTAAATCAGGCCTCATGGGCAAAGTATTGAACCAAAGTCTGTGCTATGCTTAATTTTGCAGTTTGTAATTGTACTTTACTAATATGATTTTGCTAAGCTTGCCTGTTTCAAATATATTTAGAACATAAAGTCTGGAACAGTAAGAAATAGGGAACTGAAAGTAGCTGATGGATGCGGGTTGCAATGTACAAGGGTATAGGTGGAAAGTTATGTTCAGCAGAAGATCAGCAGGTGGCCAGTAAGAAGTCAGCAAAAGTCAATAGACCATCTGACTACAGTCTTAGAACAAGAAAGGGTATAAAGAGTTGGGTCTGGACCTGATTGATTTGCCATTGGCCTATAGCTGTCCTTTGGAATTTGCTATACCAGTGGATCTCATTGCAATGGGTTATTAATGTAGGTGATGTTGTGTTATTATGCTTGCTATGTTCCAAATTATTATCAAAATAAACCTCTGAATCTTAAAGTAAAAAGTATTGTTTTCTGTTGCTGTCTTGTGTTCTTTTCATTAGGTTTTTTTCCACGACAGTACTATCTTACGTCTAAGGATATTTATCCATGTAGTATGGCTGTATCACTTTCATTCTTCTCATCTGTCCCACTACCTTCTCTTATTGATATAATTATGATGATTATATTACTTTGCTATTATGATTATTATTAGTTCGTTGTTTTGCATGTACACCGAGAGCTTATGCACTGAAGACAAATTCCTTGTATTCCAAATTCTAAATTCCAAATTCCATCACACTTGGTCAATACAGTATTCTATTCTATTAATAAATATAAAAATTGAGGTAGGTGCAAAGTATCCAGGAATCTGAACGTGCACAGGTTTTGGGGCTCCCTAGAAATGCAGAGCAATTAGGATACAAATTCCACAACTTGGTTTCACATGAACATCTCTGCTCTAGACTCACCTTGCATTGCCGTTGCAGTTCCATTGTGCTCTCTGACCCTCTCCATCAAAACAACGGGATCCAATTTCCCCTTGGCGGCTTTCATCCCCCCCAAGTGATAAAATATTTAAAAATGGAAGTCAACCTGTGTGTCTCAAAGCTCTTCAAAGACTGAACACAGTTCAGCCTCAAACTGAGGACTATGTTTGTCTTCATCTTGCTTTTCTCTGTTTTTACAGCTTGCCTGGCAGGCAATTCTCCATTGCAGAAAGAACGATGCAAAAATGGATTTAATTGCAGGAGAAGACAACAGAACTCATCTGCCTGCCCTGAAGGTACAAGGAACAATTCCAGAATGATTCCAGATATTGAGATTCCAGAAAGAGTACAGGGAAGAGCAACAAATATGATCAGGGGACTGGAAGCTAAAGTATATGAAGAACGGGGGCTAGAATTGGGTATGTCTAGTTTAATGAAGAGAAGGACAAGAGGGACATGATAGCAGTCTTCCAATATTTGAAGGGCTGCCCCAAGGAAGAGGGTGGTCAAGCTATTCTCCAAAGTGCCTGAAGGCAGGACAAGAAGCAATGGATGGAAACTAATCAAGGAGAGAAGCAACCTAGAACTAAGAAGGAATTTCCTAATAGTGAGAACAATTAATCAGTGGAACAACCTGCCTCCAGAAGTTGTGAATGCTCCAACATTGGAAGTTTTTAAGAGGAGACTGGATAGCCATTTGTCTGAAATGGTATAGGGTTTCCTGCTTGAGCAGGGGGTTGGACTAGAAGACCTCCAAGGTCCCTTCCAACTCCATTATTCTGTTTTTCAGAACAGGTTGTGCCCTCAATTTAGGGGGCTTTCAGTCTGCAGTCGTTTCCTCTGTTGGCTAAACATTGCTTTAGATTAATATTTCTCAGCTTCGGCACCTTTAAGATGGGTAGACTTCAACTCCCTCTGTAATCCACAGGGACCGATGCAAATAGATTCCATTCATAGTTTTATTTTGCTTTTCAAGGTTTCTTCTGC
This sequence comes from Crotalus tigris, assembly GCF_016545835.1. Taxonomy (NCBI): domain Eukaryota; kingdom Metazoa; phylum Chordata; class Lepidosauria; order Squamata; family Viperidae; genus Crotalus; species Crotalus tigris. The sequence continues at coordinate 2,517,029 of NW_024096953.1, read as the reverse complement.
CCAGCTGACAGCAGCTCCCCCATCCCATGCCCAGAAGGCACTTTCCGTTCTGCGGGATTGTCTTCTTCTCTCTCTTGCCTGGCTTGTCCAGTGAATTTCTTCAGTGCTAAAGTGGGCCAGGTCGCTTGCTTGCCATGCGGCTCGGAGGCAGCGCAACCCAAAGAAGGCCAAAAGACTTGCGTGTGTCTTCGGCAAGGCCGCGTTTTTCAGGTATGGGATTTTGTTCTATCCATGTGTTCAAATTATCAGTTGACAAAGCTGCCTTTCAATGTTGGCAGACATGGGTAACTGGGGGGGGGGTCCTTGCTGTTCTTTGAGCTTGGTTGTTTTCTTGCAGACATTTCATTATCCAACTAGGTGTTAGAAGGGAGTGAGGTTTGCTCTCTGTTCACCCCATTCCCTTCTAGTACTGATTATATTCTCTAGTTGAGCAAGAAGACAACCAAGCTCAAAGAGCATCAAGGACCCCACAGTCCTCCTCCTCCTCTTTCTCCTCTTCTATACAAACCCCTCTCTCTTCTAGTACTGATGATGTTATCTAGTTGGGTAATTAAACATCTACATGAAAACCAAGTTCAGAGAACCTTAAAGACCCCATAGTCAACCCAGCTACAAATATTCTCTTCTATTGGTAAATCTGCTGATCCTAAAAGATGACCAGAAGCTCCATTGTCCTATGGCAGAACAGTCCCAATCAGAAGGTCAAGTCTCCTTACAATGGTATAAACTGGGGGGGGGGGTGTGTTTCCTCACATCATGGAGCCCCACATTCCAGAAACCACAAGCCCCCTCTCCCAACGTCTCTCTCTCTGATGGTAGAATTGTGTGGACCTTCTCAACATCTCTTTTTCCTTCCCCTTCCTGAATCTTTGAGTCGGGTCTTAATTGGGGGTGGGCATTCCAGAGGGATGGGTTTAACTTTCTTCCCTTTCCAGCCCAGTGATGCTCAGTGCCCATGTGCTCCCGGATATCGAAACCTTCAAGAAGACAGGCGGTGGGATTGCGTCAAAGAAACCTATGGTATTTGTAGGGATGATGCTGTCCGGAACCAAGATGGCCGGTGCTTAACTAAGGAGGAGTGGGCTCACTACTGTTCAGATCAGGTGAATAGAGGGTTGTGGGAGAAGCCCACTATGGTTGGGGACAGGTGCAACTGGCTTTGCAGCCTCCATTTTGGCAACTGATTTTCCAGCTTGGTAGCACTTTCCTTGATTCACTCAAAGAGTCCTAAGCAAGGACCACCACAGTCATAAGTGGTTGTAAATTGGGTCACCCATGTGACCGATGCAATTTTATGACCTTTTTTGCAGCGGTTGGTAAGCAAATATTACAGTTGTAAAGCGGACCGATGGTTCACTATGGGCCAGAAATAAATGCTGTCATGTGATTGCAGGGTAGCAATCGCAATAGCACTTAGACTTATATACCACTTCATTGTGCTTTACAGCCCCCAACAATCTGGGTCCTCATTTTACCGACCTGGGAAGGATGAAAGGCTGAGTCAACCTTGAACCGGTCAGGATCGAACTCCTGGCAGTGAGCAGAGTTAGCCTGCAGTACTGCATTCTAATCGCTGCGCCACCATGGCTATATGTGGCCTGATTGACGAGTGCCCAAATGTGCTCATGTGACCATTGGGGGTGGCAGTGGGAACTTTAAATCCCAGCCGCAAGTACCTCCAGGGAGATTGTATGTCAAGGAGCATTTGTACAGTGTAAATTTTCATCCAAGGAAACACTGATTTCCCTCTGATCTTCCCGGCTAGGTTTGTGACATCCCCCAAGACTATCAAGGTTATGACAAAGTTCTTGGACTTTGCCTTTGTCAAGCGGGCAGTCTGGACAACACATGTGGTCTCTGGTGCCGACAACGGCAGAGAGGCATCTTGAAATTCTTCTGTGAAGACAGCCGAGCCCGACTTTCCATCGTGTACAGAAATGGCAGGCAGGTAATGAAGGTGGAGAAGGAAGTTGATCTTTCCAAGCTGTTCATTTTGCCGGAAAGCCAGAGTGCTTGGGCTGAGCATCTTCCCAACGGCTAGCTGAAGTCAGTGGCTTCCCTGTTGGGAAACTGCCAGCCAGGTTGGAAAGAGGAGTCAAGTGAGGACCTAGTCTGGAATCCTTGCATAGCTACAAGGACTGGATAAGCTGGACTTCCCCTAAGATCCGTGAAGCCTTATCTAGCCATTCCCAGGAGAAGGCAAGCAGTCTGGGGAGATTCTTATAACGTAGATGGTGGGCAATAAAAGTGTCCTACTACATCTAAACCTAGATTTAGGTTCCTGAGAGAATTGCCACCTGGAGTTGAGATTCAAAACACCTTGTCAAGAATGGAACAGAACGGAACAGAACAGAACAGAATAGAATAGAATTCTTTATTGGCCAAGTGTGATTGAACACACAAGGAATTTGTCTCTGATTCATAAGCTCTCGATGTACATACAAACAACAAGTGATAAATCATAATCATAAAATACAATCATCATAAATCATAAATTCTTCCTAGGTTGATATCTTCTGGGACGAGCTAGCAGTTTCTCTGCAAAGACTCAGCTTCTATGCTCAAAATCTCTGTGCCTCAGAGACCCAGGACGCTCAGCCAGTCTACGTGGTAAAGACAAATGGTAAGGACCAAGGAAGAAAGACGGTCCATATTTATCTCTTTCAGATTTTTCCTCTGGTTTCACTGCCAGCTCTTGACCTCCAAAGCTTCAATGCAAACCAGCTGTCAAACCTCTTTGTCCTGCCCTAACAGGAAACAGGAGAGAATGTCCTGAATGGTTGTCAATCTGACTTTAATGAAGAAAATGTCATTATTGTTTGAGGGAAATTCTCCTGATTTATTTTCTAAAGTTCGCCCAAAGCCTCGGAACACCAGAAAACAAAGAGGAGGCTGGAATAAAGCACGAAACACGGGTTCAGGTTACGAGATTGTGGGGATGACTAATTCCTTCTCTGTCGTTACAGGAAGAGGGTTTATAGGTGTGAGCCATCCTGAACCAGAAGCGCTGCAACATCTCTTTGCAACACAAAGCCAGATCCCACTAGCTTCCCGAAATTTGTTGTTGGATGCAAAGTCCTGGGATATTTCATGTATGTAGGCATCACATTTGCGTCCTTGTGTGGGTTTACCTCAGAGGTGGCCACCCTTTGGTGGTGAGTGGTCAGTCGTGGCATTTTGGAGAAGGGTCAAAGTGAGGGGTTATGCACAGTGAGCAGGACCCCATCACATCCATAGCCAGGTTCCCCCTCCCTGTGTTTTGGGGGAAGTTTCAGGGAGGTTTGGGGTGTCCTTAAGAGGATTGTGCAATGCTCGAGTCTATAAGCAAATAGAGGCAGTCCTCATCTTACAACAGTTCACTTAGTGACTGTTCAAAGTTACAACAGCAGTGGAAAAAGTGACTCATGATCATTTTTCACACTTACGACTGTTGCAGCATTCCCACGGTCATGTGATCAAAATTCAGACGCTTGGCTACTGATTCGTATTTATGACAGTTGCAGTGTCCTGGGGTCACGTGACCCCCTTTTGCGACCTTCTGACAAGCAAAGTCAGTGGGAAAACCAAATTCACTTCGCAACCGTTTTACTACCTGAACACCTGCCGTGATTCACTTAACAACTGTGTCAGGAAAGGCCATAAAATGGGGGCAAGCTCACTTAGCCAGTGTGTTGCTTGGCAACGGAAATTTTGAGCTCAATTGTGCTCGTACGTCAAGGACTACTTATGCAGGAGTGCCAATGTTGCGCCTGTCTGCAGCTCCTTCAACCAAAGGCAAGTTTTACCTGGAATTATCAGGCGCTCGTCCCAAAGGAAGATACCCTTATTGGAACACATGGCCAGTGGGCTTCCATGCCCCAGCCTTTCACTCCATGGCCCTAAATTCACTGTATTACTTCTATCATCACAATGGGGTTTGTGGGTCTCCCAGCTTGGACTGGCAGCAAACCCATTGTCTGGAGAGGGAGGTCTGTAAAAAGTAGTTAGGAGACCTCACATTGCCTCTCCCTGTTCAGTGGAACATGGCCCTTGTTGCTCCTTTTTGCAAGTTGTCTGCAAGGGAAACCACAACCCCGAACACGAGTGTACAATAATAAAATGTGATTCCTCAAATTGCATCCCTCTGTGAACTAAAATGCAGCTCTATTTCACGAAGGAGGTTTTTTGTTGTTGTTGTTCATTCAGGGGCTTCTGCCAAAGGTGGATTTCAATTTTCCCAGCCAGAACCTGCCAACGCTACACCGAGGACCACATTAACCGGCATCCTTAACCCAACGGTGTGCCTCAAAAGGCATGAGTTTCTGATGTTCATTGTTTCTAAAAGCCATTATCCTGTTTATGATGTGTAAGTACAGTTGTGAACTCCCACGAGGTGTGTCTTCCTACCTCCAAATGTAGGTCATGCTGCTTTTCATTACAATGAGAAGCATGTGTGAGCACCGAGTCATTTTCCCGTGCTATTTAAAAGAAATGGTGAAAGAGATTTTTTAACCACGCTTGCTAGTTTTGATAAGAGTTGCTAAGAATTTCTAAAATAAGTCATGGTCAAATCAGTGTCAAGCTATCAGCTATCCATTTCTGGTCTTTTCAACTTCTCCAGAGCAGAAGACTCTATTGATTGATTAGATTTCAGAATCAGAATAGAATTGGAAGGGACCTTAGAGGTCTTCTAGTCCAGTCCCCTGCTCAAGCAGGAGACTTACTACCATTTCAGACAAATGGCTGTCCAGTCTCTTCTTAGAAACCTCCAGTGATGGAGCATCCACAACTTCTGGAGGCCAGTCATTCCACTAATTAATTGTTTTCACAGTTAGGAAGTTTCTCCTTAATTCCAGGTTGTTTCTCTCCTTGATTTATATGTCATCTTAGAAACGTTGCTCAACTCTTCAGCCTCCTGGATCTAAAGCCATTCTCGGTGTTTTGTTCCATTGACTGATCCTTATTCTTGGGTGAAGTTGCAGATTAAATATTGGAGGAACATCTTTTGGGGATGGAGATCTTGTACACATCTGCTCCCTTTTGTCTTGTCTTTCTTCCTAGCAATAATTTATACAATACAAACCAAGATTTTGACTGGGGCGCTTTCCGCAAACTCGCAGAGGAAATGAGATTGGCTTCCAGCTGGACCAGCTTTTTCTTCTTCCTATACCAGTTCTATGATCCTGGCACTTACGTCTTGAGGCTGAGTAGCAATCAGCACAAGAAAATGGTGGGTTTCAGGACAAAGGCAGCCCTTGGAATGAGTATGCTATCGTCCTTATGATGGGGTGGGAGATTTATCAAATGGGATAATGGTTCAGTTCTTCATTCATATCGTTTTGATCAGCACCCTTCACCACGGATCTCTTAAAGGATGTGTATAATTTTTAATTTACTTACTTTGAGACCCAAACCATTGCAAGGTAAAACTAAACATTGAGTATAAAGACAGATATAATAATTACAGAGCAGATTTTCTCAACTTTGGCAACTTTAAGATGGGTGAACTTCAACTCCCAGAATTCCTCAGCTAGGGGGAATTGAGGTCCTGACATCTTCAAGTTGCCAAGGTTGAGAAACACTGCTGTGGATGGATGGATGGATGGATGGATGGATGGATGGATGACTGACAGACAGACTGATAGATAGATTGATTGATTGATAGAAGATAAATATAGGTAGGTAGGCAGGCAGATAGGCAGACAGATAGGCAGACAGACAGATAGAACTTTCTGTCCCTTTTAGAGGCAGACGTCAGGCAGACATACAGAAAAGACAGATAGACTGATAGATTGATAGAGGATAGAGATAGATAGATAGATGATAGATAGATAGATAGATAGATAGATAGATAGATAGATAGATAGATAGGACAGAGATAGGGAGATAGAACTTTCTGCCCCTTTTAGAGGAAGAGCGTAGCTGGTTAGGGAACACTGGGAGTTGAAGTGCACCCATTTTAACGTGGCCAAGGTTGAGGAACACTATTCTAGAATATATGACAACGTCACACCTCCAGATTCTGACTTAATTTCTCCTTCCCATGTGTTCCTTTTGAAAAGTATATCCGAATCCTGCCATTTGGTGGACAATGTTACGAAGAAGGACCATTCTACCCAACATCTCCTGGTTATGTTGTTCAAGTAGGCATCGCAAAGATCCCAGATCTAGTTCTGAAGCCTGATTGGCCGGCAATCATTGGAATAATAATCACCCTCATCTTCCTCATTCTCCTCCATCTCATGCTGATTGTAAGTTCAGACAACAACATTAACAACAACAGTGTTGTTGTTAACAACAATCAAAATAAATAAAATTGTGTGCATAAGTTTTCTTAGACTTTTTTCTTGCTTCTGTAAGCCTTTTTCCTCCCCAAATGTTGCAGATTCTTTGCCAAGCTTTTGGATGGGCCAGGAAAGCAAATTCCACTCCTCAATTCCGAAAGCTGCAGTTGAAATATAATCTGGATCAATATTCCTCCAGGGAATCCAAAATGGTTCTCATCCAGAAATACCCATCTGGTGTGCAAACAAGGGGGTGTTTGGAGAAAAATCCCAACCACGTGGAAAGAAGAGAAGGTAGATATTATTTTATGCAATAAAAATAAAACGCACATCCACAAAGAATTAGCTTGAGATGAATGCTTCCACTGACTGCTGCTGAAGAAATTGCACTGTAATTATCTCCTTGCAAATAGCTCACTTTGAAATTAGCACAGACTGGGGGATATCTACTGAATGAGAAAGCTGGGGTGATCCAGTGCGCTGGCTGGGGAATTCTGGGAGTTAAAGTCCACACGTCTTAAAGTCATCAAAGTTTGGAGATCCCTGCTCTAAACCAACAATTCTCAGCCTTAGCAAATTGAAGATATGTGGACTTCAACTCCCAGAAATCTGCATAGCTGACTGGGGAATTTTGGGAGTTGAAGTCCACACAGCTTAGAGTTGCCAAGGTTGAGAAACACTTTTCTCTCAACTTTTATATTTCAACCCTGGGCTATGGGAGTAGTAATTTACTCTTCATGCTTAGGCTTTTAACTGGACAAGCAAATAAACTTGCTATTAATTAACAGTGTTAAGTTAGATTATCGGCTAACCACAAATTAACTTTCTGGCTCTCTTCTCCTCTATATCTGTAGCTTTCTGTTCTTATTACGGGAGACAGTATTGTAATACTATTTGTACTAAGTAGCATACATTTTGTGGTATACTTTATATGGCTATTACTATTTGCCCTAAGAAGTATGCATTAAGTGTCATTCTCTTCGTAGATCAGTGCAAAGTATGGGACTCCGAAGACCTCATAGACCTTGACTCATTTAACACCAATGTGTTTTTTGAAATTCTGCTTACACAGTCTCTGGCCGTGACAACCAAACTCAGCCAGTTTAAAGAAGAGGTGAGTTATCTCCATGTACAAGTCAAGGAATTGTGGATTTATTCCATGCAGAAATTAAGATGTTTTTTTTCCTCTCCTTAAAGACTAATGGGCAAGCAGCAAATTATTTGTTGTGTGTTTGTATGTGTGTGATGCAGAGAAACTTCTCTCCAGCGGAGAAGCCCTGGTCATCTTCTGTAAACTTTGGAATACATACATACATACATACATACATACATACATACATACATACATACATATAGTACATACATACATACATACATACATACATATATGTCCTTGAAAGCTGCAAAATTGCGAATCCCGGGCATATTTGTTCAATAACACAATCTTCGATCTCCAGGAGAGGTATAAACCAGTTGTTTATTGCTAAAAAGATATTTAAAAACAATAAAAACCACTATTTACAATGTTAAAAGAAACAACTTAGCTTTCGCTGGTCCCCTGCCAGCGTCCTCAGAGTGGGGCTCAGGGGGTGGGGAGATTCTTTTTATACACCTTGCTGGTCTAACTGCTTACTCATTGCCCGTGTGATAGGGCCACCCCTCCTGATTAACTGTAATTGCCTTGGTTGCCCCGCCTTCTCTTTTTTGCACTCCAATTCCACACTTTTCCCCTCTCTCATCCTTGTCAATCTCCTCCCTCCCAGCACCATGGCTGCCGGTGTGCTCTCTAACCGCTCCCTCCTACTCATTCCAGGCTGCGCATTCAGACCCAGTGTTCCAAAAGGCTTGCCATCAGCGCTCCCCTCCCTTCTGGCCCGTTGGTCTGCACGCTGTTCCTGCCTGCCGTCATCCATTCCTGTCAGTCTTTTTTTCTCCGATTTCACTCCACCCCCGGGTGTGTGCAGGCTCCATAGTGCCTCATCCTTCTGGTCCATCTGCCCACAACTGGTGGGGATGCCTATCGGCTTGCTCTTAGGCTCAGCCTTTCTCATCCTCATTAGCCTTATCTCCCCCAATTTCCTTTCATACCTGGCTGTGCGTGCGCACAATCGTGTCCCGTCTCTCTGCCCCGTCTGCTTACGGTCAGCTGGACTATCCGCTGACGCCTCTTAAAGTCCAACCTCCCCCCTCTTTTTTATCCCTTTCGCCCTCCTTCCCCCTGTTGGCTACCCCTGTCTTGTTTGGTATCCCTGTCCTACGTGTTTTGGGTTGTACGGTCAGTCCAGCATTCCCAATGCCCCCTCATTGTCATCTCCCCCCCTGCGACCCTTCACCATGCTCACTTCCTCCCTCCTTTTCACCCCATCCATCCATCCATGATTCCAATATTTCACCATCCATCCCTATCGTCCCTATTCCCTCCAAATCCTTTCTTTGCCTAGCCATGCGATGACTGCCTTGCCCGGTTCTGGTTCTGCCTCTGGTAAGCAATGGCTGACTACCAACCAGAATTTTGGGCCAGATATGTGGATGACACATTCGCCATTATCAAATGAATGAAAAAAACTGCCTTTTTGGAAAAATTGAACACAATATTCCCGGACATACAATTCATGGCGGAGGAGGAAGCCAATGGCAGTTTGGCCTTCCTGGACGAGTTGGTCACACGCCAAACCAATGGTGCCCTCCACACAACGGTATATAGAAAAGCCACTCAAACCGATAGGATGCTGCATTACACGAGTAATCACCCATAAGATCGCATGCATTAGAATGCTATTCGCACGCATAGACACGCACTGTAACACTAAAAAGGCCAAGCAACTGGAATGTGCCCGCCTCCATCAGGTGTGTAGGTGGAACGGCTACCCAACCAGCTTCACCCGAAGATATATAAGAGCCGAGGTGGCGCAGCAGTTAGAGTGCAGTACTGCAGGCCACTTTAGCTGACTGTGTTCAGCAGGTCAGCGGTTCAAATCTCACCGGCTCAAGGTTGACTCAGCCTTCCATCCTTCCGGGGTAGGTAAAATGAGGACCCAGATTGTTGGGGGCAATGTAAATATATATATACATTGCTTACTGGTGTACACCACTTAGAGAGTGCTCGCACTTAAAGCGGTATATAAGTCTCAGAAATAAATAAATAAATATAGCAAACGCCAAGAACCCCGCAGGGCACCGGATGACCTAGGGACAACATCCTGACCTAGGGACAACAATGATACCGTATGTCCAGGGAGTATCAGAGGCAACAGCGCAGATATTAGGGCCTTATAACATCAAAGTGGCTCACCGACCCGACCAAACACTTCGGATGAAAGCGATGCGTCCCAAGCAACCTCTACCAAAGGAAGAAAAGTCATCGGTCGTATACAGGGTACACTGCAAGGATTGCCAATGTAACTATACGGGGGAGACGGCCAAACGGATAAAAACCAGAATACATGAACACAGATTGGCCGTCAGAAGGCAGGAGCAGTACTCCCAAATATGGACGCATATGGTTAACAATGGGCACTCATTTGATTTCAAGGGAGCAGAAGTCATCGTCCAGGATGCCCCCAAAGGAGAACGCCTGCTGAAGGAGGCCTGGCTCTCCAACATGGATTCAATCGATCGATGCATAGAATTGCCCCCCGGCAAACCAGACATTAAAAATACACGAGGAGCAAGTCAGGATGCGGATGGCGCTTGCCAGAGGCAGAACCCGAACCGGGGAAGGCAGTCATCGCATGGCTAGGCAAAGAAAGGATGTGGAGGGAATAGGGACGATAGGGATGGATGGTGAAATATTGGAATCACGGATGGATGGATGGGGTGAAAAGGAGGGAGGAAGTGAGCATGGTGAAGGGTCGCGGGGGGGGAGGTGACAATGAGGGGGCATTGGGAATACTGGACCTGACCGTAAGACCCAAAATATGTAGGACAGGGATACCAAACAAGACAGGGTTAGCCAAGAGGGGAAGGAGGGGGAAAGAGATTAAAAAAGGGGGGGAGGTTGGACTTAAAGAGGAGCCAGTGGATAGTCCAGCTGACCGTAGGCAGACGGGGCAGAGAGACGGGACATGATCGTGCGCACGCACAGCCAGGTATGAAAGGAAATTGGGGGAGATAAGGCTAACGAGGATGAGAAAGGCTGAGCCTAAGAGCAAGCCGATAGGCATCCCCACCAGTTGTGGGCAGACGGAGCAGAAGGATGAGGCACGATGGAGCGTGCACACACCCGGGGGTGGAGGGAAATTGGAGAAAAAGAGACTGACAGGAATGGATGAGGGCAGGCAGGAACAGCGTGCAGACCAACGGGCCAGAAGGGAGGGGAGCCCTGATGGCAAGCCTTTTGGAACACTGGGTCTGAATGCGCAGCCTGGAATGAGTAGGAGGGAGCGGTTAGAGAGCACACCGGCAGCCATGGTGCTGGGAGGGAGGAGATTGACAAGGATGAGAGAGGGGAAAAGTGTGGAATTGGAGTGCAAAAAAGAGAAGGCGGGGCAACCAAGGCAATTACAGTTAATCAGGAGGGATGGCCCTATCACACGGGCAATGAGTAAGCAGTTAGACCAGCAAGGTGTATAAAAAGAATCTCCCCACCCCCTGAGCCCCAATCTGAGGACGCTGGCAAGGGACCAGCAAAAGCTAAGTTGTTTCTTTTAACATTGTAAATAGTGGTTTTTATTGTTTTTAAATATCTTTTTAGCAATAAACAACTGGTTTATACCTCTCCCGGAGATCGAATATTAAGAACATAGAAATGGTTCACTTCCACGTCTCCATGACAAAGTGACTGCGAGGGTGTAGGAGTGGAACTAAGAACCAAGAACTAGCAATAAGGAGAAATTTCCTAACAGTGAGAACAATTAACCAGTGGAAATGGCTTTGTCTTCACAAGTTGTGGGTGCTCCGTCACTGGAGGCTTTTAAGAACAGATTGGACACCCATTTGTCTGAAGTGGTAGAGTTCCTCCTAATTGATCAGGGGGTTGGACTAGAAGACCTCTAAGGTCCCTTCCAACTCTGTTATTCTGAGTAGGGAAGAAATGTGCTGTGGCCCCTTAAGCTCACTGGCCAACATTTCGCTCCCTTGGTTTCAAAATTTTTGCAGTGATTTATTTAACAACTGGGACAAGAAACAGAAGCTGACTTTGTTCCTCTTGTCTTCTCTATGCTTCATTTCTTTCCTAGCTGAAATCCATATACTTCAAACTCCTGGAGGAATTCACCTCCCTCCGAGATCTCTGGGTAACAAAAATGTGCATTTCTGATGGAGGAAAATCTTGCAGTGATGCTCTAATGGGAGATTACATGAAGGTGAAAGAAGAGGTAGAAGAATCAAAGGGACTTTTATGAGGTTTTTGGGGGGGAGTAGGGTAACCTAGTTAATCCCTGAAGCAGGATTTCTCAACCTTGGCAATGTTAAGACGTGGACTGGGGAATTCTCTGGCTGGGGAATTCTGGGAGTTGAAGTCCACACGTCCACATGATGAAGGAACCAGGAAGAGATCTCACATCCTGCAGGGACCTCAAAGCTCTCCTTCGTTCCTTCCTTCCCTTCCTTCTTTCCTTCCTTCCTTCCTTCCTTCCTTCTTTCCTTCCTTCCTTCCTTCCCTCCTCCATCCCTCCCTCCCTCCCTCCCTCTCTTCCTTCCTTCCTTCCTTCCTTCCTCCCTCCCTCCCTCCCTTCCCCTTCCCCTAGATTTAAGTCATATTTGCCATTTGAGCATACCAAAACAGAGTGCTTCAAAAGGATTGAATGTTGGCCATGACAGTCCCAGATGACATGTCCCTATTTTATGTTGCAATTTAGGCAGAGGAGGAAATTAGGTGCAGAAAGCATTGGGCAGCAGAATACGAAGAGAGTTTGGACAGACAGATCAATCTCTTGACTCAGTATCTGAAACACGAGGAGGAACACTGGGTGGCTTTCAATTCTGGTCTCCAGGAAGTTGTGAGGCAGGTGGGGATGTTGGAAGATGTGCTCTCTAGAGAAGACTTTGGTTCAAATTCTAAACCAGAGCAATGGAGGTAAGAGCAATCCTTAAAAACTTGCCTGCACCAACCCAATTCCTCCTGGTCTGCTTGACCAAATAATTTGCCGTTTCTAGCTAGTCAATAGCAACACTTGGGGGGACTCTCTCTGAAACATAATTTGTTTGGGGACGTGTTTGCTGTCCTGATGCTTTCAGGTTATTAAGCCTCATAGATGCTGCAAGCGAGAAGCTCACCAGCATGGTGGTCAAGGAGAGCCATCGGCTTATGCAGTGGGGACTTCTTGGAGAAGGAACAGGAGCTGGCCTTCTGAACCAAGAGAAGACCCTGGTGCTCACCAAGGAGAACCTTGGTAAAAGAGAACCCCTTAAAAGTTTGCTTTTAAAAAAAAGAGGGATTGGCTTTACGGATGTTGCTATCATCAGGACTTTAGCTGATAAGAATCATAATGCAAAATGTATTATCCATTTTGAATAATAAAGTGGGATACAAACATATAAATATAGCAACAGTTTATTTATTAAATTTATATGCTACCCATCTCACTATTCAGGCGACTCTGTTCAATTCTTCATCTGCATTCTTGATGGACATCTGTCCAAATTGAAGACTGGGTTTGGAATCTAATTAAGGCTGCCTTGAAATGTTTAAGGCTTGTGTCTTTTCATTGTCTTCATCGTTGTTCCCAAAACCAGGTGGCTCCTTCAAGACATGTGAAGTTCTGCATCAGGATCTTGCCACCGGACTGATAATGCCCAATGAAGACATTACTATGCTTTTAGCCAATCAGTCCATGAAGTCTGCATTTCCAGATCACTTCCTGCATCCTGGGACAGGAAAACTGCTCCCAATAGCTGGGAATGTTGGCTTTGATCCCCTCGAATCCAAGCTGATCCCCATGGTTGATTTAGTATCTGGTAAGAATACACCTTACCAAGGCATTTTAAGGAATATTACTGTTGTGCTAATTCTGTTTATTTCATATCTTCTATTTAGAAGCTTCAATTTTAATTCTTCATCACTCTTGGTCAGATCTAATTGCTTTTGACTGTCCATCACTTTAATCATTCTTGCTGTAGGGCTAGACTTTTCCTGGTCTTGGTCTCTGTAGGTGCATGCATTTGGAGGGAACAAGCTGGGGACAACAACTGTGGGTTGTTTTAACACCAACATAATGCCGTTCAATGCTTGATCCTTGTATGCTTCCCTTATATGTTCTGTTTCCCTTTTGGGGTTTCTGCTTAGGAGAGATTCAATATCACTCGGACCTCCCAACCTTCTCCTTTGTCCCATATCCTGTTTGTCCCGAAACTGGCCTTCCAGGAAGAATTAACTTACCTGTTCTGCAACCTGAGAAAGTATTTAAGTTTGGAGGCCTGATGCAAGATCCAGTTACTGGAATGGAAGTACCAATCCTTGCCATCACTGCTCATCCCCAAACTGGCCAATGGTTGACCTTGGGTGGGACATACCTGAATCCCCTCACAGGGATGGTGACCCCGCTTGAAATCGGAGGGCCCATGAAAGTACAAGAGAGTGGAAAAATCGTTCCTATCCTTGGAGTCGGTTTGGATAATAACACAGGTAGAGAAAAGACTTGATTGTTGACCTAGTTTTGTTCAAGAGAGAGGTGGGAGGAGGGTTCATGTCTTGGTGGAAAGGTGTGATCACTGAAAAAGGGAGCAGCTTCACTTTTAGAATTACCAGCAGATTGATATATGCTAAATAAGATATCCATGTCCAATAAAGTTAAAACTACCCCTTCCATTTTTTTGTGGGAAAGACGAAAAGTAACTCACCTGTGTGTCTATGGTTGGTCACTTACCTGGGAGCGAGATGACAATTTCAAGAGTTTGTGTTCCTGCTAAGGGGTCCTTATCTTTAAACTGGGTGGACTGGACTATCTGTCCAGGGGAGGATACCTACAATCAGAGCTGGGCATCCATGTAGTTAGATGACCATAAAGTAGGACATCCCTTTCCTGCACATGACACACAAGGAAGGCACTCTGTCTGTTCCTTGATGCCTCCAAAGGTTCACTAGCATGGGATTGGAAGTTCTACCATCCACCTGGATGGTACCACAATCCTGGAGGTTTCGTTGCTAGTCTTAGAACCATAGGATGGAAGAATTGGAAGGAACCATGAAAATCTTTTGGTCCAACCTGCTGCCCAAAGATCAATCTTCCAGGAATTCTGAATTGTTTTTCATGAGCTACAGTAGTTCTCATCTCCAGATGTTTTGCACTGAGGATCCCAGTTTTTTAACATTTTAAGTTCTTCCGTAATTACTCCTTTGAGCTTTGTGATTTGGTAATAGTTGACAAGCAAGGACAAGGGGAAGCAAATGGCCCTTTTCCAGGGAATGGTGGTTATTCTAGTCCCCCAGTTTTGACGAGAAGCCCAGGTGGTTAAGAAGTAGACCTTTACCTGGACTACAGCCTACACGCAAGCCCATAGAGAAAAGCCATGGATTGTTCAAAATACTATTTCAGAAGCTAAAGAAAAAATCAATACAGTTTCCTGCTTTGTCAAATACAGAGGCAGAATGAATATATATTGACAATAGAGAGATTACTTGGAAGAAAGCAATGAAAAGTAATGAAAAGACTCTATTCATTAAGTCAGCTGCCCAAGCTGCTTTGACTTTCTCAAAAAGTAGTTTAGCCAATCAATAAATATAATAAACAAGGCATTAAAAATAGGTTTGCTTTGGTCTTCTCAGCTTAGGAGCTTAGAAAACATTTCCCATTCTGTCCAGCATTGTACCATTGATTTTTAATAATGAAAGCTAACCTATTTATGATTTTCTGAAAATTCAGTCAGTTCTATGATACTGATTAAATGGGGGCACCGCAAAATCTAGTGGGTCTTGCTTTGCTCCACATCCAGATGAATTTCAAAGAAAACAAACTGAGGTCTATTTCAGAAAAAAGAACAGTCCACATTAGCTGACTCCCTGTTGTGGCTTCTATATAAGGGAAGAAATAGAGCTTAAAAATCATCTATCATCAGTTGAGGTCCCATTCAGGATGAGCTGAGATGGACTAATGTTCTCTTGCTGTTCTCCAAACACAGGAATCGTTGTTCCACTAGGAGGACTACAAGGTCCTTCTGGAGACCTTCTGCTTCCTGGAGATCCTTTTGTGGAGCCCTTGAGTGGCAAGATGGCTCGCCTGCAGGGCCTCTCCCTTCGGCAGGACAAAATAGTACCTCATGCAGGCAGTTACCAGGTGCTCTTGGAAGCCAATGTCCTCATCGCCCAGATCCTTGTGGTGAAAGTCCTGCAGGAATATAAAGACTCAATTAGCAAGGATCTATGCCCAATGGTCAGGTTGACAAAAATTCTCAATGGGCCAGAGGAAGCCATGGAAACGGCACTGGCCCACAAGCTTGGTTATTTGATGTACTACCTACAGAACCTGGAGAAGCAACGAGGTGGTGCTTCCAGTGTCGAGAGAACTGGTGGAAAGCTGGGTGGGTGTTGGCATGGATTAAGTTGTTGATGGGAGGAGCTACAGAGCTTGGGATGGATTTGATGGTCAGTGCAGTTGGGTAGCAGGAAGGACTCTGCACTCTCTCCCCAGTTGAGTGCCCAAGTCTTTGCTATTGTTTCTTCTTTCATAATTGAATAGTTGTTATTTTGCCTTTTTGGAGCCATCTAAAATTGATTGTGTATCATGAAGTCATCGTTGACTCCTAGCAGCCATCTAGATAGATGATTTTCCATGATGATCTATGCCTAACTTGCTCTTTCCGGTCTTCCAAGGTTGCCCTGATCTATTCATCAGCTTCAAATATAGCTGTTAAATACAATCTGTGCTTTGCCTGTTATTCATAAGGGGAGGGGAGGGGAGGGGAAAGAAAGAAAGAAAGAAAGAAAGAAAGAAAGAAAGAAAGAAAGAAAGAAAGAAAGAAAGAAAGGAAGGAAGGAAGGAAGGAAGGGAAAGAGAAAGAAAGAGAAAGAAAGAAAGAAAGAAAGAAAGAAAGAAAGAAAGAAAGAAAGAAAGAAAGAAAGAAAGAAAGAAAGAAAGAAAAAGAAAGAAAGAAACTAGCCATAAATATATATCTCAGCTAGGTTCTCAAAACCTTGGTCATTCATTGGCCGTCTAGTTCTGATTTTAGTGATATGTTTTGTCCTTGTTATAAATAAATCAGGAATGATCAAGTATCTCAGCACAGAACTTTGGATCCCTGCTGTGTTTGGGATGAAAATTCCAGACCCCGGAAGTTCCGAATTGATGGTTCCCATCCTTGGCGTGGAATGTGATTGGAAAACAGGGCAGCCAGTACCGCTTGCTGGGGTGACAGAAGATGCTAATGGGAAAGGTAAATCTTTCAACTTCAATTAGGATTTTTGTTTTGTTTTTTATAACTGCTAGGGAAACGTCTAAATCTTCCATCATAAAAACACACAGCTCAAGATTTACTTTCTTTGCATGCCTTCTAGGCTTGGTGCCCATCACAATAGGCTCCAGAGCCATCGATCCCATCACAGGGGAGACGGGACCGGTCATTGGCGCACAGACCAACCCTTGGACCAAGGCTGTCCTTCCTGTCGTCCAGCCGCAAGGATGCTTGCCGCGAGAAAAAATAGATCCCGATTTGGTAATGCTCTTCTACCACCTTCGAAGGGCTTTCTCATCCGGATTCTCCCGAACTCTTTCTCACACATGTCATACTTACAGCTGACTGCCTTGGCCAAGGAGCTGATGGCCAGGAGGGTTTACTGGCACTCCCAACGAGAGAAAGAGCAGGAGGTATTTAAAGAGGTGGATCACCTGTTGCATGATATCCTCGATGCTGCCAAAGAAGGAAAAATGGGAAAGGTGAGGCTGGGATGTTCTTGTGGTGTTGATTGCTAGGAAGACTTAAGATACCGCCTGGACCAGCTATTGCTCAGCAGATACCCCTCCAGATGCCCAGGGTTACAACCCTTCACATCCCAGACTGGCTAGAGAGGATAGATGGAACAGGTCAGTGCAATTATTCATTAGGGTATTTTCTGTAAAGATAGCTCTTGACTTACAACCATCATTTGGGGGCCATTCAAAGATGCAACAGCATTGAGAAAAATGATTTATGACCACTGACCTACGACAGTCACAGCATCCCTGCAATCACACGGTCCAAATTTGGGCATTTGGCAACCAGCATGTCTTTAGAGCAGTTGCGCTGTCCTGGGCTCATGTGGTCACCATTTACAACCTTCCCAGCCGGCTTCCAACCAACCAAGTCAGTGGAGGAAGCCAGATTTGCTTAATGACCACATGATTCACTTAATAACCGTGGCAAAAAAAGGTGGTAAAATTGGGCAGGACAACCACCTTGCTTAGCAACAGAGGTTCTGTTTGCAGCTGTGGTTCTATGTCAAGGACTATCTATAGGAAAATGGTTTTGTCCAGCCAGAAGACACACAAAGAATCCAGAAGGATAAAATCCAGGATAAAAAAGACCCTTGTGATAAAATACATGGAGTGACAAAAGTCCTGTTTTTAGATGAAGACTTTTTTTGATTTCACCTGCAGATGTTGGTGCCCAAGCAATTTTAGTCTTTCAGGAGAGGCCTGGCCTTGGAACGCTAACTCTTCTGCACCATCTACTCTTGCATGTCTCAGCCGCCATTTTCTCTTTGTTTTCCTCTTCTGCAAGTTCAAGTTCAGGGACAGATTAAAAGCTGCTGACAAAATTTGCCACTTCCTGGAATCATCTTCGGCCCAAGAAAGTCAAAGGCAGGTCGGCCGAGACTTGACAGCATTGGGGAACCCTGAACGATCTTTATGGTCAAGAGGTAAGGAAGGAATTCTGGATAAATGAGATAAAATATTTGCAGGTCCTTGAACTGTTCAAAGCATCTTTATAAAGGCTGCCTGCTGTGGAGAAAGAGAGAAAGAGAGAAAGAAAGAAAAAGAAAGAAAGAAGGAAGGAAGGAAGGAAGGAAGGAAGGAAGGAAGGAAGGAAGGAAGGAAGGAAGGAAGGAAGGATGGATGGATTTCAGGATTTGTCTGCATGCATTGTGCAAACCTGAAGTAAAATTGGAGGTGATTTGATTGTAAACTGAGTTCATTTATTTATTAAATTTATTTGCCACCCATCTCGCCATAAGGGAGTTGCATGATTAGATCAGAATAAGCCTGAAACCCAGGGCGTGAAGAGAGATGATCAAATGATGGTTTGATTTCCATGCTAGTTAAAGCTAGGTGGGTTGGTGGGGGCTGCTTATTTTGCATATTCTGGGATTCGTGGAATTAATGTCTAGCTTTGACCCCCGAGATGGACAGATTTCCATGGTTTTAAAGAGATAGACATTTCCATGGGGGGGGGGCGTATGTCGGAAGGTGGATTCATACTCACACTCTTCCCGATCTGGGTTTGGTGGCTCTAGTGGACAAGGACGAGAAAGAGCAGGAGGCCAAAGTCCAGCTTTTGCTCAGGAAGACTTTGGAAAAACTGGTGCAATTAATTTGGACAACACAGCTGGAAGATCAGCGGATCCAGATGCAACTGAAGGAAGCCGAGCGACATTGGAGCAGGAGCCTCCGCACCCAGGAAGTCATCAAAGAGAAATTCAGAAAGGTGATCCGCAACCTTGATCTACTAGGATCTTGGTTTAATGCCTATTTTAAAAGAAAGTATGTCTTTTTATAAAGGGCTTCTCTACAATTTTGAATGTTTGATCACACGACTGTGGGGATGCTGCAACAGCGCAAAGACCTACGACCTTAACCACTGCAGCCTCCCCCAGGTCACATGATCAAAATTCAGACAGTTGACAACTGACTCACAATTATGAATGTTATAGTGTCCCGGGATCATGTGATCCCCTTTTGCAAACTTCTGACAAGCAAAGTCAATGGGGGAAAGCCAGATTCCCTTCACAATTGGGTTACTAATTTAACAATTGCAGTGATTCACTTAACAACTGTGGCAAAAAAGATCGCAAAACAGAGCAAAACTCTATCAATGTCTCGCTTAGCAGCATATATTTTGGGCTCCATTGTGGTCGTAAGTTGAGGACAACCTGTAGTCACTTACTTACTATAAACAATCAGGAAATGCATCATCCAGACAGATCCTTTGTCTAATTTAAGTGCATGGATGAAAAATGTAGACATGCCTATCATAAATGAGAGAAAAATACACTAAATTTCTTTCCAGACCAAACTGCATCTCTTGGCAGAATTCCAGGACCACATTGCAAGACAGCAGACCAGAGTGGAGACTGAATATTGCAGACTGGAATATCTGCGACTCTTGTCAGACATTGTGGCCTTCCAAACAAAGGTATGACTCCAAGATGACAACTTGGAGTCAGCCTCTCGCCAGGGATAGTAAGATGTTCATCCAGGATGAACCATCCCTTGTGTAAATTGGTGTCTCTCCAAACCAAAGCTCATTCATAAAAAGAGAATATTTGCAGCTCAGGATTGAACTGTGGGCTCCTTGGTGCTGTCTGAGCTTGGTTGTTTTCTTGCAAATGTTTCATTAACCAATTAGGTTACATTATCAATGATATTATCTGGTTGGGTAATGAAATGTCTACAGAAACACAACCAAGTACGGATGTCCCAAAGACGCTTTTTCAATAGGCAAGTGGACTTTCTTTGGTTTGCTTGAAGACATTTCTCTTCTCATCCCAAAAGTGAAGAAGCGTCTTGAATGAGAAGTGAAACATCTTCAAGGAAAACACAAAGAAAGTCCAGTTGCCTTTTGAAAAAGCACCTTTGGGACAACCATGACCTGGATGACTGAGAACCTCCATAGACATACACCAAGCACAGAGAGCACCAAGGACCTCTTTCACCAGACTCTCTTTCTCCTTGTGAGCTTATTCCCACTTGTAATTTTCTAGCACTCCATAAGGATAGCATAAAAAGGGCCATATTTTGCAGAATCATAACCTCTTTTCTCTATCTCAGGACTGTCTCTCTGGATCTTCTCAATGCTTCATGAACTACCCTGCTGCAAGATTTTACAGCATGGCTGCTACTCCCTGTGGAAGTTGGGAGGTCATCAATAAAAAATTGATCCCCTTGCTGAAATCGGTGCTCCAGACCCTGGAAGAGAACAAAAAAGGTTCTTCATCTCCTGAGGAAGGTCAGGGATCAGGAGATGCCACTGACCATGTTGTGCTGGCCATGTTGATGGGTGCGGTCAGAAGATGTCTCCAGTTTACTAATCAAACTGATTAGCAATCTTACTTTTAGGCCAAGGTTGAGCATGCCCTGAGACCTCTGAGGTCCCCAACCCTTTTTTGATAGTTCCCAGAATCCCCCAAAATTCCACCACAAAAATAAGTTGATGTGATGGAATGTAGTCTGGATTCCTGGGAGGGAGGGGCTGCGTTCCAGAGGACCAAGATACAGTGAAATTTGGATTAGTTGGTTGGGAGGAAGAGAGTTAAGCCGGCTCCCCCCTAGCAGTTCCCGAGTGTATCTTTAATGATGCAAACAGCCTGCTTCAGTTTAGCAAGATTGGCATCAGGTTCCCAAAAAGCCAAGAAAGGCACATTGAGGTTCTTCTAAGAAATTTCCTTTATTGTTCCTCATCTATAGACAGAAATCTTGCCAAACCTCTTAAATTGTAGGATTTCAGGAGAGAGTTGAATTTGCTAAGTGCTAATATATTATATAAGTGCTCCAGAATTTTTATAATGGAACAGAAATAAATTCTCAACTGCTTTCATTTTCTGGCAGATACTGACAATTCTTTCCAGGATATAATGGATGTTCAAATGATCCCTAAGTCCAGAGAACTTGTCCCTGTGCTTGTTTCAAGTCTTTCTGCGAGGGAATTTGTAACCTACCAGTATGGCGTTGTCACTTTGCAATTTCTCCGACCTTATATTGGTGTAAGTGTTCAAAAAGTGGAAGCATCTTTAGGAAACAGTTTCCATTCTGCATAGGGTCTAAAAAAAATCAGAGAAATCAGTTCCTCATCAAAACATACATCGGCTCTGATCAATAGATCAGCCTGATAACCATTCTATGGTCCTTCTTGTTGTTCTCCCCTCCCTTCCAAAGCTAGTGGAAACAAAAATTGGGGTAATTACTATTTTGAAAAGAAAAAAAATATTTTTTCACTATTATTGTCCATCCAATTTTCCTCTCTTTATGCACCAGGAACCCTCTTCATTTTCCCTTGGGTTTCAGCCCTTATATATGAAAGGAACTGTACATTCTACCAATCCAGATGTTCTCTCGTGAATGCTGAACAAATAAAATGGGAAATAGATAGTTCAAATTTTATTCAAAAGAAACAATAAAAAAGATAAGAAGGAAACAAAAAGAACAGAACACATCCTCTCCAGGAGCCAATGCCCAGATAAGCAGGGGTTAACTCCAAACAAATAGCCAAACAGAAAACAATACCCTAATCAAGAAGCTCCAAGGAGAAAACCACACACCCCTATAAACACTAGGAGGGCAAACTATATAAACAGGGAGAAACCCCCATGCACATCACACTGATGATGTTACCTAGTTGGGTAATGCGATGTTTGTAAGCAAACAATCAAGCCCAGAGAGCATCAAGGAGTCCACAGTACAACCCTGAGCTACAAATATTATCTTCTATTGGAATTTCATTTCTTCAGTGAAAAGTCCAAATGAACTTGGATGTTATGAACTGTGTTTGGAATTTCCATGTTATTATCCTGGATTGGAAAAGGCATCATAGCCACCATTTCCACTTACTTTTAGGCTCCAGAGGTGGAATTGTGCCTTGCCTCCAGAATTCCTTCTAGCAATGCCCCTGGGAATGCTTTCAGAAACACCTTTTATTACCAGGTAAGCTATCCTGAGTGGGGGGAAAATGTAACAGTACTGGTCTAGTTCACACATTGCACTGTATTATTGGCTTTGGGAATAGTTTGCTTTTGGCACAAGCCCTGTTGTGGCTGAAAAACTAGGATGAAGCATCTTTAGCTGGGTTTCCCCAACCATTTGTAGCTTATTCCATACATCAGGAGTAAGTACACGATGGTTTAATTACAATGGGTTAACCCACTCAAAGAGTGGAAGAAAAGTTCAGGAAAAATCTGTGCATCTGCCCAATGGTGTGTCAGCCCATGGATCCAATTGTGTTTGTGGTTTGGTCTTCAGAGGCAATGCCCAGGCTCTTTGTGATGAGTTATTACCTGTTGCAATCTCATTCCATCCTCCATCCAGGCCCAAAAACCTGGAGAAGAAAATTAGGTCATTATAGCACGGCTGAAAAGACAATATTGGAAAGAGTGAACCAAGGAGAGTGCTTAAAAAGGAAGGTGTGATGGAGAACTTCCTAAGTATTAGAAACTTGAAGGTCGTGGATGTCAAAGCCTCAGACTCTTGCTGGTCTCCATCTTCCTTTTTCTGCAATCGTCTTTAAAGGGGTTTTGCTTCGCTTTTTCTTCAGATCCCTGGCAATCGACTGTTTGTCTTAAGAGAGTCTCTGGCCTGTGCCGGGAGCTTTGTCCTACTTCTTGTCCACTGCCTGGCCCACATAACCGCCAAAGACTTCAGCCAAGATTCCAAGCCAGCTTTTCGAAGGCTGTTTTACCAGGTAAAGAATAACGGCCAACTTAAACTGGGGAGTTCTCTCTGTGTCCTTTCCTGGTTTGCAAAGGCTGCTTTGCCGTGGATCTCTTTGGTCTCTACTGTAGCATTTCTCAACCTTGCCAAGTTTAAGACAGGTGGACTTCAACTCCCAGAATTCCAGCTGAACATGCCACAGTATTTATAACTTCCCTCCTATAAGCAGAGTGCTTAATACTTAAAGATTAAATATTTGTTTGAATATGATTAAAAAGAACAGAAAATTTTTTGGACATACAGTAAATGTATCTTAGCTTAAGAGGGACATGTTTTTCAAGTAATATATTATTTCCTTCTTTTTTTTCTTCTCTCTCTTTCTCTCTTTTTTTAAGATATGAGAATGTAAAACTGTTGAGATAGCTTGTATGAGGAAAAATACTTAAAAATACACTTAAATACTTAAGTGTACTTAACTCTAAGAAAATCTTAACAGGTAAAAATGGTTTTTTAACATTGGGAAAAATAAATTTAAGTAAGAACTTTAAAAACAGGATCTATGATAAGGTGAATAAGATGATTAATTAGAAAAGAAGCTTTACATCGACTCTCTCCAGATAAGATGCTCTGGAATTTTCTGAAAGGTCCCAATTTTCTTTGCCTCTCAGGCGCTTAAAGTCTGCCTGGGGGAAATGTTCTCACTGAGGCTCCAGGCGTCCACATTTTCAGAAGAAAGTAAGTCTGCCGCCACTGTGATCAAGCAGGTTTTGCAGAAGAGCGAGGAGGCATCTGCTGAGCTTCTCTCACAGCCTCTGTATGCCAAGGCAAAGGGCTGCAGAGATTCCCAAAAGGTAAATGCTTCAGGTACTCTCTGCTTCCTGTAAAGATGTCCATGTTGGAGAGGTTTGTTCCCACAATTATCCTTTGTGTGAGTGCATGTTCATGTCTGAGCGTCTTTGTGTGTACAAGTCTTAGAACTAATTTGGTAGAAACTGAACAACTCAAGCTAAGAACAAGTATTCCACAGATCAATCAGAACTGTTATATCTACCTTTCTCCATCATGCTCTCCCACTCAAGCTTTCTAAGCCCATGTAGCTCCTCCAGAACTTCTTATGCTTTGTCTCTCCTGCTTTAGGATATCAGCAGAGCAATGGAGAAAGAGCAGCTACCAGTTGACCAAATGGAGGTCCTGTCCCTGGAAGACCCATGGCTGAGCCAGGAAATAGACAGGCTTCCGAGGAAGCTTCAGAAGGAAAAGTGGCCTGAGTGAATTTTGGAAGCTCTGGTAGAGATCACCAAGGCAGAACAATGAAAGGACCGTGGAAGTGAGCCAAGATGACCATCTTTGGCCATTTTTCTGCACTAGCTGAGCATAACCTTGGAGAATAAATGGTCAGGAGGAACCTAAAGGCAGAAGGAAGATTGGAGTTATCTAGCATATATCTGAGGACAGGAAGACCTGGAGGAACGTTGTCCATGGGGTCACAATGGGTCGGACACGACTTCGCAATTAACAACAACAAGCATATATCTGAATTATTGATCCATGCCGAACTGTGCATCATGTTCACAAACATGATGAACACATGTTAGGGCTGTGTGAACTTTGAAAGGCAGCGTTATAACCAGAGTCTCAGGTCTCTCTGGAAGATTAAAACTTGCAGCTTTGCAGGGTGTGTGTGTGTGTTCTTTTTGTAAAACCCATTGGAGATTCCTGCTGGGATGTGGTTATGTGTTACCTTTGCTCTTGTATTATCTAATTTAATTTAATCAAATTAATCAAGGAGAGAATCAACCTGGAACTAAGGAGAAATTTCCTGACAGTTGGGACAATTAACCAGTGGAACAACCTGCCTCCAGAAGTTGTGGGTGCTCCATCACTCAAGGTTTTAGAAAAGAGATTAGACATCTATTTGTCCAGAATGGTATAGGGTCTCCTGCTTGAGTAGAGGGTTGGACTAGAAGACCTCCAAGGTTCCTTCCAATTCTGTTATTCTGTTACTTAGTGTGACAAATGATTCAGTCTATATATTCCTTTCAAGTGATGTAACAATTTAGAAGCAGGCAGATAATCAGAAGGGCGCTCCTTAAGAAGACCATATCTCTGAGATAGTATGGCTAGCATGCTAATCTCGCAGAAAGGGATAAGTAACGTCACGTAGATGCATTTATCGAAAACATTTCAGCATTGTTCTGTAGTTTCCACGTGTCTTCCATTTTCTTTGCCTTGTTTTGCACGGTCAAAGATATGCAATCTTGGTTTTGTTTTGGTTCATGGCTGTTCAGCAAAGGGCCAGAGCTTTGCTGGGAATTGTGTGCATGCTAATAAAATGATATTGTATCATCAAAGGGTCTGGGTTGCTTCAGGTGACCACATCACCATTCAGCTTGAAAATAAAATGTATATATTCCAGATAAACTAGTGGATGTATCACCAAATGATTCAATCACAGTTGTCTGGATTTGCAAGAGACAATTGGCCAGAGACTAGAGCAATTAGGTTCACCCAAAGCTCTAAGCTCCAACTAAACCAACCACTTTGCAATTTACTAGAGGGAGGGAGGAAGGGAGAGAGGGAGGGGGAAGGAAGGAAGGAAGGAAGGAAGGAAGGAAGGAAGGAAGGAAGGAAGGAAGGAAGGAAGGAAGGAAGGAAGGAAGGAAAAAGGGAGGGATGTTAGTTTGCAATAGGAAACTAAAATGCAATAAAAACTTTATAACATTCATTGCCCTCAGTAGAGGACAAGGCCGTGAAAAATCACTCCACAAACCAATTCAGCAATAACTGGAGAACATAATCCACCCAAAAAGTGTTTGTATGATTGTAACAATGCAGCCCTTTGGAGTCTATAGCAATGGATGATTCTGTCCCTTAAATAATAGCCTAGTTTTGCAAAGCCCAGCCAGACTAGTTTACCAAAATCCACTCAAAATATCTTGGCGATGGCTCTCCCAGGCATCCAGCAGAGGTTTTGGCAGACTTTGTCACTAAATGCTGCAAATATCAAACACGTGTTGCTCATTCATGAATTAATAAGGTACCTCTGAACCTTCTGTCTTTAGCTCAAGAATAGGATGCCTTTAAAACCTTTGCATGCTCATAGCTGCAAAGCAATCATTACAAACTTGATGATTTGCCATCCCTTGATGGATCCAGCATGGTATAAAGTACAGCCAGGAGTCAGAAAATAGTTGGAAATGGATCCATTATATGGGTTGCCTCCTTCATCTGTTCCCTTGCCAGGTTAACAAAGCTTATTTTGGCAGCTGGCTCAAACCACAGCCTTGGGGAACCGAAGGAGATCACTTTCTCTTGATGCTTAGAGAGGTCTAAGCTGCTTTCATGCTCTCACAGACTGCTAGGGAGAGCAGTGGCTTTTAATTGTTTTGTTTCCAAACAAAACTGGGACTGGATCATGACTGAATGTCCATGTGGGACTAGGCAACTTTTAAAGGACTGATAGAAGAGGATCTTTGGAGCTTAGGGTTGAACTGCGGGGTCCATGGTTCTCTCTAAGTGTGTTTTCTTGCAAACATTGAATGACCCAACTAGGTAACATCTTCAGGGAGGAGGAGGAGTGTGAGATCCTTGATGCTCTGTGTTTGTTTTCTTGCAAACATTTAATGACCCAACTAGATAACTTCATCAGTGCTGGAAGGGAATGGGATTTGCACAGTGGAGGAGGAAGATGACGACTGTGAGGTCATTGGTGCTCTCTGACTTTGCTTGCTTTCTCACAGACATTTCATGACTCAACTGGGTAACATCATCTGTGCTAGAAGGAAGTGAGATTTGCTCTCATTTTATATACTAGTGGCTTGCTCTGTCAGCGTTGGTGGGAGTGCTTTTAAAGGACTTTCCACTTTGCACTGGACAAATTGTCCCCTATCCAGGATAGCATAATATGTATTAAGACTGAATGGGAAGGGGGCATTTCATTGGATCAACATCCTTCCCCAAGAAAAATTGTTCAGTCTGCAATGGAGAAAAACTCAAATTTGATTCAGGGATGACCACATGGACCCAGCCTTTTTTTAACATGCTGGGTGTAGAACAAGGGAGGCTTCAATCACAGGACTATGGCTATCATCTTGATTGTTTTCATTCACCCATGAACATGTCTGATGAATTCATGGACATATCAAGAAAAGTTTCTTTGAAAATGGTATGGAAGAGATTTTTCCCTTCCCTCAAGTTCCTAATGTAATCCAGAGTATTAATCTTTCCCCTATAATTTCCCATCCTGTTTAGCTTTCGTAAGATCAGTAGATTGTCAAGGTCTACTTAGGTGAGTTTTCTATCTGAAAATTTATCTTGGAAACACAAAGAAAGAGGCCTTCACACAAGGTGATAACTAATTTAGAAGGTTGCCCAGATAGAAAATCTAGTTTTCACAATGCAGATATGAAATGAACCAATTTTCTGTGAAAAAATTAAGGGAATTTCCCTACAGCACTGCCTGGTCATGAGATTTTAGGAAACAAGGTTTGTTTATTGAGCTGGCCCACTTCGCCTGGAGATACAAACACACACACCCCAATATCTACATTCCTCTCCCTCCTTCTTCTTCACAGAGTAACTAGTTCTTTAAAAAGCAACCAAGAAAACATTCCATTTTATTAATAAGAGAATTTCCTTTTCACATTTTTCCACAAGCGCAGTCTCGGAGTTCATTTTTCATTTGTCGCCATTTTAAAAACAGTATTAAAAATGTCTTAAAAGAGACCGCCCCTTGTAAGCATGCATTAAAAAAAAGCTTACAAAGCACATAATTTTTTAAAACTCCACACACACGAGAGAGAGAGAACGAGAGAGTGAGTTGGGGACAAGGATTGTCCTAAAGTGTTCCAAAACTTTTTGGGTTTTCTCCTGGGGAAGCCACCAGCTGCCGTCCGACGTTTCGGCTGCCAGCTTATTCAGGGCTCTGGCCTGAGTGTAAATCAGAGCTTTATCGACTGGAGCTGACCCAGTGGTACCTGTCCACTCGGGGACAACTGAAGGGCAATGAGGGGCGGCAGGCTTTGTACCCCTTGTAGTGGAGATAGTAAGCAGCGGCAGGATTCGGCTGGATGCCATCCGGAACAAAGCATCTTCTACGAGAATATTGGGTCCAGAGGGGGAACGGCTCACTGCACTGAAAGCAGATGGAGATCATGGGGGGGGGGTGAAAGTTCAGGAGGGGACAGTACTGGAAAGTCCCTGACTTATAACCACAATGGAGCCCAACATTTCTGTTGCTAAGCGAGACCGTTGTTAAGTGTGTTTTACCCCATTTTGCAACCTTTCTTGTTAAGAAAAACCCCTGCAGATGCTAAATTGGTAACAGGACAGTTGAGTGAGTCTGGCTTCCCCATGGAATTTCCTTTTCAGAAAGTCGCAAAAAGGGGACCACGTGGCCCCGGGACGCTGCGACCGTCATAAATATGAAGCAATTGCCCGGCATCTGGATTTTGATCACATGGGGATGCTACAATGGACATGAGCGTGAAAAACGGTCATCGGTCACTTTTGAGAGTGCCACTGTAACTTCAGATAGTTACTAAATAAATAGTTGTAAGGTGAGGACTATCTGTAGAAGCCTTCTGCCAGCTTCCCGGTGCTCCGCTCGGTTCTTTCATCTCCCCTCGTTCCGACTGAGCTGCTCTTGGCAGAACTTTGGACAGTTTCTAAGAACCTCCGTTCATTTTCCTCCTTCCTCCCCATTTCTCTTTCTTTTACGGTGAAGCACTCAAGGCCCTCCCCATCGTTCCTGACTCCCCAGGCACATCACAGGGGACATACTTTGGGGAACAAAAGGCCGGTGCTGCTTCCCAGCCCAGGTGGACCCAGCCCTGCTTCGATAAATTAAGGGGCTCTTTCTCAATTTCTTGGGATGGACCCCTGTGAAGCGAGATGTTGTGGTTTTCTGGTGGGTGGATGGATGGATGGATGGATGGATGGATGGATGGATGGATGGATGGATGAGAGGGAGGGAGGGAGGGAGGGAGGGAGGGAGGGAGGGAGGGAGGGACGTGGGTGTATCTCAACCTTGGCAAGATTAAAATGGACTTTAACTCCCAATATTCCTCATTGGCTGGGAAATTCTGGAGTCCACCCACCTTAAAGGGGCCACGTTTGAAAAGTCCTGGCGTCAAAGCCACCCGCAGCCCCTTCCTCTCACCTGATAGATGCTGTTGGGATTGCTAACCGTTGGGATGCTTTTGGGTTCCCTGGTGGTGCTGTCCTCGTCAGAAGAAGTGCAGGAGTGATAATCGGAAGAGGAAGACGAGGAGGAGGCAGCCTTCTCCACTGCCTGCCGGATGCCCTGAGACACATCGTGGTCGTTCTCTTGGCCTGTGAAGTGAGCCACGGTGAACGCTGGATTTTTCTCGCCGTATCTAAAGGGAGGATTGGGTTAAGCAGGGCAGCAAACAGAGCCTCAGGCAAGGAACAACTCGGTTCTTAGAGCAAAGTTTCCCAAACCTCTTCCTTCCTTGCCCCAAACCATTTATTATATTTTTAATTTACTATCTGTTCCTCCCTCTTCCTATCCTCCCTTCCTCTCTTCCTTCTCTCTACCATTCCTATCTTGCCAATTCATTTTCCTTCCTTCCTTCCCTCTCTCCCATCTCTCTGCCACCCATCTGACATATATGACTCTGGGGAACACACAATAGAATGACAACACATATTTTATACATACTATCACATAAAAACATTCCTACAGCACCAGGTTTAACGAATTGCAATTGCTTGGTTGTCTCAACACGCTAAACCCAAAACGAGCAGAATGTTTGGATCTGGGCAGAGTCAGCTGAAGGAGGACACTGCATCTGCTCTTGGGCTGTGCTCATTTATCAGGCTAATGTTTGGCTTAATTTGTCATATCACTGTAGTTTGTTCAGCAAACCTGGGCTAACCCAACTATGGCTTGGCCTGGATGCCAACCCAATCACAGGGGGCAGAGAAAGAGGTCCCTTCCAGCATGGTAGCCTCACCTGCAGCAGACATCAAAGGGGTCAACCCAGATGGTCATCTCTTTGGGCAAACCCAGGCTGTGAAAGTCCACGTTGCTCGCACTGCATGCTTGGTCCAAGAGCGGATCTTTTGCCTGCAAGTGGTTTAGCCTGATGCACCTGAAAAGAGCTGGGCAGATTAAAATGCTCCCCCACCAGTACGAACAGGAAGGCCATCAAGATATGTTCCTCTGTGTTAACCCCAGTTGAGAGGGGGAGGCCAAGCAAAGGTGCCCGAGAACCCGTGAAAGGCATCTGGGACAATGGAGCCCTGAGCAAAGATCCAGACTGACTCAGTTCCCGTCCACATTCAGACAGACAGACAGCAGCAGGAGCAGCAGCAAACAGGCAGCTCCATCCCCACCAAAGGCTAAGTTTTGCTCATCTGAACCCCTATGCATACTTTTCAGGGCTTACGGGTTGTGTGAATGCAGCCTATGTTAGTTTATGAGTCGATATAGCCCAGAAAGGGTTATTCCAGGAACTCAGTTACATTCCTTATATCCGTGGTGGCGAACCTATGGCACGCATGCCAGAGGCGGCACGCAAAGCCATCTCTGGTGGCATGCAAGCCGTTGTTGGGGCGAGCTGCTCCCTCCTCCTCTCTGGGCATGCACAGCATTCCACAGAGCTGCACATGCGCAGCTCTCCGTACATGCGCAATCTGGGAATAGGCAAGAGGCTATAAAGGGAGCAACTTTTGGTGGAAGCAGGCACGGAAAAGGAGGCAGCAGCCCTATGTGCGTCCCCATGCGTGAGCATGCCC
Source organism: Crotalus tigris (assembly GCF_016545835.1). NCBI lineage: Eukaryota > Metazoa > Chordata > Lepidosauria > Squamata > Viperidae > Crotalus > Crotalus tigris. The sequence continues at coordinate 2,486,515 of NW_024096953.1, read as the reverse complement.
CTGCCCTAACAGGCAAGCAGAGCCGCAGCATCTTTGGCAGAAGAGCGCAGGCAGGCAGCAGAAGGCACGAGGAGCCCCACTCCCAGCACAGACCCTCCTCCCCTCCTTGGAAGAGCTGCAGGGTTCAAGAGCCTCCCCCCATGCCCCCCACCCGCTGAGCAAGATACCCTCCTGCCCACTGCCCCACCCGCCAAAGCAATATCGAGTTGGGCATGCCCACCATGGCCACGCCCACCCAGTCTACCATTTCCACCATAGCCATGCCCACTCGGCACCCAGTGATATGTAAGTGGGTTTGGGGTTGCAGTTTGGGCACTCGGTCTCTAAAAGGTTCGCCACCACTGCCTTATGTTAAATCCAGTCAGAATTATACCAAGGCAGCAAAACCAGATAGAAACTCAGCTGCTCGGTTTGCCAATGCTCAAAGTCCCAACCCTGTGTGTGTGTGTGTGTGCGTGCGCGCGCATATAGCCCCACAATCTCTGGCTTCGGTTGCAAAGCCATCTTCTCATCAAGTCCAGGAAGCAGCTGTCCAGGTTGGGTTGACCCAAGAAATCCAAGGTGCTTATGAAGAGGTCCTGGCCATAGGACCTTTTGCTCCATGTGATACAAATCTAGCCAGGGAAGCTGAAAAATGGGGCGGGGCAGATTAGGGGATCAGGAAGACCCCAAACCATCTTCTAACCAGGGAAAGTGGGGTCGCACTGCTTCTCACCAGCAAGTACTTAATCAGGTGGCCCAACGGTAGCCTCTGGGGGTGACTTCAAGCAGCTCTCTTCATTGGCTCCCATATTTTGGGGAGGAAAAATACAGATTGTGATTGGCTGAGAATTTTGCTGGGGTGGATGGGGAGACATGAGGTGGGGCTGCTTTAGGGAGGGGCACGCCCCCATTTTGCAGAACTAGACCAAGAGCAGCTCCCCTAGGGGCCTCTTACCGGAAGCCTTGTCCTTTTGTGGGGTTGTCGAGATACCAGTGGTTTTTATACCTCTCGAAGAGAAGGGTGGTCAACGTGGATGCAAACATCTCCATTTGTTGCTTGTTCAGCTTGTTGTGTCTTTTGACCAGGCGGGTGATGAAGAAGACTGTGGCTGCTATTTCATCCTTCATGCCGTCCCTTCTGCAAGAGGACCCCCACTGCTGGAACACAACTGGGGGGGGGATTGGAGCAGAGGACTCGCAGTCATCCCTGTTCCTGTAACCAGCAGGAGTTGTCATGTCTCACAACTACCTCAGCTTGCTGTGCCAAAGGCTTTGGATGTCACCTTTTGTGCATTCATATCACACATCAAGCTATAGTTTTCTAATAAAGGAGAATATTTGTAGGTCAGAGTTGAAATGAGGGGTCCTTGGTGCTCTCTGAGCTTGGTTGTTTTCTTGCGAAATGTCACATTACCCAACTAGGTAACATCATCAGTACTAGTAGTACTGATAATGTTACCTAGTTTGGGTAATGAAACTTCTGCAAGAAAACAACCAAGCTCAGAGAGCACCAAAGACCCCTCAAACTATAGTTTGCTTATTCAGTTGGGGAAAAAAGCCACAATTGCTTAGACTCACAGATCAAGCCATAAATGATGGCTGTTACCATTAAGGAGAAGATCTTAAACAATCTGAGCCAAGCGCAATTTGCTTACACTTAGTGTGAAATGTGATGCTTCTTTGGTTAAAAGCACACAAACCAAGAATTGGAGTTATTTTTTTAAATGAGATATCCAGTCCTTCCTATCATTGGCTGTGCTGCCATGTTCAGACTCTCGCAGCCATGTATCTGCCACAAGCTTTGGATGTGGACAGTTTTATTGTTCCCTACTTCTGATATTCAAAGGAAGCCAACATTATTCCCAACCCGTTGCTCTCCAGATACTATTATTAAAACTTAGCTAGCTAGAATAACAACTCCCATCCTCCCGAGCCAATACAATCATGGGGTATATTGACCAGGGAATGCAGACATTGCATGCAAGATACTTAACCACTGGCCAAGGAGAATGAGAACGTTAGTACCACTTCCATGTTTGGCTTGGACCAGGCTTTCTCAGCCTGGCTGTGGAATTCTGGGAGTTGAAGTCCACATGCCTTAAAATTGTCAAGTTTGGGAAACACTGATCTATAATATACAAGACCACTCTCAAATACTCAGTATTACAAGGCTACCTGGAACATTTAACCATTGTTGATGGTTAATTGACAACAACTGGCTCTAACCCAGGAAGTTAAATTAATGTGGATTAGTGGGAAGGAAGTAAAACATCCTTACACTAATCCACATTAAAGCTGATACCTAAGAACCTAGTCATGGGGACAAAACAATATTACCTAGGCACACCCCTGAAATAATCTAGAATTACCTTCAGAAAAAGATCACAGGTGAGCTGGTCAAATATGCACAGATTGGCTGAGAATCCAGGGGTCCTAGCCAAAAAACAGATAAACCAGCTTGCTTGAGATTATTCAGCTACCACTCACAGGTGTTTTTCCCTCTCAAACTCGGCAACACTCCTTCTGCTAGCCAAATAGCTTTCTTGCTCACCTTTCGGGCTTATATAAGGAGAGGTGGAGCTTTTACAGCTGTAACAGGTGTGTGCCATAGAGGTGAGTGAGCATCTAAATCAAGGAAGCCCCCAAATTAGATTTCTTTTCCCTGCAGCCCTCAGGCTGGGTCTAAAATCAGCAGGATTTCCATCACTGGAGGTTTAAAGAAAAGATTGGACAAATTTCTGTCTCAAATAGTCTAGGGCAGGGGTCCCCAACCTTGGCAACTATAAGACTTGTGGACTTCAACTCCTAGAATTCGTCAGCCAGCTTTGCTGACTGAGGAATTCTGGGAGCTGAAGTCCACAAGTCTTAAAGTTGTCAGGGTTGCAGACCCCTGAGCTAGAGAACAAGAAAAGGTGTCCCTTGTTTAATTATTAATAGTTTTACAGGTAGTCCTTGACTTACAGCCATTCAGTAGTGACTGAAATTACAACAGCACTGGAAAAAATCACGTACACTTACTCACAATGATTGCCAACCATCCCAGATGGTTGTCCATTTGCAACTGTCCCAGCCAGCTTCTGATAAGCGAAGCTGAAGGGGAAAGCCGGATTTGCTTAACAACCATGTGATACATTTAATGGCAGTGATTTGCTTAACAACCACAACAAAAAAGGTGACTCGCTTTAACAACTGCCACACGTAGCAGTGGAAATTGTGGCCCCAGTTGGGATCATAAATTGAGGACTATCTGCCATGAGGCTGCCCAGTCCAGTGATGTGACTTCTTTGGGCCTTGATTGTCCATGAAATCGTCAAGAGGTGGCACCAGAGTGGCTTCTCCTTGACCTCTTGAAATGGACCTTCTTTCTTCTCTCCAAGAAAACCTCAGCCCTTTCTTCACCCTGAGGGGCAGGTCATATTCTTTGAAAATTATGAGGTCATTTAAAGAAGAAGAAGAGGAAGGAAGGAAATAAATTAGGGATAAAGGAAGGAAGGAAGGAAGGAAGGAAGGAAGGAAGGAAGGAAGGAAGGAAGGAAGGAAGGAAGGAAATGAAAGGGAAGGGAAGGGAAGGGAAGGAAAGGAAAGGAAAGGAAAGGAAAGGAAAGGAAAGGAAACTCTTTGTCTTTTCCAGATTTTTGGATGGAGTACCAATTTCAGTCCAAGCATTCCTTAATAGATTAAATTCTGGGTCTCCCTCTTCTGCAGGCAAGTCCAGACAGGACTGTAAGCCAAGCCCTGCATCTGTTCTCTAGCAACAGCAGGCTTGGCTTGGAGCAAACATTGGCCTCCTGAATGCAGGAAGATGGTGGATGGGACTTTCTTTGGACTTTCCTGCACCAAGAGAAAGTCTAAGGTCCTACCAGACTCTGCTTCCTAAAATGTTCATCTTCAGCAGCATGGCATGGAGGTTTCCAGAGATGGAAAATGAGTGGAATGGGCCAGAAGAAAACTTTCTTGGGGTTGGGAAGGAAGATGGGGGAAGAGCAGAAGAGAAGATGGTCCTTTCTGACAGGTAAAATGGGCAACAGGATAAGAGGTGCCTGGGAGGAGCCTGGCATGGTTTGGCTGAAATCTTCAACCTGGTCCTGGTGGGATCCAGGAAGTATAATATGTAAGTAAATGGTTCTTATCATCTTCTATGCAGTTAATAAATAGGCATCTTCTAAATATATTTTTTTATTTTTACACTGACCAACCTCTCTCTGTAAGGGGAGATGGACAGTTCCTAAATTTGATAAATAGCTTTGTTCAGGGACAACTTTTGGTGCTGGCATTGGAGCATTAATGCTAGACCATATCCATCCGTTGACTAATGTTTTACAACTTTACTAATCTCCTTTCCCAAGTAATAAACTATTGGTTCTTAAAACAATTGTCTGGATTCCAGGCGTTCAAAACCTGCTTCCTTTTCAATGGTCAACCCTAATGGAAACTACGTTTAGAAATGGTTTCCGTATTTAAACGCTAGTTGGTTGTGTGTCAAATTTTAAGACGTTTATTCTTAGCAAATACTGGATATGCTCCTGATCTGCTCTTCAGAGTTTTCCTATCTTAGAAACATTTCATTTGACCTACCAAGGAATGTATGCAACATTTCAGTTTTAGTAATGCTACTATTCCAAATATATTTACACACTGATCAGATGGATTATACATCCAGGTCGATATCTATCTTGTTTGTTTGTTTGTTTGTTTGTTTAGATTAATAGAGCCGGCCATCTCACTTGTGTAACAAGCTGAAGATGCACCTAGTTGTGAAGTCCTGACACTTGGATATTCTGTAAAACTGCACTGAATTGGTCAACCTAATTTATTCTACCTCAGTGTTGCTCGACCTCTGTCACTTTAAGATGTGTGGACTTTTACTTCCCAGAATTCCCCAGCCCCAGTGTGCTTTAGGATGGATAGGCTTTTCAATTCCCAGAATTCCCCAGTCAGCAGTAACTGGCTGGAGAATTCTGGGAGTTGAAGTCCACACCTCTTAAAATGGCGGAGGTTGAGAAACACTGTTCTACCTCATCTCCCTTCACTAAATCTCCCCCTGGCTCTTTGCCTCATGCGGTGTGAAATATACGTGAACCAGACTCTTAAAGCAAATTAAGGGAGGCTCAGAATCAGGGCCTTCCGCTCTTTGAAGAAAAGCTAGGCTGTAAATGCAATTCCATCCATCAGTCTGAATTCCCAACGCTAAATCCTTGGCTTTCGGCACTGCCAAACCATCACGCTTCATTTCATGATGGTCTAGGCAGTAGTCTAAGTGGAGGGCCCCCAAGAAGGACGTTCAGCCTCTTCTCTGCTGGCCTCATAGCTTCACTTTGCTAACACCTGTCCTCGACTTACAATCACAACGGGGGACCAGAATTTCCATGGCTAAGCAAGGCCATTGTTAAGCGAGTCACAGACAATTTTGCAGCCTTTTTTTTTTTTTTTTGCCAGAGTTGTTCAGCAAATCACCTTGGTTAAGTGAATTACTTGGTCGTTAAGTCACCCCACCTTCCCCCACAGACTTGGCTTGTCAGAAGCCAACTGGGAAGGTCGCAAATGACGTTCGCAGGACCTTGGGATGCTGCCACCATGACAAATACATGTCGGCTGCCGAGTGCTTGTATCGTGAACACATGACCGTGGGGATGCTGCAACCGTTGGAAGTAAGAGGGCTGGTGAGAAGTCACTTATTTCAGGGCCGTTTTTATTTTTCAAACCGTCACTAAACGAATAGTTGGAAGGCAAGGCCTTACCTCTAAGAGCGTCAGGTTGATTTCAAAAGTCCTGAAATTCCACTTCCTGCTCCTGGTGTGTTTGGGAGGTCCATGGAAACGTTGCATCCTTCAGTCACCACAGGGAGAAGCCAACCTGCCCCCTTTCAGAGGGCTGAGCTGGGCTTGATTTGTAAGCCACACCTGACCATCCATGGTTACAGAGTTGCATACAAATCCTAGGATTGGATCTTTGGGGCCAACCTCAAGACCAGACAGGCAGCAGTTGAGACGGGTTGGATCTGCCTGTAATTTTGAGTTCTTTCTCTTACCAGGTTTAGAATTCATAGCTGAAGTTGGTCAAGAATGCTGGTTTAGAGATCCATCCTAGAAGTCCCTCTTAGAAGTCCTGGGATGTCTCTTCTGCTTTCAGAAGCCAAGATGATGCAAAGATTATCCCTTTGAGAAGAAAATTGAAGAGCGCCATTGATTTTTCTTTTACTCCTTCCCAGCTCAAGGTTTGAAACCGTGCCAGCCTTTCACATTGAATTACCCAGGTGGCTGATACCACCAGAATTATATCAAGGTAAGCTTCTCATGGACATATTCTAAACTTCCTTTTTTATGGTCTTGTTCCAGAAGCTTGTGTTGAAGGAATCACCTCAATCTGTAAACCAGAAGTCTATGAGGAACACACAATATTTTTTTTTTTGAGCTCTGTTCTAAACGCTAGTGCTGTTTTCTGTTGCTTCAGAAGCATTTGACTAAAGGGTTCAGTGAAGGTGGCCTGGCACAGGAGACCAAGCTTGGGAGAGGGGAGATGGTGAAGGTCTTGGAATCCCACATTCCCAGTGTTGAAAGGCACAAGGTGGTATGAAGAGCAGTTGTGGCCTTCAAGGTCCTACAGAAATGAAAAACAGATCCCATGCCAACAAAAAGCCCTTCCCAGGTCTGCTTGGAAGATAAGCTGAGTTTAAATTCAGGGTGAAGCTTAGCAGGGCGAAAATGGCTGAGTGATAGAGCAACTGCAGAAAATTAACTAACCCTGCCAGCTTGAAGGGAGGACTTGCTTACTGCAGATCTGAGGTGCAATAAATTGTTTAACTTTCTGTAGAAAAACACTGTAATTTTTACAGGTGAAGTTGCTTCCCTCTTTCTTAAGTCTATACTTAGTCCCTGGCACTGTTCATTTATAGAGGGCAAAATATAAGCAAATTAATTCAAGCATAGCACCAGATTGGGGTTAGATTGGTCTTTGATTCCAGGGATCCCAGGTACAGCAGAATCTTAGAGAGAGGTTTTATGTATCATGCACAGTAAAACTAGCATGCTTGATTAGTGGATATTCCAGATTAAACATACATATTTATAATGACTGTTACAGAACTGAGTAAAGAGTTGGGGTATTCAGCCATCTCCCACTTAGACTCACAAGATAAGCCCTGCAGACTTTCCAAGTCTATTTCCGGCAATCTTAATGTCTAGAAACTTCAAAATAGAAAAAATGAAGGAACTCAGCAGGCCAGGTTCTTGTTACAGGCTGCTGTTTCTTAGATCATGATCCAAGAAATTTGGACTTGATATTTTTACTATCATGAATTGCAAAGGAACAACTGTTGATCCCTCGGTGTGTGCTTGTGTGTATTTTTCAGGTTGGATCCTGCAGATAATCACGTTTGGTTTGTAGGCAGTGTAATTAGTTGATTGTGTATTCCTCTAGCAATCACTAGCTTCACTGTCATCAAAACAATGTGCAGAATTCTCCAGGTTGCTTCCCAGAAGCCAGTTCCCAGCTGGAAACCTAAGGAGTTGCCATTGTTCAGATCTCCTATTCAAATTATTATTTTATTATTCAGATCCTCTGTTCCATGTTAGAGGTTACCAACTCAACAGCAAGGAAGACAACCAGTCATGAGGAAATGCTGGCACAAAGAAATAGTGAAGACACTCCCAACTTCTGCATAGCTTTGTGATGACTACACAGTGAGGACAATGAGCAAATTTCAGGGTTCTCTTGTGGCAGATTTCTGGCAGGATTAACGGGATGTTCTGGTTGACATTCATGATATTCAAGAGCTATAAAGCAAGGCTGGTATGAAGAGCAGCTGTAGCCTTCATGGTCCTACCAGAAATGAAAAACATCCCATGCCAACAAAAAGCCCAGGGGTGGGTCTTCTGCCCTGGTGAATTGGGTGATGGTGCTGCTAATGGTACCAGATGGTGAAGTTCTTAAACCAGTGATCTTTGCTCGGTCTCTGGTCTTCTACTCATTGGATTACAATTTGCATTTCATCCTGGTAGAACAAACTGGGGATCTTAAGAGAATCCAGATTTAATCTCTTTGGAAACCACTGGTGGAACCTGGATGGTCTCTAAAGACAAAGGAAGAAGAGGAGGAATTAGGCCATTGGACCCAAGCCTGAACATCAGCCTGGTCACCAGGCAGTGTAGTTAGCTGATTGACCAAACCAACAGTCGCTAACAACACAGCCAAGTGAAAAGGCGGCCTCTCCCTTCAGTTCCGCAATCGGCTGAATGGACTAAGCGACTTCTACAGGTTGAAGAGCAGAAGATACCCTGCGTAGGAGATACCATTTGTGCTCAGGATGGTCACTACTATGAAGTGGTGTTCCTCAACCATGGTGACTTTAAGATGGGTGGATGTCAACTCCTAGAATTCTGGGAATTAAAGTCTCTAAAGTTGAGAAACATTGTAAAATGTAAATCTGCTGATCCCATCTTGATGTTCTCCAGAGCTGTTGAAGCTGCTCTTCTCAACATTACCTAACCAACATAGCTACAGGAGGGCCCCAGGTTAGGGAAAGCTGGAGGAAAGATTTGAGGGATGAATTCTTGAGAGTAAGTTGTATCTCAGTCCTCATTAACAGTCATTTCACTTAATAGGAAGCCCTGTTCTGATTTATTAACTTTCTATTCATTTAGACTGCAGTTCCCTGTCCAGATGGATGGTAATTAAATTTCTGGTTGATCAATGTGGGTCATTTACGGGCAGTGTTGTGGCTTAACAAGAGTGCTGACAGCTCATAATATTTGACTGACGGTCAGTTCCTAGGGGAGCTTGATATGAATCCAAAAGACAGAAGGAGACTAATGAACAAAATGACTAATTCTGCTTCCCTTCCCTTTTAGCCAGCAAAGCAGAAAGAATTAAGACTTGTGTGTATGGAAAGAACAAAGAGTAAAAAAATAATATTTTGGAAAAGGGTCTTGTTAAAAAGTTTTGGTATGTACCTTAAGAAGTCTTCTCTTCAACATCTATTGTTCCTTTGAGATATCTCTCCAATAGGTGAATTTTAATGTTGGAAATAGTATTAGAGTAAAAACAGTATATGCACTAAATAATATGAGAATATTTGTATGATCACCATGCTTAGATGGAATTCCGGTCGGGTCTTATAAAAAATATGAGTGTTACTACAATGAATAATGTTGAATTCCTAGTAAGTAGTAGAGTATGAAAGAAGGAAAATGTAAATAATGGGGCAATAAAGACAAATATTTCGAAGAAGAAAGAGGGGGGAAATGTAAAGAATAGAAGAGTACTATTACAAACTGCTGTTAACAAAAAAGGATATATTACGTTTGTATGTGTGTAATGTTGCTGTGTTTTGTTTTGTTTTGTTGGTCTAAAATAATAATAAAAAAGAAAAAAAGAAAAAAAAGAGATATCTCTCCAATAAACGCCAACATTAAAAAATCTTTGCTGACCTCCTTTCTAAGAAACTATTGTCATACTGTTTCCCAGGTAAAGTAAGGACAGGTAAAACAACGTTGTACAGAGAGTCCGCAATTTATGATTGCTCACTTAGCAACTATCTGAAGGTAGGATGGACCCCCCCAAAAAAGGAACCTGCAACCTGTATTCAAGGTTCTGATGGCCACCCCCCTCCCCCAACCCACAGTCACATGATTGCATTTTGGGTGATCAGCAATTTATGGCCACTTGGAGCATCCCAAAGTCACGTGATTGCAATTTATGACATGTTTTCTCAAAACCAGATGGTTTCTGCCCCCCCAAAAAACAAAAAAACCCGATAGTTTCTGGCTCGCTGCTGCGTTCACTTAACAACCGCTGCCAAAAAAAAATTGTAAAATCGGGCAGGATCGTGTGATGACCTACATAATGACTGGCAGAATTGACGACCATAATTCTTGATTACAGTTGTCAGTTGAGGACTATTTACAGTCCCAAGTCCCCAATGGGACGTTCTCTTGTCATTGCTCCTGCTTGAATGGGGGGGGGGTCTGGAATTCTGCCTTAGACCTGCACACAGCAGCCTTTTGTTCTCAAGGAACAAATAGCCCTTATCACATTATGCTGGATTACTGGAGTTTTACGTCAAGTGCTTCTCAGTCCAGGACATGACCAAAAGCACACCCTGGAAATACAAGAGGACATGATCATTCAGCAATGGCACAGACACTGTTATAAGAAGCATAAGTACACCAACTTTCATTAAGCAGATATCTGGATCTTGATTTTCCAAATGGCTTCTGCAGGACTCTAGCATTTCATAAAGACTTCAATGGCTTCTGCAGGATGGGGGGGGGGAAGAGGGGGTGAATAACCTGCAAGGTGCTAAGCCTTAAACTCCCTCCAAAGTACTTAGGAAAAAATAATAATAAAGCCTGGGCTACTCACTCTCTATTGTTATGGAGGCAATAAACTAGAGTGATATTTCTCAACTCTAGCAATTTGAACATGGGTGGACTTCAATTCCCAGAATTCCCCAGCTGGCAGTGTTTCTCCACCTTGGCAGCTTCCATGCTGGCTGGGGAATTCTGGGAGTTGAAGTCCAGCAGGCTTAGTTGCCAAGCCTGCAAAAGACTCACCTAGGCTGCTTAGTTGACGGGTGGGAGAAGGCTGCCAATCTTGGCCGTGGGGTATAAGGAATCGTGGACAAACCGCACCAGGCAAAAGCCCACAATATAAAAAAGCTATTGAGACTCTAGAAAGAATGCAGAGAAGAGCAACGAAGATGATCAGGGGACTGGAGGCTAAAACATACGAAGCTTGAGGGATTGGGCAGTCTAATGAAAAGGACTAGGGGAGACATGATAGCATCTTCCAGTATTTGAGTCTTGTAGAAAAACGTAAGAGACTTTTACGAATTCCAAAGGGTGTAGCAGAGAGATTTATTTTGCGCAAGGTTCAGAAGCAATTAACAACCAGCAATTCTGAACAAAGAGGCTGGGTTCAAACTACAGTTTCATACTTTCCATTTCTCAGGAACGAAGAACCATACATAAACCTACATTGTATTTCCTTCGGTTTGTTTCTCACAGGCATACAATGAAGAGAGTTTTGCTTCATACAATGTTTCTAAATGCCCTGCACATTTGGTTAGTCACAGATTGCTTATACAGTTTTATTGCAGTAACTATGCAGACACATCATTTTTCTTTTAGTGATTTTTCATTATCATTATTATTATTCCACTTTATTCTACTTTATTCTTCATTATTCTTTATTATTCCACTTTATTAGGGGCTGCCCCAAAGAGGGCCCCCCCTATTTTCCAAAGCAACTGAAGGCAGGACAAGAAGCCACGGATGAAAACTATCCGAGGAGAGAAGCAACCTGGAACTAAGGAGAAATTAGTGATAACGAGAACAATTAGCCGGTGGAACTCCTTGCCTCCAGAAGTTGTGGGTGCTCCAACCCTGGAGGTTTTTCAGAAGAGACTAGACAGCCATTTGTCTGAAATGGTAGTGAGTCTCCTGCTTGAGCAGGGGGTTGGACTAGAAGACCTCCGAGGTCCCTTTCCAACGCTGCAACCGAATAACAGAATAGCAGAGTTGGAAGGGTCCTGGGTCCTCGGAGGTCTTCTAGTCCAACCCCTTGCTCAGACAGAAAATCTTAGACCGTTCTGGACAAATGATTATAAGTCCAGTCTCTTCTTGAAAACCTCTCTGACGGTGATTCTTTTATTCTGTTTCCCCGCCTCGGAGCCTCCGGTCCAGCAGCCCCCCCGCCCCAGGGGACGCCCGTCGGGGGAAGCAGGCGCGGCAGAAGCGGCGCCCGCGGGCGTCGACCGAATGCTGCCCCCCCCCCCGAGCCAACGGCAGGGCCGGCCAGCCGGAGCGGCGCGCGGAGCCATGGAGACCGAGCGGCCACCCGCGCCCGCGCCCTCGGCCATGGCCACCGCGCCGCCCGCGCCCTCGCCCTCGCCCGCCGGCTCCGCCGCCGCCGCCCCGCTGGCCTTCGCGGGCTCCAGCGATCAGGACGTGGCGCTGGCCAAGTCCTTCTGGAACTCGGTCACCCTCCAGCCGCCGCTCGAGTCCCGGCTGGGCGCGCGGTGCGGCTCGCTCTGCGACGGCGCCTCCTCCCAGCGGCGGAGCTCGACCGGTACCCGCGGCGGACCTGGAGGGAGGGAGGGAGGGAAGGAGGGAGGGAGCCGCCGGGCGGCGGGAGATCCGGCCCGGGAAGGCTGCGTGGCTTCCGCGGCTCGGCTTGAGGTCAGCCGGGGAGGAGGCGCAGAAGGGGGGGCGAGGGCCGAGATGCCCCGCTTGGGGGAGGGGAGCGATAGCCGCAACGCTGGGCATCAGGGCGGCTTAACAGAGTTGGAGGGGACTTCGGAGGTCTTCTAGTCCAACCCCCTGCTCAAGCAGGAGACCCTATGCCATTCCAGACAAGTGGCTGTCCAGGCTCTTAAAAGCCTCCCGGGAGGGAGGAAGGAAGGAAGGAAGGAAGGAAGGAAGGAAGGAAGGAAGGAAGGAAGGAAGGAAGGAAGGAAGGAAGGAAGGATAGCAAAGTAACAGAATAACAGAGCTGGAAGGGACCTTGGAGGTCTTCTAGTCCAACCCCCTGCTCAGGCAAGAGACTGTATGGCAGTGTTTCTCAACCTTGGCCATTTTAAGGCATGTGGACTTCAACTCCCAGAATTCCACAGCCAGCATTGCTGGCTGTGGAATTCTGGGAGTTGAAGTCCACATGCCTTAAAATGGTCAAGGTTGAGAAACACTGCTCTATACCATTCCAGAAAGTGGCTGTCCAGGCTCTTAAAAGCCTCCAGGGAGGGAGGGAGGGAGGGAGGGAGGAAGGAAGGAAGGAAGGAAGGAAGGAAGGAAGGAAGGAAGGAAGGAAGGAAGGAAGGAAGGTAACAGAATAACAGAGCTGGAAGGGACCTTGGAGGTCTTCTAGTCCAACCCCCTGCTCAGGCAAGAGACTCTATGCCAGGGGTAGGCAACCTCGGCTCTTTTATGACTCATGGACTTCAACTCCCAGGGTTGCCTACCCCTGCTCTATGCCATTTCAGACAGGGGGCTGACTAATCTTCCTCCGCCTGGTGTTGCAGTGCTTCTTCTGCTTGGCTTCTGTTCTCTTTGCACCGCATTGCCCCTTCTCCTTCGGAGGAGTTCCTTTTCCTTGGTCACTCCCAAACCTGCCCGGAATTTCCCCCTAGGAATTGGCCTGCATGGCAAGGGGGGAGGGTTAGGAAGAGAGGCTGCAGTTTTACATTATCTATGGAGCGGGTCAGTTAATGCGGATCCTGCGGGAATCATTTCTGAAATTATCTGCAAAGCTGTTTTCACATCGGTCTATCCATGTTGTGAAATGCCCATCCTGGAAGGTGGGAAAAATAATCCCACAAATGTTCAATGGAGAATCTTAATTGGTGATTTCAATCTGTTGCAATTTTTTTTTTTAAGGGAAAACCAGCCATTTGTCTATTGCATCCTTAGTGAGTGACAGTGAGTATGTGGTTTTACCGAAAGTTTGGATATTTATCGTAATAGAATCTGAAGCCAAACCATTAACACCTCGAACTCCTTGTAAGAGGCACGCCCTGATGCCAATCAAGTGATGCCAATCACACCCAATGCCAATCAATTGATTCAGTCCAATGCTTGACCTGGTAGGTGATCTTGCCCCAGGCAGCAGATGGAAAGGACAGCATTTTTAATTGGCATTATTTGAAAAAACAAATAAACTTATTTTTATTGCAAGAACATGGATCAGGAAGACACATCTCTGGTATCTTTCTGCAGCTGACTTTCCTATACTTCTGTAATTTGGGTGAACAACTATGGCCCCTTTAGGACCTGTGGATTTCAACTCCCAGAATTCCTGAACCAGCACAGCAGGCTCGGGAATTCTGGGAGTTGAAGTCCACGGATCCTAAAGGGGCCATAGTTGCCCACCACCCCTGCTCTAACCCAAAATGCAATTTGTTGTTTTTGACTAAGCTTGATATGTAAATGCAGAATATGGGCACTTTATTCAACCAGCCGTACATAAGCCATGATTTATATGATGTGTAAACCCAGTCAGGAAACTTTCAAACACAACTGTGAATTGTCTGTTGTTTAAACTAATGGTTGCAGGTCACTTTGTTGGCTTAAAACATTTTTCTTTTGCTTTTTTTTTTTTTAAGAGGATTTGAGGATGAGATCAAGGGGATCAAAAATGGAAAACTTAACTTTCTGCAGGACTTTTAGCAGAAACCCTGTTCTTCCTTTTAGCTGCCCTTCTTGTTCTTCCTTTGGGCTAACTTGTGCATCCACTGTTATTAAATATCTTTGTTACTGTCGTTTTTCCTGGCAAAAATAATTGTTACTCCAGAAAATTCCAAGAGCAGAAAATCAAGAGTTTGGTAGACTCTTTTCGGACTAAGCAACAACTCACAAAAACTGATGCCTTTTTATAAAACCCTTCTCATTTTGGGCTGCCGTAAACTCTCCTGCTTACAAATCCCATATCCAGGGTTGGAGACATTCTACTTGAAAAATAATGAAAGATGATTTAATTTAGACTGAATTTAAAATGATTTCTTTGGAAATGATTCTTTAGAAAGAGAGGAAGACAAACACTCGGAAACTGAGAAGGATGTCTGGAAAGAACATTGTCTGGAAAAGGTGAGTGGATTCTGCTGCTTCTCAGAACTAGCTCCATTCTAAACTTTATTGTTGGTATTATAGATAGTCCTCGACATAAAACCGCTTGCTTAGTGACCATTTGAAGTTACAGCGGCATTGAAAAAAGTGACTTCGACTGTTTATCACACTTAGAACCGTTGCAGCCTCCCCATACTCAACGTGATCAAAATTCGGACATTTTGGCAACTGACTCATATTTATGACGATTGCAACATCTTAGGAGGTCATGTGATCCCCTTTTGCGACCTTCTGATGAGCAAAATCAATGGGCAAGCCAGATTCACTTAACAACCAGGTTACTAACTCAAGAGCTGCAGAGATTCACTTAAGAACGACGGCAAGAAAGGTCATAAAATGGGGCAAAACTCACTTAACAGCTGTTCCACTCAGCAACAGGAAATTGTGTGCTCCCTTGTGGCCGTAAGCTGAGGACTACCTGTATCCCTTTCAGCTTCTGGGGAAGAGGGTTAGAATTCAGAGCTGTTGCATGCAAGTCGGTGTTTCCCCTGGGGGGGGAGGGGAGAAGGCTGCCCAAGGTGATTCCCGTGCTCTGAAAATCAGCCCCCTCCCTCCAGCCTTGTGGAACAGAGCAGCCGGCCGATGACCCCTTTGGAAAGTTGCTGAGATGATTGGACTGCCTTGCAAATCCGAGAGGAAGGAAGAACTGGACCAGAAACAGAAAGGGCGGAAGTATTCCCGCCGCTTCCACGGGGCTGGGGCAGCACCGTCTGCGAGAACAAGAAGAAAATGTTTTGACATGGCTGGATCATAGGCTGGTAGTCCTCAGCTTACGAGCACAGCTTAGCCCAAAATGTCTGTTGCTGTTTGTTAAGTGGGTTTTGCCCCGTTTTACGACCTTTCTGGCCACAGTTTTTAAGGGAATCACTGCAGTTGACCAGTTAGCAACCGGGTTGTTAAGCAAATCTGGGCTCCCCCTGGATTTTGCTCGTCAGGAAGTCGCAAAAGGGGATCACATGATCCCGGGGCCCCACAACGGTCATAAATGTGAGTCAGTTGCCAAGCGTCTGAATTTTAACCAGGTGATCAGGGGGGGGAGGCTGCAACCGTCGTAAGTGCGAAAAATGGTCAATGATGTTGTAGCTTTTTTTTTTAAAGAAAATTTTATTGATTTTCTAGTTTTACATTTAAGTATTTAAAAAGCAACGTGGCGGCTGAGTTAATCGATAATTCAATGACATGCAAGTATCTTTAGTACAAGTCTCAAACTACCACATTAAATATTTCCTCTCTTTTCCCCTTAGTATTTACTGTCTCATATTTAAACTAATACAATTCTTATTATATTGATTAAATAAAAATAACTTTCTTACATTTATCAATAATTTTTAGCTTATACATATCCTGGTTATTTTAACATTCAGTCTTTATAGACAATCAATGTCCTAATTAGTTTTTCCCAATTTTTAGTTTCCCATTAATATTTAGATTTAACATTTAATATTTATAATTTCCAAATTTTAAATAACCACAGTTATCGCAAAATCTAATGTTCAGGATATATGTCTTATCTATTTGAATATATTCTATGTCTCACCATCTTACATCAACTAATTAATAATACAGTATAACATTCTTATTTTCTGTTAATTTCCAAATGTCTTAAATTTAATAACTAACATTTCAACATTTAGTACTTCCTCTCTTTTTCTCTTGATAATGATGTTGTAAGTTTAAACGGTCACTAAATGAACTAAATGTGAGTCGAGGATTACCTGTATTGCAAAGCACCAGCCTGCTGGCATGTATTGATCCAATGTCCCGGGATCACATGATCCCCTTTTGCGACCTTCTGAAAAGCAAAATCAACCAGGGAGCCAGATCCACAACAACTGTGTGATTAGCTTAACAACGGTGGCAAAAAACCCCACCATAAAAGCAGGTGTGACTCGCCTAACAAATGTCTCACTTAACAACGATTGCAAGAGAGGTTGTAAAATGGGGTAAAACTCACTTTGCCACCCCCTTGCTTAGCAACAGAAATTCTGTCCCAATTGTCATCCGTAACTCGAGGACTCTGTTTCTGGTTTCTCTTTCCTTCAGTGGTGATTCCAAATAGGCCCCCAAGGAATGTGAGGAATCAAGGTTAGCGTCTCTCCCAGAAACAGCCCTTGTGTCAGTTCTAGACTTGCTGGACCCACATCCTTGATAAAGGATGCTGCAGACATAACGGGAAATCAACCCCGGTCTGTGGAGCCCCACGGAGAAACGCATTTGCTCTTTGTTAATTAACTCCTGAAGTCCAGTGTGGAACCCAACTTCTTTGGCCCGTTGGCTCACCACTGCGTAAATAAATCATTAAGCTGATCAATAGGAATAAATAGTGTGATTCACCAGCTAATCCACATTGTATTACAGCAGTCTGCAAAAGTTAAGAGCTACATTAATACAATCTTAAAGGATCCTCCTCCCCCCCCCCTTGTTAAAAAAGGAAAAGCTTTGCAGAGTAAGCATGGGAACTGAGCCAGAGGCAGCCAGTCCCTGGGAGAAGCTGAAATGTGCTGAGCTTTGCAGTTGCTGCCAGCAAACCAGTATTCATATTCGTGGCGATTAATAACCCTCTAATGGATTTGGTCCAGGGGCGTCCATTAGACCTGGCTCAGAGAAATGGGATTATCAGGAGAAGTGGGTCTACTCCCCAAACTCTGCTGTGATTCTCTTAAATAATTCTGCTCAAAGAAATGAGTGCAAGACGGTCAGTTTCATCATCAGTTTAAAAGTAAAGATTACTAGCTTGCAGCCCTGGGCGTTTGTGCTGGTCACCCCACCTTATTCTTAAACCTGTCCGTTTCCTAGGACCCAAAGCCTAATCAGCTTGTGCAGATGTCATCTCTCCTAAATTGAGTTTAATATGAATCCAGATCATTATCCTGGAGCCTTTATAACCGTCTGATAAAGTCACAATCTACAGGAGATTATTCACCTTCGAAGGAAGGACATGGATCCCCTTTGGAGTCTGATGGGGTAAACCCCACACGCTGGTTATCCTGGGATACAAGATCTCAGCTATGCCTCTCAGCCTTGGCCACCTGAAGATGCGTGGACTTCAAATCCCAGAATTCCCCAGCCAGCCACTCTTCTTGGGGCTCTAGAGCAGGGGTTCTCAACCTTGGCAACTTTAAGACTTGTGGACTTCAACTCCCAGAATTCCTCAGCCAGCCACCACACATCTTCAGGCAGCCAAGGCTGGGAAAATACTGAGTCTCAGGAATTAACCCATTCCACTTCCCTCCTTCTAATCACTGCAAACATCTTTCTTCCCAGGCCAAAAAAAGAGAAGACATCATTGCATTACTGAAAAAGCAAAGGGAAGAGAGGATATCGGTAAGATGGCTTTTTAGATTTCCGAATCTCCCTCTCTTGAGGACCAAGCATTGTCCCTTGCTTAGCTTTCTTTCCTCGTTTCCCTACTGCCAGCTGCAGCATGCAACGCAAAACAAGGAATGAGCCAGGGATGCTATTGAATTTGACTGGTTTAATACCCCTGCTGTAATTCAGACTTCTGGAAAGGATGCCAAAGCCTGGCATGAGTTTAGATGGTTCTGCTCCTCAGACAGTTTTGCGGAAACAGAGGACTGGATAGAGTTATTTAAAGGGGATGATTGGTGGGGAGAAGCTGCGTTGATTACATGGAACAGGAAAGAAGATGTTTAGTACATATTTAGCTCAATTGACTTGAACCTATCAAGGACCATTTCGTCCCATTTCTCATTCTTCCAGGTTTGAATCTGTTTCATCAGGTTTCTCTCTGTGTTTCTGATTTTTCTTTATTTATTTTAGTTCACAGGACAATTCTTCAGCATTTTTCTGAATGCTTTCCTTCACGTGTTCTTGTTTTCTAACCAGTTAATGGTATCATGTATTCAACAGTTAATCCTATTGCAAAATTCAAATCCACGGGAACATCTATGACGGAATATTAGTAGCTCAGGGCTGAACTGTGGGGTGCTTGGTGCTCTCTGACCTCAGTGGTTTTCTGGCAGATGGTTCATTACCCAACTAGGTAACATCATCAGTGCTAGAAGGGAATGGGGTTTGTGTCAAGGACCCCAAAGAACACCCCTAAATTTTGCAGTGTTCCCTCCCATTCTGCAAAAGAACAGTTTAAAATGGGTGAAGTTTTCAACAGCTACCTTTTTTCTTTCTTAGAAAGAGTCCTTATCTTATCCACATAAGCCAAAAAGCAGAGCACCACAAAGGTAATATAAACAAGACAAGTTTCTCCTCCTACCTGTTTTAGTTTTTGGTGATCCTTATTGTAAATAAATGCTTTCATGGTTTTAAGGGTATAACTTCTTCCCTCTTCTGTTGATCTCTTTCTTATTTTAGGGACCAGGAAGATGAGAGGTAAATCTCCTGTCTGCTTTGGAGTTATTTCATGCAAACGAGAGAAAGAACGAGAATTCCTGGAATTCAAGATGAGCCCATTTGTCCAGGTTTTTTGCCAAGATATCAACCTGGGGTCTCCCTATATTCTCCAAAGGTTCAAAGGAGACTTTGCCTTTTCACTTTTAAAATGACCTCTCTGAAAAAGCTGATTTGGCCCCTTATACCTCTCAGCAGTTTCTGCCTTTAATTTGTTAATGGCTAGCATTTTTCTCAAGGATGACATGGGAAAATGCCATTTAAGACCCATTTTTACAGTAGTTAAGGTCCTTATTCAAACCTGGGCATTTCTCTGGACTCCAATTATTTCCCTGAGTTCCTGGTGACAACCCTGATCTATTCAGTCAGTTAGACCCACAAATAAGTAAGTTAGTCTTGTTGAAATCACTTGCTTAGGCATGATTTGCCAGCTGACAGATCACATCTCAAGAGCCAGTGAGTTCCACCCACCCTGCAGGGTTTTCCAATCGATTCCTGTTGAACCGAAAAATCCTGTGAAGACCTCGGATTTTTTTTTTTTTAAAAAAAAAAATGCCAGAGTATTTTACAGAGTAAAAAAGTAATTCTACTTACTACATGAAAGAATCTCACTCTATAAGAAACCCCTTTTCCCTGGTCCTTCTTGGTGTCAAACTAGCAGGATAAAGTGCAAAAAAAGCTGTACTTCTGTGTCTTAAAACCGGCTGCCTTTCGGATGGGGATGGTTCCCTAAACAAGGAGGGGGGGGGGTTGTACCCCTAACTCTCTAATCGGTTCATCTTCTATCTAGGCCAGTGTTTCCCAAACTTGACAATTTTAAGGCATGTGGACTTCAACTCCCAAAATTCCACAGCCAGCGTTGCTGGCTGTGGAATTCTGGGAGTTGAAGTCCTCATGCCTTAAAATTGTCAAGTTTGGGAAACACTGATCTAGGCCATCAGGACCTTTTTTTTTTAAAAAAAAAAGCAGGTTTTGAACTTTTCCAAGCTACTGATAGAAGAGAATATTTGTAGCTTGGGGTTAAAGTGTGGGGTCCTTGGTGCTCTCTGAGCTTGGTTGTTTTCTTGCAGACGTTTCATGACCCAACTGGGTAACATCAAGAGTGCTAGAAGGGAGTGGATTTACTTTCTGTTTATATACAGTAGCTTGCCTTGACAGTGTTGGAGGGAGTATTCAACCCCCTAATAAGCAGAGCATACCAAGACCAGCACTCAAGCAGCAAACAATAGCCCAATCAAGAAATTACCAACCCAGACAAACAATCAAACAGTAAATCAAGGAACCACCAAGAACATTCCCACCTATACTGACCGGGCAAGCCACTAGTGCAGTGGTGTGGAACCTCTCTGTGGGCACATGTGCCGTTGCCCCAGCCTTGCCTCCCCCTGCAACCCCTCCTCACCAGCAGCCTTCCTGGAGGAGACTCGCCCCTGAGCGTAGCCCACATGGAGCAACGCAGCCAAGGACATGACAGCCAGGCAGCATAGACAAGACTCTGCCCTCCCGCCCCATCGTGCACAGTTGATGCTGCAGGGCACGGGCAGAGGGTGTGGCCATGGCACTGCTGGGCTGCCTGGGCGATCTGCATTGGGCCCTGGAGGTAGTGAGTGGCCCTGCAGGCAGATGGGGTGGAGCGGGGGCGGGGCAGGAGGCGGGGCCAGTTTTGGGGCACTTGGTCTCTAAAAGGTTCGCCATCACTGCACTAGTGTATAAAAATAAGAGCAAACTCTACTCTCATCTAACACTGATGATGTTACCTAGTTGGGTCAGGAAACGTCTTCAAGAAAACAACCAAGCTCAGAGAACAACGGGGACTCCCAGTTTTCCAAGCTGCAAGATGCTTTGAGATTGGAGATTTTCATGTTGCTGTTGGGGAGGAGGAGATGGGAAGCGTTCCTAATGACTTCCGTGTGTTCTTAATTCCTTTTCTTTAGTTCCAAAAGGGAGAAGGAAGAACTGTCTGAGGATGAAGGCAGTGTAAAGGCATTACCTTGAGGATTTTGATCAGGGTCGCCAACGGAGAATTGAAAGGCCTGTTTGTGCTTTCAACCAGCCTGTCCTTGGTGTCTGACATTAGTTGTGGCTCATTGTTGATGTAGTCCGGCCCCACCCCCTCCCCTTCCACTTCTCTGCATGTTTGACAGGCTAGCTCTCTGCAGGACTGGGATGACCTTTCTGGCCCCCACTGCCCGTGGGACTTACTCCTGTGCAAGAAGGGATATTCAATGCGCTAAACAAGTTTTGACCCAGCAGCCTGCAAGCTGAGATGTGAACGGTTTTGCTTTTAATGGTGATGTTTCTATCACCGTTTCTAGCAGTTGTGTTCATTTGTATTATTTATTCATTTTCTCTTTTTGACCCTTCTTGGGACTTGAATTTCCAGGATTCCCAGCCAGCCAGCAAGAGGAATTCAAGAACTACAATCCCTGGCAGGCCCCCAGGCTGAGAAAAGCTGGTTTTCATCTTAGTACACAGCACGTCACGTTTTGCCAAATAAGCCCTGTTTCTCTCTATTTATTCTGAGTAAGCGGAGCTCGGCTTGCACAGCGTGCTAAAACAACTGGCTCATTACAAATGCCCAAGATTGCCCAGTGAATTTCTGCCTGTGTTTTCTGCTTTTGCCTCCCGGTTCCCTTCCGGCCTTTTGACATAAATGGGCTGAGATGAGTTTGCCAGGGCTGAATCCCTTCCCTTGTCCTTGTCCATGCAGGAAATGGTGCCTTCGGTCGCCAGAAAAGGGGTTTTGTTTTTTTCCTCCTCCTCTTCCAACTTTCCAAAATTGGCCTTAAGAGTTTTTTGGCACTTCAGAGTTGTGGGGAGGGAACACGACAGGGGCTGAAAACCCCACTCAGCCCTCGGTGTGTCAATAAAAGGAATTGCTTCTGTCATTTGGTGTGTTTTGACTGGGGTGTTCAACCCAAGTTCAGAGCTCTCGGTTAACCAAATGCCTGGTCCGCAAGCCAGGAGTTTCTGGCTGGGGATGCATTATCCTGGGATGGCCAATAGATGCAACCTTCTGACAAGCAAAGTCAATGGGATGCCCATAACAACCCTGTTACTAGCATAACAGCCGCAGTGAATCAGTTAAAAACTGTGGCGTGAAAGATCGTAAAATGGGGGGGGGAATCAGTTCACAAAGGCCTCGTTCAGCCACAGAAATTTTGGGCTACAATTGTAGTCATAAGCTGAGTACCAGCTAGCTGTATATGTTTTTCTCTCCAATCCTGAAGACCCACTGAAATCTCTTGCGAAATAGCATTAATAATAATAATAAAGTTGAAAGAGACCTTGGAGGTCATCTAGTCCAACCCCCTGCTCAGGCAGGAAACCCAACCATTTCAGACAAATGGCTGTCCAGTCTCTTCTTAAAAACTTCCAGTCTTGGAGCGTTTACAGCTTCTGGAGGCAGGTTGTTCCACTGGTTAACTGTTCTCACTGTCAGGAAGTTTCTCCTTAGTTCTAGGTTGCTTCTCTCCTTGGTCAGTTTCCATCCGTTGCTCCTTGTCCTGCCTTCAGGTGCTTTGAAGAATAGCTTGACTCCCTCTTCTTTGGGGCAGCCCCTGAGATATTGGAACACTGCTAATCATGTCACCCCTCGTCCTTCTCTTCATTAGACTAGACATTCCCAATTCCAGGGCTGTAACATTTTTATTAGCAGGTTTGATCCAATACAGTCACCCCTCTATGGCTCCCCCCCTCTTTTCCTGACAGCGGGCATAACTTGAAGGCCTGTTTTTGCTGGTCAGCATGAACTGGAGGCAGATTTGTGTGTGGTTGGGGAAGGAATGACTCCGCATAGGTGGGTGTGCACATGCACTCACAGATAACCCCCACTTCATATATTCAGAAACCCACTTAGGAAATTGCTGATGTGGCTTCCAAGGAACGGCAGGCAAAGTTTGAATAGGAGCTGGCATCGTTCAAGTCCAGCCTTCCAAGAAATTCCTCCACGGTTAATAGAAAGATGAGCTTCCTCTGCAGCGTCGCAAGATCACAACGCCACAGCCAGAATTTTGTCAGTGCAGGATAACAGTTTAGTCCCGGTGTTTTTGACTCGGCTGGGTTCATGCATTGTTCTAAGCCAGCGGTTCTCAACCTATGGGTCGCGACCCCATTTGGGGTCGATCGACCATTTTTCGGGGGTCACCAAAGGCAGCGATCCGCCATTTTCTCCCCTCCGGGGGCGGCGCCGTGCATGGGGGTGGCGCCGCACCTCCGGGGGGTGCCGCGCACGCACGCTGCGCATGGGGGGCGCCGTGCATGCGCATAACGTTTGTGTGACGGGGGTTGCCGTCACACAAACGTTGAGAACCGCTGTTCTAAGCCGTTGTTTGTCGAACCACTTATTGAATCCATCCTAATTGACTGGCTCCATACAATGCACTGGAATGCAAGCCACGATGGATGCGTTCACACAACATATTTCAAAGACACTTACATGCAAAACTGCTGTAGTGTGACGCCCAAGCCTGGCAGGCAGATTCAGATCGTGCATTTTGTTGAATAAAGGGTTACAAAGCATAAAATAAGTGTTAAGTGCAAGAATCAGCCTGATCCTGACCTCTGGAGAAGGAGGCACTAGGCATGGCTGGGCTTCTGTTTATGAATCTCACCATCCCCCCAAACTCTCAGATGTTAGAGCAACAGGTCAGAATTGAGCTGGGCACTTTCACTTTAAAAGCTTGTTGGAAAAAATGCTTATTTTCATCCTTTAGCATTGCCACTGCAATAATTCTAGGGGTCGTGGACTACAACTCCCATCACCCAGTGGCTGGGGTATCGTAATCCACTCCAGAGGGTACCAAATTGAAAAGGGTTGTTGCTGAGGTCCCTTTCAACCCTATTATTCTGTGTCCTATGCTTTATATATATGCACAAACACACATATGCACACACGGGGGCCTTGGGAGGGGGAACCCCCATGCTTTGGGCTGCTCCAAAACCACAATAGCACACTTGCAGCTGGAGTCCTTTCCTCCCTCACCCCAACTGGGCATCTGGAAGCTGTTTCCAAACCAGGATGAGTGGAAAGTTGGCCCGGAATCCCGGAAGCTCAGCCTGGCGGTCCAGCTTCCCAGGGCTCAGAAAACCAGCAGGCAAAATGCCCCGTCAGCATCTGGGCAGAAGCCGGTCCTGCAGTGGGAGCTCTCCGTGCAATTTCCCTCCGTTTTTCCGAGCAGGATCTGGCCCAAGGTCTCCGTTTGTTCCAGGAGCTCTTAAAAAGAGACAGACGTGCAACACAATTAGGTGCGCATGTAGCACACAGCGGCTGTAAGGTTGCATCAAGGTATGCTAAGTAAGGTTGCTGGGATGGTGTTTTTTTCTCGAACCAGGTTTTCTGGATTCAGACAAGATGATGAACCATGATTTAGCTACTCCAGTTACTTAGCATTAATGAGTGTCTTGTGCCAACAGCACTAAGCAGATTGTACATAGCTTTGTCGTATATAAAACACGCACACACTCAAACACACATCTGCACAGCTCTCTGCTGGGGTGGTGGATGAAAAGAGCCAGTTCACACACTCTTTGGGAGTAGATTCTTTGCACCAATCATCTATCAGCCCCTCTTTGGTCCAGGTTAGTTCAGCCCAGTTCCGTTCTTTTTGCAACCAAAAGGCGGTTGGTGCCCAGAGGCATCGCGGGTGGTTTTTCCCCCATTGCAGCTACCCCAGCCGGTTTTCTCAGCTAAACAACTGCACAACTGAGTTAACTTGGACTGAGTTTTGTTTCTGCAAACGGGACTTACAGAGTGTCGCCGAACTCGTTGGTGATCCCGGGTCCGAGGTGAGTTCAGCAAGGAAGGGAACCAACCAGAGTCACAGAAACCAGCCGAGTCTGACTGGCCTCCTTCACGCCTCGATGTCAGAATCCAATTATATTTCATCTCTAGTTATCAACTATAGAAAACCCCATTTCTGCCTTACCTGGATTCTGCCATACAAGGAAGGGAAGGGGGTGAACAAAGGGGCTTTCTGGCCCTCACTTCCTTCGGTACACTTCAAAGGGACTGGATGTGGATATCACCAAAAGGACTAACCATAACAATGGGGCTATTGCCTTTCATGTACTCCTCTCTGAAGTCTCCCTCCCGCCGGCAGTAAGGAAAAGGGGGTGGGAATGTAATGCCTGAAACTGTCGCTGGAAGAAGGGGGGGATTGGGTGGGGCTACTGGGGAACCCCTTAAAACCTCGAATGGGAGAGCTTGGACCCCAAGTCCTGTCTAGAACGCCTGCAACCATTTTCTCTTAATAAAGGATGCCTGTTGGAAGAACTATTCCAAGAGTTCTGTCTTCTTAAGGTGCAAAGTGGGGTGGGTCCTTACACTCCCGCTTTGGCGAAGCCTTTTTGACCACAGACCAAACTACAGTAACCTGATGGGCATCAGACGGTTGGCACCCTCCTTCGCCACTTGCAAGGGACGGCGCACCCGCGAGTCGTCTGAATGCATCCTTAGTTGCGCTCGTGGGCGCTGCGAGGGCAACGTGTGAGCGCCACTCCGCCCGCCCTCGGCCCTCGGGAGCCCCTCCAGCGGCCTCCCCCCCCCGCTCTCCCGCCCTCCCCTCCCGGCTGGCCCCCGGCCCGGAGGCGGAGCCGCCTCGCCTCGCTCGCCTCGTCCGGGCCAGACGCTGCTGGGCTCCCGGCGGCTGCACTGGCTCCGGCGGCCGCGGCCATGTGGCTCCCGGACTGCGACGGGGCGGCGGGCGGCGGGCTCTGGCGGCTCCCGCTGCTGCTGCTGCGCCTGGGCGCGCTCTGCCACTCGGGGGGCGCCCGGGGGGCGCGGCTGGCCGGCGGTGAGTCCGCCCTCGGGCGGCCGGGCGGAGGCTGGACCGGGCAGGGAGGGCGAGGGGCAGGCGGGACCGACTGCGCGGAGAAACTTTGCAGAAGTCCCGGGAAGCCGCGCGACTCTAGGATCGCGCCCCGACTTACGCGACCGCGCGTGGAAATGCCGGATTGCGGGCGGGGGGGGGGCGCTAAGCGGGAGGCTGAGCCCCGGGAAAGGGGGGCCAGAGGGGTGGCGGAGGGGTTCAGCTGCTCTCCCAGGGGCGGGAGGGGGGCAGGCTGCAGCCGTGGTCTCCCCCACATCCGAACCCCGATTCGTGGATCAGCGAGTGGGGTCTTCGGGCGCTCCCGCGTGGAAAGGCGGCCGGGCAAGGAGGGGAGAGTGGGCTGGGGAGGGGGAACAGCCAGAAGGGGGGGGAGGGGAAGGACTCCCCCACTTTACCTGCCAAAGCTGCGTCCGGGCCGGACGCCACCCCGCAGGTCCTTTAAAGGCGTGGGCAGAGTCGGCACGGTCGTTGGGCGACCGGCGCGTTTCCAAGTCCGGGGTCGGCGGGGGCGTGTCACTCGGCTGCCGGCGTCTGTCCCCGAGCCCGGGGGTAGCCTCCAGCCTCCCCTCGGGCCCATCGGGTTTGGGGGCGGCCAAAGTGGGGGCGCCGCTGCGCGCCAGGCAGAAGCCCCCCCCCGGGAACTCCCTAAGCGACTGGGGGGGGGGAAGCGGGGTGCAGCCCGGGCCTTGGAGCTGGAGCCGCAGTGGGCACTCCTTCCAGCCCTGGGCTCCGTCTGGGACCAAGGAGCCCTTTTGGGGCTGCTTCGATCTCATCCTCTGTGATCTCCTCCGGGCTGGGGGAGAGGGAGGGGGCCCAGTAGGCGCCAGTTGTCCACAGACCCTCCCTTAAGTTGGCCCCTCCCGGCTTTAAGGCTTGCAATGACCCAGGAATAAATTGGCACAATGGCAGGTTGCAAACCAGCCCTTCTGGACTGCAAGTAGAGCCCCCGAGTATTTGTGGAGAATAAAGAGGGCGGGCAGAGCTTGGGAAGGACTAAAAAAGGACCACAGCTGAGCTGTGTGGCTGAGGGCATCCAAGAAGGAGGCTGACCCACAGAAGAAGCTTAGTGGGGCTCTTTCTATCATTTGCATCTGGGGCATCCTCCAAGGCAGCTGTTTGAATGCAGTAAATAAATAAACAAATCAACAAACTTGGTCTGGGAAAACCTTCACACGGTTGTTTTAAGGACAGAATTTTCTTTACAAACTGGCTGTGCATCTGTTGTGAAACCACCAAAAAAAATAAGGGGTGGTGGGAGGTCAGGGTAAGGTTAACTGGTCAATGTTCTGCTACGATTACTTATTATATTTAGCATGGTTTTGCTATTCTGTTCCTCAAAGCTCAGCCTTCTCCAGTATGGTGGACTCTGGATGGCTTGTATCTCACTTCCCACAATCCCCAGCCCTGGCCATGCTGATTGAAATTTAGGGGAAAGGTAGTCCAGCATATCTGAAGGGCCTGGGAGCATTTAGAGGTGTGTGACATCATAAAGAATTTGCTCGGGAAATAAATCTACTTTCCCAGAATGATCTCCAGAACATGGCCTACTGAGACCACAGAACGGACAGTGGATGTATTGCAGTGGCCATCCTGTAATCATTGCCTCACTTTCTGTCTTGCCTAAAAATAACTTTACATTTTGCTGATAAAACTCAAATGATTTGGCAAGGGACTGCAAACTTCAAAGGAGCTCTCTCTTTTGGATGTATTTTTATAATGACTATGATCATGATTTATCACTTATTGCTTGTATGTACGCTGAGAGCTTATGCACCAGAGACAAATTCCTTATGTGTCCAATCATACTTGGCCAATAAAGAATTCTATTCTATTCTATTCTGTTCTACATCTACTTCTGTTTTAATCTACTTCTATTCTACTCTACTTCAATTCTACTCTATTTATTTTATTCTGTTCTGTTCTACATCTACTTCTATGTTAATCTACTTCTGTTCTACTATTCTATTCTATGTCTACTCTAATCTACTTCTATTCTATTCTACTCTTACTTCTATTCCATTCTATATTCTACTCCTATCTTATCCTAATCTATTCTATTCTAGTCTCTTTTTTTTGGTATAGATTTTATTAGTTTTTATAGGGTTAGGAATAAGATGGGATCGGGGTTGGGGTTGAGATTTGGGTTAGGGTTAGGATTAGGGTTACGGTTGGCATTGGCGTTTTTCCAAATAACATTCTTAATATTTAGCAAACAGCATAATGTCTGGTTCATGTGCTTAACAAACAATAATAGATAATAGTTAATTATAAACATGTTAATCACTCAATAGCCTTCTTCTTGCTAATATATATTCAAAATTACATATCACATTCCTTTCTCTCTGACTCGTTTTTCTACCCATTGATAGAAATTATCCCATGTTCTAAAGCAGGGCTTTTCAACCAGTGGTACAGGTACCACCTGTGGTACATTGGCACCTGGCAGGTGGTACGCGACCATCCTAGAAAAGTGGTAGCGGGGGAGGGGAATGAGCTGAACCGGTGGCAGCACCGCACAAGCCTGAGCGGGAGATGGTTGGAGCTGCAGGGCTGTCAGGGCTCAGCGGAAGTGCCAGGATCAGCGCCAGTCTCCAGCTGGAGCTTGGCACTGATCCTGGTGCTTCTGCTGAGCCCAGAAGAAGCGTCGATCAGCTGGAATGTTGCAGCATCTCCAGGGTCTTTTGTGATTTACATTCAGATGCTTGGCAACTGATTCATATTTATGACAATCACAGTGTCCCAGGGTCATGTAAAGTGACCAAAACCTGCTGCAACCACCCAGCAGACGGGAATAAAAACCAAACACCCCCCCACTCCACTCCCACTGCCAATCCTCAACAGAAATGCTCACAACAATGAAAACCTCGGACAGGAGGAAGAGCGCCGCCGGGTGGGCAGGCAGGTGTCTTGCTCAGCGGTGGCTTGGGGGGCACTTTTTTCAGTGCCATTGTAACTTCGAACTAAGCAAACTGTTGTAAGTCGAGGACTACCTGTACTTTATCAGTTTTTTCCTTTTTTGGGGGGGGGGGCATCAAGTTTTTGACACCTTGCTAGGTGACTAGTGGTACTCGGATGTTGCCATATCCTAAAAGTGGTACAATGGGTGAAAAGGTTGAAAAGCCCTGTTCTAAAGTACACTGAGTCTTCTTTCTCTTTTATCTTTAAAGTTCTATTCTATTCTATAGCCGATGTTGCTGAGGATGATTTAGGGGTTAACTTAACTCTTGTTTACATTCTTCTGCCTAAAATGCTCAAAGTACATCCACCCACACTCAATGGGTGAATAGAGTCCCAAATAGTCACTTTATTTCTGTTTTAGCTATGTCTGTCCAAAGGAGATTGAGCAATGGAGCAGGCAGGGTCTTGGCAACTGTGCAAAGGAGACTGGGAAGATCCAGCCACTTAAGGACATCTCATGAAAAGCAAACTCTGATGGTTTATGTTCTCATTTTAAGTTTCCAACCGGATCTTCCCGACATCAGGCATTTATTTATTATTAGGATTGTTCTAATTTGTTGGGCTTCACTTTGCATGCTGCCCAGTCTCTGCTGTAAAATGGGTTGCCATATAAATCACGGGAATAAATCAAGCCGATTGAGGATTTCTGCAAGTAAATCTGAGGATCTTGGCTTGGGTCTCAGTTCAGATTTGAAATAAACATTTTTTATCCCACTGCAAAAGTAATAAAGAATAACACAGGCCACCGGTTTCTTTCCATCATATTCAGCAACAAGAAAAAAAGATGCAGTCACAAAAGGATGCTGATAAAAATTCTACATCGTGCAGTTGTAGAAATCAAGACCTCTTTCTCTGTCTGCTCCAGACAACGCTAAAAGGTATGGACTTCAATTCCCAGAATTCCCCAGCCAGCTCTGCTGGGAGTTGGTCCACAAGTCCCAAAGTTGCCAAGGCTATAGACCCCTGCTGGCTGGGATCTCCAGTTGCCAAGTTTGGAGACCCATGCTGGCTGGGAAATTCTGGGAGTTGAAGTCCACAAGTCCCAAAGTTGTCAAGGCTGTAGACCCCAGGTCTCCTCCCTGTTACTGAGATTACTTCTGCCCCACAGGTCAGACCATCTGCCGGAGAGGAACGCAACGCCCTTGCTACAAAATTGTTTATTTTCATGAAGCCACACGCAGGGTTGGCTTCCAGGAAGCTCTTCAGACCTGCCGAAACGACGGCGGAGACTTGGTGAGCATCGAATCCCAGTCAGAGCAGGAGTTGATTGAGAAAATGATCCAGCGTTACTCAGCATCTGATGGCGATTTTTGGATCGGGCTCAGGAGAGAAGAAGACGATCCGGAGAACGGCACCCAATGTCCCCATTTATACACCTGGACTGATGGGAGCTGGTCCACCTTTCGGTAAGCCAGGAGGAAGCTCCCCTCAAGAATTTAGCAGGCAGGTGCAGCTCCGTCTCATGATTTGCCTGTCCTTCCTACAGAAACTGGTACGTGGATGAACCGTCCTGCGGAAGCGAGGGGTGCGTAGTGATGTATCACCAGCCCTCGGCACCTGCCGGCGACGGGGGACGTTACCTGTTCCAGTGGAACGATGACAGATGCAACATGAGAAACAACTTTATTTGTAAATATTCACAAGGTCAGGGGATGTCATTTATATTCAGGGACGCTCACGACGGTCTTCCTTGCTTTCGTGACAACACAAACAATCTTTGATTTATAATCCTTTGTTTACTGACCGTTCAAAGTGACAACGGCACTTTAAAAAGTGACTTACGACCGTTTTTCACACATACGGCCGTTGCAGCCTCCCCATGGTCACATGATCCAAATTCGGACGCTTGGCCACTGGCTCATATTTATGACGGTTGCAATGTCCCAGGATCACGTGATCCCCTTTTGCAACCTTCTAACAAGCAAAGTCAATGGGGAAGCGCGATTCACTTCACAACCGGGTTCTTGACTTAAAACTGCAGTGATATCCCAAAGATGCTTTTTCAGGAGACAACTGGACTTTCTTGTTTTTCTTTGAAGACGTTTCGCTTCTCATCCAAGAAGCTTCTTCAGCTCTGACTGGATGGTGGGGAATGGAAGGATTTATACTCCTTGCAGACAACTGGTCCTTTGCATTGAATATAAATCCTTCCATTCCCCACCATCCAGTCAGAGCTGAAGAAGCTTCTTGGATGAGAAGTGAAATGTCTTCAAAAAAAAACTCAAGAAAGTCCAGTTGCCTCCTGAAAAAGCATCTTTGGGATAACTGTGACTTAGATGATTGAGAATCTCCGTAGACAACTGCAATGATGGACTTAACCATGCCAAAAAAAGGTCATAAAATCAGGTGCAGCTCATTTAACAATCGTCTTGGTTTGCCACTGAAATTCTGGTTGCAAAAATTATGTTTGAGATCAGAGCTTTACGAATTCTGAAAACCTAGTTGTTTTTCTGTTTTTCCGGTCAGTACACAGACTAAGTGCTTCTCGCCTACTGGCGTTAAATTCCTGTAATCAGATGTAGGATTTGGGGTTTGGCTTTCAGCATGCACACGCTTTTTATTGTTGTTTTTTCTTCCCCTTGCAGAAAAGCCAACAGTTGTCTCTGAATTGGCTCCTTCTCAGACAGGTAACATTTGGTGTTCGGGAAAGGAGGGGGAGGTTGAGACTTTTGCTGGGAAAAAAGCCAAACCTAGCACAAATAACAGTTGTCCCAAACAAGGCAAAAAAAAAATAGCCAAAGAAATCATTATAGTAGAGAGAGAGAGAGAGACAATGTGGTATATTAAGGAGAGCTAGATTTGAGTCCACATTTAACCATAGAGCCTAGGAGCCTTCTGGTAGCTTCCGAAGATCTCTGCATTTCAGCCAACCTTCCTCACAGGGTTGTAGTTGTGGTTTATGGGAAAAGAAGGAGAGATTTTTCCCATCTCTGGAGTTTCCTCCGCTCCCAAAGGAAAGACACGGGTATCCATTAAATCAGTGTTTCCCCCACTTCGTAAACTTTAAGAAGTGTGGACTTCAACTCCCAGAATTCCCCTAGCTAGTATGCATGCCGGCTGGGGGAATTCTGGGAGCTGAAGTCCACACATTGTAAAGTCTGCAAGGTTGAGAAACACTGTGTTAATAATAAATAAGTAAAGCTTGCTCTTTTGAACCCATGACTCTCAACTGCTTTTTGAAATGCTTGATGCTAACTGATCCTTTTTGAACTGGCTGACTCCAGAATGTGGATCCTTCAGCCAAAGGTGGATACTATTCTAGTCCCAAATCCTCTTCCATCAATCTTAGGGCCTGTTTATAGTATTAAGGCAATATCCTTAAGTCATATAACACTCAGATTTCTTTCCTAGGGTATATAACAGGGTCTTTGGCACTCACCTCCCCGGAAACCCCCATGCAAGAGAATGTTGCTAACAAAAGCCTCACAGAGGCCAAAGGTAAAGAATGGCAATTTCTCCTAAGTTTAATGAGGAAGGAGAAAGGATAGGTTTGTTATAATCGCTGCAAAACAAGGTTGGAAGTCCTTTTTTTTGTGTGTCTTTTCTTATTCCTATTTCTTAATCGTGTTTCTTAATTTTTGAATTCACACTTTTCTTTTTATTTAATCTTATTTTACATTATTTCATGTTTACCTTTGTGAAACTTTCTATAAAAAAAAACTTTAAAAATGCAATTGCAATTTCCTTTCTCCAAAGCTGTTTTAACAATACCCTAAATTTCTCGGAGAAGGAATGTCTTTGCCACATCCAAAGAGAATTAATATACATTGTTCCTTTTGCTTTATACCCTAATCAAATTATCTCCCCACACCTTGTAAATGAAAGGGGGGGAAAGCCACAATTCTACTGTGATAAAACTTTGTTCTCAATAACACATTAAAACTCTTGATTCCTTTTTTCTCTAGAGCCCGCTTGGAGTCTTCTGTACATCTTAATTTCAAGCATTCCTGCCTTGCTTCTGTTGATCACCATTGCTGTTTTTATCTTTTGGATTTACACAAAGAGGCAAGTGGCATTATTATTTAAGTTGAGAACATTTTTGAGGGCATCCGGGGTGGATTGAGCAGGTTTCAAGCAAGGAGGGATAAGAAAAAGAGAGGAGAAGAAATGCTATAGAGATGATACTGTTGTCTGTGCATAGCTGAGTTGTTTTCCTTGTTGGAATGGGCGTTGGTTAAGAAAAGCATCCTGTCCTGAGAGAAAAACAGTTTTTTGAATCTTTCAGGAAATAATAGGAGTCTACAAACTAGGCATAGAGAAGGCCTCTCCATGGGCCAGCACATTTTGCTCAAGGAATTTTGTTCCTTGAATTTAGGTCTCTATGCTTTAGAGCAGGTGTCTCCAACCAGGGCAACTTTATGACTTGTGGACTTCAACTCCCAGAATTCCTCACTGAGAGTTGAAATCTACAAGTCATTAAGTAGTTGGCTGAGGAATTCTGGGAATTGAAATCCACAAGTCACAAAGTTGCCCCTGCTTTTGTGGACATAGGGAAAGGCCTTGAAAGACAGGAAGAAGAGTTGCTTCCATGGCAATAATTACATAAGCGGGGCTTGAGCCCAGGCCAAGAAAAGAACATCAGAAAACAAACCCTGCCCCTAATTCACACAAACTTAAAGCGAAGAAGAGGGATGCACATTCAGGGTTGCAGGGTCCTGCTACTACAGCTATTATAATCAAAGTAGTCCTAATCTACACGCCTACACCCCGTTGGTTTCTTGATCTGGTCTATCTTGTAGAAGGGCTAACACACACATTCTTTGGACCCAGGAAAGCTTGTCCTTAATTTACACCCAGTTGAAAGTAAAGTCTTTCCCTACCCTAGAATCACTCTTTTCTCCATGAGTTGAGAAGGGAAGGGATTGCATCAGGCTGATTTGCAAATTTAGCCTCCCCACCCATTCACAGCATGGAGACATTTGTGAGCAGGATGATCTTAAGACAAAAAAGAGGACCTTAAGCTTTCCTCGTGACAGGCTGTCTTCCGGTGTGATATCTGAGTTGTTCTTAAACTAAAACCCTTGTCTCCTGGCATCTCCACTGTTAAACTTTGGATGCATTTTGATCTCACAGTAATACATTGGATTGACCATATTGCTGAAGCACATTCTACTTCTGTGGATCTCCAACCTTTTCACCTCTTCCGATCCTTCCTTTACCCCTGCCAATTTATCCTGGTGGTCTCCTAGCCCAGTTCTTCCTTCTTAAAAAAAAATATTTTAATAAAAAAATCTAATGAAAAGTAAGGCTGCTCCTTCTTCTCTGTCTGGATCCAGCAAAACCATTACGTTCCTTCATGACTAACCCAGGCTAGAAAGAAGGAAAAAAAACTAGTGGGAAAATTAGAAGGAAGTTAATGTGTTTTTCTTTCTTTCTTTCTTTCCCTGCCAAGGAGACGGGAACAGAGAGAGGTGAACACGAAGGAGAAAGATGCTTGGTTGTCTACCAAAATGCAAAATAGTCCCAGTTTAGAGGTATATAATGTCATTCAAAAACAAGGGGAGGCCGATCTGGCTGCAACGAGACCACAAGCCCAGAACTCCTCTTTCCGTGCTCGTCTTGGAGGAGATGACCTCTGTGGAGACTATGACAATATGGCGGTCAACAGCTCAGAGAGTGGCTTTGTGACCTTGGCAAGCACTGAGAGCGGATTTGTCACCAATGACATATATGAACTGTGCAATGACCGAGTGGGGCAAAGCAAAGAGTCAGCTTGGGTAGAAAATGAAATCTACGGATATTGAAGAGCTGGTGGTGAGAGATGGATTAAGATGGGGAACGTTCCCATCGATACAAACTTGAGCACCCAAAGACATGGCTGCTGTATTGCAGAGGGGTTTCCTTTCCCTCCCTGAAAGGGTTACATGGATTTAAACAAGTTGATTAATTGATTATTGATGGATTAGATGTCATTAAGTTGTTTTTAACTCCTAGCAACCATGTTTTCTCCATGAAGATCGGTCCCTAGCCTGGTCATTCAGGTCTTCCAATGGTGAACCCATCATCTCTGTCATTGAGTCCATCCGGTTTGGGATGGTCGTCCTCTTCTTCTTTTCCCGTCCATCTTTAAACATGAAGGCAGAGATCTTATTGACCAGGAAATAGAGAACTTGATTCCTTTCCTTGCTACAGCACATCACCGCCTAGTCATCTAGAACCTGACAACATTTTGCCATTATAATAAGCACATCAATTAATTGCTGACATCCAGATGGAATTTGTGAGGTATGGCTAAAAATAACACAGGTTTTTGTTCATCACCACCTGGCTTTGATCAGCTGCCTAGTTTCCATCTTTACCTGTTTGGCAATCCAAAAATTTTCTAGAAAGGAGGGAGTCTCTTTCTGCTCTTCTATCCTCCATGTGGTATTTTTTGCAGAAAATTTTTTGAGGAAAAAGGACATTGTCTAACTAAGAATATCTTCTGGTGGTGGCGAACCTATGGCATGCATGCCAGAGGCGGCACTCAGAGCCCTCTCTGTGGGCACGCGCGCCGTCGCCCCAGTCCTAGGCCTTCAGCTGGGTTTTATAAAACCTTTTCCTTTAGGCCTCCGCCACCGTGTACAAAAAAAAGGTTCAGTCAGTCAATTTCAGCTTCTCGCGGGGAAAAAAAAGATCTTGCAAAGTTGGAATTGATTGATTGAACTTTTTAGTCCCACCCAGTCTGCTGTTACCACCGCAGCCACGCCCACCCAATGGGCCGCACCCGACGATGCATAAGTGGGTTTTGGGGTGCAGTTTGGGCACTCGGTCTCTAAAAGGTTCGCCATCACTGATATATACACTTCTGTTTTGATTTAGAAATGGTGCAAGTGATAAGAACTCCTTTGCAGTTGTGGACAGGCCTGTTTCTTGGAAGCAGAATACAAATGGGGTAAACGTGGTGCTAGTTTCAAAAATAAAGATTGTTTCCTTCATATATCAGATGCTTTCTGTCCCAGAGGAGATTGGCAAGCTTGAGAAACAAGTGATGTGGTTCTACGCAACATACAGTTTCTAATTTTGCAATTACATCCAAATTTGCCGAATTTGAAAGACCTCCTACTGTTCTCAAAAAAAAAATAAGAGCAAACAACCAATGCATTATTTGAGAACATGCGCAAATTTTGATATCCTTATAATTGTGCTTTTCAACTCAAAATATCAACTCCTTCTTTGGCTGTCCCCGCAGAGAAGCTGTAAGATAAGACATAGAAATATATCTGGTCCTTCCTTTGTTATTTGATGTGTGACAGATGAAAGAGGGGGGAAAGCTTTTTTAAAAAATTCAACAAGCCAGTGTGATGTTCTATGCATGTGCAATGCTACAATGCTTCAAAAACTTTTAATATGTGCATGTGATGTCATCTTACATTGTCATGGACTGAGAGATTTTATTCTGGTGCTGGAATGCATGAAGCCTATGGCCACGGCAGTTGAGTTGCTGGGATATTGTGTAATGTTTGCAAGCACCTCTGAAAAACCCAAAGTCTAGTTTGATTAGAACTTTTCTTTTTCCTTTCCCTTCTAAGTGGAAACAAGAAATGAACAAAGCTAAACTTTTTGGGGGGAAAAAAATCCCAAAAAATTGGAGAGGAGAAAATTCCAAGAAGCAGCAATGCCCGGGGGGGAGGAACTCCTGATGGGATGGTGATGCTCAGTGAGATTCTGATCATTCAAGGATTAGGCAATGTTGTGGGATGAAAAGGACACACCAAGAAAAAAAATGGGAAAGGTGGTTTTGAAGACCCGTGGTTGGACATGATCCCATATGACTAGCACGTGTAATTGCTCCTCTTGGCTTTCTCTGCTAAACAAGCAAAGAGGTGTCCCATATTTTGACAGACAGTCACGAGAACTGCCAAAGAATGACAACATCAGGCCAAATGAGGTGAGGCACAGCTTGTGGTTGGTTAATGCCCGGGGCATGATGGGGTTTATCTGAAGAGCCTTACTCATATTCTCATGTCACGACTGAGAGCCACCCTAACTTCTGTGGCTAGAAAAAGCCACAGACTTTTGCACTGTTTTCAGTCAGGGTGTTTTTGCTGCACTTTGGTGTTGCCTTATTGCCATGTTTCTCTTATGCATGTCTGAATGAAATGTTGGGTCTCTTGAGCAAAGAAATAAACACGTTTGGTTGCAGAGCAACAACAGATGAAGATTGTATAGGGTTCTTTTTTGCACTGTGTCTTTCTCAGTGGAATCTCTTGATCTTACCTTAAGGAGTATCTTCAGCAGAATTTATCAGCGTCCTACAATGAGGAACATAAATGGTAGTAACTCATAACCTAATGTTGGAGTCTGCAGATGTGCATGTTAATCCTAGGTTAGCCAAAAGCAAAGGTATTTGGGATTCCCGTTAGCAGTAATTGGAGTGATATGAACAACAGAAATTTAATTGTAGAAGAGAAATAGTAACTCATCAAGAGTTGCTTCTTGGCAGTTATCAATCTCCCTGACACATATGTCATTCAACAGTTAAATGCACTTCAGTTCTTTTCTTATTTGGTGTTTTTTTTATAAAGGATTCATTTTCATTGATATTGGCTCAAGGAAAATAATTCGCTTATTTGTGGAATTCAGTTCTTGAATTATAAGAAGTTCCTTCGTCAGTCAGTGAGGCCAAGCAGCTAGAGAGACTATGGAAAGCGTACAGTAGAGAATTATGGCAATATACAGATTTATCTTTTCATTTTGGCAGGGTTCATAACACCAGATCTTACTTTCATTTTGTAAGAGGGAGGGCAAAAATCACAGGATCAAACAAACATTAATTATATCCTAAGCACCCAGAAGCCAAGATGTACACCAAAATCTCTGCAAGAAGGTGCAATATATGGATGGATTTCCAAAACTGACTTTAAATTTCAAAGCATCTGATTCAACGGTTCAATATTTGGCATCATTTGATACCATTCAGTGCAGAGATTCAAATAAATTGTGTCTCTTTCTGGAATCTTTGCACGACCCAAAAAGCAAATCATATGTTATGGGTGTGAACCGTAAAAATGCATGATGTTGCTTTGCCAACAGAAATACTTAACCCGGTCAGTTTTCTACCACTCAGCACTATCCTTTTACAGCTGTTGTGATCATTATCAAATGCCACCTTTTTATGCATCTGTTGGACAGCATCATCTGTGACAGGTTCTCCTAGGAAGTAGCTACCTTGGGAAATGTGCATTGATCTCCTAAGTGCCAAGTTTTCTGGAAAGTAGTAACAATACGTGAGGGAGATGGGATTAAGAGCCAGAGAAATGATTGCAAGCAGGCTTGGCTCTGGATGCCAAATTGCAGTGGATTATGCCATGGGAGCCAGCCTGAATGATTCTCCAGTTTCCCCATCTTGTTATGTTTTCTGTGAAGTTCTTGGATGAGTTGCTGGTGTTGACACGGCTGCTTGGTTGCTTTCCTTTCCTAGCTAGTCCAGAATCATCTGTTGTTGATTTTGGAGAAAGAGGATACAAGCTGTGCTTGAAAAAAAACACCCCAGCCGCAACCTTTTCACGTCTAATCAATCATTGTCACAACAGGGTGACCACATTTTGGGATGCTGCTGGTCACGGGGTGGCCCCATGCAAAAATCAAGTCAGCTGTTTCACACAAAGGTTTTTTAGGTTGGGATCAGATGCAAAAAGCAGCAAAGCGAGGGGATAAAACTGATTTTAAAAAAAGCTGAAGTGGGGTGACTGCATCAACTGGAAATGAAGAGGGCTTCCAAGTTTGAAAAAAGACAAAAGAATGGATGTGGAGAAAGCTAGGATCAGTGCCTACTTTGCAAATTCAGTGTAATTTTATCGGGAGGATTTATTTGTTCTTTGCAAAGCAGTTGGGTGTGTATGTGTGGGAGACACACCAAAGCACTTGGTTCTTCTGAAAAAAAAAACACAGGGTGTTGGTGTTCGTTTTCTTGGAGTTGGATGTGATTACAATTAGGCTGAAATTTCTCAGAAAATAAAGAATTTTCAGGTAGTCTCCAAGACTTTCCTTTCGTTGGGATCTCTCTAAACTGTTGAAGAATGTTCATATTCATGAAGGTTAAAAATAGGACATTTTTGAGAGGTCATATTTTTGCAAAACCCTAAAAAATCCTGGAAAAGAAACATGTATCACTAGAGGGCGCCTTTTATTTCATAAGGAATATAGCTGCATTTTCTAAATAGATGGCAGATTTTTGGAAAAGCAGCTGTGGCCTTTTATATTTTTTTCCTTTCAAAGGTACTGTAGACATAATGAAAGCCTGTTTATTTGGTGGACTGCCCTGTATTCCCAAAGAGTACAGCAAATATTTTGTCTAAGCCACTTGATGATACGTGCAACGTTTTGATCCCTGATTTTGAGCAACAGTTAAAATTAACAAAGGCATTGACTTAAATGAGATGTTTCTTTAAAAAGGTACGTGTGCATTGTAGCTCCAGAACAAACTTAAGTTTGGGATTTTTCAGGATAATTTGGTAGCATGAAAGAATAATTACAGATCAGGGCCTTGAATGAATGAAATGCTCAGGCCTTTTTTCTAGGAGAAGAAAGAATAATGAATAGGTTTATGAATAGAGCAGTAGGATATCATTGTCTGCAAGAACTATTCTTAGCTGCTTCTTGGTTGCATCAAGCATCTCTGGGGGAGCATGCTGACTAATCCCTCTGCAGTTGCTCATTCACCGGAACTTTCTAAAATAGCTAAATCGGGAAGACAATAAAACAACCAGTACGAGCATCACCGAATAAATCATTGTTGAGAGAAATGCAAGCGTGGTCTGGAGAACTGTGGGTGGAGCAGGATCAAAAACTTTATTTCCATTGCAATGTGGGAACCCTCAACATGGAAACCCAGGTCTGCGGAACCGGATATAAAATTAAAGGGAACGTCGGAACCGCGCTGTCCTGCTTTTGTTCCACAGTAGGTACAAGGACAACGGCCACAATTCAACCCAAAATTTCTGTTCTTCAGTGAGGCATTTGTTAAGTGTGTTTTGCCCCATTTCACAACCTATCTTGCCTTAGTTGTTAAGTGAAACACTGCAGTTGAGAAGTTAGTAACCCGGCTGTTAAGTGAATCAGGGTTCCCCATTGACTTTGCTTGTCAGAAGGTCACAAAAGGGGATCACATGATCCCTGGGACACAGCGACGATCATAAATAAGAATCAGTTGCCAAGCGTCTGAATTTTGGTCACATGACCCTGGGGAAGCTGCAATGGTCGTAACTGTGAAAAATGGTCCTAAGTCATTTTTTTCAGTGCTGTTGTAACTTTGAATTGTCACTAAATGAACTGTTGTAATTTGAGGACTACCTATATTTTGTCTTCCACTTATTCGGGAAAACGGACGGCGGTTTTAAAATTTGCGGCCCAGGGAGTGATCATCTTTTTGTTAAAGCAGTGGTTCTCAACCTGTGGGTCGGGACCCCATTTGGGGTCGAACGACCATTTCACGGGGGTTGCCAAACAAGGCTGTCCGCCATTTTTTTCCCCTTTTCTTTGGCCACGCCCCTGGCACCCGGTGATGTATAAGTGGTTGGGGGTCACCACAACATGGGGAACTGTATTATGGGGTCGCGGCATTAGAAAGGTTGAGAACCACTGTGTTAAAGCAACAGTCCAAGGAATATGCCACAACCACTTTTCCTGCAGGATTCTCTCCACAGCCAAGCTGAAAGCCATGGCGGGCCTGGTCACAGAGTACCAGAACCAGAAGGCAAATTCAGTTTGGCTGTTTCTCACAACAGACTGGCTTGGACCACACCTCTGTTCTTGTGTCTGGAGACAAGCTGCAGATCCAATCTTGAAAGAAGCCAAGACGTTCTGGCAAAGTGGTTAACGGGGATGGGAGGAAGGTATGTTGAACTTGCATGTCGCAGATGAGTTTGCAAAAGCTTCTAAACTAGAGGTTAATCAAAGAGAGAAGCAACCTAGAACTAAGGAGGAATTTCCTGACAGTGAGAACAATTAATCAGTGGAACAACCTGCCTCCAGAAGCTGTGAGTGCTCCAGCACTGGAAGTTTTTAAGAGACTGGACAATCACTTGTCTGGAACGGTAGAGGGTTTCCTGCCTGAGCAGGGGGTTGGACTAGATGACCTCCAAGGTCCCTTCCAAATAATAATAATAATAATAATTATTATTATTATTATTATTATTATTATTATTATTATTATCAATCATTGCACAGTCAGCCAGATGTTCAGACTGGATTTGGCATTTTGTCTACCTATCGAGTCCTTACCCAGGACCTGGGATAGGCAGATGTGGATGTTTGATGGTATTACAGATATCGTCGCAGGATGGAAGCAGTTCCTAATAAGGCCGCCTTTTGCAATTGACTAATAGCGAATTTGTCAATGCCAATGGTGTTCAAGTGGTGCTCCAGTTGTTTTGGGATTGCACCCAAGGAGCCTATGACTATTGGTACTACCCTTGCTTGCTTTTGCCACAGTCTTTCTATTTCTATTTGTAGGTCTTTGTATTTTGTTATCTTCTCCAGTTCTTTCTCTTCTATTCTGCTGTCTCCAGGCACTGCCACGTCCACTATCCAGACTTTTTTGTCTTTCTTATCGACAATTGTTAAGTCTGGGGTGTTGTTGTTGTTATTATTATTATTATTATTATTATTATTATTATTATTATTATTATTATTATGGTGTCTAACTTTTAAGATCTGTGGACTTCAACTCCCAGAATTCCCTAGCCAGCTATGAATTCTGGGAGTTGAAGTCCACAAGTCTTAAAAGCTGCCAAGGTTGGACATCCCGGCTATAAGCACCCTGCTGCGTGACGGTTTTGAAAATCGCGTCAAAAGTCCTAGGAATCTCGCCGTTCCAGAATCGACTTCCCTGGAGAAAATGAACATGTGGGAGAGCAACCAACGAATGAAGTTTCTTCCATGCAAAAATCCAGTATAAATATTACTGCCTGCCACCCCTTCACCCTAAATTATCCCTTTTAAGATACATACAAGGCAAAAACAGCTGTTGCCAAGAATTGATTTGGCTTTCTGTCAGTTTTAATTATAGAAAACTTAAGCATGGCATGAAAGAATACAAGAAATTGACCCAGTTGGTGGGGGGGAGGGAGAGGGGGGAAAGAGGTCAATGGCTGGATCACAAATATGTAAATAACTTGGTATTTTAGAATTGTTTAGCTTATAAATATCAGCTATATAAAGCTAAAAAAATGATTTTGCAGATAAATCAGGAAAGTGGCTAGCATATGAATTATGAAAAAAATGATACTGAAATTACAAAACGGAAATATTGTATTAATGGACAGTCTTCTTTTGGGACAGATGGACAAATAGTTGAGAAAAAAGTCATGGAACTTTTGTTTTTGTACACGATAACGGGAACAAGACGATTGTCTGCACAAAGATGGAAAGATTTGGGGCTCCATGCAATAGAAGAATGGACAGTGAAGAGGGTAAAACTTACTGAGATGGCTAAATTGACTTGTTTGATCCAGAAAGATACAATATTTATTAATCACATTTATTTGGCCATTAGTGGACAGTTCTATGGCTTATATACAACAGTTCTATCTCCATTTATTGCGGACTGGAAATTTTTTTCTTAAAATGGAAAACTGGATTTATGACTGTTTTTGTTTGGATTAGATAGATTATAGAAAGAAAGGAGTTATGTTGTAACCATAGAGTAAGAGGTAAATTAATAACCATATTTATTATTGTAAAGATCAGAAGGTACCTCTTTGTATCTTTTTTCTAATGTTTTTTTCCTTTCTTGCATTTTTAGCTTTCTCTTTGATTTTTCTCTTCCTGTTTCTTACTTTATATTTGTATTAGTTATCTTTCTTTTTAAAAAAACTTTAATAAAAACTGCATTTAAAAACAGAATTGTTCAGTTCACAATTACAGTAAGAGCTGCTTATTTATTAAAATGCTAAACCCAAGGCAATACTTATACTACTTGGCATTAGTGTTTAGTGTCCAGTATATAAACATGGAGCGCAATCTATGCCTAATACGCCTGACATTCTATTAGATTTTACTTTTCTTAAACGGAAGAATCCTCTAGTAGTCTTTTGTTCACCCAAGCCAAGTCCCAAATCACCACTCTCTTGGTGTTACTATGTAATTGGGAAGAGTTTTGCAATCTCCCAAGTAAGAGTCAGAAAGGCTGAGAGCCATTAATTGTTTTTGTGAATTATAGGATCAAGTTGAAGATCAAAAAGAACAGCGACAGCTTAGGGATGGGCTGGCTTTGTTAGGCAACCATTCCCTTTGGCCAATGTCTGCGTCTCTCCCATTAAATCAAGACAGGATGGAGGGGCATGTAAATTATACCGTATGATGTAAACCTAGGATACATTCCTTCGGAAGTCCAGCTGCTCTTTTGCTTTAGAATAGGGGGTTGAATTGTCTGTAACGAAACAGGCTGAAGAACTGATGTCCCAAAGGTGCTTTTTCACAAGGCAACCGGACTTCCTTTTTTCTCTTTGAAGACGTTTTGCTTCTCATCCAAGAACTTCTCATCCATCAGAGCTGAAGAAGCTTCTCGGATGAGAAGTGAAACGTCTTCAAAGAGAAAAAAGGAAGTCCGGTTGCCTTGTGGAAAAAACACCTTTGGGACAACCATGACCTGGATAACGGAGAATCTCCATAGACATGAAGAACTGAGGCTGCCGAATTGCGGTGTTGGGAGGAGACTTGAAAGTCTCCTGGACTGCAAGGTCAAGTCAATCAATCCTAAAGGAAATCAACCCTGAGGGTTTTTTGGAAGGACAGAGACTGAAGCTGAAGCTCAGATACTTTGGCCACCAGATGAGAAGAGTCCTTGGAGAAGACCCTGATGTGAGAAGATGGAAGGCAAAAGGAGAAGAGGATTCTAGAGGAGGAGATGGTTAAACAGAGTCATCAACACAATGAACATGAATTTGAGCAAATTCTGGAAGACAGGATAGGGGGAGAGCTGGGGTGTTGTGGTCCGTGCGGTTGCAAAGAGTCGGACACGACTCAGCGATTGAACAACCATAACTAGACAACCGTGACCCTTCTCCGGAACTTCACAACTCACTCGTATCCTAAAATTTCATACTACAAATTTGTCATCCCACTGAAGTTATAGTTGCATCTATTCAAGATGGAAATTTAATTCAACAGTAGCTTTGTCAGCACTGTGACTTACAAAATGCACCTTGAAAAACACTCTCAGGAGGCAATAAAACAGGCAGGTCAGCACTTGATTTCAAGAATTGTGTGTGTTTTGCTTGCACTGGTTTATGTTGACAGGCTCTTTAGATCCCAAGGGATCCCGAATTTGTATTCCAGGACGGAGATCCAGGGTTATCCAATTCAGATTACAGGTAGACCTCGACTTATCACCACCGTTGGGACCAGAATTTCATTAAAACTGGTCATTAAGCAAATGGTTGAGAGTCAAGGACTTCCTGTAGTTACAATCCAATTAGCA
The DNA here is from genome assembly GCF_016545835.1 of Crotalus tigris. Lineage (NCBI taxonomy): Eukaryota > Metazoa > Chordata > Lepidosauria > Squamata > Viperidae > Crotalus > Crotalus tigris. Next base: position 2,442,362 of record NW_024096953.1, on the reverse strand, counting down.
GATCATTAAGGATGGGGGGGGGAACTGTCATATGTGGTCTTAGCACAGCCCCTTGCAGATGATTCGAACGATCATAGCTAAACAAACCCTGGTTTGATACCAAGCCAACATCGCCTTCTCCCAGGCTTTGGTCGCTAGACTAGAGAATCGCACAAACCAAAAGAGCGGCATCCAGTAGAGGGCGCACAGCATCGCGTCCGCGGTTTGAGACCGGGCTGTCCATGCACGTGGGAACGCGTGACCAGAGGACGCGTGTCAACCCAAACAAACCGAAACGTGAGACCAGAGGGAAGCGGGGGGGGGAACCAAACACGGAGGGAAAAGATGGACTGTCCGTGACGCTGAGGGTTTGGATAATATTCTTGGGATCGAAGGTTTTCTCCATTGGGACCCCTCGCTGAGAGGGGAGGGGGGGAAACAAAGCCCCCCCCCAAAAAAGAAAGAAAAAGCCCGATTCCGACGACCAGGCACGGCAGCACTCCCTCCTCACAAAGCTAGCCCCGAGCGAGAGCTGCCTCGCGCAGGGCACGATGGGAATCTCTCCCGCTGGCTTTTTCTTTTATTTGGCGGGAGCGGCCCCGCCCCCCGAGCCGAGCGGCCGGATTGGCGGGCGACGGTTGCCGGGGCGACGCGCTCCGCCCGCGGTGACGCGCGCAGTGACGCGCGCGGGGGCGGGGCGTCGGAGCGCGCGCGCGTCCCCGTCCCCTCGGGCTCCCTCGGCGGCTCTCCGTCCTTGGCGGCGGCGGCGGCGGCGGGGCGAGGGGCGGCGGGCGAGGCGCGGGAACCACCCGGGCAGCATGGTGATGGCCGAGCCCCGGCGGTTCCCCCCGGCCGCCGCGCTGCTCCTGCAGCCGCCGCCGCCGGCCCAGCCTTCGCCCCGCGGCGCCTCGGTGCCGGTGCGCGTCGGCTTCTACGAGATCGAGGGCACGCTAGGCAAGGGCAACTTCGCCGTGGTCAAGCTGGGCCGGCACCGCATCACGCGCAGCGAGGTGAGAGGGCGGGGGTCGTGGGGACGGGGCGCCGGACAGACACGTGTATGTGTGTGGGGGGCGGGGGCGGTGCTCTCCCTGACTCACGTCCCCTAACCGGGGGGGGGGTGGAGCGTGAGAAGAGGGGAGCCCCATCCAGTTGGGGGCCCCCCGGTCTTAAACACCCCCCCCAAAACCGCCCCAGGGTTGAGACCTGAAATTAGAGGGGGGAGGTGAGGAAGGGATTCAGGCAGGGCATCCCCATGGCTTTGGGGGCGACCCACCGGGCGATGGTGTGACTTCCCCCCCCAAGTTGGGACTGCAGGGATGCTGTAGACAGGCAGGCCCTGCTGCCCACCTGGCCCTGGGCTGGGGGGGCAGGTGGGAGGATAGAAGGGTTCCCCCCCAGGAATGGGGGGGCAGTCTTTGGCTCAAGGGGCAAGAGAAAGAGCAGAGGGGCGTCTGTGGAGATTCATCCAGGCCATGGGGGTCCCGAAGGTCAAAACCCAAGAAAGTCCAGTTGCCTTTTGGAAAAACCACCTTCTGGATAGTGGGGGAGTGGATGGATGGATGGATAACCTTTATTGTCATTTTTTTTACTGTGGGCACAATGGCACACATTAAAAATGAAATTTCGTTGCTTGCTCTCAAAGTGTACATACACATAACACACATTTAAACATACTATATACAGACTATACATGCTATTGCAGACTCTGAAAGGGGGACACCCCCCTATGCAGGTTGCTTGGACATGTCCCCTGGTGCAGAGGTGCCCCCCCCACCCAAAGGTTTTGGGAGAAGAATCCTGAGTGGTGCCACTGGACTCCAGTGATGGCAAATGCCGCTTCAGATCTTCTCAGAAATCCCTGGGGATCCAGCTAGATGATATGGTCGTCCCAGGAGATTTCTCTCTGTGGAATAGATTCAAGGCGTCCCTCCGAAGTTAGAAGCGAGAGAAGACTGGCAGATTCAAACGTTGGCTTTTCTGCCCAGCCTTCTTTCCTGGGGAGTACAGGGAACCCTGTCGCAACTCTAAGCAGACCTGAGAAAGTTTATTTTTCTTCTTTATTGTTTAAGTTTTATTGTAATTTGGATGGTTGTGGGGTTATTGAGAGTTGGGGAGCGTACAAATGTAATGTATTGTTATGGCTGGTCAAATGTTCAGGCTGCATTTGGCATTTTTATCCACCTTTCCAGTCCTTCCCAAGGACCTGGGACGGGCTGAAGAGGTTGTGTGATGGTATCAAAGGTTTCGTTGCAGGATGTGAGCTGATCCAAAGTAGAGCTGCCTTTTGCAATTGATTGATGGAGATGTTGCCAATGCTGAAGGTATTCAAGGGTTGCTCCATTTGTTTGGGAATGCAGCCAAGGCACCTATCACTCCTGGCACTACCTCTTCTCTCTTACTATTGCTACTGTTGTTATTGTTGTTGTTTTTTAAAAAATAGTTGTGGCTTTTCAATGCTTGATGTGAAACCTGGAATGACATTTGAATTGGTGGGTGCTGCACTTGTAACGGGCTTTGGAAAGCTTTTTTTTTTTTTTTTGGAATGGTGCCTTCTGTGTTTCTTAAAAGGTAAATAATAAAATACAAGAGTCTACTCCCACTCCTGATCCTGAGAAATTAGCAGTAGATGGCGCAAAGAAAAACATGGAAGACTTCCAAAGATGATGTGAGGACCCCCTCAATGTGGCCCCTCCGGAAAAAGAGTAGGTTGCACCTCAGGAGAGGGTGTTCTTTGTGAAATTGGAGGATCCCTGATCTCTTTCCCCCATCTCTAAATAATTAGGATGTTCCCACAGGCTATAGATGAGTGGGAACAATGCTCTCTCATGGCAGCTGAATATATTTCAGAGACTTTGTGTACGGACATGACCAAAAGGAAAGTCCTCAGGAAGACATCCTTCAAAGATCAAAAGGCCTCCTCTTTGTTTGATTTCTGCATCTTCTTGGCCTCTCTTTCTGAAGAGCTCTATTAGGAAAAACCACTGTGAATGTATAGATACACCATCCAGGGATGGTTTCTAGTGAAGCCGCTATTCCAAACCCTTCAAAAGGAAGGAAGGAAAAGGGTAGAAGAGTGACAAGCTAAAGCATCCTCCCATGGAAGATCCACAGATATTGGGAAGCCTCAAACGGAGGTGATCCAGGATGTTCTTCAGAAGGTTATACTTTGAAAGAGTTTCTTCCAAAAAGGACAGAAGTGAGGAATCTTGGGGGGAATCAGAAATGATATTCTGGAGATGTGGTGGTGTTTTAGAATCAGCTGCCAAAAAGATGAAGGAAGGAACAACTGGAGAGCAATAGTTGTGAGAACGAGGTCATGGGTTGAGATGGAGAAAGCATCTTGATGTTTCTGAAAACGGGGTTCCTTGGGGGGGATCTTGAGATGAACCAGCTTGAAGGAAAATGGGATTAAGAGGGCCATGAGCTGGCAGGACCAGCCTCCGTGGTAGAATGGTGAAGAGTTATTTCCTTGCTCTTCAAAGAGATTTGGAATTAGGAATAAAGGGGTGGGGATTTATGATCCTTTTTGGAGAGGAAATTCAAGAAATCCGTTTGAGAAATGGGATAACTTCCAGGGCTGGGGGGGGGGGGAATAGGAAGGTGCTATAACTTTCTGAGGATTCAGTCAGAACAGAGCTGGAAGGGACCTTGGAGGTATTCCACCCCCTGCTCAAGCAGGAAACCATATATCATTTGAGACAAGTGGGTGTCCAGTCTCTCCTTAAAAACCTCCAGTGATGGAGTGTCCACGATTTCTGGAGCAAGCTGTTCCACTGGTTAATTGTTCTCATTGTCAGGAAGTTTCTCCTTAGTTCTAGGTTGCTTCTCTCTTTTGATTAGTTTCCATCCGTTGCTTCTTCTCTTGCCTTCTGGTGCTTTGGAAAATAAGTTGATAAATCTCATAACAAAAATAAGTTGAAAATAAATCTCATCCAGGAGATTTTTAACAACGACTTCAGCTTTGGAGATACAAGCAGATAACCACAAACCATGCAAGTTTTAAACTGCTAATCAGGCTCGTTTCCCCAGCAGTTTCTGTTTTCTGACTCCTCTTAGATGGCACAAATCCGCCTTTTCACTGCTGGGCCTTTGTCCTTGCAGCTTTCCTACCCCCCCCCCCCCAGTAGCTGAGAATACAATGGGATGCATAATTTCTCTCTTTTGCCATCCCAGCAAAGGAGATCAGCTAGTCTAGGCCTGTTCTAATCTTGCACCCTTTCTGTCTTTCTTTAGCTGATGATGTTTTCTTGTTTGGAAAGCAAGACGAAGGAAGGAGAACGAGACCAGCTTTTGACAAACTTCACTTTTTTTGTGTCTAGCAGGAAAATTCTCTGAAGGCATGCCCTGGGCCTAATCTGTAGACACATCTTCCAAGTGTGACTGTTGTACACTGCATGGATGGATTGTCTCAGCCAGCCCTTAACTGTTTGGACCAGCTGGGGAAGTAGCTTTGTGGTTCCACTCGTTAACTATCGTCAAAATCACACCTTGATCATGCTAATGGTGTGGTTTTCCGCAGAACGCAAAGCCCTTTCTCTGAAATTCGTCATCGGTAGAATAATTTTGCTTTTAAGGACCCCGTTTCAGAAATGCAGGCGGTTTGTTAAGTTCATTGTGAGGGTTTTGGGGGGCATACAGAGGTCATCCTCAACTTACAACAGCTCATTTAGTGACCAAAGTTACAACAGCACTGAAAAAAGGGACTTACGACCATTTTTCACACTTACGACCATTACAGCGTCCCCATGGTTACATGATCACAATTCAGACCCTTGGCAATTGGCTTATACTTACGACGGTTGCAATGTCCTGGGAATATGTGATCCCCTCTTGCGACCTTCTGACTGGCAAAGTCAATAGGGAAACTAGATTCCCTTAACAACCATGGTACTAATTTAACAACTGCAGTGATTCACTCAGCAACGGTGGCAAGAAAGGTCGTAAAACAGGGCAAAACTCACCTAACAAATGTCTCACTTAGCAACATAAATTTTATGTTTTATGTTTCTTGCCACCGTTGCTAAGTTAATCACTGCAGTTGTTAAGTTAGTCGAGAACTATCTGTAGTTTGCTGGATAAATAGGTGGCTGTGTTAAATAAACAAAGCAGTTGTATTAAATTGAGATATCCGGTGGGTTTTTAAAAATTCTCGAAGACAAATTAATGCTTTCTATATCAACACCCAAACAAAGATTGAGTAGATGCTGGTCAGTTTGTTGAAACTGATGGTATATAAGTTCTTTAAATAAATAATTACGTTTAAAATCCCGACAGCATCACTCCATTCGTGAGAACTCATATAGATATCTTTCCTCCATTCAGGAAAAAAATCGTGTCAAGAAAGAACAATTCTCTGGCATTTCCATGCAGTTTAATCAGGGCTTCCCTTTTAGGAGCTCTGGCAGTTAAATAGCAATTTGTGGCTGTGGTGCCTTTAGCCAAGGCATAAAGCTAATGAATAAATTGGTTTATAGCCTGTTGCTCTAGTGCAGGCCCCTAAAGCTGAATCCATCAGAGCTGAATATTTTTGGAAGAACAGAACAGGGAAGTTTTCCTACTGATTCTGTAGTCCTAAGGAGAGACTGTTCTCTCTCTCTCTGCTTGCCATGATGTTCCTTACTGTGATGTTCCTTCTGGGTCCATTGGTTCTTTAGAAATAAAGGATTCTTAAGTAGGGATTTTTTTTCTTCTTTCTGTTGGCATGCTTCGTTTCAAATGTTGAATTCCCACTCAAGTAGAATTTGAGCATTAAATCACACAACACTTTTAATTGCTCTGCCCGGAATGGAGCAGAGCTTACGTGGTGTTTAAAGTTACGCACTGCTTCATTTAGCCTTGTCTTATATACAAGAAGAATGTTGCTATGTCATCTTAAATAGTAGTCTGGGATGAGGTGGACCGAAATGAATTTTCATAAATGTTCTGGCCCACGTTTAACCCATGCAGTCAAGAAACAAAATTCAGAAACTTCTGTCTTTTGGCTTCCAGGGTTGGGAATTAACTATAGTTGGTTTTAAAAACCCAGTTTTAATACTGAAAGTTTGAAATTGGTTCATGGTATGCCAAGTTTTAAACAAGAGAGCTTTTAAAGCATAGGAGTCTTGTTTGGATTAACCAGTTTCTAAACTTGATTTAGATTATGAAGGCCCACTAATGTTTCAGGTGTAAAAGCTTGGTACTGCATCGCAGGTATATAAAAAAAAAAGTCATAGCTTTTGCTGTTTTACCAAGCTGAGTTTTACTGATGTCCAGCAGGATTTTCTAAAAGAAACCTAAAGTATATTGAAGCCCTGTATGAACTTGATAGGTTGCTTTTTTTAAAAAAAAAATGTAGAAATATCACTTGGTGGCCAGGTCTTCTGCAAGGTCTTGAGCTGTGGATTGAAGGCCTAGTGTACAGTAGAATACCTGGAGAGAAAGTCAAAAGAGATTTGATCGTAATCAGAATGCTTTGGCCTTAGTTTAGCATAGAATTCTTTTTCCAGTTTCAGAAGTTGAAGAATTTGTGGAATAATAGACCACACTGGCTTTGGTGTGAAACGTCTGACTTACCGAGAAGTGAACTTCTTAGAGCTGCCTAGCTTGCAGACTTTCAGAAGAAATTTCTTTTGTCGTTGTTTAGAACTGTTATGTTGCAGACAGACAGACAGATAGACAGACAGACACATAGATATAGTGAGGAGTGGATGAAGGAGTGGCAGAGAGATGGATTAGCTCTGAAATCTGAGCAAAGTTTACAGCAAAATTTGCTCATCTCCCCGTTTTTAAAATCTCTCTCTTAGGTTCTGAAGTTTTTACTTTTGGCTCCAGCCATACAAAATGCTAGAGAAATATTATACATTTTATTTAAACGGTATTTTAAGTTGAATAGCAGGAGTGCGATGGCAGCACTTTTAGACTATTTATTCCGGCAATTTATCCATTGCCTCCATCCAGTCACTCTCTGAGTCTAGGCTGTTTGATTCTTGGTTCAGATCTACACTTTTTTCATTTTGAATACTGGCTTAGGTGATTTCCTTTTTTTCTTGTTATGAATTTAAAAACTCACCTGTTTCATCCAGTTTATACTGGTTGTCCTCGATTGAAAGCCATTCATTCAGCGACCGTTCAAAATTAAGACGGCTGTGAAGGAGAAAGACTTGCGGCTGGTCTGCAAAGTTGCGGTGTCTGCACAAACACACAGTCACCATTGTTCACCTTCCCTAAGTCAATGGGGAGCCAATAGGGAAGGTCCATTAAGTTGCTCCCACTGCTTTTTCTTCCGAGAAGCCCCACTAGAAATGTCCCAGGGATCTTGTTCTCCAGCGCATCTTCCTGCCTGCACTTCCAGGACTCGCCCCGCTGCTGTTACTAGCTCGCCTGCAGCACCTCTCAATTCCCTGCACCCCTTCTCTGGGAAAACCTGCTGTTTGTCAGTTAACAACATATGTGGTCCTCAGTTTATAGGTGTTGTTGTGATGCAGTGACAGTGTAGGAGATGACCAGGCTGGGTCCGAAGGAGGGAGGGGGTCAAGCACGTCATCAGTCTGGCATCCCTTCGTGCCCACAAAAGATCTAAATCCAGCCCAACTTGAATTCTATCGACTCTTATCTACCGCCAATTGCCTTGGACCGTTAGTAGTTCCGATTCTTGTAGATCTTTATCAGCATTTGAACTGCCTGCCTTTAGTGACCAACCCAGTTTGGATCCTGCAACATTATTATCCTTGGACATATATATTGGCCTTCATTCGTTGGCAACTTTAAGACCTGTGGACTTCAATTCCCAGGGGAATTCTGGGAATTGAAGTCCACAGGTCTTAACAGTTGGCAAGTTTGGGACATCCTCTCTGAAGGTATATCCTTGTTCAAAAATGAACAGAAGATCCTTATTCTACTTTATTTGGAAATAATTTGATAGCACAGGGAGAAAAATGTGCTGCTGCCAAAATACAAGCTGGGTCCATCTGTTTCGTTTCTCTCTACAAATGTCTCTGCATCTTTGTGGATGTGTTTTGTCTAAATGGTGCAAGCTGCTTCATGGGCCTTCTCCCCTCCCCTTTTCCTTGATGCATGCAAGATTTTCAGGGATGAATAAGAGTTTCTATTCTATTTCTAATAAGAGCTGGCTTTTCTGGTGATTCATCTTTACGTCTTCTTTGGAAGCCCTGCTCCTCTTAATTATATGTTGTGACATTTTCATAAGCCGGTTATCTGTTGGGTAAACAAGAGAAGTGTGGGTTTGATACTTCTCCCAGAGAGATTGACTTTCCGTTTCCTTGCTTTCCGTTCCCAATATACAACTCTTTGCAGCGTTGGGAGCCGTAAGCCAGCCGTGTGATTCGTGATAGAAGGACTTTCCCGATAAGGCAAAAAAAAAAAAAAAAGAGATATAAATTTCCTGTTGCCTCAAACCACCAATTTGTTTCCACAGATGGTTGGGGTGGAATTTTACTGCCCAGTATGGTTGCTGATGACAGTTACTTGGAAAATAATCCCTCGCAGATAGACCTGTTCGTAGAGAAAACATGACTGGGAATATTTGGGGACAGATGTAAAATACAGGTAGTCCTTGACTTAACAACCGTTTGTTTAGTGACCGTTCAAAGTGATAATAGGACTGAAAAAAAAGGACTTTACACTTACAATCTTTGCAGCATCACCAAGATCACGTGATCAAAATTCAGACGTTTGACAACTGGTTCATACTTACGACTGTTGCAGCATCCTGGAGTCATGTGATCAAAATTCAGATGTTTGGGAACTGACTCGTATTTATGACGGTTGCAGTGTCCCTTTTGCGACCTTCTGACAAGCAAGGTCAAAGGGGAAGCCAGATCCACTTAACCACCGGGTTACTAACTTACCAACTGCAGTGGTTCCAGATCTGTTAAGCCAGAACAACAGTGGCAAGAAAGGAGCAAAACTCACTTAACAAATTCTCACTTAACAACAGAATATTTGGGGCTCAATTGTGATCGTAAGTCAAGGACTCCCCGTACCTCACAGTCTCTTTTTTAGCACAGGTCCTGCACACAATCCAGATTTGTCTAAAATAAATGCCTAGAAGGAGGAAGCTCGGGTTAAACCACTTTTTCTCAAGCGTGGCAACTTGAAGATGAGTGGACTTCAGCTCCCAGAATTCATCAGCCAGAGGGGAATTCTGGAACTTGAAATCCATCCATCTTCAAGTTGCCAAGCTTGGGGAACACTGGTGTAAACATCTTATTTATGTTTATTCAAAACTTTAAAAAAGTTTTAAGAAAAAGTTTTTACTCTCCTATTGGGCCAATGGGGCCTTCTTGGAAGCCCTCAACCAAAAGGATGAGAATAGCTCTCTTAACAATCTTGAGACATTCTGGAGAGGCTATAGTAAGCTTATTGTAGCTCATAGTTTTTACACTGTTCTTGCAAGCAGCAAATTACGCCAATGAAATATGAAGCACAAAGAAAGATTTTCCTTTACTTGCCTAGAAATTTTCACCATTCCTCTTTCAGGAATGATTGCAGCTTTTAATATTGGAGTAGAGAAATGCCTGCTAGAGCCATTTTGTTTCTATCTTCAAGATGTGGCTATATGATGTACAACATACAAAAAAGGGGCACCCGAACAGGTCGGAATAACGCTGTCTGGATGAAAAGCAACAATGAAAAGTCAGATGATTGATAAGGCGAAAACTAAATAAACCACATTGTGTAATTGTGAGCCAAGCCTGTCCGCCGATGTGTGTGTGCCAGAGAGAAAACAATTAATACTGGTTTTTTAGAGGTCATTCTGCTCTTGCCTGATTCTTCGCTGACAATGCACTGCATTTTAATTTTAACATGGATATATTTTAATTTTTAAATGGATTTGGCTCTTTGGGGGGGTGGGGGAAATACACAGATTTGTAGATAGGTGGAATTGTGTTTTTTTGTGTTGTAAGTGGCTTAGCTTTCCCTAAGCTATTATACGGTGATATACAACAGTTCATTTAGTGACTGTTCAAAGTTACAATGGCACTGAAAAAAGTGCCTTGGGACCATTTTTCACACTTAACGACTGTTGCAGCATCCCCGTGGTCACGTGATTTACATTCAGATGCTTGACAGCTGACTCACATTTATGACAGTCGCAGCATCCCGGGGGTCACCAGATCCCCTTTTGTGATCTTCTGACAAGCAAAGCCAATGGGGTAGCCAGTTTCACTTAACAACAAAATAATTTAAAAACAGCAGTGATTCCCTTAACCAATGTGGTGAGAAAAGTCGTAAAATGGGCCAAACTCACTTAACAAACGTCTCACTTAGCAACATAAATTTGTGGCTCAGCTGTGGTCATAAACCGAAGACTACCTCTATGAGTTTTTTTTTAAGTGTCCAAAACATTAATCAAAGTTAAAATGAGGAAACTTGCAATAAATCAGCTCCACTGAGTTTGCTTTCCAGTTGCACATTCTTAAAGGCTAGTTTTACATTAAAGAACTTTTTCCATCATCTCTTGAGGATTAGTAGGTGGGGGGATTCCTCCTGAAAGCTTGGAGAGTGTAAGTTCCACATATGACTAATGTACAATATATTAGTCATGAACTTTTAATAGGGGCAACCTTTGAGGTTGCTTTTGGTGTGAAGCAAATGTCTCGTTGTTTTCTAACTCCTTTCTCAGCAACTGACTCTTTCTTGCTTATCCTTCGTTTCCATGATAAGCTTCAAAATGTTTGCTCTCCTTTGTGTTCCTGGCTGTCAAGATAAGGGTGAATACTTAAATCTCACTTTCAAGCATTCTGTTCCATTTTAATACAAACAAAATAAAAGTGGATGCTCCTGAATATGAATCAGCAGATCCCCACTAAGCAAGTGTCAACTTCCAAAGACCAGGTCCCACATGTGAAGGTTCAGTTAAACTGATTTATTGCTATAGCCTGCACACAAGGATCTTCTCAGTTTGTGGTCAACTCTTGTTAAGAGTTAGATAAGTGTCAACAGCACTCAAGGAACATTGGACTTAGCTTGCTTGTGGCTGTGTAGGGATTCTAGGCTGGTCCCTCTTTTCACCCTGCCCCTAGGTTCTGCCACCCATTCTCCCACAGCAGGATAACTAAAAGTAAAATGAGATAAATTAGGGGAATCCAGTCTCATGGGAATGGAAGTTTGCTTGTGTAATTCCTCACTTTCCCCATATATTCTCAAAATCTGCTTAAGAGAGTTGAAGAAGTCTTTGAAACACGTTGCTACAGAGAAATGCCTTGGCCACTGAGTATGAATCCCATTCTTTTAGGAACTAACTGTCAACAGAAGCAAAACATGGGATTTTATACAATATAATATTTGTTCCCACTCACCACCACCCCCAATCCTTGATTTTTCTTCATGCAGTGTTTTAGTGTTAGAGCACAGTCAATACATCCCTCAAGTGAAAACTGGATGGGTGCAGTTTCTTTGCACTTTGGTGATGTGGTTTGTCAAGGCCGGGTTGACATCATCCATTCCTCTTGTATGTTTCTAGGTGGCAATAAAAATCATCGACAAATCTCAGCTAGATTCTGTGAACCTGGAAAAAATTTACCGGGAGGTACAGATCATGAAAATGCTGGACCATCCACATATTATCAAGCTTTATCAGGTATGTAACCTTCTCTCCTGTCAAATCTGAACGTTAAAAAGTGACGGAAACCAAGCCTTCTTACCAGTCAGCTCCTGAATTTATCTTTGGCTGGTTGCCGTTGGTTGAATTATTGAGTAGTAATTAATTAATCCCTGTGTACAAATCTGGAAACAATTTGATACTTCAGATACTTCATCCTTTTTGAATGTGAACAACTGTATGGCTTTGAATAATTCATTAATTCACAAGCCTGAACTTCCCTTGACTTTCAGCCACAAAAGCCAAGGGGAGCTGGGTTTAAAATTGTTTAAAATTGTTGCACACTTGTGCTTATTTGGTTCCTTCTACAGTAGTGGCCAAAATTGTGGAAACCTTTTGGGAAAAGTGTACAGTAGAAATGCCACCTTTGGTTAAGTTTCCACCAATTTTTCTTCTAATTTCTTTATAACGGTAGCCTTGTTCACTTGATAATACTATTTTACATCGCTTTCTGGGCGACCAGTCAACTCTTTGCACCATGACTTTAATTTTATTATGTTTTACAAGCTCACTGAATGAAAGAACACAAAAAACCCTAACCAACTTGATAGCGATCACATAACACACTGACAAATGTCCTCCTCTCAGCTTCAATACATGACATCAATAACTGAATCCTACTGTGATCTGATTGGCTCATTGCCAAAACAAGATGACACCTGACTGGCTCTCTAAACACTCATGCTCATTGGCTACAATCAGATGAAGGAAAGCTACCTGATATCAACCTAAGCAAGTTGTGCTTCCTTTTTATGGTTATTTGGCTATAACTTTTCATAGAATACTATACAGATAATTGAACAAACTTTGTTGCATTACATTCTTGATTAAATTATCTTTCCATTGATATATAATTTTATGATACTGCTCCCAAAAAAAGTGTTATTAGCCATCAAACCTCAAAAATACACTTTTCCCAAAAGATTTCCACAATTTTGGCCACTACTGTACCTGCAGGGACAGCTATGCTATCCAAGGACTTGCAGGGTAAACCATCACATATCTGAATGGTTTGACTCCTAGATTGTTGGTCTTCAAGGAACTGTGGTTTGAAATGGTTTGGAAATGTTTAAACCCAGGCTTATAGGAGAAACAATAGGCCATGTTTTGGTTGCTGGTTAGTTTATATGGCCCTGCTTGAAGAAAGAGTAAAGTGGGAGCAGGAAACCAACATTCATCAGCCCACTTTCTTACTAACAAGCCACACTGGGGAAGAATCCTGGCTTAGAGTCTTTTAGGAATGCAGTGAGTCACTTGAGGCTAACATAAGGTCAGATGGATCAGTGGGACTTCATCTTTCACATGATCCTGTTTATGTAATCTGCAGTTTGACCTGAATAGCTTTGCATCCGCATGTTCAAGTATAGCGATTCGCTACTCCACAATTTCCTAATGCGGAAGAGTGAATGGCGGTATTTCAAAAATCTGTAATTTGCCTGCTTCCATCTTCATCCTTGACTTTTGCTCATGGTCTAAAGGTGGGCAGCTGTGACCCCCTTTAAAGCTGTGGACTTCAACTCCCAGAACTCCTGAGCTAGCCATACAGGGCTGGCTCAGGAATTCTGGGAGCTGAAGTCCATGGGTCATAAAAGGGCCAGAGTTGCCTACTTTTGGTCTAAAGCAGGGGTCTCCAGCCTTGGCAACTTTAAGACTTGTGGACTTCAACTCCCAGAATTCCTCAGCCAGCTTTGCCAAGGTTGGGGACCCCTGGTCTAAAGAGTAGGAAAGTAGAGTTTCCTTAGTTCTCAGAGCAGTGACTGTTGTTCCTCTGCATTAAATATTTGGCTTGTTTATGCTTAATGCTAAACGTCATCTAGCCGACACACACATACACACACACACACACACACACACAGGCTGAGTCTAGGCTTCTCTGTAGACTGAATCTAATTCATTCAGTAAAGCTGTATAGCTGTGACACTTAAATAAGTTTGAAAGTTTAAATAGACTGCGTGACATTCGTCTTTAATATTGCCTTTTTATATAGCCATGCTGTCCTACAAAAAAGAGGTTCATCTCAGCATCAATCAAGTAAACGTCCTAGAAATTTCCTTGTTTAGAGCACCATATTCCATTAGCATTGATTATCTTTTATCTTATGCGGCTGGTAGGCACACAAAAAATTAAGCAATCAGGAATTTATGTTGCATTGATATGGAAAGCTACATTATGCCCCTTTAACAATTAAGCACTACTTGTTCCATACTCCTGTTGATCTGTCTGACAAAAAAGAATGGTTTGGTTTTGAAGGCAAGTCTTTCTCATTAGGCAACCAGATGTTTGAAATGACGACAGCCAATTGTAGAACCAAAGTAGGAAGTAGTTGAACCTTCACCATGGACTGAGCCAAAATTCAAATATAGAAGTTTTAAGCACTGACGGGGATGTAGTAATTCAGGAACAAATCCCAGACATGAGTCAGTGAAATGGACAAGAGTTTTTCAGAAGCAGTGCTATGAGCCACCTGAAGCAATCGGATTCAATTCATTGTAAATCTACATAAAGGCCTTGCTTAGAACTCTCTTTATTAGTTTACCCAATGTCATTAACAAATTACCCGGATTAAATGTTGAATCTCAAGAAAAAGAAATTTCCCCACCATTTAAAGAAGAGGTCTGGCTTGTGAGTTGTGTGGTTCGCTTTTATTAAATCATGTCTCAATATTGACAGTATGCTATAAATCAAAAAGTTAATGGTGATATTATAAAATGAACAGCAGACTTATTTGAGCTGGAATTTAGAAATGAGAGAATGATCCAGATCATAAAAAATAACATAATACTATTTCACGCTCTGAGATCTTCTGGAAAAAGCAGTTAGCTGTCAACAGTACTCTTTTAGTCATCTTTTGTTACTGAGTAGTTGAGACTTTCTTTGACTTCCAATAAACCAAATCCTTCCAATAATTTCACCAATAAATACATTCAGCAGAAGGCTCGCAGCTTAGGAGTTGGATGGGGTTTCATGCAAATCTTTTCGGCCTTGTTGATTTCTTAACTCTTGATTCTTTTTTACTTTTCATTTATTAATTTTAATCTTGCATTTTAATTCTCTTTTAACTATGCTTTTAGTCATGCTTTTATATTATTTTATAGTATTGTTTGCAAAGTGCCCAGAATTACTTAGGTGAGATGGGATAGTGTAGAAATTAGATGGATGGATGGATGGGTGGGATGGGATGGGATGGATAGGACAGGATAGAATGGATAGATAAATAGATAGATAGATAGATAGATAGATAGATAGATAGATAGATAGATAGATAGATAGATAGATATGGATATTTATTTATTTATTTATTTATTTATGAGACTTATATACCGCTTTAAGTGCAAGCACTCTCTAAGCGGTGTACACCAGTAAGCAATGTATATCTATATTTTACATTGCCCCCAACAATCTGGGTCCTCATTTTACCTACCCCGGAAGGATGGAAGGCTGAGTCAACCTTGAGCCGGTGAGATTTGAACCGCTGACCTGCTGAACACAGTCAGCTAAAGTGGCCTGCAGTACCTAACCCTAGATAGATAGATAGGTAGGTAGGTAGGTAGGTAGGTAGATAGGTAGGTAGGTAGGTAGGTAGGTAGATAGATAAGATAACATAAGATAACATAAAATAAGATGAGATAAGATGAGATAAGATGAGATAAGATAAGATAGACAGACAGACAGACAGATCCCTTCTCTTCTAAGCAACTATGGTGAAGAGCTGCCATCCTTTATCTCAGCCAAGAAATTGTGTTGAAGAGTTTGCTGATTTGTGTGTATCAAGAGGCCGGGTATGAATTGCTACACATCTTCTAGCTGCAGAGTTTCCTCCCATTGACCAAGAGATTACTTTGGCCATGGCGTCAAACTTTCTCAAGGCCCAAGAAGAATTCTCCAAGCTTTTCAATTCTCCAACTTTCTGCATTTATTAAAAGCGTTTTTGGTCTCTCCTTTGTCCTAACAAACTGCTTTTAACATTCTAAGTGAGATGATTATTCACTAACGCCAGCATCTCTCACTCCGCCACGAGGGTTTGCAGTCTGTATTCGATTTGGGAAAAAAACATTTGAAGTTCTTGGAAGTGTCTTGTGATAGCATGTAAGCAAATAAATGTATTCTGGCATAAACGTTTGTGGACTCCATCCAATTCCTTCATTTTCGTATTTAAACATTTGGGAGACAGAAATTGTTTCTGTTCCAGTTAGTTCGTCTAAAATACATCAGTTGACCACTTCTGTCTTCTCACTCCAAATTATAACATCCTGGAGAAGAAGATGGTTGACCGGCAGGAACCCTCAACAGGAAAATTCTGTTCTTGCAAGACTTCGGAAATTCTGTTGCAGTTCTTATTTGTGTTTCTATTTTGCGCAAAAGCCATTGGAGCATTGTTTAATGAGACAGATCTTCCCAGAAAACAGATCTAAACATTTCAGTGCCAAGTGATTTATCTTGTCTTTGCCTTCAAGATTAAAAGTATCTGGCATTGTTTTCTTATATCTGGCATCACACAATAAATGCTAGATGCAAAATTCAGGACTATGGATTTTACTTGTTCTCCTGCTAATTTAGAACTTATTGCTTCAGCACATTGGCTCAAATCCCACAACCTTCAGACTACATTTTACAGTTTATTCTGAGAAATCTCAATATATCTTAAGGTTGGTTGTGTTCCAGTAACGAGGCATTCCTTTTAATTACCAATTTAGGAAAGCTTGATCTCCATCCTGCCTTCACCTTTGAATTCTTGAAGTAATTTAGATTTTTTAATTCCAGACAACTTGTTGATTGGAAAAATTAACATATGTTGATGAAAAAAAATTAATAAAAATTTTTACAAAAAAAAATAGAATTTTTAAACGTGTAATGATAACTCTAGTGTCTCATTTTCATCAGAAAAATACTGAAAAAGTTGCTTCCAAGAGTTCTTGGAATTTCTCCCCCCCCCCTTTTGCCAGTTAAAGTGATGTTTTATTTCTTTCATTCACAGGTGATGGAGACCAAAAGCATGCTGTACCTTGTGACAGAATATGCCAAAAATGGAGAAATATTTGGTAAGTTTTCTGACTATAAAAATAGCTCATTGGTTTATTTCAGCAGCTGCGTACTGTAATGAATTTGGAAATTATCTTTGCTCTTAAAAATAGGAGCTTTTCTTTGCTCAGTTGTCCAGAAACAAAGATTAGGGATTTTGGACAATAGATTATTTCCCCCAGTCCCATAATTAAGACGGTTCCTCTTTCCATTGGCACTCTGTGCCCTGTAAGTATTTCTCCAGGGATGGTGCTTGCTTTGTTTGAGAAGGGGAATCTGCAGGCTTTATAAATTTCAATTTCCCTTCTCAGGGGTGTTAAACTGCTGGCCCGCGGGCCGGTTTCATCATACCGGAGCCACGCACACCCCATTGCCGGCAATGGCAAACAAGCTCCGATACGTTGCACAACATCACATGACGTCGCAAGTTTGACGTGTCTGTCTTAGATTATTGCCAATGTTGGCTAAGATGATGACAACCCAGAACTTAACAACACAGATCCCTACATCCCAACCATATTTTAGGGCAAATGGCAAACATTTCACTGTGAACACAATTTACTTTGGCTGTCTGGTATCAACAGTTAAAACAAAACTATTTTTTTATCATTAGTAACCATTGATTGGGATTCCAGAATAATTTCTCATGTCCTGCAATAATCTGTTCTGCAAATGTTCTTGGAATCTAAGTTCAACTTTTTTGAGTTTTGCATAGCTTTTAAACATTTATTCCACTCCTTTACTTAAGATGCAGGAGGGAAGTTTGAAATTACACACCTGCAAAAGGGTAGTGTGTAATCTCACTAGCACAATTCCATAGTGCTATGGGATGTCATCATTTTAAGGGAGAAATGAGCTGTATCTCATAAGTTTGTGCCTTTTAATAAAAAGCCTGAAAAGATAGTCCCAGATTCTTCCTGTTTTTGTCATCGAAATCAGGAATAGATAGCACATTTTCGGATTAATGCCTTTTATTAAAAATATAAATTTTTGTGAGATATAATTCATTTCATCAGTTGTCTGAAGTGGCCAAACTGATGAAGGATTTAAAGTGGAAGAGAGAAGGTGTGGAACTGGGATACTTTTGCAATTACAGGCTATATATGAAACATTATTTTGTCAATTAACGATTGTAACGTGTTAAAAACCCACTGGGCTTGTTGAGACCTTTTGAGATAGCCTAAAACCTTTAATGCATGTGTGTTCAGCAGTCTCTCACTCAATGGTCCTGTTGTTGTTATTTTTTCCCCCAAATGGCTATTGTGAGATCTGTCATGGAATTCCTTTGGAAACCAAAGTACTTTGATATTATTTTGTCCTTATTTGGAATCCTCATGGTCAAACCTGTGTCGAAGGACTCCGTGTCTCAGCCTTGACAGTTTTAAGATGTGTGGACTTCAGCTCCCAGAATTCCCTGGGGAATTCTGGGAGCTGAAGTCCACACATCTTAAAGTTGTCAAGGTTGAGAAACCACTGCCGAAGGGCATTGCTGGTCGATGACAGCATTTATGAGATCACATTAGAGAAAGAACATGTTGAAGGTTCCCAGTGTGTCACCAAAATAATCAGAATACCCCAGGAGTGTTTAACCAGATAAGGTTTGCAAAGGACTAGGCAGTAAGAAGCCAACCGTAGAAATCTTTTAAGAGCTGAAATGTAAAGGCTGTCTTTAATCTAATTAGCCAGCTTTATCTTGAGTTGTGGTTGGATAAGATTGCCAGTCCTGTGGTTGGGTTGTGCAAAAGGTGACACGTGATAGATTGTTTAGCTCAGGGTGACTTCCTCCAATGTCACATTTCCTTGGGTACTTCTTGTGTTAGGATGTTTCAGAACACAAAATCCAGAGGATGACTAATAGTCAGGCTGCACTCTTGGTTTCTATTTTGAAATAGCGTTGAGGCTTTGCTAGATTAATGGTGGAAGAATTTGTGTGGGGCTACTGATAGACAAGTGGCTGGCAAGAGTTTGGTCCCGACAGAAGAGAGGATGTGTTGCTCAGGGCTGTATTGTGGTTTCTGAGCTTGATGGTTTTCTTGCAGACATTTCATTACCAAACTGGGTAACATCATCAGAGCTACTGATTATGTTATCTAGGTTGATAACCTTGTTGATAAACAACAAGCTCAGAAACCACCAAGCTCGGAGAACAGAAGACTTTGGTCTCCTGGTAGGGTGAGTTGTCTTCCATGTCCTTGGGTCTAATCCATCCCTTGGCCCAGCTTCTGCAGAAGATAAATTGAGATAAAATTCAAATGGTGGAACGAGCATTCTGTGGCTCCAAACCCTCCCGAGAAGAGAGAAGCCAATGAGAATTCTTGGAGGTATCTGCCATGTCACCATGATTGATTCGGAGAATGTTCTCCCGTGCCCAATTCAGCCCATTCTCTGTGAGCATAAAATGGGGAGAGGTTAAGACCTGTTTTTTTCAACCTTGGTCATCTTCAGATGAATGGACTTCAGCTCCCAGAATTCCCCAGCCAAGGTGGCACCTCTGAAAGGGGTCACGGTTGAGAAACAGTGGCTTGGACTGTTTTTGTCGTGCTTCACTTCTTCATCCATGGGCCTTGCTGCTCTGAGATGTCAATTTCCTGGAAGGCATGGTGGCCCCATGGTTTTGTACCATTTAATTATCCTTCGTGGATAAATATTATTGTTCTGCTCATTTTTTAAAGCCTTTCTGTGTTCCACCATTTAGACAAAGCAGACCCTTGGTGCTTTCACAGTTTTCTGTTTCCTGAAGAGCCTGGCCTTTTTTTTTTTTTTTTATGTTCTGTTGGCTGCATTATTGTACATTATTTCCAGGGCTCAAGAGAAATCTCTTTAAGAGGAAAATTCCTCACTGAGGCATCAACTTGCGTGCAAGAACAAAATCAGTGGGTTTTTTAAAAAAATTATTTATTTATGGCCAGCTTCTTTCTGCAGGAATTTTTTTCTGAATTCTGCCCCTCTGGTATAATCTGTAATATCCTGTTCTACACTGGCAGTTTTACTTGCTGAGGTTAAGGATCAGTAATGTATTCCACTATTTCGAACTTATTGCGGTGCTGAATAGAACATAACTTAAGTCCAGCACATTGCACACAAGCAAGCAGAAATGACATCCCTGCTCGAACATAAACATCTAGAGTTGTGCTCGATTTTACAACCTTTTTGCCATGGCTGTTAAGCGAATCACTGCAGACATTAAGTGGATCGCATGATCGTTAGTCATATCTAGTTTCCCCCATTGACTTTGCTTGTCAGAAGCTGCCTGGGAAGCTCACAAATGGTGATCAGCTGACCCTCGGATGCGTCAAACGGTCATAAGTGTGAGGATCAGTTGTAAGTCACTTTTTTCAGTGCCGTTGTAACTTGGAAAGATCACTAAATAGAGGGTTATACGTTGAGGCCTGTGTGTGTGTGTGTGTGTGTGTATACACACACACACACACACACACACACACACACACACACACACACTGCAAAATCCACCTGCTTTCACAAATGTGGCCTCTTTTAAGAATGTTAAAGATTTCCCACAAGAACTTCCATGCCCAGTAATGTTTAAATTGAAAGTCAAAGGCCACGATCCAAAGAATCGATTTTGGATGTGCATTTGCATTTGCATATATTTTTAATTACATACATAATGTATGTGAATCAGAAGTCTTCCCGGTATTAAATATATATATATGCAGAGCCATGCTCAGAATGCCAGAGTTTTGCATAAAATATCACTTGTAAACTTATTTAAACCTTTTAGAAAGAGTTTCAACTCTAAAAGGGTTGCTTTAGGAAAAAATGGGCATTTTCTTTCTATGCAAATAAATTATTTTTAAAAAAAATACAAAAGAACTGAAGAGAGAGGGGGAACCATAAAAAGACCAATAGGCTAGGTGGATTATTGTCTAAAAAAACCCCTCAAGGTTATATTGATAATGATTAATACTATTACATCCTCCAGGAACAGGGTAGAATTAGCATAAATATCAGTTAGCAGACTGTCAGCCTCAGACCCGTAACTGTTTCCTTGCTGATCAATATGAAATATTTTGGAAAAGGGAAAATCACAGTGAGGGTGTGAAAAGATAATATTGTTCAATTGCTATCTTTGCTGTAGTCTTTGATTTAACAATCACAGTTGAGACCAAAATTTCCATTGCTAAGTGAGGTGATTATTATTATAACTTTTTGCCATGATTGTTTAAGCAAATCATTGCGGTTCTTAAATGAATCATGCTGTTATTAAGCGAATTGATTTTGCATGACGGAAGCCAGCTGGGGATCACGTGACCCTGCGATGCTGCAACCGCCATAAATACCTGCCAGTTGCCAGAGCTCAAATTTTGGTCATATGATTGTGGGGAAAGCATCATGATTGTCAGGGAAGAACGGGTCCTAAGTCACTTTTTTCAGTCCCCTTGTAACTTCAAACAGTTTTTAAACGGATGGTTGTAAGTCGGTCCGGACCACCTGTGATTGAGGCACTTTGCAAACCAATTTCCTGGTTGAAGGAAGTTCTAGTTTAATGGCAATAAGGTAGTGGTGAAAGCTAGAAGACCAGCTGGAACTCAATGTATTTGCCTTGTGGTGATGAGATTGGAGAACGAGGTGGTGGAAACCTTGGGTGATGCCTCCAAACTTGCTCCCCAGTGCCTTGGCTTTGGAAAGAGGCTACCCACAGCCATTTATGCCACAAAGAAGAGGGGGGGGGGGTCAAGCTATTCTCCAAAGCACCTGAAGGCAGAACAAGAAACAACGGATGGAAACTCATCAAGGAGAGAAGCAACCTAGAACAAAGGAGGAATTTCCTGGCAGTGAGAACAATTAACCAATGGAACAACCTGCCTCCAGAAGTTGAGGGTGCTCCAACATTGGAGGGTTTTAAGAAGAGATTGGACAAACATCTGTCTGCGATGGTGTAGGGTTTCCTGTCTGAGCAGGGGGTTGGACTGGAAGACCTCCAAGGTCCCTTCCAGTTCTGTCATTCTGTCATTTGCTTTTTTTCTCAACAGCTTAACCACGAAAAGTAGGCTTTCCATTGCCTTGAATGTAGATTAGCAACATGTGCACAAAGACATTTTATAAGAGCCCAGAATAGGGACACTGTTGATAATAAAAATCAGCAGAAATAAATAATAGACCTGCCTTTTGTCAGTGAAATGTTTCCTTTTTTCCGTCAACACCGAGTTAGCTGGGTTTATATTAAATCCACCTTTCTTGTTGTAAGAGCACGTGACATGGACTCCTGCGTTTTGTCACATGTTTAACACTCTGAACGAAGCTTTGGGGCTCTCCCGCCCCGGTGCCTCCTTGGCCACTTAAGCACCAAGACCTGGTTGCATAAGGTCACTTTTATCAGCCTCTTCTGTTATAACTTGAGGGTTTCTTTTGGTGACCTCAGCTCCTTGTCTGATTGCCTTCCTCCCGGGAGCCAACATTCAGAACTGATAAGGAGAGGGAAAACAAAACCTGGACTGGGTTTAATATTACATTTATCTAACATGGTATCAGAGAAGAGCCTCTGGACCCAGGGGCCGTGTTTTGCCAAATGTACCCTTTGCTAAGCAAGGCACGGTACCACATCTGTATTGATACCATGTCCAGAAAGCAAATAGTTGGAGGAGGCTATGTAAATACAAAGCACTTAAGCCCAGGTTGTGTATTTCTCCCACTAATTCTGTTGGAAAGTAACAATAGCAGCTCAAGGATCTCCTCAAGGAAGGACCAGGGGTGACATGATAGCGGTGTTCCAATATCTCAGGGGCTGCCCCCAAAGAAGAGGGAGTCAAGCTATTCTCCAAAGCACCTGAAGGCAGGACAAGAAGCAACAGATGGGAACTCATCAAGGAGAGAAGCAACCTAGAACTAAGGAGAAACTTCCTGACAGTTAGAAAAATTAACCAGTGGAACAACCTGCCTCCAGAAGTGGTGAATGCTCCAACACTGGAAGTTTTTAAGTTGGACAGACATTTATCTGAAATGGTATAGGACAGGGGTTCTCAACCTTGGCAACTTTAAGACTTGTGGACTTCAACTTCCAGAATTCCTCAGCCAGCAAAGCTGGCTGACGAATTCTGGGAGTTGAAGTCCACAAGGCTTAAAGTTGCCAAGGTTGAGAACCCCTGGTACAGGGTGTCCTGTCTGAGCAGTGGGTTGGACTAGAAGACCTCAAAGGTCCCTTCCAACTCTATCATTGTTATTGTTACTCTCCTTTAAAGTCCTCTTTACCTGTGCCTCTGCTTGCTCCCCAAGGGTTTGTGATATTCCCCAGAGTCTTTTATAAAGAATATAAGGCCACAGGACATAGCCTCTCCTGGCTAAATCATGAGTTAAGGGCCATATCTTAACCCTTGTTCTTCTAATGCAATGTTTTTCAAACATTAGTGCTGGCTGGGGAATTCTGGGAGTTGAAGTCCACACCTCTTCAAGTTGCCAAGTATGAAAAACACTGATCTCTGGTTGATTCTGGCTGTTGTTCTTTTCCTTCCTTAAATAGCATAGAGTCGGCAAGTCAAATTTTCCATGCTGTTAGCGTGTGAAACAGGAGAGGCCTTACAGGCTGTGTCTGTGGCTGGGTCACAAGCCCCAGAGGCCTTTGGAGCCTCTTAAAAAGTTGCTTGCTTTCATAAAATCTGATTATTAATCTTAGCGATAATCTGTACCAAGTACGCTAAATTAAATGGCTTTTCTTTCTTGCCGAAGCTTGAATTTTGAGTCAAGCTGGCGCTGAACAAAGCATGGACTTCACCCAGGCAGTTTGGCCATCCAGCCTTCCCTTGAAGGCTTGCAACTCTCGTGGTTCCTCCATATTACCTACCAGCAACGAAAGAAAAGTAATAGGGTCAGAAGGCCCCGTAAATGAAGTGATTCCCTGAGGCACTTGTGATCCTTTTTCCCACCCACATTCCCAGCACATAAAGAGGCTCCAGAGCAGCTTCGTCTGCCAAGGGCCTTGTACACGTATTTAAATTTTCTATGCTCAGTTTCCTTTTAACTTTTTCTCAGGATTTCCTAGATGGCAAATACGTAGTGTAATAATAAGGGGGGGGGGAGAGAGAACTTTGGAAATTCTTGAGAAAGGAAAATCCTGATATCTTCATTGGACTGGACTCCTGTTTAGTCATAATCCCTGGGATATCAGCCTGGTTCAAATTCTCCACTTTCGGATTTCTGCGAATGGGAAACGAGATGGTGCTGCTCTAAGCAGGACAGGAAATTGCCTTATTTCCAAGTGAAAGATCTGTTTATTCCAGCTATTGTTCTGTTTCAAACTGAGGTGGTTTCCAGTTCTTCTGAATTACCCCAATTAAAGTGACTTAAGGAGACTCTAGGTCAAGTGTGACCTACGGGCACGGGGCAATTATTTGGCAAAGAAAGGGGGAGATGACAGCTGCTGCTTTGAGGATAATGTTCCAAAGGTTTGTGCAGAAAGATTGGCGCATCGTTGAGAGTGGTGGTCACTAGTGAGAAATGGCAAAATAGATCCCCACGTCTCCCCTGCATAAGTCCTTGACTTATGACCAGAATTTCTGTTGGCAAAATCAAGGCGGTGGTTAGGCGAGCCATGCCCAGTTTTACAACCTTTTTGACATTGTTAGGTGGATCAGATGGCCGTTAAGCGAATCAGGTTTCTCTCATTGACTTTGTTTGTTGGAAGTATTAATACCACTCTACAATGCCTTGAAGGTAAGGCCACACTTGGAATACTGCATCCAGTTTTGGTCACCACGATGTAAAAAAGATGTTGAGATTCTAGAAAGAGTACAGAGAAGAGCAACAAAGATGATTAGGGGACTGGAGGCTAAAACATATAAGGAACGGTTGCTGGAATTGGGTATGTCTAGTTTAATGAAGAGAAGGAGAGGGGGGACATGATACCAGTCTTCCAATATCTCAGGAGCTACCCCAAAGAAGAGGGAGTCAAGCTATTCTCCAAAGCCCCTGAAGGCAGGACAAGAAGCAACGGATGGAAACTAATCAAGGAGAGAAACAACCTAGAAGTAAGGAGAAACTTCCTGACAGTGAGAACAATGAATCAGTGGAACAACCTGCCTCCAGAAGCAGTAAATGCTCTAACACTGGAAGTTTTTAAGAAGAGACTGGACAGCCATTTGTCCAAAATGGTATAGGGTTACCTGCCTGAGCAGGGGGTTGGACTAGATGACCTCCAAGGTCCCTTCCAACTTTACTACTATTATTATTATTATTGTCAGCTGGGAAGCTTGGCCATCCCCCAATCCCAGGACACTGCGACGGTCATGAATAATTCCGGGTCCCAGTGCCCAGATTTTCATCACACAATTGTAAGGATGCTGCAATGGTTGTAAGTCTGAGGACTGGGTGTAAGTCACTTTTTTCAGTGCCGCTTTAACGCCTAAAGGTCACTAAACAAATGGTTGTAACTACTTATATATCAGCAGTTACGAGAAGTGCATCCTGATAACCTGCTATTTCCAGGTTCTGTCTGTTTCTTACATTTTTATCAGGTCTTTCTTCTGATTATTAGGAACTGCCTCATTTGGGAGAATGACCTATCCTGGAAGACATTCAGTTCCTCCCCCCCCCCCTTAAAAAACAACAACAACAACACACACACAATATGCAGGGTGATTGAAGAGATGTTTTCTCTGCACACAAAGCTATCAAATCTTTTGTGGAGTTTGGTGGTTTATGGGCTATGTTTCTCCTCCGTGATCGGTGAGCTGTCACCCTGGGGAAAAGCTGCTGCTTAAATTATTATTATCCAGTCAGTCCTCCCAAATCTTCTTAGAGGGAGGCCCAGCTGGTGTTGTCAACAGCCTCTTGTGAACAGTAGCAACTAGCTGGCTTTGGTCAAAAATCCTGCACTGTTGTAATAACGCCGCAAGTTCACACCCAGCAACTGTATCCCCAGTGAAGGCTTCTTTAAAAATAAAAAAATAAAACAAACTAGGATGCTGATAAAATATTTTTTAATATTGCTAAGCCAAATATCAGTCTTGTTTTTCCTCAAACTTGTTCATTTCAATCTTTGCAATGCCACATTCCAGACTTGCTTGCAATTCCAGCTTTAATTCTACCTGTAATTTTTATGGAAGAAATAGGAGACCTCACAATTCAATGCATAAAGGTTTTTTTAAAAAAAACTCCTTCGAGTTGATTTTGTAGATTTTTTTATTAGTTTATAATATAAAATACAAAAATGCAGAAGAAAATAATAGGAACAGGAGGGGAGGAGAAAGGGAAGGGAAAAGTGTAAAAAGAGGGGGGGAAAGAAAGAAAAGGCATTGATTTCCCTTTGATGCAGTAGAATAAGATAATGACATCAAACCTCAAACCTTTTTACTTTTACATAAGAGTATAAACTAGCCATTTCTGTTTCATCGGTAAAACTCCAAATCAAAGTTTGATTTTTTTCCACCTCAAGCAAAAAGCCCAGAAGCGGTTTCCAAGTCGAAACAAAAGTAATTGTCGGTTTTTTTTTTCTTTAATCAAGCAGTCCGTTTCGCCATCTCTGCTAACTCCGTCCCCTTTTGTCTTTTGAGCTGATTCCGTGGACATCTCCCTGTCTTTTTCTTGGCAACAATAGGGAAGTAGCTTTCCGTTGGTTGTGTATGTACATTAGAGGTTAAGTAAATGTTTGCTGTGGTTTGGGGCAGGCGGGACTCCACACACTGGACTGAATGTTTCTGAGACAGAAACATATTGATTGAATATCTCTGTCCTTTCAACGGTCTTACAATTACTTTATCGGGTATATTTATCCCATCCCTGAATTCAAAAGCCTTCTCGACATACAACTGTTTTCAGCCTGCCTGTAGGAATTAAAATCAGACTGGCACTCTTTTAATCTGCTTTTCTTCTCAAAGAGAGCTCAGAGATGATTCAAAAGAAAAACTGTCTGAATGGTTGGTTGCTGCAGTAGCATCATATGTGTCGTTGCAATTGGGCCCCAAACAAACAAAGTCTTAGCAAGCTGTTAGAGGACTCTTGGAGGAGACAGACTCACAGCTTACACAGACCTCCCTGTCTTGGAAAGTCAGATTGCTAACAAAAACAGGTTTTGCAAGGAAGAAAACTCCGAATAGACCAAGTCATACTGCAAGAGAGGAATCATCATCATCATCATCATCATCATCTGTGAGTGCAGCAAAATCGCACAAACTGATCACAAAGCTAGACATGACCGAGTTGCTAAATTAATCCACTGTGCGTTGTGTAAAAACTACAACTTGCCTGTGTCTGAAAAGTTGTGGGAACATAGAGTGGAAAAAGTTGTTGAGAATGAGAGGGTGAAGATCTTGTGGGACTTTTGAATACAGACAGATCACCATTTGGAACACAACACGCCAGATATCGCAGTTATAGAGAACCAAAGTGTACAGCTGATTGATATAACTGTACCAGAAGATGCCAGAGTCAAAAAAAGAACTGGAAAAAAATTACAAAATATCGCGACCTGGCCATTGAAACTGCGCGATTACGGATGAAACGTGAAACAGTGATACCCATTGTCATTGGGGCACTGGGAACTATGTCCAAAAACTTTGCAAAATACAGCAAGAAACTGCAGCTTCCTGCAATAACTCCAGCAATGTTACAGCACCAGCCAATTTGAATGTTCAGTTAACTGAGATTCATGTCTAATGAATAAAAGATGATGATGATAATGATGATAATGATGATGATGATAATTCTTCAAACTTAGGAAAACATTAATGATCATCACCATTTTTTTAAAAAAAATTGGGGAAATGAATCCACACTATTTTAGCAATAGTTGTTGGTTGCCTTGTGCCCAAATTTTGATCCTGTGACTGTGGAGACACTGCAACAGTCATATGAGCCAAGGTGGCGCAGCAGTTAGAGTGCAGTACTGCAGGCCACTTTAGCTGACTGTGTTCAGCAGGTCAGCGGTTCAAATCTCACCGGCTCAAGGTTGACTCAGCCTTCCATCCTTCCGGGGTAGGTAAAATGAGGACCCAGATTGTTGGGGGCAATGTAAAATATAGATATACATTGCTTACTGGTGTACACCGCTTAGAGAGTGCTTGCACTTAAAGTCTCATAAATAAATAAATAAATATGTCTGAGGACCAGTCATAAGTCACATTTTCAGGTGCTATCATAATGTTGCCTAGGCATTAAATGGGGATTACCTGTCCAGTCCATAGTTAAATCCTCTCTCGTCCACCTCATTTCACCCCAGCACTTGAGGGGTTGGCGGGAGGGAGCCAGGTCCGAAATGTTTTTTGGAAGGCTAGCAGGATAGAGACTCATTGACCTTCAAGGAGAAGGCTGCTCCATGGAAGTTTTTAGGGGCCATCATACACACACACACACACACACACACACACACACACACACACACACGGCATGACTTTGGATCACCTATCTGATCCGGTCATTCACCAGGGGGGAATTCACCTGTGTAAGGCATGAAGCAAGGCTTATGGAGCAAGGTACATAAATTTGCTTTATAATACTGGTCCTCTTTTAAAGCTGGTTTTTTATTCTCTTAAAGGAAATAAGCATGGCCGGGATGGGAGACAGCAAGAAAAAAAAACTAATTCAGTGTTTCCCAACCTTGGCATCTCGAAGACCCGTGGACTTCAACTCCAAGAATTCCCCAGCCAGCAGAGCTGGGGAATTCTGGGAGTTGAAGTCCACCCGTCTTCAAGCTGCTAAGATTAAAAAACATTACACTGGTGAGTTAATCAACTTCCCCAAAAGGACCAAATTCAGCCCTTAAAGATCCTCTTACTGGGGAAGTCGGCTCAGCGCTGATTTCCTTACCCTTTGCACCTTGTACAAAAACTAACACAACACACAAGTCACTTTGCAAGGCATCACATAAATAACAAACATCAGAAGGAATACAAAATGGGGGAGCGCTCTATCATCCCTATCCCAACAGGACTGCCTGTTAGAGGTTTTTTTGGGGAGGGGTTGCCCCAAACTTGACCCTATTGACAAAGGAGAATTCTAGGCCAACTTTCTTTGGTGTATGGTAATTGCATAACCCGTTTGTCTGAAATCTGTAAGTAAAACCACTAATCAGATCTGACGGTGAGATTATTGCAAAGGCAAGCGGGGCTGGCATCCATGGTTACATCATCTCCTTTTGTTTATGCTGGGGAAAAAAAATCAGCCTCTTTGATCTCTTCCTGGGGAGTTGCAGTTTGGTGCAGTATGTATGTATGTATGTATGTATGTATGTATGTATGTATCTTTTTAAAAAAAAATACTTCAATTTCTCTTCTCTCCCTCCCCGTTCCTTCTTCTTCTTTTTTAAAAAAAGACTTTCAATTTCTCTTCCCCCCCCCCAGCCTAGCTAATTAAGTATGCTTGAAAAGAACAAAGTGCCTTTTCATTTTATAAGTGCGTTCTGCAAATCGTTCTCTCTCAAAATTGCTTTCGAAAGCAATTAGAAATAATCCACGGTGTTTTCTCAAGGGCCTTAGAAATGACCTTTCTTTCCTCCGCTGGCATGTTGTGAACACAAACCTGGATTTCCCCCCTGCCTTTTCTTTTTTCTCGGTGGAGCTGCTAGGCGGCTGTGATAACTGTCCACTTCTGAAGAAACTCACTCACTCACGCATATGCACACACCCACACAGAACCATAGAAGGTCATGACTTTTTCAACTTTGGAGATTGCATCCACCCAGTCTGTATAAACCAGTGTTTCTCAACCTTGAAATTTTAAGGCATGTGGACTTCAACTCCCAGAATTCCACAGCCAACATTGCTGGCTGTGGAATTCTGGGAGTTGAAGTCCACATGCCTTAAAATTGTCAAGGTTGAGAAACACTGGAATAAACCATCTTAAAGAGCAGGGGGTCTTCAAACCTGGCCCTTTTAGGACTTGCGGACTTCAACTCCCAGAATTCCTCAGCCAGTTATAGGAGTTGAAGTCCGTAAGTCATAAAAGGGCCAAGTTTGAAGACCCCTGTTAAAGAGGCAGCAGCCCCCCCCCATGGGTTTTAGTGAAACCACTTGGGCACTCCTGGCAAGTGAAGCTGGCTTCCCTCATTGAGTTTGCTTGTCAGAAGGTCACAAAAAGAGGATCCTGTGACCCTCTGGGACGCCGCGACCGTCATAAATATGACTCACTTGCCAAGCATCTAAATTTTGATCACGTGACCGTGGGGATGGTCATAAGTGTGAAAAACGGTCGTAAGTCACCTTTTTCAGTGCCGTTGTAACATTGAATGGTCACTAAATGAACTGTTGTAAATTGAGGACTAGCTGTATTGCTGAAACTGTGTGATGAACAGAGGTGCAGTGTGATTGTGCTCATGGTTTTACAACAGAGTCACCTGAAAGATACTGTTTTCCTATTGTTTCTGGCCCATTTGGGCTGGGGTCTTGTGTTCCAATTCTCTCCTAAGTAGATGACCTTATTTTGTTGGGAAAAATAAAGGGCAAATCTGAAAGAGGATAATTTTTTTTAAGTTGTTTACATTTAGAACTTTGCAAGGAAAAAAATTCAAGGGCAAATCCCAGGAAAAAAATTTACAAAAGGCCCTATTCTAATAAAAAGGCATTGAAAAATCAAACGGCATATGATGCAAATTTATTTTTTAAAGGGCAACTCCATTTTCACATGTTTTGCAAGAATGTGAAAGAGCAGGCATTAAGTGGTACCATTTGCAAATGGCCCAAAATAAAGGGCAAAAGTGAGTTTTTGAAAAATAAATAAATCTAAAGGATAGCTTTCTGAAATGAAAGATTGACCTTTCTAATAAAGGCCGTTTGGTCGCTGAGCATCTGGGCATCTTAATGGGATCTAGAAAACAGACCTTGTCTGGCGTCTCTCCTGGTCTCCTGGGGTTCCAGAAAGACCTTAAAACTTGGCTTTTGGGGGGGGGGAGCGCAGTTTAGAAAAATAATCTTGTAACCAAATGTGAAAAGAGACACCAAAGCTCTTCCTTAAGACTTCCGCTCTAGCGTCTTCCTGTTTGTGGTTTCACCAAGCACCCAGTTGCCCTGTTAGAATATGGAACAGACCCGGAGGAAGGTACAGCAGGGTAAGGCCAGGACACCCGGCTGGGTCCTTAGTCAGCTGCTGTGCCAAGGTTGCAAAACAAACAAAAAAAGAAAAAAGTCAAAAGAAAAGGCCTGGCTTCACTTGCAGCAGAAGCCCTCTTGGTTCGGTAGAGAGGCTAATGGCTGGGTTGAGCCTGGATTGACTGCTTCCTGGAAAAACCCCTACAGCATTAAGGAGGGCTGAAAGCATTGAGGTCTCTTTCTCCCCCTCCCTCCCCCCCTCTCCCTCCTCTCTGTCTCCCTCTTCCCCCCCCTCCCTCCCTTCCTCTCTCTCCTTTCCTCTCTCCCCCTCCCTCCTCTCTCTGTCCCTCCCCTTCTCCCTCTTCCCCTCCCTCCCTCCCTCCCTCTCCCTTTCTCTCTCTCCCCCCTCTCTCTCCTTTCCTCTCTCCCCCTCCCTCCTCTCTCTGTCCCTCCCCTTCTCCCTCTCCCCCTCCCTCCCTCCCTCTCCCTTTCTCTCTCTCCCCCTCTCTCTCCTTTCTCTGTCCCTCCCTCTTCTCCCTCTCCCCCTCCCTCTCTCCTTCCCTCCCTCCCTCTCCCTTCCTCTCTCCCCCCCTCCTCTCTGTTTCTCCCTCTTCCCCTCCCTCTCTCTCCCTCCTGCTCTCCCTTTCTCTCTCTCCTTTCCTCTCTCTCCTTTCCTCTCTCTCCTTTCCTCTCTCCCCCTCCCTCCTCTCTCTGTCCCTCCCCCTTCTCCCTCTCCCCCTCCCTCCCTCTCTCCTTCCCTCCCTCTCTCCCTTCCTCTCTCTCCCCCCCTCCTCTCTGTTTCTCCCTCTTCTCCTCCCTCTCTCTCCCTCCCTCCTGCCCTCCCTCCCTCTCCCTTTCTCTCTCTGCCACCCCACCTTACATGTTCCCATGCACACATAGGAAGTTCCAGGTGGCCTCCAAGCAATCCTTTTAGAGTCCTTGGAGCTGGGACAGAACGTCCTGGGAGGAAAGGCTGAGAGGTTCCCTCTTCCAGGGAAGAACTGCCCGCTCTCTTTGTCTTGTTTTCATCAGGCCCAGCAGGCAGTTGCGCATACAAATGCAGGCCCTTGTTCACCTAGCTGTGGAGTCTCACAGCAACAGCATCCTCTCCTGCTGTCCCCGACTTCCAAATTTGGGAGGGAGGAGAGACCCACTGGGGACCAGGGAGAAGCACCTCCTGAGCTCCCCTTCTCTGCAAT
Organism: Crotalus tigris; assembly: GCF_016545835.1. Classification (NCBI taxonomy): domain Eukaryota; kingdom Metazoa; phylum Chordata; class Lepidosauria; order Squamata; family Viperidae; genus Crotalus; species Crotalus tigris. Next base: position 2,410,590 of record NW_024096953.1, on the reverse strand, counting down.
TTCACCTTTCGCATTTCATCTTTCCACAGATTACCTGGCCAATCGTGGACGTTTGAGCGAGACGGATGCCAGGCGCAAATTCTGGCAGATCCTCTCGGCTGTGGAATACTGTCACAGCCGGAAGATCGTGCACCGGGACCTCAAAGCGGAGAACCTCCTGCTTGATAACAACATGAATATTAAGATAGCAGGTATTCCACATGTTAATAGCTTCTTCATGGGGCGGGGGGGGGGCAATTTCCTGGATGATCCTAAAGCAAAATGAACGATAGAAGAACTCGGCTGAAGGTCCCACTTGCACTCATGAGGGTTAGATAAAATTGGCCCTAAGGTCGTGCTAAAAATGGCTCCTGCTTGACCTTTTCTTCTCTTCTTGGCAAAATTAGAGTCATTTCAAATGTTGTCAAGTTAACTCCTGTTTGCAGCACCATGGCAACCCACTATCCCTGCCAGATGTGCAGGTTACAATCAAATTAATTAATTTTGGGGTTAGAAGAAGCAGCAACTCAAAATGGAAACTCTCTGGTTATTTTAGCACGCTTGATTCCATTTTAATTACAAATTTAAATACAGCAGATGTTTGTTGCAGTGGGATAATTTTCCTTTACCTCTGTATAATGCAAAGGAGTCTCGGATTGCCTGATTAGGATTTTTAAAAAAAAAAAAATGAGAGGAATTCAAAGTGGGAGATGTTTGAGCTTCTGAGAATTCTGCAAAGCTGTCAAGTTCTTGGAAGAAAAGATTTCTGGCAACTTCTGCAGAGAACGTTTGGTTGCAAGAAGGAGGAACTCCGAACGGCTGGCACTGAGTTCCGTAGAGATTGACAGCAATAGAGAAGCAGGAACGGATGCATCAGAGAGAGAGAAATGGTGATCATGAAATCCCATGAAATACAGGTGGCAAAGGGGAAGAGTATTACTCTACAACCTACCCACTTTTGTGCTGCAAGGAACTCTTAAGACTGCTGGACTTTGTGAAAATCAGTGTTAGCCAGAGGGCGGTTGGGCCATTTCAAGGACTGGAGGAGTGAGACGGGCCTCATTTGAAAGGTCCACCATGAGCAGTGATCTCGAGATGTCGCCTTGATGTCAGAGCAGGGTGATCAGTGATTAGAGGAGAATATTTGTGGCTCAGTTGAACTGTGGGTTGCTTGGCACTCTCTGAGCTTGATTGTTTTCTTGTAGATGTTTCATTGCCAGAAACCTCCAGAAGTTGTGGGTGCTCCATCCCGGGAGGTTTTCGAGAAGAGATCGGACAGCCACTTGTCTGAAATGGTTCTAGGGCAGGGGTAGGGAGCCTTGGCTCTTTTATGACTTGTGGACTTCAATGCCCAGAATTCCTGAGTCAGCATGGCTGCTTCAGGAATTATGGGTATTGAAGTCCGCAAGTCATAAAAGAGCCAAGGCTCCCTACTCCTGGTCTAGGGTCTCCTGCTTGAGCAGGAGGTTGAAGTAACAGACCTCCAAGGTCCCTTTCAACTCTGTCATTCTGTTAACTAGGTACCATTATCCATGCTAGAAGGGAGCAGGATTTCCAGAATGAAGGAGGAGGACTGTGGGGTCCTTGGGGCTCTCCGAGCTTGGCTGGTGTCTTGCAGACATTTCATTACCCAGCTACGTAACATCATCAGTGCTAGCAGTGCTCACCTAGTTGGCTAACGAAACGTCTGCAAGAAAGCAGCCAAGCTCAGAGAGCACCCAGCAGCCCACGGATTAGAAATCCGATCCTGCCCTGGGTCACCTTTATTCCTCTCCAGTGCTTTTCACTCAATCAGCACCTCTCTTCGTAAGCTGCCCCTGATTCACGCTCCCAGCTTACAAAAGATCCACGTTTCCTCTCTTGCTGAAGCTGAACAAGTGGGCGCTTGCTCCCCAACAGATCCATGTTCTCAAGTGACTCTCCTTTGGACCACGCAGGATTCCAACGGCTGCATTTTTCCTTTCCAAGCAGCCCAGTTGCGACCTAAACAGAAATGCCAACCTTTCATATTGGGTCTCAAAAATTAAAAGCAGTTAACTCTGAAGGCTGGAGTGGGAAAGGAGAAGGGTATGAACGTTGCGATGGGAAACTGGATGGTCAAAGGCTGGTCATTGCTCCAGGCAGCCCTAACCCTCACCTTCAGCCTTGCCAAATGCAGGACTCGTTTTTTTAAAGAGCTGAGGTGGCGCAGCAGTTAGAGTGCAGTACTGCAGGCCACTTTAGCTGACTGTGTTCAGCAGGTCAGCGGTTCAAATCTCACCGGCTCAAGGTTGACTCAGCCTTCCATCCTTCCGGGGTAGGTCAAATGAGGACCCAGATTGTTGGGGGCAATGTAAATATATATATACATTGCTTACTGGTGTACACCGCTTAGAGAGTGCTTGCACTTAAAGCGGTATATAAGTCTCATAAATAAATAAATAATTGCAGCTTTCAAGACCAACCTCTTTGGGGAGGGCAGTGCCCCTTTCTCTCCCCCTGCAGGAGAAAATTCCAACTGTCCAGCACAGCGAGCTTAGAGAGCAGAACCACTTTTAGGAATAGGTAGCTTGAAGAAGGGCTTCTGTGCCTAAGATATTGACCTGGAGAAGCTGATTGCTGAAGATTGTGTCTTCCCATGAACTTGAGATACTGGGTCCCTAATACGCATTCCCTGTTCTACAGGCCAGTGATTTTATCTTAACAGAAATGAGCATAATCTGGTTGGGGAAATTTCCAAGCAATGGCTCTTGAAGAAGACCTCGATTCATGCCAAAAGATTAGAGGGAGGTGATTTGGTGGGGAGACATGAGATAACAGCCAGGAAAGAATCTTAGCGTTTGCTCAGAATTGGGGTAGGGGGTGGGGGGAGGGGACCCATGGTTAAGGTTTGCTAAAATGACTTAAAAGCAGCTGGCTTTCGTAACAGAGGACATATATTATTGTAATTTAATTTTGCATCTGGGGTAGGTTGAATGGAGAGTCAACCATGATATGGAAAACAATCTTGGTTCCCAGTTGGGTTTGGATAAAATATTGTCACCTCTAGGCTCGCAAAGGACCATCTTATACTGTTAAAAGGATCGATATTTTTGCAACTCTTGGCAAGTACTTAATTCAGCTCCAAAATACAATCTGAAATAAAATAAGGAATGGCAGCTACATCCTTGACAGTTTTTTTTTTTTTTAAGCTAGCCAGGGAAACCATGCTCATGGCTCCAGACAAGATACAGCTGAGACTTGGATTTTAGTGACATCTTGTTTGGCATAAATTGAAGAAGAAGAAGAGAAGGACTGCAAATTGTACTTCTGTTTTTGGATTTATCACAGCTTGTTTTAACTTCCTGATCAGGACTTCAGGCTATCATTTCTGAAGCTGATTTCTTTTTGCTGATCCTAGCAGATATTGAAGATAATTTAGGACGACAATATAGGTGAAGTGTATGCTCTAGGTGGAGATTAAAATCAAGGCACCCTGCAGCTGTTCCTTGTAACCTTAAAACACGGTTTAGTCTTAGATACGAACAAAGGGAGGGAAAATCTACTTCCTTGTATCAAGAACAGCAAAATCCACTGGGCATTTTGGCTGCCTAATAAGACAAATTCTTCCTTGCTTTTTCCACCCAGCGTTAATGCAAAGTGAAGTCTTGATGATGCCTGCAAGATGTCTTGTAAGGGCTGTATAATTATCGTCCTGGCATCTGATGATAAATGTCACATGGCATGGCACTGTTGGGCTAAGCCCAAGCAAGCAGCTCTGTGAAAACCCACAGAAAAAGTGTGGCTCAGGGTCGAACTGTGGAGTCCTTGGGGCTCTCCGAGCTTACTTGTTTTTTGTTTTTGTTTGTTTTTTTGCAGACGTTTTATGACCCAACTAGGGAACACCTTCAGAGCTAGAAGGGAGGGAGATGTATATACAAAGGCCTTTTAGTGCTGATACTGTCACCATGACAGGTAACGAAACATCTGAGAGGGCACCAAGGACCCCCACAGCTCTGTGAAATTTACCCATCAGGTTCTCCTAATGCACCAGGGAGCAGAGGCATGTTCACACACACACGCACGCACACACACTCCCACACGGTAAAGACACGTGGCGAGAGAGGCGATTGGCTGCCAAAAGCACCATTAGAGAATTTATTTGTGCCTCTCTGTGCTTTGTGCAACGGAAATCAGGACAACCTCTTTCGAAAGAGTCTCAGAATTTACAAGCTGGGCACTGTGCAAAGCTACCCAGGTTCTGGCATTGCAAACAACGGCCTGTGACTCTTTTTGACAGCAGTGTGCGAAAGAACAAACTGCTGAGACAAATGAAACGCACGCTCCCTTGTCTCCTGGAGGCTTTTCAACCAAGCACTCTGCTGTGCTAGTTCAAATTGACACCGCCCTGCCCCAGGCTCCCTTGTTTCCCCGGAGGCTGGCTGGGCAGGTGACGTTAACCTGTGAAAGGAGACAAACGAGCCCTTCTGGTTCCTTCCTTTCAAAGTTGGCTTCTTCTCCGCTTAGAACAGGGGTTCTCAACCTTGGCAACTTTAAGACTTGTGGACTTCAACTCCCAGAATAACTCAGCCAGCTTTGCTGGCTGAGGAATTCTGGGAATTGAAGTCCACAAGTCTTAAAGTTGCCAAGGTTGAGAACCCCTGGCTTAGAAGTTCTGTCCTTTTGAGCCACCAGTTATATTTATTTATTTATTTATTTATTTATGAGACTTATATACCGCTTTAAGTGCAAGCACTCTCTAAGCGGTGTACACCAGTAAGCAATGTGTGTGTGTGTGTGTGTGTGTGTGTGTGTGTGTGTATTTTACATTGCCCCCAACAATCTGGGGTCCTCATTTTACCTACCCCGGAAGGATGGAAGGCTGATGAGTCAACCTTGAGCCGGTGAGATTTGAACCGCTGACCTGCTGAACACAGTCAGCTAAAGTGGCCTGCAGTACTGCACTCTAACTGCTGCGCCACCTCGGCTCTTTCTGCTACTGCTCGGGCGCTTCAGAAGGTGGAGACGTAGACCGTTTTCTTGGGGCTGGATCGGCAACAACATATATTTTGGGGCCAGAAATGGTCCATTCAGCCAGCTGGTTACAGCTTCCATGTTGGCACTTGCAAATGCAGAGGGGTTGAACCAGGCAGGGAACACTATGAAACAGAGGGAGAAGCCTGATGCCGGGTGACTTCCTCAGATGTCCCACGCAGTTTCTTAGCAACAGTGGGAAAGTGGCTTTCCCTTCCCAGATGTTTGTTTCAACTTCCCGATCTAGGCCACCACGGGTAGCCTCTTTTCGAAATGCCAGCCTGTCCTCTGCTTAGCTTTTTGAATCGCATCGCAAGGTGGGAAAACGCAGTGAATGGGGAATCGGATCAGGTCTGCTAAAACCTCGTTTTGGATCCTCAGCAGGCATCAGCAAAGTCTCCAGTGGTTAGATGGAGATTCTCAATCCTCCAAGTCATGCTTGTCCCAAAGATGTGTTTTTCCCAAAAAGGCAACTGGAAATTTTTTGGTGTTTTTTGTTTTGGAATCATTTCACTTCTCATCCAAGAAGAACTGAAGAAGCTTCTTGGATGAGAAGCAAAACGTTTTCAAAGATAAGACCAAGAAAGTCCAGTTGCCTTTTGGGGAAAAAAACAATGACTTGGGTCTCCAATGGTCATTCAGGTTGAGAGGGATTTCCATAGGGCTTAAACAAAAATGCTTAAGTGACATGGCAGATTTTAAGGCATGTTGAATTTGGCTCTTGGGGTTAGTCTGGTGTCTTCTACATGTGTTAGACCCTGTTTCCTATAGCTTCAGCCATCCTGGCCAAGGGTCAAGAACCTGGGCAGATTACTTCAGTTCTTCAGGAGGTCATCTAGTTATCTACCATTGATATATCCATGAGCATCTACGCATGCGCGGATTCTCCGGAGAATTTTTATTATTTTATTTATTAAAATTAGATGCCACCCATCTTGCCTAGAGGTGACTTTAGGTCAGTGGTTCTCAACTTGTGGGTCGGGACCCCATTTGGGGTCGAACGACCATTTCACGGGGGTCGCCAAACAACGCAGTCCGCCATTTTTTTCCCCTTTTCCTTAGCTGTGCTACTCCCTTTTATTCTATTGGCTTTTGAAAGCCAATAAAATAGACTCTCTTGAATAGAGTCTAATTCTATTGGCTTTCAAAAGCCAATAGGAATTGTCCAGGCTGTCTCTCTGCCCTGCTGAGCCCGCCAAACGTCCCATTCTGCAAACGGTGCTGCACCAGTTGAGTAGTCCTCGACTTACGACCAGTTGAGTAGTCCTCGACTTACGACCGGTTGGGGATCACGGCATTAAAAAGGTTGAGAACCACTGCTTTAGGTGGCTTGAGATCAATAAAAACAGCAAAATAAAACATTAGAACAATAAATATTAGCGGTAAAAAAGATGAAAGAACAGAGCAAGATGCACCCAGGCGGGGTCTTATTCTTAGTCCATTAACCCCCTCCAGGTCATTATTCATACAATTCAGTTCACACATAGTATTCGTTCTTGTACCCAAGAGCCAACAATTGCACTTGAATCGGTTTTTAGGAGAGCGGGTTATGAAATGGAACCTTCTCTCTTAAAAAATAATAAGAGACCCAAAGCGCATTCCAGCAAGCAGATACTGGCGGTCTTCCACCGTTGCCGAATATATCTTAGAATTTGGATTTGCAACAGGAAGAGAGACGTCTCCTGCTGATCTGTTGAGGCTTAACATTTGACAGCCAGGAGGGAGGAGATTGATGTAATTTTTCCTTTAGTTTAGCATCTGGGAAGGTACTGTGTGCAGGGAAAGACGAGGTTTCTGGCAGCTGGTTACAGGCTCCGGGGTCCTTGTTACTCTGATCTTAGAACCTAATTGTGGGATTTCCAGGTTTTTTCTGAAGGAAACATGGCAGATAAAGAGGTAACTTTCCCGTAGGTTAATGCTGGCTGGGTTATCCTGAGAGTTGAAGTCCATCCATCTTAAAATGGCTAGAGTTGGGAAACACTATTGTAGATGGTTAGGCTTCAAGAAACCCGGGACATGCCAAAGCTTAGAAAGAAAAGACTCTTCACAAAATTATCTGGAGCCTAGGAGTTGGGCTGGATCCACAAAAGGTTCTTCTGAACCAGCTTTGTGTTTCTTCAAGCAGTTAAGTCAGGGCCCATGAGAAATCCCTCAGTAGGACATCAATCCAGTGTCATCTTCTGCTTGTGTTTCTTGACATCTTCCAGGTAGAACAGTATCTATTGCTGTTTTTTGTTTTTTGTTTTCTTCCTCTGCAGATTTTGGGTTTGGAAACTTCTACAAAAGTGGTGAGCCTCTGACCACGTGGTGTGGAAGTCCACCTTACGCAGCTCCCGAGGTCTTTGAAGGCCAGCAGTACGAGGGGCCACAGCTGGACATTTGGGTATTGGCATAATGTTAAACAAAGCGCTTTCTTTTTTTAAAAAAAAAAAATCCTGATCCTTTTCTCAGTAGGTTTTTGTTTTTCTGACTTGCTAAAAATACCTCCTTCTTGTCATGAGAGAGCGTTGAGTCCAAAAGTGTTTCCCGTTGAAACCTGTAAGATAGGAAACAGCTCAGCTAATGCAGAAAGTTGACTCTGATTCGCCTTCTTTGCCCTCTCTCCATCCAGCATCTGGACCAAGCTGTGTTGGTGTTTCAACACAGCTTGGTCCAGATTAGTTCTTCCCCCTTGGGGTTTCCAACCAGATTCTCAAAGGCTGGAGGGATCTGGCTGCTAACTTTCTGAGGAGAAGGAAGTCTGGCCTTTGGCCGTCTGGTTGCTGGGGTCAGACTACGCCCTGTGCCTTCTTCCTTCTTGCAGCTCTTGAGGGAAAAAGACACCCAAGAGGACACCTAGCAGAGCCCAGGGCCTTCCTTTTTTTAATGCATGGTCAGGGTTGCTGCCCTGTCTTCCTCCCTGCTAATTGGATCTGAGCATCTCCCGAGATTAGCAGGGCTTCTGCAGAAGCTTGCGCTGGCTCTTAAGGATTTGGAGGCAAAGTCTCCTGGCCTTTTGAGTCATGCAAGGTGAGGGGAAAAGAACACAACGGTCTGGAGCCTCCTCTGCTGATGTCCGTTGCAGGCCTGGAGGGCGGATGTAGGGAGGGTCCCTCAAGGGCCAAAGGCCACCTTAGAAGTTGCTCCTTCAGAAGCAGGGCAGGGTCCCAACGTGAGACCGTCCTCTCCCCCTCCCCCATGCTCCCTGCCCCTCACTTCCAAGTGAACCCTCTGCACACCCCAAACGGGGGGGGGGTGACTGCACCTCACGCTCTCTGCAAAAGTGCCAAAACAATCAGGATTAATGGCAGGAGCTGTTGTCTTGGCTAGGCTGCTAACAAAAACATCCTGCCTTTGGATCCCAGAAGGAAAGAATGTGCATTGGAGCAGGGGATTGGTGGACAGACAAAACTGGCCAGTGTTGGTCTCTAAAGGCGGCTTTGATGTGAACCAGAGCTGTTCAGAGTAAGGCTCTGCCAGAGGTGGCAAAATTGGAAAGGGAAGGGAAGGGAAGGGAAAGAAGGAAGGAAGGAAGGAAGGAAGGAAGGAAGGAAGGAAGGAAGGAAGGAAGGAAGGAAGGAAGGAAGGAAGGAAGGGGAAATGAAAGATGGGAAGGAAGGAAGGGAGGAAAGGGAGGGGGAGAGAAGGGAGGGAAGGAAAGGAAAGGGAGGGAGAGGGAGGGAAGGAAATATGATACGAGATGACTACTGTGTTTGGAGCAGAGTTGTGGTGATGACATCTTCTGTTCCCTGATCTCAGATCAACCGATTCTCTCTTGCAGAGCATGGGTGTAGTCCTTTACGTCTTAGTTTGTGGAGCTTTGCCTTTCGATGGACCGACCCTCCCCATCTTGAGGCAGCGAGTTTTGGAAGGAAGGTTCCGTATCCCCTACTTTATGTCTGAAGGTAACAGCCACAGATCCTTTACAGGTCTTTCCGCCTTCATTCCCTGCAGACTCTCATATGCTGCAGGTGGTGGAGGTAGCAAGGGACGAGAAGTCCCAAAGATCCATATTGGGGGGGAGGGGGCCTTCGGGCAACTTGACTGATCTTTGATAATAATACTCTGAAATTGTTTGGCCAAAACAGGGAGAATTTGCACAGGGATACAGAGTGATGTCCATCCTCACAAAGAGCAGAGCTTCCCTCACCCTAGTCCAGTGATGGCGAACCTTTTAGAGACCAAGTGCCCAAACTGCAACCCAAAACCCACTTATGCATTGTCGGGTGCCGGGTGGGTGTGGCCCATTGGGTAGGTGTGCCCCATTGGGTGGGTGTGGCTGCAGTGGTAATGGCAGACTGGATGGGACTAAAAAGTTCAATCAATCAATTCCAACTTTGCAAGATCTTTTTTTTCCCTGCGAGAAGTTGAAATTGACTGATTGATTGAAGCTTTTTTTTTTTTTTTGTACATGGCGGCAGAGGCCTAAAGCGAAAAGGTTTTATAAAACCCAGCTGAAGGCCTAGGACTGGGGCGACGGCGCGTGTGCCCACAGAGAGGGTTCTGAGTGCCGTCTCTGGCACCCGTGCCGTAGGTTCGCCACCACTGCCCTAGTCCTTCACATCTGGCTTCTGACAGGCAGAGAGGTGGGCAGTGAAATTGAAACTCCCGGTCCTGTGATGTCTCACTTAATGGCCCTGTCACTTAGCGATGGACTTGCTGGTCCCAGTAGCGGCCGCTAAAGGAGGATCACCTGTTTTAAGGGCTTTTCATGTATAGACGATGTAACGATGGCCCTGGAGTTGGGGTCATCTCTGACCCAGATGCTCTTCCTTCCTTCCTGTATCCAACTCTCTTTTTCGTTTTGGGGGCCTGTGCAGAGTGCGAGCATCTCATCCGGAGGATGCTGGTTCTGGATCCATCCAAGAGACTCAGCATTGCCCAGATTAAGGATCACAAGTGGATGCTAATAGAGGTTCCGGTCCAAAGGCCCGCTCTCTATTCCCAGGGGCAAGAGAACGGACCTTCTATCGGAGAATACAACGAGCAGGTCCTGCGGTTGATGCACAGCCTGGGGATTGACCAGCAAAAGACCATCGAGGTAAAAGAGTCTCCGGCAAAGAGCGAGGATTTAACTCAGGGGCCTCCAAACTTGGCAGCTTTAAGACAGGTGGACTTCAACTCCCAGAATTCCCCAGCCGGACCCCTATTTCTCAATCTTAGCCACTGGAAGATGGGTGGACTTCACGTCCCAGAATTCTTCAGCCAGCATGCTTTGAAATATCTGGACTTCGTGGCCGGCTAGGGAATTCTGGGAGTTGAAGTCCACAAGTCTTAAAGCTGCCAAGTTTGGAGGCTCCTGATTTAACCTCTTGGATTATTGTTCTGCAAGCGAAAACATGATTTTATTTCACCCTCAGGCTTTTGGGGGGAGATATTTGCAGCCGGAGGGCCCAAACGCTTTCATTGCTTTAGTAAAATAATTGCAGAATAAAAATAATCCCACTTACAAGTAGCCCTCAATTTGCAATCATTCTTTTAGCGACCATTTGAAGTTGCAGTGACACTGAAAGAAGTGACTTACCTAGTCCTTGCACTTATGACCGACAGTCACACGATCAAAATTTGGGAGCTTGGACAACGGGCAGATATGACAATGGATGCCACATCCTGCGATCACCCCAAGTCGCAAGAGCAAAG